>NC_134368.1:16253750-16909375 GCF_035582795.1 Mycteria americana
CTAGTTTGCTCAGATCTGTGGCACAGACTGCGCAGGCAGTCTGTGGGACAAGCACGTTCTCTGTCCCAGTGTCTGAAATTGTCCCACAGGCACCACCAGCATGGGAGGAAATCACAGAATCACAGAATCGTATAGGTTGGAAAAGACCTTTAAGATCATCGAGTCCAACCGTAAACCTAACACTACCAAGACCACCACTATACCATGTCCCTAAGCACCTCATCCAAACGTCCTTTAAATACCTCCAGGGATGGCAACTTGACCACTTCCCTGGGCAGCCTGTTCCAATGCTTGATAACCCTTTCAGTGAAGAAAAATTTCCTAATATCCAGTCTAAACCTCCCCTGGCATAACTTGAGGCCATTTCCTCTTGTCCTATCACTTGTTACTTGGGAGAAGAGACCGACACCCACCTCTATACAACCTCCTTTCAGGTAGTTGTAGAGAGCGATAAGGTCTCCCGTCAGCCTCCTTTTCTCCAGGCTAAACAACCCCAGTTCCCTCAGCCGCTCCTCATAAGACTTGGGCTCCAGACCCTTCACCAGCTTCGTTGCCCTTCTCTGGACACGCTCCAGCACCTCCATGTCTCTCTTGTAGTGAGGGGCCCAAAACTGAACACAGGATTTGAGGTGCGGCCTCACCAGTGCTGAGTACAGGGGCACGATCGCTTCCCTAGTCCTGCTGGCCACGCTATTTTTGATACAAGCCAGGATGCCATTGGCTTTCTTGGCCGCCTGGGCACACTGCTGGCTCATATTCAGGTGGCTGTCAACCAACACTCCCAGGTCCTTCTCTGCCAGGCAGCTTTCCAGCCACTCTTCCCCAAGCCTGTAGCGTTGCATGGGGTTGCTGTGGCCCAAGTGCAGGACCTTGCACTTGGCCTTGTTAAACCTCATACAATTCACCCCAGCCCATCGATCCAGCCTGTCCAGGTCCCTCTGCAGAGCCTGCCTACCCTCAAACAGATCAACACTCCCACACAACTTGGTGTCATCTGCAAACTTACTGAGAGTGCACTCGATCCCTTCGTCCAGATCATTGATAAAGATATTAAACAGAACTGGCCCCAACACAGAGCCCTGGGGAACACCGCTTGTGACTGGCCACCAACCGGAGTAAACTCCATTCACCACCACTCTTTGGGCCCGGCCATCCAGCCAGTTCTTTACCCAGCGAAGAGTACACCCGTCCAAGCCATGAGCAGCCAGTTTCTCCAGGAGAATGCTGTGGGAAACCGTGTCAAAGGCTTTACTGAAGTCTAGATAGACATCCACAGCCTTTCCCTCATCTACTAGGCGGGTCACCTTGTCATAGAAGGAGATCAGGTTGGTCAAGCAGGACCTGCCTTTCCTGAACCCATGCTGGCTGGGCTTGATCCCTTGGTTATTCTCTACATGCCGTGTGATAGCACTCAGGATGATCTGCTCCATCAGCTTCCCCGGCACCGAGGTCAGGCTGACAGGCCTGTAGTTCCCCGGGTCCTCCTTCCGGCCCTTCTTGAAGATGGGCGTCACATTTGCTAATCTCCAGTCAACTGGGACGTCCCCAGTTAGCCAGGACTGCTGGTAAATGATGGAAAGGGGCTTGGTGAGCACATCTGCCAGTTCCTTCAACACTCTCGGGTGGATCTCATCAGGCTCCGTAGACTTGTGAGTGTCTAAGTGGTGCAGCAGGTCTCTAACCATTTCCCCCTGGATTATGGGGGCTCCATTCTGGTCCCCATCCCTATGTTTCAACTCCAGGGGCTGGGTACCCAGAGAACAATTGGCCCTGCTATTAAAGACGGAGGCAAAGAAGGCATTAAGTACCTCAGCCTTTTCCTCATCCTTGGTCACTGTGTTCCCTTCCCCGTCTACTAGGGGCTGGAGATTCTCCTTACCTCTCCTTTTGCTGCTAATGTATTTGAAGAAGTGTTTTTTGTTGTCTTTTACAGCAGCAGCCAGATTGAGCTCTAGTTCAGCTTTGGCCCTTCTAATTTTCTCCCTGCACAGCCTTGCTACACCTTTGTTGTCCTCCTGAGTTGCTCGCCCCTTCTTCCAGAGGTCATAGACTCTACTCTTTCTCCTCAGTTCGAGCCAGAGCTCTCTAGTCAGCCAGGCCGGTCTTCTTCCCCGCCGGCTCGTCTTTCGGCACCTGGGGACAGCCTGCTCTTGTGCCTTTAGGACTTCCTCCTTAAAGAACGTCTAGCCTTCCTGGACTCCTTTGCCCATTAGGGCTGCCTCCCAGGGCACTCTCTCGACCAGTCTCCTAAAGAGGCCGGAGTCCGCCCTCCGGAAGTCTAAGGTGGCAGTTTTGCTGACCCCCCTTGCCGCTTCTCCACGTATCAAAAACTCTATCATTTCGTGATCACTCTGCCCAAGACAGCCTCCAACCATCACATGGCTCACAAGTCCTTCTCTGTTGGTGAACAAGAGGTCCAGTGGGGCACCTTCCCTAGTTGGCTCACTCACCAGCTGTGTCAGGAAGTTATCTACCACACGCTCTAGGAACCTCCTAGACTGTTTCCTCTCTGCTGTATTGTATTTCCAGCAGACATCCGGCAGGTTGAAGTCCCCCACAAGAACAAGGGCTAGCGATCATGAGGCTTCTCCCAGCTGCTTATAGAATAGTTAATCTGTCTCCTCATCCTGGTTGGGTGGTCTGTAACAGACTCCCACCACAATATCTGCCTCGTTGGCCTTCCCCCTGATTCTTACCCATAGACACTCCACCCTGTCATCACCATCATCGAGCTCTAAACTATCCAGACACTCCCTGACATACAGGGCTACCCCACCACCTCTCCTGCCTCGCCTATCCCTCCTGAAGAGTTTATAGCCATCCATCGCCGCACTCCAGTTGTGTGAGTCACCCCACCACGTTTCCGTGATGGCCACCATATCATAGTTTTCCTGATGTACAATGGCTTCCAGCTCCTCCTGCTTGTTGCCCATGCTGCGTGCATTGGTGTAGAGGCACTTCAGCTGGGCTGTCACCCGTGTTTCCTTCATAGAAGAACACCCCTTGCGTGCTTTGAGGCGTTTCACTGGCATTTCCCTCTTGGCTCCTATTGCCTCAGTATCCCCTAGCTCAACTCTGTAAGTAGGAAGGGGAAGTACTTCCTACTTCCTGAGGGAAGTAGGTCCTCAGGGTCCCAGGCATGGGTGGAAAAGCCTGTGACCACCAGGATATGGGTGCAGAGCTGCAGACCTCTGAGGTGGAAATTGTCCTGCTGGGTGTGCCTCGTTGTGAGTCTGAAAAGCGGCAGGCGTCTCGACAACGGCGCAGCTCTCTCTCCCGCCATGGTGTGCTGCTGGTAAAGCTGGCCTCTGCCTACTCGAGGCTCGGGTAGGCGCCTGAGCTGCCTTGCTGCACTGCAAAAATCATCTCAGTGCAGATGTTCACGTTGGAGGTGCTTGTCAGCTGGAACCTGCAGGACTGGGAGGAGGGCAGCACCGTCAGCCGGCAGTGCTGCGACTGAGGCAAAAGCAGCCAGGCTGATCTCACCAACAGTTGGACCCAGCAGGCGACTTTCTCCACGTCTAAGTAGGAGCATGTGCAGAGGGCACGTAGGAGGTACGAGCTCTGATCCCTCGGCAGCTTGTCGTCGGGGTGGTGGAGAAAGCACCAACTCTCCCCCAGCAGCTGCTCCCTCGAGCATGTGCACTCCAGCACCACCTGGATGCTGGAGTGCCTTGCTGGCAGCTGCCCCGTGGTGTCCAGCTCCAGGCTGAAGGAGTGCCCGGGGGGTGGCCGCAGGAGCACGAGCAGGGAGTAGGCGATGCTGTTCTCGCCGACGCTCCAGGCTTCATAGGTGCCGTCCATCCCAATGGCTGGGTGCATCTGCGGCATGAAAGTGCTCTTGCAAAGCACTCGACAGACACCAAGGAGGTCACCCACCAGCTCCTTCAGCACCTTGTATGTGTTGGGCAGGCCGTCCATTGGCGATGGCGTAGACACAGCCAAAGACCTGGCACCGTTGTCTGCACCATTGAGATTTTCCTCCTCATCATCATCCTCCTCCTCGTCATCCTCCTTCTCACTGCTGGAGCTGTCCTGCTCGCTGCAGCTGTCAGAGGCAAGCTTCATTTCCCTGGCCAGCCAGCAGGCGTTGGCGAGCAGGACCAGGGCTCCTGCAGCAGTCCAAAATGTCCACTGCCGCAACACAGAAGGGAGCGTGGCTTCCTCCGCGCCCCTGGTCTGCTCAATCTCCTGCAGCAGCCGAGTCATCTGCTGATGCAGATACTCCTCACGCTGCTGCATCCGCTCGGCCGTGGCCACATCTATGTGGTGATCGTGCTTCAGCCCGTGCTGGACGGCCAGCACAGCCAGGACGAGGGCAATTGCCGCAGCCATGGCCTGGAGGAGGTGGGAGAAAAGGGGGATCAGCAGGGCTGGGTGGGAGGGAGCCCGGGGCTGGGGGAGCGGGGCAGGAGGCGCCGGGAGCTGGGGGCCGGTAGGAGAGGGGGTGAGGGAGGTGGGAGGGAGCAAGGGCAGGGCTTGTGAGCACCGCACGGACGGGAGCCACGGGCTGTCCCAGGAAAGCGTTCGGGCACTGGTGTCGACAGGCTCGAAGGGGCCGCAGGCCCTGGCTGGAGGCAGCCTGGGGCCCATCCTGCCCAAGCCGCCCTCATGGCCGGCCAGCCCCTGCCTGGGCCGTGCCCCGTGAAAGGGCAAGGGACACCCGAGCAGAGTCTGCCGAGGCCCCATCCCTGCCACCCAACAGCGTCCCACGGAGCCACGGGCACCCGGCACATCCCCAAAGCCTCTCCGGGCACCTGCCACCACTGGGAGCCCCGAGCACCTCTGCCCCCAGCCCCGAGGGCGGTACCGTGCCCTGCCCTGAGGGGCTGGGCTCTCGCTCTGGGTTAGAAACCCCCCGGCCCTCTGCCCCGTCCCCCGTCCAGCCCAGCCTTCCCCCTGCATGCTGCACTCACCGATCGCCCAGGTCAGACAGCAGTGGGGCTGCCTGGCGATGTCCCTGGGGACAGCTCCCATTGTGACCTGTCCCCTGTGATGACACAGCCACCAGAGCAGCATCACCCAGCCGGCAAGCCCCAGCCTTCGTCCCCACCGCCCGGCCCAGTGGGTCCTGGCCATCACACCGAGTACGACCCCGCCCGGCAGGAGCGAGCTCCCCGGGGCTCTCTTGCCAAAGCGGGCAGACACCCCCCAAAGCCGTAATTGGAATGGAAACAGGGACTGTAGGTGGATGTCCCTGACTTGCGTAGAGAGGTGCAAAGTCTTCTGGGCCAGGTGGTCTGACTCCGAGTTGTCTTGAAAAGCAGAGCTACGAGCCCTTGGGCAGAGACAAAACTCCTCCTGCCTCTTCTCCTCTTGGATTCCTTCTGCCAGGGCAGGACTTGCAAACCCTGACAATCAAGCCAAATGCAAATCGTGTCCCTGGTACAAGTGGAAAAGATCCTGCGGCTCCTGACTCTGGCTACCAACTTGCCCCCTGCAAGGGCAAGCGAGGGGGCTGGAGAGGCCACGCTGGGTCCCACGGCTCTGGTCCACCCTTGCTGTGGGGCAGCTGCTCTGTGGCTGGAGCCCAGCCTGACCTAGGACGGGAAGGGTGCTTGGAGAAACACTGGAAGCTTCCTGCCCTGCTCTCTCATGGCACCGTGTAGCCAGTTCTCTGCAGGACCAGGGGTTACCCTGCAGGTGGTCGTGGGGAGAGACAGGAGAGACCAGGAGGCTCCCCTCTTCCCTGGGACACTTCCCGCTGTCTCTCCTTTCCCTCTCTGGGGCTGTATCCGGTTCAGCCTCGGGTGAGAGCTCCTTTGATCTCTTTGCTTTAACTGCACTAGAGCTGCCCAGGGAGCAGTAACCACCTTGCACTGATCCTTGCTGGAGGCATTCACCCTGGTTACAGACCACGCAAAGTAAGCGTTTTGCCTGTTCCAGGCCTGATCTCAGCTGCCTGTGAGATGCAGGCAGTGCAGTGTTAGGGGACGTAACGCCAGAGGAAAAGCAGTAGTTCTGAGCACACAAGCCATCTCCCAACAGCCATGGGACCATGTCCTGAGATGGATGAGCCTCCATTTGTGGATGAAAATGTAGCAATCAGAAATACAGTAACTTCTGTAGGTCTTTGTGGGTTGATTTACAGGATGATCCTCCAAAAAGCAGCTGCTTGAGGAGAAGCAGCGAGACCTACTGATGGAACTGCTGATTTCAACAGTCATGCAAGCACAAAGGGGATTGAGTGGGCTGTCCAGAAGGCCAGAAAAAAGACAGAAGAAAGTCTGTGCATAAGTGTAACCACTGCTAATGTACATTCAACTATGAAGTTAATCTTTTATAAGAAGAGAGGGAGGCAATGGAGGATGAAGAGTAGTTGATGAATGCTAGCAAATTAACTGAATGAAATAGGGAAACAAGAATATGACTGAGTAGATCCTGCAGAAATGTCCCCAGAAACACTAAGGGAGGCAGATGTTCCAGCATTAGTAGCTGTGGTTTCTATGACAATTTTTTTCAGTTCTCTTTGCCTCACGTGGCAAGCACAGAAGTAGCAGGAATTGGTACCGCTTAGCTTTGCTTTGGCTGTGTTGGTATGGCTGTATTATCATCCATGCATACCTAACAAGTAAAAGATGCAAGATTATCTTTTAGACTGCAATGGCTGGAGAAAGAAAAGAGAGAGGAAAAGCAAAGAGTAAAGGGAGAAGAAAAAGGGAAATGAAAAGAGACGAGAGGAGACGAGAGGAGAGGAGAGGAGAGGAGAGGAGAGGAGAGGAGAGGAGAGGAGAAGAGAAGAGAAGAGAAGAGAAGAGAAGAGAAGAGAAGAGAAGAGAAGAGAAGAGAAGAGAAGAGAAGAGAAGAGAAGAGAAGAGAAGAGAAGAGAAGAAGAAAAGAGAAAATAAGAAAATTAAAAGGGAAGTAGATCCAATTGAAAGTTATCTCCATCTCCTGACCAGAGAAACCCTGTTTCTCTTGGTGAGGATGGATATACCTTCTGTACCTTCTCTTTTTAAGAGTGAGAGAAATTAACAGATCACTAGCAGAGTAATGTCATATTTGCAAATGTAATGTGTGTATGCATGTACGTGTGCAGGTATGGAAGTAAATTTCTGTCTTTATAAAAATCTAGTTTTGAGAGCTGCAAGAAGCAAAGGTGAATGAGTTTACTGTGGCCACATTTCCTGTGGTACATTGTGCTTAAACAGACTGGTGCACCATGAAATGCTCCCTGCACTTTCCCATAACATGGCAGTTCTTTTAAGTTCACCCAAATGCCCAAGAAAAATCTCGGCTTTCTGGCACACCAACCCAGAAAGCCAGTAGGAGCTCTGCTAGCTGACTGGGATTGTCCCTTCTTACAGCAGGGTCATGAGCAGAGTTTGCAGCAGAGTTTCTGGGAGCTGATGCTGAGAGTGTTTGTGTTTTCCTGAGACACCCTCCATCTGCCATACATACAGCCACTTTGCAGCAGAGTGGTTCCTTCCTTCCACATGTGAACACATCATCTGAACTGTACCTTTAAAGCCCTTGCATTAAAACAAGGTCTCCTACTCAGAGTAGCTAACAGTTCAGATCATGATATGATCAGTCAAACAAATGATTTTTAAAAGCTTTCCTGTATAATGTGGCCTAGGGAAGTGCATTAGTCGAGTAAATACATTGTTGATTTGTTTTTCCATTAACAATGAGTGATTTCTCTGCAAGTGACCTACATACTGCTTTCTGGGAATAAAGCAATATTGATAAAGAGAAGGGAATCTAAAGGAAGTATTTTTGTCTTTGGAGAAGAGTTGTACACAAAGCCAGGGCACTCAGGTTTCTCTGGTTTCATATCCTTTAGAGTGACGTGCCTTTGTTGCTTTGTCTTCCTTTATCTCCAGGTCAAAGGAATCATGCTGTACATTATAACAGCAGTACTGTTTTCATTTTCTCAACATCTTTGCTCAGGCTATGCCTTTAAAAAAGACAAATTCATCTTGTGACTCTCTGCTCTGTGACATGTTATATAATTTGATGTATATTTATTTATATCCCTCTGTTGCAAAGAATGACGGTTTTCACCAAAAGAAAACAAGACATTCATTCTCATTTGTTTGGGGATCCAAGATGTATCTCAGCAAACAATTTGCCTGCACCGTTTCCTTCAAGACTGAGAACAGAAAATATAGACCTGGGATGGAGAATATGACAAAGCATGTGGCGCTGGAGCTAATCTTTTATAATCAAGGTTGTCCCATGAGAGACTATGCCTGAAATTTTCATGCATTTATGTTTTTCTGATGTGTTAAGAAGTACATATACATTCACTGTAAATTGATATTCAGCAGATTTGTTAGCATGCAGACCTTTGCAAGATAATCAAGAGAGCACTTAGGAAGTATTGCAATAAATTTCTTAGAGCAGATGTTCCTTAGCAGATTTTATCTGTGTCATTTCAGTGATAAATCCATCTGACTTCTTAACCTGTAACTACAGTTACACATTTACCTTTGGTTGTGAGAAATAAAAGGAACTGATAAGAATGTTATAAAATGAGTGTGATTTATCTGGAGGTCACTGACTCTATGATAATGAAAAAAATTGCCCCTAAAATTTACCATTAGGAGAAAAAAGGTTATAAATTGTGCAAAACTGTTAGTAAAATGATTGCATCTTATATTGTGAATTCTCCAAGTTCTCACTTCAAGTTTTTCTTGTAAAGTATTAAGCCAAAGGTCTAAATCTAAACTTCCCAAGACATATTTCCCCCTGTACACTCTTTATTCAGGTATGGTTTTAGTCTCACAGATGGATTAAATGTGAGGTTCATCTCACATAATTTTAACCTTCTAAAATTAAGGTATATACACCAAAATAGTCATCAAAGCTGTCTTCATAATTAGTAGAGAAGACCTATACTAGAGGGAAACTTTATGTCCTTTAGATAGCTTTCTTAGCATGGGGTGAGTCACATCTGAAGTTGCTTAAGTGTCACGTTTACTGTGGTTTAGTGGTGGCAGAACTACAGGGTCAGTTTTGGCATTAATCCTAGCCACAGTCTTTGTCCACAAAAATATTTTTTTTTCCATTTGCTTGGGTTCAAAGCCCTTTTCTCCCCATGGATGTCCTTGGTGAATAAAGTTAGACCTTCCTCAATCTTTGAAGTTGTGAGAATTGGATACATAAGTGCTATTGAGAAAGTAAGCGTTATTTTCCTTGTGCCTTTGCCAAGCATAATTTTTAACAATATTTATTCCCTTCCTCCCACCTTAAGCTGAAGCTCAGTAGATTAAGTGTTGAGAGATACTTAAGAGACTGTTAACTACATTTTTAATAGAAAATTGGACAATGTCAGGCAATATTTTTAGCCTTCATGCCAAGTGATATGGTCTGGCCATGATCTTAAGGTTAAACTTTCGCTCTTAAACAGTGGCAAACTATCTGTTGGAAAAGGTCCTTGGCTTGTGTTAATACCCAACCTTTGCTGCAAATTACTTGAGAAACTGCTAGTTGGCCCCAGTCAAAACCATGCTAGAGATGATTCAAATGGCATGGAAAATGGCATTTTCATGCCAAGAACATTCCCTGGTCTTGCTTATTTTACTCATACAGTTGTTGTCTGTGGTGATGGAGGACATACAAGTACTTTAATAAGAGAAGCTTGTTTATACTTGCCTTGGCAAGTAGAGCTGTGTGAACCTCTTATTTCACAGAATCGTATAGGTTGGAAAAGACCTTTAAGATCATCGAGTCCAACCGTAAACCTAACACTACCAAGACCACCACTATACCATGTCCCTAAGCACCTCATCCAAATGTCCTTTAAATACCTCCAGGGATGGCGACTCAACCACTTCCCTGGGCAGCCTGTTCCAAGGCTTGATAACCCTTTCAGTGAAGAAAAATTTCCTAATATCCAGTCTAAACCTCCCCTGGCGCAACTTGAGGCCATTTCCTCTCATCCTATCACTTGTTACTTGGGAGAAGAGACCAACACCCACCTCTATACAACCTCCTTTCAGGTAGTTGAAGAGAGCGATAAGGTCTCCCGTCAGCCTCCTTTTCTCCAGGCTAAACAACCCCAGTTCCCTCAGCCGCTCCTCATAAGACTTGGGCTCCAGACCCTTCACCAGCTTCATTGCCCTTCTCTGGACACGCTCCAGCACCTCCATGTCTCTCTTGTAGTGGGGGGCCCAAAACTGAACACAGTATTTGAGGTGCGGCCTCACCAGTGCCAAGTACAGGGGCACAATCGCTTCCCTAGTCCTGCTGGCCACGCTATTTTTGATACAAGCCAGGATGCCATTGGCTTTCTTGGCCGCCTGGGCACACTGCTGGCTCATATTCAGCTGGCTGTCAACCAACACTCCCAGGTCCTTCTCTGCCAGGCAGCTTTCCAGCCACTCTTCCCCAAGCCTGTAGCGTTGCATGGGGCTGCTGTGGCCCAAGTGCAGGACCTTGCACTTGGCCTTGTTAAACCTCATACAATTGACCTCAGCCTATCGATCCAGCCTGTCCAGGTCCCTCTGCAGAGCCTTCCTACCCTCAAGCAGATCAACACTCCCACACAACTTGGTGTCATCTGCAAACTTACTGAGAGTGCACTCGATCCCTTCGTCCAGATCATTGATAAAGATATTAAACAGAACTGGCCCCAACACAGAGCCCTGGTACACCACTTGTGACCGGCCGCCAAGAGTTTATTCCCTCCTGAAGAGTTTATAGCCATCCATCGCCGCACTCCAGTTGTGTGAGTCACCCCACCACGTTTCCGTGATGGCCACCATATCATAGTTTTCCTGATGTACAATGGCTTCCAACTCCTCCTGCTTGTTGCCCATGCTGCGTGCATTGGTGTAGAGGCACTTCAGCTGCGCTGTCGTCTGTGTCTCCTTCATAGAAGAACACCCCTTGCGTGCTTTGAGGCATTTCACTGGCATTTCCCTCTTGGCTCCTATTGCCTCAGTATCCCCTGGCTCCACTCCGTTCGACTTCGGCTGTGCCCCAGCGTACCCTGCACATCTCGGAGACACAGGCCGAGTGCCCTCACTGGCACCTGCTCCCTCTAACCGTGGCACGTCATCCCTCAGCTTCTCTCGGGCAAGCCTGATATTACCCCCCTCCCCCTTCGAGTCTAGTTTAAAGCTCTGTCGATGAGCCCCGCAAGTTCCTGAGCGAAGATTGTCTTTCCGCTTTGAGAAAGATGAATCCCATCAGACTCCAGCAAACCCGGTGCTTTGTAGGCCATCCTGTTGTCAAAAAAACCAAATCCGTGGCGATGACACCAGCCACGGAGCCACGTGTTAATAGATTGGGTGTCTCTCTTCCTTCTTGTGTCGCTGCCCACAACTGGAAGGAGAGAGGAGAAAATAACCTGTGCTCCAGAGTCCCTTACTAGCCGTCCCAAGGCCCTGAAGTCTCTTTTGATCACCCTAGGACTTCGTGTGGCAGCTTCATCGCCCCCCACATGGAAGAGCAGTAGGGGATATAGTCTGAGGGACGTACCAGGCTAGGGAGTACCCTCGTAACATCCTTCACGCGGGCCCCAGGGAGGCAGCAGACTTCCCTAAGAGGAGGGTCCATCCGGCATATCGTACCCTCGGTTCCCTTCAGAACAGAGTCACCCACAACTGTAACCCGTCTTCTCTTCCTTGTGGAGGTGGTGTTAATGCGAGAGGTACGTTCTTCTGACCTGGGCGACACCTCTGGTGTAGATAGACTGTTGTCCCCATCCTCCATTGACTGGTCTGCCACCTCCAGGTCCTCATACCTGTTGTGCAGAGGCACCTGGGGGGGCAAGGCGGGCAGGGAGGGCCTTTGCCTGCCACCATGAGTGTGGACTTGCCTCCATTCACTCTCCTCCTTCGAACCGCTGCCTTCAGCCCGGTGGGGGGGGATAGAGGATCCCCTTGATCGTGGGTTCTTACTGGTGGCTGCTGCTGCTCCTGTTCCCATCTCAGGGTGGGCAGAGCATGGCACCAGCAGTCGATCTCTTTCTCAGCCTCCCTGATGCTCCTTAACCTTTCTACCTCCTCCCGTAGCTCTGCCACCATGCAGAGCAAATCATCCACCTGGTCGCACCTCACACAGCTGTCCGCACGGCTGCCATGCATGAACAGCGAGAGGCCCAGGCACTCCCTGCAGCCTGAGACCTGGGTGGCCGCATGTTTTCCTGGCAGCTCCGTCTGGGCAGCCACATCCACTCTGGCGAGCACAGAGGGCATCGCTTCTGCCGAGTGAAGACCATAGTTGAGTTTCTTCTAGAAGGATGGGGACTACCGAATGAACTCACTTCTCACAGTACCTCTTGAGCTGCTAGGGTGCCTTCGCCTCCCCTACACGCCCTGCCTGCGTGAACTGCCGTGCAAACTGACGCGCCACGCCCTTCCGACGCGCCACGCCCTGTTTGTCCGTCCTGTTCACCGCGCTCTTGGTTGCTCGCGCTCCCTGGGAGATGCTCTTGTACGGGAAGGGAATTACCACTGTCACTCTTGTCCCCACCCATGCTGAGTCAGAGCCGGGCCCTCGTCAGGAGCTCCCGCCTTCCTGCTCAGGGGCCGGGGCGTGGCTGGGGTAGCCCTCTCGCTCCATGCATCCCCCCTTCCCCCCCCCCCCCCCCTTTTTCCTCCCTTCCCTGCGCGGTTTTGCTGCGGTTTCGCCGATCCAGCAGCGGTCCCCCGACGCGGTCCTCTGTCTCAGAGCTGCTCGCCTCGGAGGCTTCGCTGAAATGGCAGAAACTCTGAAACTTCGCTGAAACTCTGAGGAGCATCATCTAAATGATGAGATATTGATGAAACTCTTTGCACAGTCTTTACTGTGGCACCACAAGTCATTAAGAATAGCTTGTAGTGCTCTGCAGTCTGGGAGCTTTTCCACTGTACAATGTGAAGAGACTCTTTAAAACAGTGGAAAAATAAGCAGAAAGATGTGCAGTGTTACTGCTTGCATCACTCTGGGATGATGATGCACCAATGATGGAGAAAGAGGAGACAGTAGGAAAGCAGGTAAAAAATTGCAGTGTTTTCCAGGCTTCTGCCCCTCTTTAGGTTAGAAGATCCTTGGAGTGAACAAGAGCTGGACTACAGCCGTTATAGAGTGGTTGCAGTGATGATGCTAGAAGGATATATAGCTGCCAAGCCATTATTGAAATTATCTAGTCTGCATACTGCACTGAGTTGAGCCAATGAGAAATGTATACCTTTCAGTCTTCCTTCTTTCCCAATAGATGAATATATCAGGAAATTTAGGAGTGGGAAATAGGGTTTCCTTGGGAAAATTAATTTGAAACCATGGTGGCTATTTGTTAATGATGCTGGAAGAAAGGGATACATGTAAGGAGAAGGACAGTGGGGACAAGTTCATATCTGTTCCTTCCTCAGAAGGTATTTAAGACGCCCAAGGCTGATAAGAATATAGACATGCCTGAAGATGTTTAGTGGCCTTTACTGGATTTTTCAAGGTTTCACTCTGAATGAACCTGAAATGCAGTCAGAACTTGTTTGCAATCAAAACTAACAACAAGCCCTGCCAACAGCCTGAGCTGCTTCAAACAAACAGCACCAGTTTATAGGTTCATAAATATCAGATGCAGTGCTTTGAAAACTGTATTGAGCAGTCCCAAATGCCATGGCGGCAGCTGAGCAAAGATTAAAGGAATAATGGGGGAAAAAATCCAACTGCTTGTGTTTGTGGGGAAGAATCTCTCAGGCAGCAAAACCAGAAGACAATATAAGCATAGTTTGTCTATAGTACATTAAAGAACAATTTACCCCACACCTGAATTTCTTTTGTTCTGAAAGAATGAGGTGACTCCCTGATAATAAAGCTCCTTAGAGCTTATGAAATAGAGGAGGCAGCCAACACATTAGGGTGTCAATAAGTATTTATTCCCAAGAATGAATACTTTTTTCACAAGCTCAGTGCTTATTTTCAGTCTTGTTAATAACACAAGCAATATGCCTTTTGTTGGCTGTGCAGCAGAGCTGAAAAAAGAGCAGATTGTGTATCAAGGCACAATTCAAGGTAGGAGGGATAGAGGAATGGTTAGGTTGTGCCTGTTGTTGAATATTGCTTTAGCAGGCTATGCTTCTATGACTTCTGCTGCTGTCACTTTGGTGTGGCCTCTTCTGCTGGCTTGATACTTGAGATAGTAGATTAGGATATCAGAAGACCAGGAAGAGCTTTCTTTCTCTGTCATAACCATGCTGAACTATAGTTATCTGGCTACTTCCATTACTAACAGCTTTCACATCACCATTTTTGTAGGTAGAAATTTTACAGGCCCATCTAAGAGAAGTTTAGAACCTGGAGAGGATTTTTTGGCTACTATAAAGTAGCTACAATTTCATGCAATAATTTTCACTGGTTTTATTGTCTGTAGTTCACTGTAGTTTACATTCTCAATGTAAGTACATCCCTCTTCAAATAAACACTTTGCTGGTCATATTTAAAATAGAAGAAGGGAAGGGACAGAGAATTGTGATAAACTGAGAATGTGAAGTCTTTGGGATGCCAAATTTCTTTGGCCTCAGGTTAATTTTAAGATGAGTTGTGCATGGGCTTGTAATAGAAGGCTGAAATGAGGTTGGAGTTCGATTTGATTGGGTTCTGATGAGTTTTCCTGAATAGTTCTCAGTACATTTGGGGGGGGTGGGGGGTGTGTTGTTTTTTTTTGTTTGGTTTTTAAATTTTATTTGAACAGTAATAAAGTTTGCCCATTTCATAGCTATGCCAGAACTATGGGGTAGACTTTGGATCTTGGCTTTCAGTTGAATTTCTGTTAATCCTGAAATCTGAATAACCTCAGATCTAAGGTCTCTACTTACAAATAGTTGTTTCTCTGTAGGTACATGTTTTCTTAAAATTACATTTAGAAGGGAAGGTGCCTACATTTGTTGACATTTATGGTACTCTTATACTTGAGTAATTGAGTATATTGGGAATCGACACAGTATCCTGACACATTTGGGTTAACTTTGTGAAATGGGTTAACTTTAGAGACAGAAATGGGTTAACTTTAGAGACAGAGAGTCTGAGGAAGGGTGAGGTAGAAGCCATGTCCTGTTTTGCAGAGGCAGTGGAAGTTACTCTCTGAATTACTTCCCCTGTTAAAGTTCTTCAGTCTGGTGAGATTCATGGGTGTCATAAACTGAAGTATGCTGCACTCAGCGTGCCTTCGCTGTGGTCTATGGGGCTATTCAGTATGAATAAAGGCAAGTGACTGACTTTGTGTAACTCATAAGCAATTACAGCAGTGAAGGTAAGAGTGGGACTGTAAATAATCGAAGTAAATGAGAAGGCAGAATGCTCTTGAGCTTTTCTCACCTAACAACACAGAAATGAAGGGCAAGTTTGCAGTACTTGAGGAAACTTACTAACTTATTCATTGAGAAGCAAAAGCAAGTGAAAGGGCACCTTCCACATCAGTATTTGAAGCAGGTTGTAATAGCATGTTTAATGCGGATGAGACCTAGGCAGAAAGAAGGCTTCATCTTTCTTGAGAAATCATCAAGCAGGATTGCATGGCTCATCACATAGTGCAAAGACAGTCCTTCAGGCAGGAGGTAAGTTTGCATGACTCCTTGCAGAGATGCAGACACTGGTGCCAGGCACAGCTCTTTGTCACTGTGACGCATGTCACTGCCTCCTTTTAATGAGTTGATCTTAGCAGGAGACAATATTTTCCCATCTAAAGTAGGACTGCTATTTTGGGCAGCACTTAGACTCTACCCTGGGTCATGTAGTTGTGTCCTAGTCCAGCCTGCCAGCTCTAATGTGGTCCTGCCAATGTCTTACAGTGTGATCCAAGAGCACTTTGGCATCCTGTTTGAGCTCTGAGCTGCCTGTAAAATGTAGATAATATATTTTACCCGCTGTATAGTCAATCATTCATGTTGTTAAAATATTATCTAAATATTGTTAATGGCAGTATATATGGCAAAAGTATGAATAAATAATCTCATGGTAAGTACCATGTCCTGTTCTAGTAGTGGCTTCAAACTTCACTATTGTGAATCTGTGTTTGAAAATGTTTGTTTGCATTCCTGTGTGAGTCAGATTTGAGCAAGGGTCAGGGTTTGGCTCAGAAGCTCGTTCTTGCCACATGCGTAAACAAGGAAGGATGTGAGGAGAAAGGGAGAGTGGGAGCTTGTAAATTAGGAAGATAACTATCAACACATCACATCAAATGGGTAATTCAGAGGTTCATGAGCTATGGTGCCTCAGTCACAGGTGGACTGTCAGTCAGTTATAGATAACTCAAAAAAACCCCAACCATGTTGCTTATAGTGTATTTTCAATAAAATTTGATATTACAGCCTCACAGCGATCTGTGAGAAATTTGCTATGGTCTGTGAAGAATTCTGACACACGGCAATAGTCTGTTACAGAACTGGCCCCTTATTTGAAATTTCTGGTCTTCTGCAGCCACTCCTTCAAATGATGGACTGGAATGTAAAAGAAATACTGGAGTGAACATTATGGAAGTAATGCACTTAAAAAGAAATTTCGTCTTAACAGCAAGCAGTTAAGGTTTTCCCTGAAGTGCAAGTATTTTCATCCCTTTGTTGTTTTCTTCCCATCTAATTGTGGGTGCTTTAATTATGTAATCAAACGCCCAATTCTTCAATATTTTGTTAAGACTAGATACCTGGCTCTAGTAATACCTTCTGAAGAAGAGCTCAGCTGGCTAATTAAATGCACTGTTAAGAAGTGTCCAGGGAATCTTCTGGATTTGCAAAGTGTTTGTCCCAAAATAATCAAAGAATAGGAGAAAGTAATGAGCTTGCATTGTATGAGAATTTGGATTTTGCAGTTTAATGTTTTGCTTGTAAACTGACTAAAAATATTTCCAATCAAAAGGCATATACGTACATATATAAATGAGTATGTATTTATTATGTATATATGTTTTATGAAACAGTGTGGGGATTGCTTATGCCAGTCCACATCTCAGCTATGGAGCGATGTATGGGACAATGACGTGAATGCAATCCAGAACATGTATGGACATGGTCTATGAAGATAATCCTATGAGAAAGAACTAACAGAGATTGCCTGGTTTGACAGCAAAATTAAGGGTGAAAGGGGACATGACGGTAAATATTTCAGGATTAGGAGAGGAAGTAAATACAGGAAGGGAGGTGAATTACTTAAGTTAAAGGGCAAATTTTGGCATTAAAACCAATGGGTCTGAATGGTTGTGAGTTCCCAGGAAGAGATTTGCTCAACTTGCCTTTCATGCCTTTCACTGTATCACTTACAGATAACAGTGCACATCAGGATTCATGGGCATTTATCATTTCCTGTACACCTTAAACAAAGATAATGCAACATTGCTAAGGAGTGTTGATTATACAGCGAACTTTCCAGCTTGCATTGAGTCAAATTACCCTATAAAGTTTCACTAGATGTCAATCTAAGTTTCTTGCATAAGGGAAAAAAATTGGTCAATGAAATAATCCGGTGGTGTATCTGTATATGGATGTCCATGCCCAAATTAATTTCTGATTTAATTCCACTGACATTGTCAGGTTCACACTATGTATTAATTTGGCTTGTTCAGTGTAGTCTGTCACTATTTTCCATGTCAATTTTAATGGAATTGCCACGATATCTTGCTTTGTCTTGCATTATAACTATGCACTCAAAGAATAAAATATAGCATTACTAGGACAAACAACTGAGATTTGCGTGTGTATCCAGCATATGCAGAAAATGTTGGGATTTCACTGTCATTGCTTGGGGATCATTTTATAATATATGACCAAGTGCAGGATTTCGTTCTTTAAATGTGCTTCTGGCTTTTTGTATGAAATCATGTAAAAAAGTTTGAATCTTTACTACATGAAAAATTTAGGTCTACAGATTTGAGCAAATTTAGAATACAAAAAGGACAGGCATGCTAATATTTATATTTTAACCAATATTTTTTTCTGAGGACAAAACAGGAAGAGTTGCCAAACTGAGTTATATTGGTTTTTCTCCCTTTGACTAACCAGAGTTTTTTGCTTTCTTGAAGTTAAATATATAGCATTGGCAAAGCTCTGTGACGCTCACACTGTGAGCTCTGCAAAGTAGCATCTTTTATAGATCACGAGGGCATAGAGAACAGAAAGAAACCTTCCCAGTGTAGCCTGCCACGTCCCACCAGGGGGGAGGGAGAAGGAAAATCATGACACGGAATATATCACGTGAAGGGCCCGAGTCTGGCGTGCAGCTAAGGGGAAAGAGGTGGCCTTCCCATTGAGTCACGAGGTTCAGAAAGGACCCCCTTGCTTTCTAAACTCCTTCTCAGAGAGGAATCTAGGTGCAGCTGGATCCAGCCTTAGTCTCAGACTTGGTCAACGGTTTATGTCTAAGGGTTATGAGGACAATAGGGGTAGCCACATGGCAAAGTCAGCGTTTGCCTGCCGGGTCCCTCTCCACCTCACTTGGGAGTGACTCAAGATTCGCAAATTGTCTCAGACTAAATTAAGGTGAAACAACACCAGACTTTCAATTAGGCACTCTATTTGTGGCGGGAACAACTTGAACATGGAATGCATCAACTTGGAAAACTGGGAAAGCATGAAGGGGTTGACACCTGTGGGATCTTACTGGAACATTTATAAGGAAAAGAAGGGGAGGAAAAGGAAAGAGAGAGAGAGAGAGAGAGAAAAACAGATATGGCCACCCTTGGGTCCCGCGGTGACAATGACACGCACGACAATCCTCCCGCGATGAGCACGCATGTGGTTCCGTGGGGGTGTGCCTTTTATACTCTGGTCCCCACCTCCGGTTACACCCCTTGAGGACTTACATGGTTCTTGTCCTAGAAGGTTCTCAATCTTCTGCGCAGGCGCTGGGGGGGTGGTCGCGAGGGGTCTCTCGGGTGGTCGCAAGCCCCTTCCTCAGAGAAACCTGTGTGGCCTCTGCCCATATATGGCAAGTCGTTATGTAAGGTCCATCAGACCCGGAACTGCGCAGCCTCCGACCCGCTCCCCACGTCCCGCTCTCCACCGCCCGCGCTAGCCGAGCCCTGCTGTCGACGTGCAAACCGCACCTCGCCTCGCCACGACGTTTGAGACATTAACTCTTTCAGTCTCTCAGTTTCCCTCAACTCAAGGGCGAGGAGTGAGCTCTGTGCTCAGCCTTGCCTGTTTTTAATCATTACCCACACTGACAACATTTTATACTCTTTGCAGAGGAGTAAGTGGAAGGCAATGAATAATCTGGCCAGTTTCCTATAGGCTTTAGATCAATACTGGCGTGAGATGGACTACAAATACCTGTCTCATGGGAATTGCACTTCCATGCCTGTAGGACAGAAACGACTGTCACACAACCACCATTTTCATTCACTAGCTGGATAATGGTCTCTGCCATTAAAACTGTCTGTTTCCTCCTAAATCATCTTTTGAACTTTATTTCCTCAGGTTCATTCCAGGACCATGTAAACTGGTTTAGCTGCAGCAGCTTGCCAGGTCATCAGGGTTGGCTGGCAGTCACTTGGTCCAAAAGTCTCTGTCAGTGCTATCTGCTACTAAGTGCTACAAATTACACTGCATTAGTGAAATACACTTATTAGCTTTAAGACCTTTTTTAGTACAAATTTTATTGGTTGTTTATTTAATTTTTCTTCTATGGAATTGATAAAAATGCTGGCAGAAGGCCAAGGTAGGGCATGAGTATAGGGAGGCTAATTTCATTTTTTTAATTGAGAAGGATGGATGTTTTTATGCAGCCATATGTATTATGCCATCCTCCTTATGAAAGAGGTGCAATAGTACAGAATGACTAATCACAGAGAAACCAGCGTGCCATCATTCTTCTCCCAAGAGGGACCTTACGTGGTTTGTGCAATATAGCATTCAAAACCAAACTATCAGTATTTATTTTCCAGTATCTCATCTGACGCCTGAATGAATAACCATTACATGAACAAAGACCAATCTTTTTGCTTTATAAACAACACAGTTTCAGGCACTTATGAAATAATGAAAACTAACACATGACAGCAATGTTGAATGGATATGATGAGCTAAGTATTTGAGCAGTGTGTGAGAAGGAAAAAGTAAACTGTAGATTGCACATCGATTCCTATTGTGAACTCTTTGTTTAGTTAGTGATGATTCATGAGACCCTAGAGTTGTATACACCTGAGATGTGTGACGCTTACACAGAGTTTCTGTACTCCAATTAAATGCGTCATGAATATATTTTTTTCCTCCCTCCTTTTCTCTGCTTCTATGCATCTGGTCTGTTCTCTCTTCACTCGCAAAGGCAGCTCACACTGTATGTCATCCTGTGGGCTCATGTACTGCATGAAATAACACACAGACTCCATTTGTATCAAACTACTTTTTTCTCTCTCTTAAAACAAATACTTACATAGCTACTCCTAACATGTCTTATTTTTTTGTGGAGGGAGCTTATTACTGACATCTTGTTGATCTTTCAGAGTCTTCCTTTCAGTGAGTCTTGTGCCTTCCTCTGTTTTTCATGCAGGGTATTACAGTGCTCATTCTTATTCCTTCCTCCATTGCAACTTCTAAAAATAATCGGCTATAAAAGTAGCTATTGAGCTTTATTGTTACCAGCACAGTGAGATTAATAGTGGTGAATATACTATACCTCACTAAAAGGGTGCCTTAAATTGTTTGACACATCTCCCAGGATGGTCAGGGAGTTCTGAGAAACCCCAGTGTTTCCTGTTACTCCTTCCACAGTAGTAGGGGTCTGCATTGATTTTTCCAGTATACTGTGCCAAACAGGAACAATTTAGCTCATAGGGAGGTAGTAAAATAATCTTTACAAGCAATGAAGCGGGTCAGAAACTGGATTTGTGTTTGTGGGAGAGAGAGGATCTGATAGTTTAGTATCTTTCAGTGAAATTCTAAATTTAAAAAAACCAACTGATTACTGTGATTTGGGACCACTGAAGGATTTAGGGTTTTTTTATCACCTGCTTTCATTTCAAGAAGGTACAATTTATTATTTTAATATGGTTAAAATGTTTCAGTTCAACCTTTTCCTTTGCTTATCTATGATTTTCAATGGAATGCAACACAGCCTAATAGAAATTAACAATGAAATCAGCATGAAATGTTTTTAACACTGTCAAAATAAAACCATTTCTCATTTCTGGAGTGCTTTGAGAAAGGTGAGATTATTTTTTTCAACTTCTTCATTTAAAACATGTAATTGAAACAAATCTGTTCTTAGGAAAATTTTCAGAATACTATTTTTCTCAGTGAAATTAATTTCTGATGGCTTTGATCAATGCTGGAAATTATGCAAGGCATCTAGGTTTTGAAATGTAGCTTCTAGGTCCCAGGCTATACCACTTTTTTCCTCAGGCGTAATATTAATCTTAAATTAGGTGCATATGCCATCATAATCTTTTTTGCTCTCAACATTTGCTTCAGTAAAATGTACATAGAAAAGATAGCATGCATGACCTAGGCTTATATCATCAGTGTTCCAGTGGCTATGTGAGTATCTGCTCTGTTTCTTTTTATTGGCTTATTGTCGAGAGGAAAATGCGTAAAATTGCCACTAAGTGAAGAGTTTGTCTTCTGTTCTAGAGCTGCCTTTTCTTTTTCCTATGTTTGTGAAGGGTCAGCGTTTCTAAAAATAATTGTAGGACATTTTAAAATGGAGACTGATACGTGAAAAGTGTTCAGGTGAACAACTAATTTTCTAAGAGAATATGAACATAGGAACATCTTCAGACATTAACTAATAAAAGCAATAAATCCTTCTGTTTGCCCAAGATATAGCTAAGGCTAGTTTTATTGACAGTGATAGCAGTATTATTACAGGATACTTGTGACTTTGCTCTTCATGAGCTCCTTGAGTTGTATTCATTCCTCTGCTGTCATAAAAGTATATTTATATAACAGAAGACTGCACTGCCTGTGTCAGTGTAATTGTCATGGTCAGATGCAGTGTGACTTTGTGGCATTGAAAAGGAGCAAGAGAGTCAGTCAACTTGAGAAGTCTCACTGTGAAGAAGGAACAGAGCGTTAATCAATTTTCTGAATTTTCTTTTTAAAGCCAATAGAAACTACTCTCTGAATGCCATGCCTAGAAAATTGTGTGTCAAGCCTCCCAAAAGAAAAGTATGTGTGGCATAAATATCTTCTCCATATCTTACACCGTATTAAAGCTTTTGAGTGTCCAGTCAGCATGAGAGACCCAGTGCAGCCTTCTGAAATGCTTCAGAGGCTCAAAAGGGGAAAAAATTAACACAGAGAAGTGGGTGTTCTGCACAGAATTTTCCACTGGTTATTGATCTCTGTGTAATTCCTGGGTCA
Source organism: Mycteria americana (assembly GCF_035582795.1). NCBI lineage: Eukaryota > Metazoa > Chordata > Aves > Ciconiiformes > Ciconiidae > Mycteria > Mycteria americana. The sequence goes on from NC_134368.1 coordinate 16,275,974, forward strand.
TGCCTTCCATGTGTACCTATTCCTACTCCAGGGGTATCATTTGCTAGGCTCCCTTCATGGACTCTTAGGGGGTTTTTTTGAAGCAACTTAGTTTATCGGTCCTCCATTGAAAGGATGCATTAGATTTGTTATTAAGTTGCATAGCTCTAGACCCAATTACAGCTAGACTTAAAGATATGGCTGAAAAAGCACACTGTTTTTGTGATTTATTATGAGTCATGTGCTGTTGGGGTGCACTAAATACCTGAACTTTTCAAGTAAATTGAAAAAATTTTGTAATTCTTTTCAGGAATGGAGGCAATTAAGGGACAAGATATGTGTGGAAGGCAGCTCTCCTACAAACAAATGTCCAGTGCTACTGGCATGTTTTTTACATCTGAACACAACATCCTTCTATGGCACAAAGCCTTTACAGTCAATTAAGCTGTGGAAATAACTAAGCAAAATCATTTTACCCCTCCTTAGTCTATATCAATCACCTGATTACAGAAAATAGCTTGTACTAAGTGGTCCGTGGTCTAGATGCCAAATGTTCAGTTAAAGATCAGAGCTTCAGCTGGTATGCGTAGACATGATTACATAACCTACTGAATATGCATCATTTTACTTCAGTAGAGGCCTGTTTCAAGCATCTGTAAGCACACCGGAGCCTGCAAAAGAGGCAGAAAATTGTCATTACTTTTTCTTCCATGAGACATTTTCTGATAATATTGCAGTCTCTGAGACCTATGAAGCCACCCACTGGTAAGTTTTTATAATGACCTTGTCCATGCTATTCTCATCCTGTCGAAGTCTTGACAAAGTGCTTGGGACAAGTTTTAAAAAGTCTTTTACACTTGTGAGTATTATTGGCTTTAACATTTAACGTGTTAAATGTTACCAGAGTGTTGATTGGTTTCGATTTACCCCTGCTTGTCATTGGTTTCTGTCGTGTGGATTCGGCTGTTTTGTGAAATAAAGTTGTTTGAACTTGGCCCTCGTTTGAGTTAGTTTAGTGTACCTCTATGACACCACGTAAAGAAAATCTGACTGATATAAAATGAAGTAGTTCCATGGAAATCCACTGAAATGCCACCACCGATGTCAGATAGATGTCTCGGTGTTCAGGAGAAGGTATAGGTTACAAAGAATCCTCTTCTTCCCTGTCATGGATGACACTAAACAATCTCCAGTCTAATACCTCTTTCTGCTAACCTCTCCTGTTCACCCATCTCTTTGTCCTGCAATACTTGGCCTGTGATTCCGAAGAGGAGTTTTGTCAGAGGGACTGTTACATGGGAAGTGTGCTTGAGTGCTATATTTCTGTATTTCAAATTTAAAAAAATCAATTGTATTTCCCAGTTGGTGGTAGGGTTTGTCTCCACTTTAATCTAAGTAGTTCTTGACATGCTTGGGAAGCGGCTGCTGATGTGGGGCTGATGTTCCTGAAGGAAAGAACAACAGAGCTGTGGGAAGGCCCACGCTGGGCTGCTGCCAGGAACAATATAGCCACATTACCACCGCACTCTGTACAGATTAATTAGCTCTGTCAAGAAGCAAGTGTCACACTGTGCTAACGTGGCTACCTTTGTTCTGCAGCTTAAACTAACTCATTTAGACCTGGCTTAGGTACCTTTAGATAAGTGTGGTTTCTTTATCCTTGGAATACCAAGGTAAAATGACTCGTTCTACAGTGCTAATAATTTCTGGCAAGTTATGGCCAGTGTTAATCAGTGACACATAGCAGATGCTCTGTGGTGGTACCATCTTGCTCTTACTTGTATCCACCTGTTCAGAGGAAAACAGCTGACCTGTAAAGTCAGTCCCAGTTCTGTCAATGCACATATGGAGCACTGCTTTGAGCTGCTCATTTCTCAACTAGAACGTGTCCAACAGCGGTGTAACTCTTTCAGTCTCAGGAGATGTTAGCAAAGAGCAGGTTAAGTGCTAAGCTACTAATTCAAACGAGATCTCCCTAGGCTGGGACTGCTCTCTTGTCCCTGAGGACTGGAACAGGAACACTGCGGTCTTGTGTATATACTTGTCAACTTGCACAGTATATGGGGAGTATTGGCTCACTTTGTCCTTTCTTGAATTGTCCTATGTTGGTCTTTCTGTTATCAGGAGGACTATTACAGCCATTTAAATTTTGGCTTCAGAACTAAACTGGTTTTGGACACAAGTGCTGTGGAAACCAGGGGCACAGGGGGATCATATGGTTGTCTCTGGTGCTTGCATGATGAAGCTTGTGAAGTATTTCTCTGTATTGCTGTACGTGTACCAAGTCTGTACGTCTGATCTTGATACAAGGACCAGATTTGCGATGCTGTGGCAGAAAAGGCCAGTAATACCTGTGTAGTGGAGAAAGACAGAACATATCACTTGGCAAGGCACAGTTAGGCAGTGAACTCTGATGGTAAAATGGTAACTGCTAATTGGATACAATGAGGTAAATGCCTAAGGGAAGATACCCTCGCCAAACGAGTAAGCTGAGAGGCCAGTCCTTGTTGGCAGGGAAGTTATTACATGAGTGTATCAGTACTCACGTAAAACAGCCATAGGGAAATTAATCATACGACTAAAGGTTGTTTGAAAATGTCCTGTCACTGGGTGTGCTACTCTGAGTTCGTGTGCAGCACAGTGAGCTAAATTCATTTCAAGTTACTAAAGTAAGAGGAAATTTTTGAATAATCATCACTATATAATGACCTAGATGACAATGGGTACGTTAAAAATAAGAAATGCATTTTTGCATTTCAGGGAAATGAGAGCCTTCCTCTGGGAATCAGGAAAAAATTGAATGTGAGGAAGAGAATTTCCAATTTTAGACCTGATTGTCCTCTCCTCTTGAAACCTTGAGCAGTTATTAACACTTGCAAAGGGATGTGAAGTGCTATTGTTCAGATTTGGTAAGGCTACCACTCGTGCCCTGATTTCCTTGGTGTGAGTCCGCCCAGGTCAGCATACCAAAGACTCCAGTTCTGACCTTTCTGGCTTTAGATTTCTTTTTAACATCCCCCATTTGGGGGAGAAGATGTAACAGCCAGTGTCAAGAGGACCACAGCTTCACAGGTGGCTGAGAAGTGTTGCATGATGGAGAACTGGATTCATGAGGTTTCCATAACACTATCTTTAGAGGTTGTTTAAAATACTTGCAATGAAAACTGCTTATGAATAGGAAATATAAATAACAGTTCCCAGGATATTCTATGTTCTCTGTGTCTCAGTGAATGATACTGAAATCCTATATCATTTTCCCAGACAAATGACATTAGAAAGCCTCTGAGGGAAGTGTCTGAGCAGTAGGAATATGTGGAGTTACAAGGAGTCAGGATTTTTCTTCTCATGGCTTCACAACTCTGTGTGCAGGCAGGGAAGGTGCGAGAGACAGAGGGAGACAGCAAAAGAGACTCTCTGGGCTCCCTGATCATTCCTATTATCCTGACAGTGCAAATGCACTCCACAGTCTGCAGGCTGACGGGCTTAGAATTAAAAGAGGTGAATTTTCTGCTATCAGTTATCTAATTGTGATTGTTGAGAATATTATATTAGTAACATTTCATTGCAGTATTTTTTCGTATAAAAATATTTGCACCTAACCTGGTTATCCAAAGCAGCAGGTTGGATTTGTTACTTCCTGGTATTCTATTCACATGAATGACATCCCACTGAAATGAAGCTGCGGTCTTAAGTATACAGATGAATATTCTTCTACAGATAAATATTCTTCTGGACATTGAAATAATAGATAGGTTTTCTTCTGGCACTCACTGCAAGTGATTTTTATTTATTTTGCAAGCTAAGGCATGATGGGGCAGCTGTGACTCCATCTTTTGTGAAGTCTCTATTTGAGCTGATATCACATAGTCTGGTAAACTTAGGAAAATACTTACCCAAATAGCAACTGGAAGTGAAAAAGTAGTGCTTTTGAAGATTTTGGTGCTTTTTGCCTTTGGCATTGCTTCTGCAGGGTTGAGAGGTACCCACCATGCTGGAAAAGGGACCTTTGATTGCTTAGTTGAATAGCTTTCAAATAACTGCAGAACATGACAATAATGAAAAATGGAGAATCAAACTGCTCCAAAAGGATTTACATCAGTGAACCTGAAGAATCTGACCCAAAGCTTTTAAAATGCTCCCCTAATTAGTAAAAATATTGTTAAAAGTCTTCAAGCTGTAAGTGTATAGCTTTCCTTTGGAGCTATGCCCTCAGCTTTCACAGTAACATAAATAATTCCCCTCTTTTGTTTTTTTTCACTGTGTTTCCATTTTCTGGTTTTTAAAAGCTGTTCCCCACCCAGCCTTTGTTATTTATGGAGATTGGTCATGTTTATTCCTTATACTTAGCTTAATGACACCAGCACACTTAACCTGTTAACCTAGGCTATTTTGCCTGGGTGGTAATTTGGCTGAAGTTGTCATTAAGGTGTCAGAGCGGATTGTAGGACAGCTAATTTGTACAGCCCTGCTATAGCTGCTGAAGGCCGGGGGAGGGTCCTTGCTATGCTGTCTGTCACTCCCCAGAGAAGGCTGCCACTTGGGTACTAAGACATAGGAAGGTTGTCCCATGGCTTTTCATTTCCTCATTCTTTAGTTTTCTGTATGGGAATGTTGATTTTACCCAATCACAACCTAATTTCATTCTACGTGGTTGCGCTGTGCCTTCGTTCAGACACGTCTAAAGCTTTTGTCCAGGCATACTTTAAACTGGGTAATTCCATCTAATCACTTACTTCCTACAAGCCCGTCATGTGCAGCTGTTCATTAATGAACCTCAGTTAATATGTTTGAAGTGTCATCCAGGGGAACTGTGTCCTTCAAGAGATGAATTTAAAATTCACAGTTACCTCAGGAAAACTTCAAGCTCAGCAAGGTTCACATCTGACACCTTCAAGAACCTGCCACATCCCTGCCTGACCACGAGCCTGTGATGTAATTTATTTGATTAAAATAACGGAGAGAGAAAGCCATTGAGAGAAAAGATTTCTTTTAGATCGAGAACAGGGTGAATTGAACCTAAAATATTTGACAGTCCAGTAGTTACATGAGTAATTATAATAACCTCAGCCTCACTAACATCTATGCACGTTTAGTCACTAACTTTAAAAGGGCCAGGTTTTCACCCAACGTCTGCCAAAGACCTTTTAAACTAACATTGCATTTAGTCTGCTTGTCCAGTACAGATTCTGGGAAAGGCATAGTGTAATAACGTGTCTGCAGTTTATTTCCTCCAGAAAAAACAATTTCCCCTGAATCCATATCGTTTTTAGCAAAATGCATTGTTAGCGGAATTACTGTATACAGTGGCTGTGATAACCCATGCTACAAGTTGTCATTTGTAATCATCACTGTTTCAACTGACTGTCTGCTCCTGGTTCATGTGTTGAAAGAGGGTAAGGAAAAAAAAATCACATGCTGTCTTGCTTTAACCTCAAAGGGGTAGGATGGTGCCATCTAACAATTACAGGGGTTTGACTTCTTTTCTACTGTAAGCAATTTTTTGCAAGTTCAAAACCTACTAATGTATGAGCGAGAAAAATCCATACAGAATTATAAAACAGCAAAATAATTTAAAACCAGTATCTCTTCAAGGAATGTGAAGAAATGACATTTATCTACAAATAAATACGTATGTTCCAAAATTAGTACTACTCGTTGAATTTTTAATGTATAATAAGAGATTTGTCCTGAATGGAGATTTTGATGTATTGACTTAAGAAAAATAAGGTTATCAGGGAAAAAAATGGTTATTCACTGCTAGCCCCCATTCTCCTTTCCTTTTACGTATCCTTTCCTTTTCTTTGAGCAGCTCCTCTCTTGTGCTGCTTCATCACAGCCCATCAGTAGACATTCTCTTTAGAAAGAACCAGACACAGTCTACCTGTCACAACGGATGTAAGTGTCACCATTCTGAGGAGAAATACTGCAATTGTGTCCCTTTCTTTTCCTGGTCACAGACTAACAGAGGTGGGGAGGGCTGGAGAACACGGGCTGGGGACTGTGTGATGTTGGGTACCTTCCCATACAAGAGTTAAGTCAGTCCTTAAACCACACAGGTATATCTATGCATGTCATAGATATCAAATAGGCTATTTTCCCTAAATGAAATCGTAGGAAGAGATTAGGTATTATATAATAAACATACATAAAAAATTCTTTCTATTCAATGCTGTTTACCAGTTTGTGGATAATCCCAAATCCAAATCATATCTTAGCCTTTTTATATCCTGCAGTGTAAACATATTTATCAAAATAAATGCATTTATGCTGCAAGGCCATGTTTATAGTGGTGTATAACTTTGCTAAATTTAAAGTGTTTGGGCACACATTTGTCATGCTGAATGTTTGACTTGGGGAAACTATTTTTTTAATGGTTTGGCCATTTCTAAGAATGAAGATAAGGGAAAATAGTGTTCTTTCTTCTTTGCATCAGAGAAAAAAAATCTCTGAACTTGTTTGTTGAGAAAGTTTGAGTGCTTTCAATCAATTTAATTATTCGGGGTAATTTGTCATGGTAGTAGACAGATGTGTGTACCATCTGTGAAAAATCATCTTGGTTTTGCCAGTTTCCAAGAATCTAAAAAGAGTTTGATTTCTTACATGCTGAGCAGAGCCCAGGACAGTGGGATGGTTTGAAGCCTCCCCTTGGCCTGAGGACACTTGAAGCTCATCTAACTCCTGCATGGTGACTGGATAGGATGTGTGACATCCTTAGAGCAGAACAGAACTTTTTTTCTTACTATACTTCAAAAACAGGTCTAAAATCTGGTGAGAACAGCACAACAAGCTGTGGAGGAAAATAATAATTCTGCATTCAGTGCAGTTAAGAACAGGGCAATACTCACCTACCCAATGATGAACACCAGACGAGAAGGTCAGTGTTTGGCCATTGCTGTACAAACCCTAATGGGCAAAGAAGCACAAGCCCTCTGAAGAAGCACCAGCATTCTTGTGCTTCTTGTGTGAAGCAGATCTTTCAGAAGACAGTCTGTGATCATGTCACTAAACACTGTATCATAAAGGGTGCAAATAAGTTAGCAAAATGCTCAAATTGCCTTGTGTCGCAGTACTTGACTGTACAGCCTTACCTTTACAGCCTTACATCAGTGATTTACTTTTTTACTGTTGTTTCTGTGTGGGTGTAATGTAAATAGTAAAATGTTCCATTTTTTTGATAAATTGAAAGATTACATGCCACAATGTTTGATTTGCATTAGTCATAATTTTTCAGGAAAATCAAAGAATAAATGTTTTTTATGATAACACATATTTGTGTATTTCCTTTATATTTAGATCTTTATCAGTTCCCAGAATTTTCTCTGTAATTCTGAAAGCCTTTACAGTGTACAACAAGTCCTTTTGTTACATAAGAAGTACAGAACCTTTTCAGAGATAAGAATGAATAAATCTTCAGGTTTTTCATGCATAAATCTTCAGGTTTTTCATGCTGATAAACACTGCACTGACCACAGTGTAAATAGAAGTACCTTGTAAGCCTTTTCAGCTAACAGGCACAGTTCAACAAAGCTTCTGCAAAATGGATGATGGTAGCTGAGAAGAAACCTCTGCACAGCACTCTCAGAGCCAAACCTGCCAACAACTTCACCAAGTTTGTACCTCGCTTGTATCACTGTAAATGAAAGCAATTGTGGTCTATCAGCACTTGGTGAGAGGACTGTCATTTTCTCTTTTGACCCCGGAGTGCCAAATGTTGACTCATTTCCACAGGCAGTTCAAACTCTTACGTTGACTTTAGTGGAGTCATGCTAGGTCCGTAGTAATGTGGTCTGAGGTCTCATTCCCTGCCATTGTAGTCAATGAAAAGACACTGACTGCAGCCTGGATGACGCACTTGGGACAAGCTGGTCTCCTTCTCTTTGCATGAAACTGTGCAAAAAGACCCAGATCTTCAAGGCTAAGTATGCATGTGGCAGCATTGAACGAAAATCTTTCAAAGTCTTTTTTCATTTTTTTATGATAGCCTTATTTATTTTTTGTAATCCTTAGACTGGAGCAGAAAATGGAGTTGCTTCTTTGTGTTTAAAGTCAGATTCTGCCTCTGTCTCTCAGTCTTGCTGTGCGAAATTTAGGTATAGAAACACTACAAGTTTGCATACTTCATCATTTTAAAGCTTTTTTTTTCCAGTAACACAGGTAAGAAAAAGCTAAGTCTGCCACCAGAACTAACCAAACTCTGGCATGAGACTTGGCAAATATAAGCTTTGTAGTGCTGTCTTGCTGGTTTATGTAATACAGATCTGTATGCAGATAAGTAATATACCGTATGTCATACAATTGATCTATGCTAACTGCTATAGCAAAGTAGGCATATTTTAAGGTGTAGAATTAGTACTGCATGCAGGCCACGCCATAATAAATAAATAGTACAGCTGCAATAATGCCACAGCAATGCCTCAGCAACTCATTGGCATAGATGGACTTAGATGTAAATTACTGTAACAGTTAATTTACAGAGCACTGCACATAGCAAGATTAAATACAGGCCATGCTTTTGAAATTAGTATGCAGATAAAATTAGTGAAACAGTGTATTTGAGAACAGTTTCAAATGTATTTTTGGGGAGGAAAAAACCCCACAACCCATACTTCCCTGGATGGTAGTTGCTTGATTTCAGATTTCTGTTTTATCAGTTAAAGATGAAAGTTTAGAAGGCATGAGCAGAAAACTGCAGCTGGTCTGCATCTTTGTCTTCTGTCTGCCTCTGATTACAGTGGTCATCTTAATAAATGAGTGTTATTATCTCTGTAGGAAAGATTGTGGTGAGTCTAAGAGTCTCTGTATCAGTTATCTGAGAGTGACTAATTCGAGAGTTGAACTATACCACGTTATAATTCACTGAAACCAGCCAAAATTAATCACCCACCAGTATTGTTTGACTATAGCCTGTTCTACCAGAGAAAAAAAAATGAAAGCAGGAAAGGTTATAATTTAACAAATACAATTTCAGCACTTTTAATAACATTGAAAAGAGTGTTTGCTCTCATAGTTGTTGTTCTTATGATGCATTTTGCTGCTGGGTTCAGATTTGCACATCAGCAAAATTTTGGACAGAATAAATTCTCTTTCTTCTATTGACTTCACTGGAGCGGGGGAGTTGCACATACTTGGCATGTGTTTCCCTGACACTGAGCAGGAAGTAGATAGTACCAAATCTGTTGTTCTCTGTGAATAAAGCCAGGTAAAGAAGTAATACTAGCGGCTTTAATCATGCAGAAAGAATTCAGATGAACAGGGAAGTTATGCCTTAGGAAAAAGTAGAGAAACTTCCAAAGAGCTTTACTGACAAGGGAGTTCAATGATTGGAGAAATAAATGTTAATAACCACATTTGGAAAGTACTGAGAACCACTGTTCAGGGTCAAATTCTGCTGCAACTTTTATTTGTCAGATCAGCAGATTACTGGACTCGTGCCAGCACGGTAGGAATATGGCCAACTGAAAGTCACACAGCAATAAGATGTTGACACTTTGCACAGGGAAAAAGGCTGTGCTGGGCAGGAGTTATAAGGGAAAGATGCAAATTCCCCTTTCAACTGCATGGGGGGCTGCATATATATAAAGGTAACACAATTTCTCTTACAGCAATTCTTACTAAGAGAAGGGATCCACTCTTCCAGGAACTGTGTGAAGGCAGAGCTGAATGACTGTCAGCTCTCAGTAAAATGAGACTTTACAGACTGAGCAGGTAATTGTGTAGAACTAGCCACAGGATGATTGTATTCTCTTCTCTCGCAGGTAGTAAATTTAGGGTTTGTGTTAATCATGGACAATCGTACTGAACAAAAGACAAATTCTGATTTCTGTTACATTAGTGCAAATCTGGGATAACTTTGTCACTATCTAAAGTGTTTGGCCTAGGAGTGTTCCTGAAGGGCTGGTTAGGGCATACACATACATCCTGACCTCATTCCAGCCACAAACAGGGATGTGCAGTGAACTGGTTTCCATGAAAAGGAAATCTGCATGCCTATGCCAGAAAGGACCATGGTTCACTTTCACTCGGTCCCTAATCTGGACAGTTGGGGATGAGGATCTCACAGGACTTTGCAACATATACCGATGCTTAGCATCAACAAGGACTCTCTTCCTATTAGGGCAATGTGAGCTCAACAGTTTGCTGAGATCCTTCTAATTAAGAGAATTTAAATAGCAAGATTGGTTTGATTGCAAGAATTCTCTTGTTGTAAAATTTCATCTCTGTAAAACCATCTTACTATTCTTTGCTTTAACCACCAGTGCCTTAGGTTCAACCTGTACAGTATGAATTCTACAGAAAAATGTACCATGTGGTAGAGTTGAGATAGAAGGCGAAAAAAAACCCAAACAAAAAGATCCACCTGATCCTCAGCTTGGTCTAAGTAAATCTCATCTGGTCTAAGTAAATGAAAAACCCTGAACAGGGGCCATTTTATACCAGCTGAAAATTTGGATTTATGTAGCTTTTTTTAATTACAAACTTATGTTGCTTTTTCACAAGGATGCTTTTTATGTCCTCCCTCAGATACTGGTTTTTAACAAGGCTGTGCATTTTTTTTGTTTTTTAGTTTTTGTTTAGTGCATTTTTACTGATCGTGGTGTACTGTGCTGCTGTGCCTCCCGCACTGTATTAAACTGATGAATTAGATTGTGTTTAACCTCCTTGTTCTTTTGCTTTTAAGTTGTATCTGCTAATCCTTTCTGCTCTTGGCTGTTGCCTCTGAGACACCCACTTTTGCTGTATATTCTTCCTTTTGGCTTAGTTTGCAGCTCCTTCGCTGGACACTCTTGCTTTTCAAGTAGGGCAAGCATGACACCTACAACAGCTTACAACACTGTCCTGACTTTGGTTTTCTGCCTAATTTGGTTCTAAGCTGGCTTTGCACCAACATGCATGGATCACACCACCCACTGTCAGTGGGAGCTATGCAATGCTTGGGTTTTTAGCTCTGTACCTGGCAATTGATCAAGGCGAGTTAAACAAGGTTTTCTCAGTGGCTCTGGTCTTAGTTTGTAATTGTTTATGTCTACACAACTTTAATGCCTTAATTAAACTTTCAGCACATTATTCCATCTTTCACTTCCTGTGAAAGAAACTTACTGTTTCATTAGCTCAGCTGCTAATTAGCCAGTATTTTACCCATCTTCTGCTTAATGCGAAGTTACATGTGCTTTTCCCAGGTTAGTTTTTGTCTGCAAGGCCACAATATTCCTGAGCCTTTGAATTTATTTTGTCTTCCTGATGCCACTTGGCTGGGTTTGGGAATTTTCGTTCCTTCTCTTTGACATGTATAGTGGTAAAAAAACTCAGTGGATTCTTTCTGATTACTCTGATGAGCTCATACTATTATGACATGTTAAACACTTGCAAGTTATTAATTGGACTGTTTCTAAGTATTTGCTTCTCAGTATTTTTAAATCTCTAGGAGGCATAGTTTGGAAGATATTAAGGTATCTTTCTACTACTAAAGATATTTTGTGGCATAATAATTACCCTAAAACTTTAACCAGTAATGCAACCAGTTAGCTCCCTGGTATTACATCTACATAGCTTGGATGTAAAAAATGTCTGTAATAATAGTTATCTCCTTCTATTTTACCTTTATTTCCCAAAATTCTAAAATAATTTCAGTCAAAACTTCAAATAACCCCCCAGTAATCGTTTCTAGTGGGAGTCTCCATCTTTTGCCATTCAGGCTTCTATCGCATTCATCAGAAAACATTGTCCAATTGACTCACTTTTTTCAAGTCAATATCACTTTCCTAGAAATATAAATTTCTACATGTATATGCATAAATATTGATATAAAAACTACTCTAAATATCATTTGTACAATAAATAGTTGAACAGGAGCAAAAGCAAAGGGTGCTTGAGAAAAACAGTTGTTAGATTTATTCAGTTAATAGATTTTCTTCATTTATTCCATCATATTGATTTCATCCTGATAAATCTGAAAGTTCTCTAAGAATTAAGTGTGTCCAGTCAGTCAGAGCTCATAAATAGTGTTCCTGTGGTTCACCTTGGTATTTCTAAGTCACCTTTTGAAGTTGGCCTTTGTAATATAATCATACCTACTGTAAGTCTTTTTTCTTCTTTAAAAAAATTAGCATAAAATTACTTCACTCTGGTTAGTTGAAAGCCTTGCATGCACTCATTGAAACTTCTTGTGAAGTACTTCACAACTTAATATGAGGAAGAATTACAAAATAGCTTTGGATGTTTTTCCCCACTGTTGCATTTTAACTGAAAGGAACTGCCTTGTGACTTGGTGTTTTGTGCGGTCTTTGAGGCAGCAAAAATTAGTGAGTTGAACGTTTCCAGTCAAATGAAATAATTTATCTAGCACAGAACAGAAGTGGTCTGCCATATTCTAGCTAATGGCTCTAACTACACTACTGTTGTAGCAAAAGGGGATCTTAATTAATTACTTTGTGTTTTAAGATAATTTGGTGAGCACGGCTCTGGTTTTTGAAATAAAATGTGTAGGTGCCTTCTTTAGCAGACACTCCACTCAAGTGGAGCCTCTGAATGAAAGGTCAAAGAGCAGAGAATTTTAAAACATGACTGCTTAGACACAGGTGCTTAGTTGGCCAGTTCTAAACATCAGTACATTGCTTGCACTATCATTAGCCAACTCGATGTTGGATATGGTGACTCTTTTGGGCCTCTTTCTGAGATGTCCAACTTGTGCCATGGACTGTGTTGAGGATGTGACTGTGCAACTCATGGTTTGGGTTTCAATGCTGGGAACATCTGCCTTTTAGGTGCAGAAATATTTCTTTGGATCTGGCCTCTGATATTTGGTTTGAACAGGAGATTGCTTCGGTTGGTGTTATTCAATGTGAACATCTCCGGTCAGTTCCTTGTTGATATATTGCTGGAACAACTGTAGGATCTATAAGTGACTTCTGAGCATGCTCTGAAAGAGTCAGAAATGAGCAGAGTTACTTAGGTGCTGGAATCAATAAAAGTTAAGATGGCAGACGGTATGGAACAGGAGAAGAGAAAGTTTGCATTCAAAAACTTTCAAGCATTAAGGTTAAGGTCTGTCATTCATTGAAAGAGTTGTATAATATTAGATTCAGGTTAAAAAAGATCTTTCTTTGTTTGCCTCAGGTCAAAACAAAACAAGAACACCCTAGAATACAAATAATTTTCTCTTTATATAACAAGAATTGGTCTAGAAATAGGAAATCCATTAATTCAGTTGTGCTTTGATTTCTACATTGCATGGAAAGAATACCCAGCAACATAAGTCAGAGAAACGGAAAGGCAGGTTAAGGCTTGCTGAGTTGCTAAAGAAAGCACAATTGCTTAACTCTCTGTCCAGATTATATATAAGCTTTCAGAAGTTTCACAACTTTTCTTGCTGTAATTAAAACTCACTAATATTTCTGTAGGAAGTTATCTAACAGGATTGAGAGGACTGTAATTAAATGATCAGAAAGGCTTTGTTTAGCATTTGTGAGAAAACAGGAGGTGTTAGTTAATACAAAAGCAACAGAAAATTCCCTGGGTAAAATAGAATTTGAGGCATTTAGAAATAATATGAAAAAAAACCAACTGCAATTTCTGGTCATTCTATCAAGGAGTTAGTAAATTTGAAGTCTGTTTAATGATTTTTTTGCAATGTAATTAGAGTGGCTGGATAATAGTTGTGTTATTACGATTAGCCGGAATTGAAAGAATGGAAACACTAATACCATTGCTTGGAATATACTTTTGATTGTTTAGGTTTCTTGCTATTCACAAGTTTTGAAAAAGCAGATTTTCCCAGGAATGCTGTGTTTAAGAGTTTAAAAGCCTTTTCAAGCTGTTCCTGGATAGTGGAAACCAGGGAGACTTCTGAATCCCTCAGCCCTGGAGTGAGGTTCAGCTGTATCTTCACTCCAGGTAAGAATGAGACGTAGACCTGCACAAACCCTTCTGCAAACTTTTTGCTTTGTGGTTTCTGTAGAAGGAAAGTTGGGTGTCTACTTCACGTGTGCGTTCCAACAGGCATCTGACCTGAAGTGTTAAGGGAGCAGGAGTCTGGGGTAGGTGGGTCTCCATACAGGTACTCTTTTTCCAGTCCACTGAGCAACTCCACTGTGTACCACTGAACTGCCAGCCAATGCAATAATATATATATATATATAAGGAAACTCCAGCATGTAACCCAAAAGCAACAATTAAGTGTAAAATTGAGATCTCTTCATGTTAGTTTGATGTGTTAGGATCAAATATAGTTTTCTGGTTAATTTGGGTTGCACTATTTCCCATTATTGACAGCCTTCTTCAGCAATTATTTTATTGTTCCTCTCCTTGAAAGTGTGCCTTAATTTGCAAAAAAAGCTACATATAAATTTATGTTTGTAGATAACAACCACAATCAAAACACTTTTTTGCTGACCCATTATCAGCATTTTTATGATGAATTATTATTTTCTTAGCCAGAAATAATAATGTTAACATCCTGAAAATGAAATTGTTTTTGCCAGTAGCTCAGGAAATGAAGGCGAAAGAGCTTTGTTGACTGTATGTTCTCAAGGGCTGGAAAGATCCAGTCGTGATATGCTAAGGTAAAAATCTGGAACACATTTGGCACAATTTTAGAGAATTAGAGTCAGGAAGTAGATAGTTCTGTGGTGTTCAATAGAAGTGAAAGGAAGTAAAGCAAATTGGCTGTATTTGAGAGACACTGTGGGTTTTCTACTGCTGCTAGATTAACTTGTTAAAGTAACGTGTTCTCTATTATATACGGCACTTGGTTCAGGTGTTGTACAAGTGATGTGAACCGGGGTTCAAAGGAACAATGGATTTGAGTTCCACAGCTACGTCTGCTTCTCCTTCACAGCCAGGGATGGATAAAATTTCATGATCATGTGTGTACATACATACACATACACGCATGCACACACACACACATATTTCTCTCTCTCTCCATCTGTATATAAAGGTTCTTTTCTCTCTTCAGCATCTTTCCCTATTTTCACATGATGTTTCTTTACCCATTCTCCAAAATACCAAATGCCTCAAAAGGAAATATTTCTGGCTAGGACATATCAGAAATTTCATGTGACTCTATTCTGTCTACAATATGTCTTTGAGAAATAGATACATTTTTCTGTCATTTGACATTCTAGATGTCCTATTTGCCAGTTTTTCTGCACCAGAATTTATATGGATACATCAGTATTTTGATCACTGAAAGTCAAAGACTGTTTTGAGCTTTCTTACTTGAGACTGGCGGCTGATCGGGTATTGCTTCTAGCTCAAAGACAAACAATATAGCACTGACTTTCTCATTCTCCTACTTTCTTGCTGGGTCTGAGAGCATCTTGGGAATAATCTGGCCTTTGTTCAGAAGTTTGTAACCTTGTGGCAGAGGCCAAATAGATTTGGATAGCTTCTGAGTGCAGAGAGCTCTGAATCTAGGACTGTAACTTCCTATGTGACTTTTCCAGCAGTAAGAACTTATGCAAGAAATGAGACCCATCTCTGGCTCCTTCAGCCTTGTGTTGACTGTGTCTGGCTCTTAAGTGCTGCTGGGGCATGTAAGCCATTCTCAGAACATGCTTCCAGGACTGGGTGCCTGTGGGAGCCTAAGTGTGAAGAGACTGTGTGGGCTGCAAACAGCTTTAGTCAGCTACATGTTCATCACTGTCTAGGTGGTGACGACTTTAGTTGAAGTCAGTAGTAAAACTGTAGGTCTGTAATAAGTTTTCAGCTTGAATCTAGCTGCTTTGTAAGACAGACAGTATGTGTCTCTTGTATTCAAGTGCTTAATTCCACCCAAGGCACAAAGTAACAGAGGTCTATTTTAGACCTTGCTTATAACTGATAACTCCATTGGTGTTACAGTCACTGCATGTAGCAAGGTGAAGATGTTACAGCCATAGTCAGGTGTGGCTCTGAGATGTTCTGGAAAAAAACACACCAAAATATAGGGCCCTCCTGCCCCTTCTGTTCCTGACTTTGCTCCAAGTAATTTACCTAGGAAGGGAGGAAGAGAAGAAAGTGTTCTTCTTGCTTTTACCCAGCTCCAGAATCAGCTTAATTAAAGGATGAAGTTGTGGTTTAACAGGATTTTGTCTTCAGTGGTGATACTGGGCTCTTTGCAGTCAGTCCTCCGTTCTTTATGCTTGGTCTTGTCCATATGCCAAAGTGCCCTCCCCTAAGAGGTACTTAGAAAAACTGCCGTGAACAGGCACAGAGATCTGGCTCAGTGATCTGTTCATAGCACAGCTGTGCAAACAACTTGACAGAGTTGAGGGGTCCCATGCTACCATGAGGGGCACGAGGAAGAGACCACCTAGCAGTGAGGGTGGTAGGGAGGGCATTCCTTAAGCACATATTGCCGCAAAAACCACCGTGTCACAACACAGCGTCTGACCAGAGTCTGAGGGACACTTATGAATATCTTTTTGGAGCGGTGGTTTGGGTTGTGTGGTGCAAATTGCCTCCCACGCAAACTGCATCCCACAGCATCAGGTGCTATCCACACCAGTATCTAGGCTGGGGGCACTGTGGCCCTCAGTTAGGCTTTTCTGAACTTAAATGGAAGACCACAACACATTTTAAGCACAGAGTTCAGTTCTGGGCTTAAAACAGAGTGAAAACATGGCATAGGTGATGAGGCACCCATGAGAGAGATGAAGCACTGTTGAACCAAGGTCCTTTTGTCATCTTGCATCTGCATTTGAAATTGTAGTCGACTTCCATAGGGTGGGATCAAGGCTTGTCTGCTGAGGCACTTTCCATGTTGAATGTCACATACTTAAAAGGTTATGTGCCTTGCTTTAGAAATAAAGATCTTCCTACAGTAAAGGGACTTCTGTCAACTAGAGAAGCAGCAGCAGCTCCACATTGGATATTTTAAGTTTTTAAGATTTAAGAAACTGGGGAATATACTCTCACATTCCCGTGTTATAAAGCCTTAAAGAGGTTGTGGTTACAGATAGACACCTGCTGTCTCTTGGAACAGTGCTTGATCTCAGGCCTTCATTCTCTAAATCTATCCCATCCTCCTCAATTTATCAGTACCAAATACCTCCTCAAATACTGTGATAACACAAGTAAGTTCTCAGGTACTCTGCTCCACTGTATTGAACAGAAGGGGCTGGTTTTCCTTCCCTCGTTTCCTCCTTTCCTCTGGTTCTCAGGCCATGTCAAGCCATTGACTCCCAGCTTGCAATCCAGCTCTGGTGCCAGTTCCCTTTGCTCACTTGTTACATTTTCAAGCATGAACCTACATGTCCCAGACAACCCTCCCCCCTCCTTCAGCATTGACAAAAATACCTCCTTGTCATCTCTCAGATCACTCCTTCAGCACTTTGTGTTCTTCAGCAATGAACACTGTGATGCTTAAAAGCTTGTGAGCAATTGGCTATGAGTGGACTGCTTACCATGCTGACCACCGTTATCTCACTTGTTTCCTGATACCCAGTCATTTGACCCACTCCTATCATCTGTATTTGGCTACGGCTGTCAGCCCCTATAGACAGGACACACTGTTCTGTTTTTGCACAGGGTGAAAAAGAGCTGATACAAGAAGAAATGTTGCAGAACTAGGACTACACTAGATTATGATAATTTAAGCAATAAGTACAGGGATGACCTTACTAAATGTGACCCAGCTTTTATACCGCTGTCATTGAATGCTAGGTCAAGAGATTGAGTGATTGGGATTTTTCTGAGAGACATGCGGTATAGTAATGTGCTGGTGAAGTTGATCAATAAATGGGTTTGATGCAAAGTGTGAATTTCCTTCCTGCACTGGTGTGCAGGATAAACCTGTGGCTCTGATATTTCAAAGTAATTTACATCCTTCTTGCAGATCCTCCATTATATATTCGATGATGTAATATGTTCTCACCTTGTGGCATGTACACAAAGGAATGAAATATTTGTGATCCTGATTTTAAAACCGTTACTATCTGTTTGCATTGTAGTAGCAAACTTTTGAGACCCCATCTTGGTTTTAGATCCTGAACATAAACTGTAACAAGATCTCCACCTCCCGTAGGATTAACATTCAGTAAAGACAAGGTGACTAAGGGTTATGAGGTGAGCCAGTAAAGCTAAGATCCCTTGAAAAATATGTAGCACAGAAAATTACTGATTCTGAAACTCTCAGCCTCCTGGCTGGTGCTGTAACCACCACCCTTGCCCCTTATGACTACCGTCCAGAGAGAATTGGTCTGATACTTCAAAGGAATTTTCTTTCTAAAGGTTTCATGTTTTGTTTTCAAAGTGGAATTAGCTAATATTAAATGTTTATCACTAATGTTGAGCTATACTGAATATGTGAAATACATTTCCATGACTGGTACAAGAAGTGACTTATGTTTTGAGTCAGATATAGTGCTGGAAGAACATATTGATTAAATAATTAAACAAAATTTGTTTTCAAATGTGCCATTCAACAGGAGATTGCATGTGATAATGTTGACATCTAAACAGGTGTAATTGTTTATTTTCTGAAGCTCCTGACGAACACGGATGAGTGTTTGTCACCGGTGAGGGTGTGGAGCCAGCTGTGCTGGCACGTCTGAGACGAGAGATGCCACAGGCAGACCCAGCTGCAGCCCTGCCCTTGTCCGGGAGGGAGCAGCTCCCGCAGCACAGCTGCTGAATGGGGTGGAAAGCAGCTCCTGGACTGCTGCAGTTTGCACCCAGCAATGCGTACGCTGAGAGAGTTCAGCCATTCCTACGTACCCCGTTCAGCTGCTCTCCTGCAGCAGCTACAGGAAGAGCAGAAGTGGAGAGAAGCCGCACCACCACGCATGGCTTAACAGCCTCAGCGTTGGCCCAGCTGGGCTTCTTTGCTCCACTGCGATAGCTCTGCAGTGAGGAATGTACCTCTGTTTCATTTTAAAGTCTGGATTCAGATTAGACAGAAACTTCAAGTAACAAGTACCTGAAACAGCCACACATTATCCAACTGGAACAATGGGATAGTCCTCAGTTTAGATTTTTGGTTTTTTTTTTCCTGAGAGCAGAGTAAATCAGGACATGATAGACTTATTCCAGATGATTAAATCCTGCTAGATCCAGCTCCTGTGGAGGTCTGGCATACCATCTTTGATCTCAAGATGAGCTTGAGTTCATAATCAGTCTGTCCTGAAATCAGATGACTTTCACAAGTTCTTACAATTTATACAAAAAAATCTGTTGAAAACACCAGTTATGCCCCATGGAGCACTATTCACTGAAAAAAAAGATCACTTGGCTCTTTCTAAATAATTGTTGTCAATAAAAATAATTTACAAGCATGAAAGCCAATGAGATGTGGTTTCTTAGCAAAGTGTTCAGCTGGGAGATGGAAAGAGAAAGATACCCGCCAGCTAAAGACAGCAGAGGGTCATATATTACCCACAATTTCTTAAAATAAATACCAATGTAATTTTAATAGGACCGTTAGAAATGGGAGTGGAATTTTAACACCATTAATATTACCTTTTATTTCTTAAACTGATAGAATGTAGCCTAGAAGAAAGCAAGTATTGCAGCTGAGGTTTTCAGTACAACCAAAAGATGTAGTTACCGAAATCGTATTGAAATCCTTTGGGATTTAAATATTTTCATCACTTTAGGTATCTTTGAAAATGATGGTCTAAGACTTTTTCTTTTGGATTATAATGTCATGTCTGTGACTGTTTTGTTTCTTCCTACAGAGCAGTTAGTAGATAACAAAGGTGACTTGCGTAGTCATTTGTATGAAATGCAATGAGTGCACTGCAGATCTATCATCCCCATGACATTAATTAAGGCCTAAAGACTTTGGCCTGTCACTAAATTCCTCCCCCTCATGAATTTACAACATACAGCAACCTAGAACTCTGACCTAACACACAGGATTACTTGGATTATTTTCTATGTTTTTTCTTCTACCCACTGCTTTATTCTTTTCATATACAATGTCATTATCAGAACATGCTGTACATTTAAAATTAATTATCACCAACTATTTGTTTATATTGTGGTCTAAATGTGTGAACCTGGTTACAGCATGTTTTCTTAACTGTGTTCAGAATACGTGTACATACAGACATAGAAACTGTATATGCAAATATATTTGTAAATGAACAGTTTGCACCAGATCTAATGCACCTGTGAACAGGACTGAGCACTGGGCGCAGCGGCTACACTCAAATCTAGCCAAGTCAGTCTCTATCCAGTCTTACTAGTAATTATACACAGGAGAAAAATAACTCAGGAGGCAGTGCGATCAGATATAGGATTGGGTTTTTTCTGCTTTAAATTTCACGTTTGAACACAGGAGAATTGTCTATAAGGCCAATACTTGTATGGCAGGTGCTGCACCAAATCTCCCATTTTCCTATAGTGAACACAGTGGGCAAAGCTTGAGACCAGAGGCCTTGGGGAGAGTGTCTTTACACTCAGGTACAGTTCTACAGCCCTCGTCTTCTGGGGTCACTAAGAGATTGTGCATATTGAAGTCATCTTGGCATCTCTACACTGAATTGTTTCCTGTCTGAATATAGGACCAAAATCTTGGCAGCAATAGTTGTAAAGCTCAAATTATCGCAAGGTGGTGTGAAGTAATGGGTGAAGGTATATCATGAACATGTTCATGTGCATTAAAGGTAATTTTTCATTGTTGAGTTTGATTTCCTTGTAAGTCTTTCAAAAGATTTGCAAATTAATTACCAGCATCTCTTTTGACATGGTAAATTTCTGCTTTTCTTTATGCTAAGCCTTTAAAGAGATACTGATAAGTTGTTAGCACTAGATGTAGCAAACATTCTTGTTTTAAGTACCAATATTTATTCTCATCTGTTTAAATACATTTTCACATGCTTGCCAGTCTAATAGATTTAGTGTTACTACATGGTATATTTAAACATTTAAGGAAAGATTTAAAAAATTAGTCCAGCTTTCTGGGAGGCTAGGACTCCTAAAAAAGGAGAAGGCATCAAGGAAATGTAATTGTCATGCTCTGAACATAACTTTGTGTATGTTTAGTTTAATATGGCCGAGGAGGACTATGTCACTGATGGAAGAAAAACTGTTGTTTTAGAGCTAATTCCAATTTATTAAATCAATAAGAGACTATCCTTTAAAATACAAATCTGGCCAAGAAAAATTACATAGCAAAATAGTTGAGAACAGTTGCTTGTAAGTAGAAAATTTCCAAGTAATTCCCAAGTGGAAATTTAATGTTATGAATGAATGCATTATTTTTCTCCACAATCCAAATGCAAAATCAGTGATTTATGTTGGGAAGAGAATACAGATAAACTTGGATGAGAATCACAAGCCAGACTCATTTGCATTTTTGGTGGTAAAAAGAGAGGGGTTTTTTTTCCTTCCATGGTGCTAAAAGCATAAATCAAAATGACACTGCTCCTTAGGAAAATTAGGCTCTTGGATTTCAGTGGACCTGCTTGAAGTGAGGTGGAAACAAATCTCAGAGTTAAGAAGTTTTTGTCTCAGAAGCATATAGGTCTAGGCTTTTTTAATGCTGTTTTCCAGACCGATTACTACTTTTGTCACAAATTCTAATCCATTTCATTTCACGATCTAGTTTAAACTCTGATTACTAACGTGTTTTATCTCTTGCCTGCAAAGCTTTTCCACTCCTGTTTGGATAAAATCTTACTCTTCTTCAAAGAAAAAGCAGATGCCCTAGGAGATAGCCCTTATAACTTTGGTTGTATTTTCCACCAGCTCAGCATTTGCTGGGTTCGGTAGTCTGTTTGTCTTGAGTATATGTTTTGATGATTTCAAAGGTTGATATTTTTACTTATTTCCTTCTGTTCTGTTCTTGCAGTCTTCTGTTCAGATCATTATCCATCAAAAGGTACCAGTTCATCCTGATTTGAATTAATGAGAATTTGCACAGAGACCTTTTTGCTCGTCATTGGTTTTAGCCTACAAGTGGATTGGCGTCAGTTTTTGCTTTCAGTTTGCTTTAGCTTCCCCAGCAGTCTAAATATTCTCAGATGCAACTTCATGCATGTCTTTAAATTGCTGGAAATTCTTAACTAAAAATTTGCTATTTGTATTCAGAACTTTACCTGATTCTCTTCTTGTTTGTTTTAGCATAACAGGCCACAGAAACTGGTTCTATTAACAAAGTGAAGTAACGTCATATTTATGTCAAGGATAGTAAATGACTATTAGCTCATTATATATCATTCCAGGCTCACTGTTCTTCTTGTAATTTCATTATTATAGATCACCAGGGAAAATCATCAGCAAAACCTCTGCATGGAATTTGGAAAAAAATTACTATCATCTCATTCAGCTAAAATTTTGGTACCAAAACATAAAGTAGGAAAAAACCCACCTTACTTTTCTGCTATAATATATGAGTCATATAAGTGCTTGCATTATGTGCAAGTTTTCTTGAAGGGAAAATGTGTTATTTCAAATTTTTCCATTTATTATTAAAAAATAATGCCAGGAACACATGATTCCCTCCCCCACAGCAAGCAGTTTTCTTAAGAATTTAGAATTTTTCATTGTGCAAACTCCATTTCAGTAGCTGGTGCTGCCTCATTTCACCTTACTTCAGTATAGGACTGTTCCTTAGGGAACCATTCAGTGTGTGGATGGATGCCAGATTCTGGCCCATTTTGATTCAAGGTTTAGATAATGGAACTCATGAGCTTTTTAGCCCATTGTTTTGCTTCTAGCCAGTGAACTCCTTTCAGTGATACAGTCTTTGCCCTAGAAAATGCTCATTCTATTCCCTCTATATTATTTTAAAACCTAAATCCATTTACTCACCTTGTTTGAAGAGAAAGGAAGGCCTCTTTTTACAGAGAATATTATTTCTTTCTGCCATGTGGTTTCTCTTTTAAGAAGAAAATAAAGTAGTAATGTGTTAGTGAAACTAATCCCAAGTATCTTGGAGATACTGACTGGACTGAACTTCTAATTGAGCAAAAGGGTGTCTCTCTCTTCCAGCTCCTTGCTCTACCCCACTGTACAAACTGGTCCTCTGACTTTGATCAACACACTGGTCTCCTGTGTCAATCGTGTGTCATGAGATCTACTATTCAAAGGAAAAACAAAGTGGCTGTAGCTTCCAATTCAATTCTAGAGACAGCTTGCCTTTTTTTTTTTTTAAATCTTTCCTCCAAATGCAATACAACTATGTTCTTACTGTAGCCCTTTTAAGACTGCAGATTTATGCAGCTCCTCCTGGAAACACTCCTCCCAGGCAAAACTGTGACACTTCTGCTCTCGCCCTGCCTAAGGGCAGGTCCTGTGTTCATGACCTCAGGGTGGCTTGGCACGGTGTTCCTGCTTCTTTCAGCTTTGCGGTAGTGCAGGAGGGAAGTTTTTTTCTGCTGGGCAATGCCTACTGATGTGATGGCTCTCACCTTGTCCCCCTCCATCCTTGATGTTCTCGGGGAGAAAGGTGAGGTAGAGGGACAATGTTTCCTCCCCTGTCCTCCGGTAGTGCAAGAAGCATCAGTGGAAGAGACCTATTTGTAAATGAGCAGGAGGGCTTATTCCCTGACAACACTACATCAGTCCTTAATTGAATCTTTAGCTAAAAGACTTCAAGGCTTTTTTGTAACTCTCAGGAATTAATAGTGGAAGGAATGTTTTAAATTGTCTTTCTTTACCTTTATGTGAAATGTTCAGGTGCAAGTTTATTTTGATCCCCACTCAGTTTCGAGCCTGATTACATTTATAGAGTACTTTGCCCAGCTTTTTAACCTCATGCTGGAAATCTCTGCAGTATTTTTAATATAACCTAAGATGCCTTATAGTGTCTTAAAAATTAAAAGCATGTAGTTAAGATATATATTTGAAAATGTATTCTCAGGAAATCATAGCAGGTTGTCTTAACTGCATTTTTACATTGCAACAGCAATGAAAACACACTATGGCTCTAATGAATGTAGATATGTTTATTTTCTGTCTACACTAACAAATACACCCTTAAGTGTCCTCTTTTAATGACTGTTCTCTCTCTCATTGACCTCTGTGCAATGACTGTATCAATGGGATCAATTAATTCCACATCTTCTGAACATGGAAGTTCCTAAAATCTTTATCCAAATTTTTCTTGAGGAAAACTGCATATTCCCCTTTCAGCCCTGTGTCAGGGGAGGTTTTTGCTCTTTGGAGATATTTAACCATGTTCTTTTCATTTTCTTGATTTCCCTTTCTGTTTTCTTCCCTGAATTTCTGTGCAGGGTTCCTGAAGTTATTCTCCCCAGCCCCCAAAGCTTTGTTGGTCTGTAATGTATTGACTTGGGATAATGCAGAGTGAGGTGGCCATCCTCAGTGACTCTGTCTTCATTACAGTCTTTGATCCCTATGGAGTTGCTTTAAGTTACTAAAGGCTAGGTCATGAAAAATGTTGTTGCTTCGTTCTCATGCTTACATGCCTGAAATTGCATCTACTCAAATTCACGCTGTGTTGAGTCTTGAAATATATTCCCAATTTGTCTCTGAATGTGTTGAGCTGTTAAGTCAGAGCAAATGTGAAGCGTCAGAGAAAGATAATACAGCTACTAAAAAAATGCATCAGCAACTGATTTGTAATTGTCCTGAAGTGGCTTTCTCTTATTGCTGAAGAGCTTTTTAAGAGAAATTACAGAGCCACAATCACAGCTTGTGGAAGAAAGGTAGGTACTAACATTATTTTGTTCAAACTGTTGACCTGAGCTAGGAACTTGATAGGATGTGCCTCAGGAGGTACTCATACAGAATAGCCATCATCCAGGGGGTGGCAATTGAAAACTGAAAATTTGTAATTGTGCCATATAGTTACAAAATTCTATCATTTCCTCGTGTCCCCTCCCACCCCTTTTTTTTCCGTTTTTCTTTTTTTGCTCTGATCCTGTGTGGTGTAGACTGGCATGGTCCTTTAAGAAAGAAAATTGTTATAGCCATGATCTGATGATTTGAAGTTTATCTTTAGTACCCCATGCTTTCTTATTCTTTTTCATTGTCTGAATTCACCACAGCAGTTCTCTCTATTTACAGATATCATCTCTAGCATGTTGTTGTTAGTTCTTTTCATTTCTTATATTGCTCTAACAGGTCTGGAGACATTGCCAGTTTCCTTTTCCATTTTTTCCTGAGATAAGCATCTAAACCTAGTAATGCCAGAAGACAATTAATCCTGACTATTTGTCACCATTATTATGAAGTAAGGTTAGATACCTGGTTTTGACTAGATACCTAACTTTTAGATATCTGATGTGTATACCTGGAAGTGAAGGCCTCAAGCTACATTCTTTTGGCTGGTAAAATACTTCACCAGCAGCTGATATATATTTCCTGAAGTGGCTTGCTGTCATTGGTGAAGAGCCCTTTCATTTAAAATTATAGAGCCAAATCCTCAGTGAGCAGCAATCATGTAATGACAAGATACCACTTTGTTGCAGTTAAGGATACAGCCATGAATGAAATGTATAAACCATTTATACAGTTTAAAATAAAAATCTCTTACATTTGAGATAGACTGATGGAAATTTACAGAAATCATGAAAAAATCAGATTCCTGTGATCCATACTCTTAATATGCATTAAAACCAAATCACAATTTTTCTTCTTTGAATCAGTCTGCTGGGAAAATAAATTAATGCAGGAAATAAGTTTAGAGCAAAAATTAGAAAAAAGGATGTAAACACCCTAGGTCTAATTCAGTAATTCTTTACATGTTGAATAATTGTACACACCCGTGTAAAGCATATGGAAATAAAATCTTTTCACATCAGGATGAGGAAGCATTTTACATCAGTTTTGCCTCCATAAATGACAGTGAAATGAAGAGAGCAATGGCAGTGCCTTCAGCAATTCTGATGGCATGTCAGGATGGCTCCTGGAAGGCAAGTAAGCAAGGTAGGTCGCAGTTAGGCCAGATTTGACTTTGTTGCTAACTGGCTTAATAAGGGTAAAATAGATTGAGAGGAGAATATAATCTTCATTATCTAATCAGAAGAGAAGCTAAATTACTGTATGCTTTCAGAAAACAACCATGTTTCAAGCTCAAGGTGCAAGTAGAAGCCCGGCAATAGGCTGGGGGCTCCCTCATCCGTTGCACAGGGTACAGCGAGTGAGAATGTCTTCCCAGGCGGCAAGTTTTACATGTGGACGTGACGCACAGCCCTCCTGGCCCCGAGAGAACAGGGCTGTTCTCCTGAGCTGAGAGAAGCTGAACAGGAGCAGTTAGGAGAGTCAGAGAAGTTCACAAATGAGGCCCACGGGGATATCCCTGCTTCCACTCAGAACCTCATGTTACTGAGGAGGATGCAAGTCTCAGGGCAAGAGGGCTCTGGGATCAGATCCAGCACTCAGCTGGTGCCACGACGTCTTCCTGTGCTGCGGCTGCTCCTGCACCGCAGGGGTCTTCAGGACTGGGAGAAGCAGGTGGTAGGAGTGGGAGACTTGCTTCGTAGGCATGTGGGTAGCTGAGTTGGCAGCACTGGAGAGGATCGCATAGGCTGGAGAGGATCACAAAATCACATATTTTGCCTTTGGGGCACAAAGGCAGCAGACCTCACAGGGTCTTAGTTTACTTTCATTAGGGTGGTTTGAGGAGCAGGGAAAGAGACACTGGTCTTGGTCCATGTTGGTACCACCGACATGAGGGAGTGCAGGAGAAACAACCTTCATGGCAAATGCAAGCTGCTGGGCAGGAGACTGGCCTCCGTGACCTCCCTGCTCTGCTCTGAAATACTGCCAATTCCAGTGTAAGGCCCATGAGATGGGCAGAAGTCCAGAGCCTCAGGGCATGGTTGACTCAGAGGTGTAGAAGAGAGGGACTTGTTTGTAGTAGGAACTGGTAAATGTTTTGGGAATGTTGTAGTCTAGAAAAATAGGCTTAACTTTAACCAAAATGGAGCCTGACTGCTGGCACTGAAAATTAAAAAGATCATAGAGGATTACCTAAACTAGAAACAGAAGGCAAGCTGACAAGCATTGAGGAGCAATTGGTTCAGTCTGATGCAATCCTCAAAGAGGATGTGGCTAATGTTCAATGCATGTCCAAAAAGGCCAGGAGGGACATAAATAAAGAATTGCAATAAACAGAGAATGCAAATCAGATTGCTTACAGTGCCAGTTGAAGAGCATGTGCAATACCGAGCAAGGCCAAAAATTATAGATGCTTCTATGGCAATAGTAGAAGCCTAAAAAATAAGATAGAAAAATTGGAATAGTTGCCACCAGTGGCAAACCTAGCAGAAGACACATCACAGCAAGGGAGGTAAACAAGGTTATTATGATGCGAGGGCATCAATTTTATAGAAAGTACAGATAGGATATTAGGGTGTGGGAGAGGCACAGTACAGGAAGTTCAAATACAGTATAATATTGTGGGAAAAGAAGAGCACTGAGGAATCTATATGGGTGAAATCCAGCAATTTAGTAGTAAAAATGTAACATTAGGATTATATTACCAAGCCCTCCACCCCAATCATGACAAAAAAAGTGAAACTGAAGAAGTTGCAGTTAAGATAGATAAAATGATACTAGATTTTAACTATCTAGATGTAGTTTGGTGCTTCATCAGGATGAGATGTAGGAAGAAAAATTTTTAATGCAATAAAAAATTCCTTCCTATATCAGCTTGTCTCAGAACCTGGGGGAAAACCCCAGACATTATCCTGAACTCAGTCTTGAGTGGTGCACAGGACCTCGCTCAAGAGTTACTAGTGGGTGAGCCGCTCTGTAACAGTGATCTCAACATAGTTGAAGTTAATTTTGTATCACAAGAGAAAAAGACAAATAAATCCAGCAGACAGATATTCAGTTTCAAGAAGGAGCACTAGATTAAAAAAGAGATGGGTAGTAAAAAAACCAACCAATAAAAAATTCAACCAGCCAGCCAAAAAATCCTGTAAGGAGTAGTTCAACTAGCAAGAGCCTGGAGTATGTATTGCAAGCCCAGTTAAACTATATCCTGCAATTCCAGGAGAAAATGAAGTCATCAAATGAAATCTCTTCAAGGCTCAAGGGAAAAGCTATCATAGCAACTGATGGGAAATGGAAAAGCTTACTATCTTAGGGAAAAGAATGGCAGTTAAAAAATGGGAGGCCTGCACAAAGGAGAAGAAAGTAAAGCCTGTAATACATGGCAAGTAGAAAAATAAACACAAACTTAGGAGGAATAAGAGAGAATTTGAAGAGTACCTTATAAAGGTGTGTAGCCTACTGTGCCAGAGAAGTTATGGTTTAGCAATCCCATCCTCAAAGAGGGGTCTGGATGGCAGGTCCTGGGACCTACAGTCTGGTGAATCTGCCCTCCACTCCTGACAAGGCCACAGAGTCTGTGATAAATAAAAGGTCACTGCGTACATAAATAAAGATTGTTTATTGGGAAGGTTCCTGGAAGGGTATGTCCTGCCTCACTGGCCTGGTGGGGTTCTCAACATTCTGGTTTACTGGGTGTGCCAGTGAATGTGTGGATAAAGGGGATCAAGTGGTCTGAGTATGGTCACTTCTGTAGAGGCCAAGACATGGTGGAGGGGTCACTAATGAATCAGTATTGGGACCAGTTTTATTCAAGATCTTCATCAGTACCCTGGAAAAGGGAGTGAATTGTGAAATCTCCGATTTCACAGATGATAGTAAGTTATTTTGGGTAGTCAAATACCATGCTGGTGGTGGGGATCATCAAAAGGACCTCAGTGAGCAGTGGAAAAAAAGCAGTGGATAAGCTTCACAGTAGATAACAGTAAGGCAGGAAAAATAATCCAAATCATGTTTACGTGATGCTGAACTCAGAAAGGGCAGGTACAACTTGGGAGAGAGATTTCATTCATCATTGGCAGCTGCCTGCAATTATCTGTTCAACAAGGAATGGCATAATCAGGAAAAGTATTGAGAACTAAACAAAAAGTATTATTTTGCTACTATTTGAAACGTTGATGTGCCCATATCCTGAACACTGTGTATTTCTGGTCTCTGCATCTCAGAAAAGTCAGTGGAGTTAGAGAAAATACAGAGAAGGGCAACTAAAATCAGTAAGGAGGTAAAGCAATTGCCTTACAAGGAGACACTAAGGAGTCTGGGACTCTTCCATTTGGAGAGGAGAAAACAAGAGTATGACCAAAGTCTGCAAAATCTACAAAGTAGTGAATAAGGTGTATGTGGATCTATGATTCACCAAACCCCACTGTACTAGATGAGTGAGCAGTAACTGAAGCCAACAGAAGGGAAGTAAACCACACAATAGAAAGTACCTTTTTACACAGTGGGTAGAGGACTTGGTTTGTTGGTGAAACCAACAGAATTTCTAGCATAAGAGGTTATGGAGACAAATAATACCAGCAGGATTGTAAATGAACCATAAGGAAAGTCATGGAAATCTGGTCTAGAGACAGAGACTAAAAGGAATAGGCAGGGACATGCTCTCTAACTTCACTAATATAGAGATTTTGGATGCTGGAAGTCACTAAGAGGAAGGGACTGAAGCTAATCACCATTACTCTCCCAAAATAGCACCTCCTATTACCTCTGTTAGAGACAGAGTACTGGCCTGAATGGGCTAATTGTCTGACTCAGCATGGCATTTCTTCTGTCCTGACATTTTGTAAATTTACAAATGTTTGAAGTGGAGTTTCTTTCAAAAAATATTCTTGATCTTTTAAGGTTTCTTCCCCTTCTTTACAATAACCACTTCAAACCTTCAATAATAGAACCTGGGCCAAGAATAGAGATTATTTAAAAAAGAGAACTGGAATTTATCTGAAAAGTGGTGGAATGGAATGGGAGGGAAGGAAGAAAGCAAAACCTTCC
Source organism: Mycteria americana (assembly GCF_035582795.1). Lineage (NCBI taxonomy): Eukaryota > Metazoa > Chordata > Aves > Ciconiiformes > Ciconiidae > Mycteria > Mycteria americana. Next base: position 16,305,671 of record NC_134368.1, read on the forward strand.
TACCTATTTCAGTAGCATTAGTCATGCTTTGCTGTTATTTGATCATGCTGTAAATACCTATGCTATTTAACCCAATGTTCTCAGTAGGCTCAATAAAATGGTACCAAGAGTACCTTTACCCTTTAACTGTCCTCACTTCCTTCCACCAGGTGGCTGATCAGCATAGGTAGGTTTTAGTAATTCTTCATTCAGTTGCCTCTACAGCAGGAATAATAACAATACAAAGATCCAAAAATGCAAGTAAGCCCACCACTAGCAAGCCCAAGGGTATTTTGAGCCAGGCTCAAAAATATTTCAAAAATAATGAGGCAGTTTAAAAGGTCATGAGATTTTTAGTGAAAGCACATATGCTGGTTCTTATTCTTGCCATTGGGGTTTTTGAATCTGGTCAGGTTAGGTCTTTAAGCTTTTCCACAATCCTTGTAGCATTGGACACTTCCTTTCTAAGGAAAATTAATCTTCTCATTGCTCCAGGAAGTGGGGCTATAAATAACATGGCAAAAACATAGGGATGTGGCAACAAAGATAGCTGCTACCTGACACCTGAAAAGAGTAAGAGGTGTCTCATGAGCACCTGCTCTCAGCCAGCCAGATAAGAACTCTGAGTTTTTAAATATGATTAGCTCTGCTAATAACCTATCCATAGATCTGCAGGACAGCAGAAGGAGCAGAGGCTGCAGAGCCTGCATTTCTGGTAAGCCTTTCTCAGAGGATAAGTGTGTTAATACTTTACTCCATGCTTTAATGCAAACCTGCACAGACTCACTCACAGTCTGTGCATATTTGCATATGCAAACCTTTAAGTTCTTAGCTGTATTTTTGGTTTCTTTACATGCACACATATGCCCAGTTCCCATGTTTTATACTTTATGCTTCTGTGCACAGTTTTCTTAAATCTTATTAATCATTTGGATTCATACTGTAAGAGAAAAGAGCAGGAAATAAGTTTTGAAGTAGGGCAGACTGGTATGACCTTCAGCTGCACAGGTACAATTACCATCTTTCACAAATATATTAGCAAATGAAATGTTGCAATTTTCCTTTCATTTCACTGGTTTCGCAGGGATGCCAATGTAACTCATGATTTACATCAATGGAAGACAATCATGACACTTACTTTTGCCTCTATTTGCACCAAACCCCAGAATACGACTAAACAAAGACAGCCTTGTTTCTTAAACCAACCCCTTCCCACTCCTCCAGGCACGTTTATACATGCATAAAATCTCCCTAGACAATGATTTACTACCTTTCTTGTCTTTAATCACACACAATCTGCAGGTTAAAGAGAAGAATGTTTACTGGAAGTGTACCTTATTCCATGGTGACTAAGTGCCATTTCTGTGAAACCGAAAGTTCCCAGGACAAATTAAAAGCTAAAACCAAAATGGATAGTGCTTGCTCCTAATGGTGGGTTCAGGAAGACAAAACAATAACTAGTGTTTATGAAAATTGCTTTCAGGAACCATTGGAAGAAATTAAACTGTTTACTATCTGCATAAATTTTCATTCAAATGATAAAAAGATGCAAGGTGTGGTTTTCCTTTGTTTTCTGCTACTTGGACATTAATGGGTTGTACCACTGTGGAACACCTAAAAGTGGGAGGAGAACTAGTTTTTGTCTTCACACCCTGTAAGGGAGAAGTTGCAGTTACACTTGACTTTGATATAAAAATATCCTTCGAATACTCATTGCAGACATGGCCACTTGTTAGGTACGGTGTATAGACCGGACTAACATGCTGAGTCTCAAAAGTCCTGTTGATGTCAGTGATACTTCTTAGATTTGCTCAAGGGTTGTCCTTCATGCTTTGGATATATACACTCTTCCAGTTCTGATTATTATGCATAGCTGATAAACTCTTTTATCTTGTATAACATTACCTCAGTGTTACACTTTCCTCAGTCACATTTTCAAAATGAATTCCATTTGTCAGAAAATACTGCATTGTCTTGAAAGAAGATATAAACTGGGAAAGAAAGGAGGGAAATAAGCATATTTAAGCATGTCTCAGCTATCTGGTAATTAGAATTAGAGTCATTTACAGAAAAAAATTCATGATACTTTTCAGTTACTATCACACAAGATGGCTTCCATTCTGGGCTACATTCCTGGAAATCTCCCAGCTGAAATGCCTGAAAAGTGAATGCAAAAGAAAGTTTGTGTATTTACAGAAATCCTGTATGCCTTTAGGGGAAAACAAGTCATATGTGTGCAAGATGGGTATCATTAACCAACTGCAGTGTTTGACAAGGGAGGAAACAAAGCAGACAGTACTAGGGGGACAGAAAGGCTAAGTCGAGATAAGAACTATGACATAATACAAGTCTGGCAGGTGCAAAAAGGAGGATAGTGTTCAAGGTCAGGTTGGATGGGCCTTTGAACAACCTAACCTAGTGGAAGATGTCCCTGCCCACAGCAGGGAAGTTGGTATTTAAAGGTCCCTTCCAACCCAAACCATTCTGTATGATTCTACAATATTCCAAGTCACATGCCAGGACTATCCTTCTAAAAATGGTGGGGGTTGATGTGTATGCCCAGGACACAAGAGAAGAAGAAGTCACAGTAGTTAGCATGAGAAGTGATGACTGGAGTCATTGCATGTCACACAGAGCAACACATAAAAATATTCCAGTTGTTTAGTAGAAGGGCTTCAGCAGGAGCCAGTAACGCCACATTACAGGAGCATCAGCCGTACTATGACCAAATACTATGGGCAGTGTAACTAGTCACTGATGGTATGAGAAAAGAGATCAGATAGATCTGAAAAATATTGATAGATTGTGAAATTAACTTTCTAGCTAAGGATCATAAGTTTATCCTAAATGTTACAATACCTGCACTGGTCACATTCTTACTTTGATAATTTAGGGAGGACTAAGTTTGCATGTACATTTGTAAGTAAAATCACATACTTTCAAAGTACCAACTAGGCAAATATTTTATTTCATGTGTATCCTTTTTCTCTTGTTTAGATATAATCACACTAGTAATTGCATGTATAGACAAACAGAATTCCATTTTTAACAATGTTTACTGAAGAAATTACCACTCAGTTAAGTGAAGTACCCAGAGCTAGTAGCCAGGAATTTGTAATCTCATTCACACTAGGATCGTATTGGTCTTTGTGCTCCCTTAGAAGGTTTTCCACATATGGAATTGAGTCTTCTCTTAGGTCAGTGTATTCAGGAGAGACTTCAGAAAGCCCATGGAGTTATGCAGCTTTAAATGAGAAGAGGAAGAACAAGCCCAGCTGACTCCGTGATTTACGTGAAATAAAAATCTCCAGTCCATGGGGAAACTGCAGCATCTCAACACTTGTTGTCATAGCAGATTAACGTAATCAAAAGTTCATAGTACTTTTGACTGAAAACTCTTCTGAAAAATCTAATGATTAGTGTCCCAGTACAAGCAGCTGCAAGTTGAAAACTGGAGAATCTGGCCCTTGTTTTCCTACCCTGATGAGAATCAAGAGTCTTGGAAAAATCTGGCCTACGTTGTAATTTTGAATACTAAAAATATGGCTTTATACATGCAATTCACGTCACTTCTGTATTTAACAGTACCCAGTGCAGCAATGCCACCATATGGTGTAGTCCTCTTAGTTATATCAGTATTTAAATGACAACACCAACAGGCGCTCATGGAAATACAGCAATCATGAGTCAGTACGTGGATTAGCAGTGCCAGTTACAGACATCCTCAGAGGGAGTGTGGGAAATGCCTGAAGGAATTCGTTAGTTTCTCACAACCTTCCCCATTACTTTTAAGCCCCTACCTAATTTCTGTCTGTAGGATTCACAAGCAGGTTCATGTCTCTTACCTTTTGAACACTGCAGGATGGGATTTCCCCCCCCGCTTTGGAATAAGGCAGCCCACGTGCAATTGAGCAGGCAAGAAATGGGTAAGATTGTTCTAGTTTGCACTGAGTTTTTTCTGCCCAGGCATCCTGCCTCCAAGGGAGAGTACTCCACAGTGCATAGGAACTCTGTCATGCTGGGATCCTCATCAGTGCATCTGAATTATCTCCCAAATTCCAGTTTTTAAGGAGCATACATGAAACATACAGCAATTTTCCATCAAACTGAAAGAAAAGCCCTAAACCCAAACCTCATACAGAGTATTTTCCTTCTTTATTTATGAATCCTATAATTTCTAGAAAGGCTTGAGGCCTGCATTTAGGCTTGTTCCATTCTGTTTCATTAAAAGCTGCTCTGCACTATTTGCACATGTAACTATTCACAAAAAATGAGCCCTATACCAGATACAAAAATTCCTTAAAGTTTTGGTGTTCAAAGAGTAGATTAAAACTGCATTAATTCCACTGTCCTGGACAGCTCCAGTTTTGAGTATCCACTATCCACTTATTTCCTTCTGCATTTTCAAGTAGGTAGTCCGTTTTCTTCGGTTCTTGTAAAGTGTCATACGCTTTTAGAATATGTTTGAAGGGTACCTACACTTACAGTTTGTTTGCAATATGCTTGGGGATCCTTTGCACTGAAAGCTGATCTGTTAATGTACTGTAACGGTTATCATGGACTTCTTCCAAAGTACATTAATGTCAATGGCAGACTCACAATAAACTCGGTGAAATCCAGATCAAACCCTGTTTCCTTATTACTATATGGATGGACACAGATAAATAAGCTGTTCTCACAAATATTTCCTGAACTCTGTTGTCATAAGTGCCACACTATACATCAGATAGCATGTTAATAGCATTGGCACAATGAAACTGGAATTATTTCTCACAGAGAAAAAGAAACTATTTATATCGCTGGGCATTCAGTTCTCTTTCTAAAAACGTATTGGGAGACCAAAGATTCTTAAGTGTAGATTTTAAAAACCTTTGGTTTCCCATTTATATCCTCTTCTTGATTTACCTGTTGCCTTTATTTTAAACAGAGAGATCCAAGGATGAAAATTTTACTGTTAACAGCATACCACTCTAACCACATATCATGTGAAAAAGCATTTTTTAAATTAAAAAAAAACCCTCTATCAAGAGTCTTAAACAGCCTAATGAAGCCATGGGCTGATTCCAGGTCTGTTTCTAGAGTCTTGTGCAAAATAAAGTTCTAAAAAGGTTTCATCGTTGCTAATCCCAGTATCATTAACAGTGAATATTTTTCAAAAATCCCCTTTGTATATATACCAAGGCCGTAAAAGATTGTGTTGGTCTTGGTACGTAGCATTCACCAGCAGTTGGAACAAAAACATCACAGAGGGAGAATAGATGCTCTCATGGGCAGTTAATATTAATACCTTTCATACCCCGAATCTAGAATTACTGCTTTGTGATTGGCCTTCCATAACAGTCAAATCAAGTATCAGTTTATCTTTGTAACACTGCAATAACATTTATGATATTTTTTTCTGGTACTGATTAATACAAACAGAATAAAATGAAACTGATCATCCTGGTTTCAGCTGGGATAGAGTTAATTTTCTTCCTAGTAGCTGGTATAGTGCTGTGTTTTGGATTTAGGATGAGAATAATGTTGATAACACACTGAGGTTTTAGTTGTTGCTAAGTAGTGTTTGCACTAAGTCAAGGACTTTTCAGCTTCCCCTGCTCTGCCGGGTGCACAAGCACTCCCCCGAGGGGGCACAGCCAGGACAGCTGACCCCCACTGCCCAAAGGGCTATTCCATACCATATGGCGTCATGCTCAGTATAGAAACTGGGGGGAGTTGGCTGGGGGGCAGCAATCGCTGCTCGGGGACGGGCTGGGCATTGGTCAGCGGGTGATGAGTAATTGCATTGTGCATCACCTGTTTTTTACATTCCATTATTATTATTGTTGTTGTTATTATTATTATTATTATTATTATTATTATTATTATCTCTTCCTTTGCTGTCCTATTAAACTGTCTGTATCTCAACCCACAGGTTTTACCTTTTTTTTTTCCGATTCTTTTCCCCCATCCCACGGGGCGGGAGGGTGAGCGAGCAGCTGTGCGGTGCTTAGTTGCTGACTGGGGTTAAACCACAAGTACCATCTGATCCCTATTGGTTTTTCTAAACCTCATCTAAAGCTTTCTAAAGTTAATGGAAAGATGCCTGTTGACTTCAGCAAGTTGTAGGTTGAATCTTGTTAGGATACTTGTTCTTGAACAAGGAAAAAGGGGAAATAATGGGGAAACAGTATTCTCTTCTGTGGCATTTTAATAATTCTGCTCTCTCAAAAAGTTTTTCACTTCTCACTGGGCTAAGCACTGAGGACAAGGAATAGGAACAAGACCAGAAGCCCACCAAGAGTGCTCCAAGGCAGATTTAAATGATCAAGAAACTATTTACTATAAACAAAAAAAGATGCACAAAACAAAAATAGTATAAAAACAGAAGTGAAGCAGTCATTTTAGTAAATGGTGTAATAGCCAGCGGTTGCTGGGTCACATTTGTGCCTTAAAAGGTATCTGAAAGTCTCTGGTTATGCCTGGATCTATGAAGTGCTGGAACATCTGGCAGTGTAGACTTGGATGCAGGCTTCATTTGATTTTGGCATTGTCAAAATCACTAGAGTACAGGATGCATTATTTACGTTGGCTGTGGAAGAAGAGATAGTGCCTATTCCTGTGCTGAGCGGCAGAGGCAAACTACAGTTGATCCATCGTAAAGCCTACCATTACAAAGCAACTTACAAAGCAGCTTTCAGACAGAGTTGAAAGTGGACAGCGAGTTTAAAGTCTTGATGGTAGGTCTTTAGGAGAATTTATGGTCTTTGGAAGGTGAATTTTATTACAAGAAATGAGAGAAAAACATTAAAGATGAAAGCTGAATCTTTCAAGATGATCTAGAAAGGTTAGACATCCAGATCTCATCAAAATTTTGCTAGTGCTGTCAGGGATTTGAGGATGTGAAGAGGACTTGTTTTTCTGCATAGTGCCTACCCCATATTGCAGACTGGAGCCCTGAGAAGTTATAGTTCCTCCATCCTATGGCTGCTTGCAGGGTCCATTTTCTTCTTTAGTCTTTGCTATACTGAACTGGTGTTGACTGGACACTCTAGAATTGAAGATATTCAGGTTAAAATCTCAGAAAAATTCTTATTTTTATACTTTGCAGATACTAGACACACTCTTTTTAAGGTAACCTTGAGCTGTAAACATATTTCTGCCATAGTTCAACAATATTTAAAAATCTAGATTTTAATATTGAATCAAATCTGTTGCCATTCAACATGTCAATGATAAATACAATCTGTATGCTTTTAAAATGTTTTGGGGTTAACTTTGTTATGGCAGCTTGAACTATAAAAGACATGACAAAGGCATCAAGCTGATACAAACTCCGTATCATGTTCTATGAGTAATGTAAAATAAAAAATGCCAAATTTGTACTTCTAGTTGGTGCAAGCTGCCAAACTTCTAGTTTGGCAAGGTTGGTGCACAAATATGGTACTAATGATAATAGAATTATTTGCTAAGGTTCAAGCTAACTTAATAAGTCCAAAGAAGAAAGATTACATGTCGATGATCACGTATAGAAAGAGGTGCAAGGAAAATTTCAAAATTTACATCCAAGATGGTAAATTCTGGGCCAGGAGTAGTTTTAAGCAAAGCTCCAATTCTGTCTTGTTCAGAAGTGAGGATAAACACAGGATTGCCTGGTGTATCCAAGCATGGAGAAATGCAAGGAGGCTGAGACTGCTTTGATAAGGGTGCCCTGTGCCAGCACATTGGCCACGTCGCTCAATAACAAAAACAATACCAGTGTCTCAATAATAACAGAATTGCAAAAGGCATGGCAGAAAGTTTTTGCTAGGCTTTGGAAATTGTGGAAAACTGATTATTTCTGTTCAGTTATCAATAATTTGGTTAAGATACACGTATGACGCCTTGAGACTCCATTTTTGCAAGAAATAGTGGTTGCTAGAAAGGTCTGATACAGACCACAGAACTGTGAAATAAAACTGGGTGGATCTAGACAGTCTGTGAATGAGAGCATTAAAATTCAAATGGCTTTTTCCTGGGAGCAACAGAGGGTTCAGATAAAGTTTATTTTCTGAATGTCTTAGCTTCCTTAAGATGGCTTAACTGCTAATGTTCAAAGTAGTGACTGAAGGCAGTTAGGCTCAGCTGGTGTCGCACAGCTATGTATAAAATGATTACTTAAAGCTGTGCTTTAGTTCAGATGATTGAACCCAATAACTTGTACTGCAATACCCTAGATGCTGCATAATCATTATGGATAAGCAATTTTCAAAGATCTCTGAATGTTTGCATCTTGCACCATTACCTCATAGCACAGTCATATCTTGAGACTATCAGTGAGACTATCAACACTATCTTGAACTAAGTAATTAGTGACTATCTAGGAAACGGAATGCCCATTTGTGTCATTTCTGTATTTTCCTATATTTAAGGGGTTAATAATATAAGTCAGAAGTCTAATTTGATTTTGAAGGATTTAAAAAAGTATTTGCTTAATTTTATTGCATATTAATATCTTATTAGTTTTGGGAAGATTTTATCCCCGATTTTTTATCTCCTGAGAGTTTACCAATATCATAAACCCAGTGTTTATTCAACCTTCAGTCAGCACTGCCTTAGAGGATTGTAAAGCTGAATAAACCAAGCTATTATGCCTTTCATTATTACAGCTTTCAACCCAATGAGCTTGTTGCTATTGAAAAAAAGGGTAGACACTCCTTAGAAATATTAAGCAGAGTTTGGATAAGGCATCTAATTTACAGATAGTCCTGAAGTATTGATTTAAGATATTAAATTCATCCTCACAATCAAAAGAAGAAAACATAAAATTTATGGTTTCATGTCTGGAAAGAGATCAGCAAGCTTCAGTTATTTGAGAATAGCTTTTACAACTTCCTAAGCCAAATAAACTTGATTAACAAAATAAACAAAGACAGACAGAGAGATGTGACTGTAAACATCAGACACTGTTAATGCAAAACAACTCTTGTTGCAAGGACTCACTCTGCAGTCAGGGAGGAGCGATGGGGCTGCTGCAAGTGATCTCATAGTGTAGCCTGGTGTTTGGTGCTTCATGATACTGAGCACTTGGGCCTCGACCCAGCAAAGTTCTTGAGCATATGCTGGTCCTTAAACACATACGTAGTGAACTGAGGGACAAGTCTGAAGTTTCAACGTAGAGAGCTGAAATTTTTCAAGGTGACCATCATGAGGTCAGGTACTAACTATTTCTCCAGCTAGAGTAATAGTAGACTTTTGAAATGATGCAACTGGTTTTGTGTTGTTACTTTGAAGGAGATACTCTTTATCATAAACTAGCTATCCGTTACACATTTAGACAGGTAGATGATGTATATAAAAAATACATATATATAAAATTTGAGTGATATTATGACAACACTGAAGCTGAACTTAAGATTTATAGATGTTAATGCAAATCCCTATGCTCCTAAGATAAAAGGCATGCTTTTTATTGCCATGCTGTTAACAGAGCCATCAACCTCTAAATATGATCTACCTATCATTTTGGAAGGGTAGTGCATGATACTAAGTAGTTCAAACTTATTCTTCATTCTAAGTTCCATAAAACTCAAATTCCTGAATACACTGTCACTTGCAAAAATGTTTTGGACCAGATCCAAAGAGCTTTCTTAGATGAATACTCCAAGACAACCTTTGACTGTGTGTTTAGTGTCACAGAATAAGTGTGGGTTTTGTTCAATACAAAGCCACTTAAAGATTTTTTTGAATTATTTTTATGTGTAATTTCCAATAAAATTTGCTATGTTAATATATTTTTCTGGCCACTTTTGTGGCAAAAATAGACCGTTTCTTTTTGCTAACTTTTGTGATAGAGTATTAAGGAGTTCTAACAAGCTACACAGTTGAGGAAGCCATTGTTAACATACACAAGATAACAGTGGCATGTTCCAAAATGTACCCTTATTATCATATGTTAAGTGATCAGAAAGCTTAATATTTTCCTTGGAACATTGCTAGTATTATGTACTTTACAACTGTGGTAAGGTTCTTTAGCTATTGTATGTACTGAAAACTGTTGTGAAAAATCACTTCTGAGTTGATTTTACAACCATGAAGACAAAGGAAGTAATGATTTTAACTGTACCTTTCATTTGCTTATTGAAATTATGTTCTGCTGTACCTTGGATTACTGACCAGGACTAAATTATGCACATCTAAAATAACATTGCTTACTTCTTGTGCTTGGGGTTTTTTTGGTTGGTTGGTTTTTTTGTTGTTGGGGGGGGAGGTTTGTCAGGAACATTTCTGTGTGCTTCTGAAGTATTTAATGTAGAAATAAATTCAGTAGGTTAGTCTGTGGGAAGTCTAATTTTCTTCAGAAGAGATGCTGTCTACTTAGAATGGATAGAAAGACAATCTCCTCATCCCTAAAAATGTACAAAATAAACATAACGGAGTAAATCAGTTATGATACCAATCACATGCGCTGTAGAGCTAATAATAGTGGCTTTGTGCATACAAACATTTCCTTAATCTTAATTAAAAAGTATCATTTCTATTTTTTAAAAGAAAGGAGGAAAAGTGGAAAGTGATAATATTTAATTAAAAAATCAGGAAAATAATTATCAATTTGTTTTTACTGAAGAAAAACTTCTAAAGATTAAAGAGTTCCAATATTTTTCAAGATTTTTGTAGTTGCTTTCTGCATTTGATTAGGAATATATGCACTATGTCAGCTGAAATAAAAGTGTGAAGAAAGATTCAGAGGAGGAAGTCTCACTTTGGAAACAAGCAAAAGTACAGAAATGAAAAGAACTGAGGAGTGACAGGTAGCTTCGGTGCAGAGGTGAACTGTTTGCAGGAGAGAAAACAAAAAGAGGTCGTAACCCAGAGCAGGAGCCGTCCTGCCTGCTGTGCGGGTCTGGCGGCAAAGGGAGCGGGCTCCCTGGTTACAGCTCCTGGGTGCTGCAGCCATTCGGGTAACAACATAAGTACATCGCTGTTGGGGCATCAGTCTGACAGCAGAGACTGAGTGACTGGACTTGGTACCAAACCAAAAAGATGCCAAGGAAAGGGCTAGGGAAGAAGATTAAATAGCTGGAACTGCACAAAAGGGAATTTTATCCTCTCTAGCCCTAGAAGTCCTGGTTGCATCTATCTGTTTGCAGCTGAGATGGCTGTCATTATCTTTGCCTGGCACTTCACCAAAAGGAAGGGAGTAGAGCTGCCGAGGTGGCAGAGGTTGCACAGAAATCGCAGCCTCCATACTTCCTGTGTGGAATAGTTCTGACAGGATGGATGATCTTTTTAAACACAGTATACGCTAGCTTCCAAATACACTATTTCTTCAGCATCAGATGGGCTGCCTTGTGATATTTGCTTGCGAATAAATACAAACTGTAACCATCTGTGTCTGGACTCTTGTTCCATGCCTCCCCACAGTTATTTCTTCTACGACTTCTTTTAGCTTTTTTTTCCTTTTTACGTACATGTGTATTAATATATAAGCTATACAGTTCCAGCTGGAAAAATTGTCTCTCTTTTTTTAAAAATGTCTAATCCAATTTGCTCGTAATCACATGAATGTTCAGTCCCACTTTCTGACAGCTGATACTTGAATGCTTATATTCTGTCTGATAGGTTGTAATTATTCACTTCCTTTCTACTGTGTAAAGATGTTATCACAGTATCTGCATTGTCTAAGCATGCTGGGTGGTGTAAGAGCAACTGTCATTTTATGGATAATAAATGTACAGATTCTGTTTTTACAATATGCCATAAAAATAAGGGAACAATTTTTTCTAAGAGCAATAATATGAATTCCTAACTTGATCTTTGATTTATGTAAGAGATGATCTATGCTAGACGCGTGTTCCTGAAGCCAGTTCTCACCAATTCCTGTAGAGGTCATCTACCTTTGGAGGAAGTTTTGCCCAATATTTCAGAATATTCTGAAAAATACTTTGCATTAACTGATAAGCAGTTTCTGAGAAAAATTATTAATTCCATCGTAGGTTTGTTTTTTATTTTTCTGATGAAGTCTGTAGGAAAGATTGCTGCCAGATTGGTATGAGGAGCTTTAGGCTTACACTTTCACCAGAATTGGCATTAGTCACTGGATCTTCCTGACCCACGCAATGTAAATTATTAACGACTGGCTTAAATATTTGAGAGCTAACTATGTACCATGTCTTCCAATTAATTTCCTCAGTAATCACTTTTCGCACACAGCAATTCTCTCTTCCACACACAGAGAAACAAAAACTGAAGAATCCCATATAGCTTAAACAATGTCTCCTGTAGGCTGGAAAAAAAGGGAGTGATTGTTATTGGTAATAGGATATGATTATTACTATTTTTATGGTATCAAACATAGATGAGTCACTAGATACTACTGTACTTGTGAAGGCAAGATCAACAATTAAATATTGAAGATAGAAGGAAATGAAGGTTCAAATCTGGCTCTGGTATATCCTACTTCAAGTTAATTGACTTAAAATTGGTTAACTTAAAACTGATTGTACCAGGTTACAGGAATGGTGAATTTATCCCAAGAACTTTCTGGAGTTTTTGTGAATAACATGATGTTAGCCTTTTTAATTTCACACTCTTGCTAGCTTGGAAAAAGGTGACAATAATGGTGGTGTGATTTGACCCAGATTCAACTTGCAGTCTCAGAATAGAGGAATATACAAGAAAAGTGTGTGGTTTACAAAATAGTGCTACAATATTTTTGTCAGTGTTAGAGGACCATTTTAACATACATATAATCTACAAATATAGGCAGTTATTGATGTATATAATGTATGTAAGTTTACTTCTGTGTTAATGCTCTCTTAACAGGAATAGCAGATTTCATGCATCCAACATGTTTCCGTATATTAAACTCCTGGAGAGGAGGATCATTTTTTTTGTCTTGAACATGAATTGTGTGGATTTGGTTTAGCAGGACGTCTATTAAGTATTTCTGCAATATACGTAGTAAATTATAATGCAGAACTGTCCACACTTGGAAAATTCTCTCTATGTACAAATGAAGCAGATAGATAAACAGTTTAAAAGCCCTAATTTTTGTGTAAACTGTATCATCCACAACCTTATTAGAAGATAAGATGATGAGCTGAAATAAATATGATACATTTGATACAGTGGGATAAATTCTATATTTTGATACTCTAAAATAATTGAATTAGGGAAGGAGAGCTTTTTAGAATTGCTTTTTATTAAAGGTATTAAAAACCTACAAAAGAAGGGAAAAATTACTTACAAGTTTCTGTGGATAAATTCAGAAATTAAATCTAGCAGAATCTTGTATCACAAAACTATTTTATCTTCACTATCTTCCTGTAATTGCCTGTTATGTCCTTACCTTTCAATCTCAAGGAGTTATTCCCACTATTTTTTTTCAGAAAGGTTTGGTAATTGCCCTTCCATATTTTGCACAATGGAAATGCTACAGCCCTGAAGTAGCCATTTTACAGCTAACTTTTACTTTTCTGTAACTCTTCAGCTAGTTCATGAGTGTTATTAACATTTGATACTCTTTTTATTTTGTCTTTTTAAGAAGGGAAAGTGGAACATTTATATGGGCTCACCTTGACTCAGTAGTACTTATGATTTTGAATTACGTTCTTCTTCATGTTTATGATGAGAAAAAAGCCATCTACATGAAACTGTTGAATTTTAGTGTAAAGTTCTGGAGAGGTGACTCTTTTTGATTAAAAATAAGACTTTCTGACAGGAAGCCCTTTTATAAGAACATCTCAAGCCTCTACAGAACTTTCCTCTTCCTCCTATAGGTTTAGGCAACACATTAGTCAGCCTGAAAGGCTGAGTGTAGTCATCTTGTCTCACAAATGGAGTTCATTACCCGGTGTGCATCACTCAATACGCACACAGAGCCAAGATACCAGTTTATTTCAAATTTTGTGCAAGACTGGGTGCTAGGTGGTAGCTCCACAAAGCTAGCCCCCCACTCGTTCATACAGGTACAGTATTTATACAGTCTAGTTATACATATGCATAAGTAATTATGTAAAGCAGTTTTCTATTGGTCTACATTTTCTCATCTTATTCTTAAAGCTACAGTATTACTTTAATATTCTATCCATGCCCAAAGGTGAGGGGTCTCCGCTTGGGCCAGGGTCTCCAGCTCAAGGGATGTGACTTTTAGTATTATAATGAGGACAGTTTGCGTAACGGTGCTTCTTATCACACTTCTACTAGTAGCTTCAGATTGTTCCCAAAACACCTTTGTTAACTTACATACTTCTCCAGGATTCACATCACACTGGATTCTCCAGTGTTTCACTTCCCAAGGACAATAGTTTTAATTAGACATTCCACATTCCAGTCTGAATCCCCCTTATGAACTTTACGTAAGTCCTGGCCTTCTACCAGCTCCTGATTGATTGACTACAATCTTACCGGCTTACTCATCAGCTGTCATTAATGCAGCTCCAAACAGCTCAGGCATTTGGGGCAGATCAAGGGCTGTTCCGCTCCATGGTTGTGCTTTATAGTGCTGGTAGGGTACCCAGCCGTTGCTGCTGCCATTCCTGTTGCTCCTGCTGTTCAAAGCAACCACCTACTCTATTGTGCCTCAAGCTACCTGTGGAAAAGGATCATGCCCTCCATTGTGTCTATACATTGTCTAATACTGTCTACTGTACTCTATAACAGTAATAATCTCAGCTAAGCACTATTTAAGAAATAAAGACTAGTGGAGCTCCAGGTGGGAGAGAAGACTTTCAAATTTGTTTATTAACTATATCTGCACAGAAACTAAACAATGGTAATATTATGAAAAATGTTCTGTACAATGTTCTCATATGTACTTGCAGACTGTCTTGAGAAGGAAAATGACTGCTTGCAAAGAAACTTAGTAGTTAATATTTGGAACAAATATTTTGCAGCCATTCTTTGCAATTTTTTGCCAGCTCTAATTATAAACATCATTCAAGAGAAAAGAAACGACAACAGAAAAAATACTCACCTAAAGCCCTCAGAAGCTGCAAAAAACCCACCAACACTATTATTGGAGAATTATGTTGTCAAGTATTGTAATATGTAAATCTGTGCAAAATATCTTGTTGAATATTTTATGTGCCAGTTTTATGTCCTAGTGATAGATGATTTGGATTTATTTGCAAATATGAGGGGAATTATCTTGTATAACTTTGTTTTAATACAGTTTTTCATAGTCCAGTGGTTAGAATATCCAATAGGAAGCTACAGATCAAAGTTAAAATCTACTCTTTTTCTAATTCAGTACAGGTACGTGAGTTGAGTTCTCTTCACATGGTTGTTATTATTATGAGGCTTTGTGAGTTGATCACCTTCAGACTCCTCAGCTGATGGAATTTCTCACTGAATGAAGTGTTTATCTGTTTCTTGAGATAAAATAAGTGTGAAAATATGACTGATCAAGAGTCTAGTCATTTGGAGATTCAGTAGAAAGGGTGTGATGATACTTTGTTTTCAAACCACATATCAATACTTTATTTTTGATACTGCAGAGCTTGGAAGCGTCTTACCTCAAAGTATATATAGCATAATTGACCACTGTCCTGGGGAGCCCTAAGCAGAGAGTAATGAAAGACACGCCTCACCACATTTCTGCAGGATATGACAAGCCTCCAAAATGATACTTTCGTGCCCTTCCAAGGTTAAATAGGTGTTTTCTGGTGTTTCTGAACTAAATTTTTTGCAGAACCAGATATCTTTGAAGTGATGGAAATAGAAGTTCTTTTTTTATTCAGTGAGTGACAATAAACTAACAAGCTAATACATTTCCTAACTTCGAATGCAACAGAAAGGAAGCAATTAAACTGAGTGTCAGAACAGGGCCAGATCTGATAGTTTTATTCTAGTCACCATATATTTTATTCTAGTCACCATTTTATTCTAGTCACCATATAAACGCTCTACGCTGGCTGGAATTTCTTACATTTGAGATCATTGGCTTCATCTGGCTAAAATTTTGACTGCAGCAGAAGAAACTTTTTATTGGACAAGAATCCTAAGTATGTGGTAAAAAGACTCCAAATATTCCCCCTGGAGTCGTGAGATTTATGTTCCTGCTTCACTCAACTTCTGAAGTCAAAAGCAATCTATTGAAAACAAGTGTCACTAATAGTTCAGATGCTCTGTTGTTAGGTTTTCATGCAAGGGTCCCATGCTAGAATAGTTAGCAAAGTTGAAGACATCTTGATTTTATAATTTTGCTGCTTAAATTTAGTGAAAATGTATCTGGGTTTCACAGCAGTAACAATATCTGCTCTGAGTTTAATAAATAAAAGGCCCCAAAAATAGCAGACCGGTGTTTTCTTTGGACAACATCAGACTGCTTTTACACATGGATAAATCTTGCTTTGGTATGGCTGAGGTGCCTCTTTTAACAAAACTGTATTGCTGACAGCAAAGAGCAAAATTTTACAGCCTGAAACCACTGGGAGTTCTGCCTTTGACCAGAGTCAAAAGCGTATCAGAGCACAGGTTATATTCACTCCCGTAAGACACTGTCAGATCTGAGATACAGTCCTTGTTTGGGAATCTTTTGGTTCAAATCTTCTTTTGCTTTAACAAAATCAGAGGTCTTTGACTCAGTGTCTTAAACAATAGCTCACTGAAGACTGGCTAGGCATGTGGCTCTGATTCACTTTCTAACTTGCAGCTAAATTTTTTTTCAAAAATTACATTACAAACCAGTAGCGACACCGCGGATCCAATACGTTTGCAGAGTATCTTTAAGTAAATGGAGACATATGTAAAGACTGATTATGTATTTATGAACTGGAGAGGAGGTTGTGCTGCAGTTGAGATTAAAAAAGATATGACTCATAAAAAGCTACTAGCAAGGACTGCATTGTAAATTTTTGTGAAACGTGGTTATATTGAATAGTAATAATCCACTATACTGGATACATACAGCTAAAACCATGAACCTTCCATTTCTGAGCCTAATACTTAGTTATGAACATTGGGATTTTTTTTAAAAAACCCTTTTCAAGGACATCTTTTTGACCAGAGTGAACATACCCTTAATTTTTTTTTTTTTTGCCAAAATAAAAAGAAGTATTTCTTTGGAAAATTATGTTGAGGATGATCAGAGCACTCATTTTTTTGTGATCTTCACTTCCCTTTCAATGTTTATGTTGATGGGACTTTGGCATGCAAAATCGTGCAGGCTGGAAATATGGCAAATACAATTGATGGAGCACTAATTTGTGTGCATTTGTCAGCAATTCAAACTCTTTTGTGCAGTGAGGAGCTTTTTAACGTAGCTTTCTATTAAATGGTAGAGGAAAAATAGTTCACCGTACTCATCAGAGAGCATATCTTTCACCCAGGGTTTTCAAAGTACTTCCCAAATTAAGCTGTCTGACCCTCTTTTGAGTTAAGTATCAGACAGGTGAACTGAACATTTCATTTCAGCACTTCTCTGTGAAACATGCACACAAAAGCGCTGATCCTGTAGAGGTGAATGGTGCTCCATGGGGTGCACGGAGCTTGGTTCAGGCCCGGGCCCTGCAGACAAATGGGGCTTCTGAAGCAAGCGACTGTAGTCACGGCATTGCACGTCACCTCCTGCGCCTCTGGGTGCTGGTGCCAGGCTCACGCTGCCTGCGCCTGCTCAAGGGAACTGTTCTGCTGCTCCCATTGTGCCTCAAGCACCTGTGTGTACCTTACCTGCCATTTGATTGCTTTTCTATCATCTTAAAATTTAGGCAGGATTTTGCCCTATATCGTTAAGCTTGTTTTTAGATGTTGAACAATGTTATAGTATCAGGTATTTGTCCTGCAAATATATACATGTGGTTTTATCTATATATGTAAAATATATATATACACACACACATGTATGTGTATATATATATATACATGTAGTCTGATTCTCTGTTTGCTGTGAAAAGGTATTAGATATGATATTTTAGAAAAATCTTTTAGCTGTACCTGGGGAAAGCATGCTGGGTTTTGCCAGATGTGCAGTTAGAGTCAGAGTAATTAAAGCAGCTGGGTTTGCAGGTGGTAGGGGAGAATATTTCTTGGTTTATTCTCAAGAAAAATTTAATTATAAAACTCAACTGCATTTTTGTCTTGAGGACTTTAGCCAAAGTCCAGGGCCATACAGTTAAGTAAGAGGAGAAAGAATTATTCTTGTTTATCAAGACTGTAGAAAACCTGCTTTCCTTTACAGGAGATTTCTAACAGGAAATCTTATTTTTTCATAGTTCCCTGCTCCTTTTCAGATACTGCTCAGTTCCCTCACAGCTTTTCTCAAGGTCATTTTCCAATACTCGATCAGACTTGATTTTCTGCTTCTTCCCTCTCAGCATTCCAGTTGTTTGTCTTCTTTTTCTTTCTGAGGTGTTTTTATCACCAAACAGTGCTTTTAGTGAGTCCCCTCCAAGCCCACGTATGAACCTCTGTTCTGGTAAAGGTTACAATCCTTTCATCTCCTTCGTTCTATAAGAGAGTCCAGTTGCTTTTATATTTTTGGGTAAGTATAACCAGCTGTTTCACAAAAACATTACGAAAAAAAAGTTTAGCCCAAATGATAACACTTGAAATAGTTATGGTAATGTAGGATGTGACGTATACCATGAAGTAAGTCACGTACTGTTAGGATAAACATTTTATGTACTCTTGTAAACAAGGTAACTTGTGACGGTCATGGTGAATTAATACAGCCAGATCAAGCTCACGCTGCTAAAACCTTTAACCCGAGCTGTACATATTATCTCCTGTCCAGACTTTTCATATAGAAAAGCTCTGATAAGAGTGATTCACATGGAAGAAGGAGGAGAGTACAAATGACATGTCGGTTACAATTTCAGTGTTCATTGCAATCCATGAAATATTCCTGGCATACAGCAAAAACAGTCTACTGGACCAGATGTCAGGAATGTTAAAGTGTGTCTTTAAGGTCATATTTCATTTTCTTTCTTTTTGAAAAGAATTGAGTTTGGTTTCTGGCATTTTGGGAGGGAATAAAGAGATTTTCATTTCCCAATAATAACCAGCCTGAATGCAAGAAGCATATTTTAAGGAATTCCCAGTATAGTACCATAGTTGTTGCTGTAGCTGACTCTACACAGCTCCCTCTGTAACTGTTAATCACTATAAACCTTTTAAAAGCATAAACCAGAATAATTTTTCAGTAGTTTCATTCAAGTTTACAAAGGATGAAGTTAGTTAATATCCCCCTGTCCTGTTCCTGAATTTTCTAAAGAGAGAATGTTTTAGAAATATTTTGTAAATAACAGTTGTTCTGTTCACAAGCTATGTAGAATTCATCCATCCATTTACACTGGTGCAGTGTTTTAAAATTCATAAAGAATGTAAGATATGTCTTGCCAAATAGGGAGTGTTCCCTTTTGTTCAACATACATGTTAGACTAAATGCCTCTCTTCATACACTGCTTATCACGTTAGACAGAATGCATTCTGTCGTAAGAGCAGATGGCTTGGTTTGATGGAATGTGCTCCATTCAAGGGAGAGGATTGAATAGTTTGACAAAATGCATTTTGTGGATGGATTAGGCACAGGAGAGTGAATTGTGGTGTGTTGTCTATGGAAAACACCGATGAATTGATTTTAAGATGTTGAGTATAGAACGGATTGGAGTGGTTTAAAACATGCACTATATTGATCAAACAGATTGAGAGGCCTGACAAAAAGTAAAATGAGCCCACAGAACTCATTCTGTCAATGGGGATGTTTTTCATCTACCTGCATCCTCAACAAATTGTATTTTGTTATATACTTCATATGCTCTTTTCAGCACAATGCCACTTTCTCCCAATTTCTCTTTCCTCTGACAACAAAAAGCGTTTGGTGAAATTTCTTGCTGTGACAGGTTTCATAGGCAGTGCATAGCTCAGCTGCTCCTATTCGGTACGTGCTTCTCTGGCCTAGAGCAGGGTCACTGGTAGAGCTCAGGCAACTGGGCATTTGGGTTCAAACCCCTCTGCTGCAGTCTCATCCATTGAATTGGGTGGGTAATGTACAGGTGGAAACCCAGCAAGGTGTGCGTTTTGTGCTGAAAGGCCTGACTCGGGTGCAGTGCAATTCATGACCCTAGAACGCCTGATGTTAATTAGACACCTGGTAACGGTGTTCACAAAATCCCCAAAGCTGAGAGAAGAGGGAGGTTAGCTAGAGTGTAATGAGAGCACTTGGAGGCTGACACACACCTCCCATCCACGGAGCTGTGTTTGTTGATGCTCAGCATAACTTTCCAGCATAGATGCCTGTGTGAGGCCAGCCCTTTCCTCTCTGGGTAGTCTAGCACCTCAGGTCTTTAATGCTTAGGTTGTAGGAAAAATTGGTTCATATCCATAGCGTGCGTACCTGCTCTGTGAGTGACCTTGAAGAGCTTTGCCCTTCTTCTCTAGAACAGAACTAGTCGTGTTTGACTCCTGCAGGTGTTGAGGAGGTAACTGTAACAAGAGCACGAGGGACACGGGTACAGCGGAGTTATCAGAAAACCATACAAAGAGCTTCCAAAGGCTGAATGGGTTGTGCCTGCAACCTCTGTGCAGACCTAATGTAAAAGAAGAATAAATGCTCTTTTTTTCCTTTACTCCTTTAGCAAGGAGTACTTTTACAAGGCAAATCCCAACTCAGTTTTACCAAGAAAAATCCAAGGCCATTAAGTGGTATGCAGAAAATTACTTTTTCCAAAATTAACAAATCAACATAATTGAACCATAATCCCAGACTGCATTTTACAGTGGGGCTGGTTTAGGTGAATTCACTAACTCCAAGATGGGATTGTTTCCAGATAGAGACAGTAGCACTGCCTAGGGTCTGCAGTTAGACATGGCTAGATCCTTGCAGAGCCACTCGAATAATATCTATGAGCCTGTTGAAAGTTTAATTTGAGAAAAGTGTGTTACTGGCAGATGCAGAAGCTTTTGAACTCGCAGACAGTCTATGGATTTTTTTTTGTTCCCTATTTCAAAATTGTTATTATGCCTGTTTTGTATCAAACACTCTCATAAGAGTTCATAATGCTGCATAACAGGGCTAGGTTGAAGTGTTTATAAATTGTTAATGAATAATGTTAACTGACCAAAGTTAATAAAGATTCATTAAAATTCATAAAATGGTTCATGTATATTTCATTGCAAACATAAAATGAGGTACTTCTCCAAACATGGATATTTCCTGAAACTTAAAATTAGGAATTTTCAGAAGCATTAATTAGTGGAAAGCTGAAGGAAAAGGTTATGATGAATGTACAGTTTGAGCTATTTTGAATAACTGTTCTGTATAAATTCATAAATTATTAAGTACAAACCACTTATGTAATATTTCTTAAAGGTAAAAGAAGTGTCCTTTCAGGCTTAGTTGCCCTTTCCTTAAAGCAAAATAACTCTGCTACTTTACTGGAACCAAGTAACAGAAATAAATTGATTTTTTCCCCCAGGGCAGGCATCTGTTACTTCCTAAAGTAAAGAAATACTCAAGGAACATATGGTTGAAAGGATTTGGCAGGGTACTGTTTTAGAAGAAGAGATGTATATGAACTGAAGCAGGAAACAGGAAAGTATCAGATTCGGCCAGTAGACTGCCAGCATGTCTTTATCTAAAACTAAGTGAGCTTTTGAGTGAAGCACTGGCTGAATGAGACTGGAGTTAAGAGCAGTTCAGTTTCTGAACACAGAAGGAAGTCAGGCTTTATTATCTGGGTAACGAAATGTGCTTAGACTTAATTCTACGTAGTTGGCCAGCACAGGTGGGCTTAGTCAGATGTTCGGTTTCATTAAATGAATGCCTTGGGGGTGGGGGGTAAAGGTTACTCACATGAATAAAAATTTCAGAACTGCACATATCAAATCCAAAAGGGCTACTAAAATAGCATGTAAAAGCCAGTGAAAACTAGATATCTGACTCAGCATTTGAAGTCCACAATTAACTTTGGAAGGAAGTCACCATCACTAATAAAATAAGGATTTATCTTCCTTAAAAACGGAATGTGGTTGGAATTCAAAAGTGCTAATTATTGTGCATTTTGTATAGACTGGAGCCTTCCTGTTTTACATTATTTCCAATTACTGTTCATTTCTGAACTCTAGGAATAAGGATGGGGAGAATGCCTTAGCCATGTTGCCCATATAACTTAACAGAACCTGGGATTCATGGAGAGGCTTTACGGGAATGGTTGCTCTGGAAAAAAAAAGAATTGTTTTTTATTTTTCTCTGGAGCTGTCAAGCGAGGTCAGGAGAAATACAGTTTCTGCTCTCATCCATTTGTACCCTTCGTGGTAAGGGTTCTGACATTTGCGATTTCTGCCCTTTTTTAGATGCATTGCCACTTGCCTTTGAATGGAGGAGAGAGGAGCCAAAGAGCTGCTCCTTACTTTGCTTTTGCTCCTCTGGGCACCTTGGTGGACAAATCTATTCTGAAACTGAAAGTGAGATGCTAAACTTCCATATTCATTTGCCAGGCTACTGATGAATGATTATCAGGAAAATAATTATGAGGAAAACAGCTAGACTCCAAAGGAATGAAGATGTAATTTCCAACCAGGTATCAGTGAGGTGTAGGCCATACTGCTTTTCGGCACCCATCTTGCTGCTTAGAAGTATCTGACGTCTTTAATAATGCAAGGAATCCTGTGTTTTCAACCCAAGGCATACTACTAACAGCCTCTGAATGTTGTTGCTGGGAGGGCCCCTCCCGAAATGTGCCTTTTTTCTGTGTGGAATTGGCTGCATCATGACTTGTGTACTTGTTTTCATGCAATATTGAATGTTTGAGTAGTATCTTCTTTCTGCTGAGCTGCAAGGGAAGGGAGCTGGCAGGCACTCGAATGGCTCACATCAGGCTGAGTGTCCTCAGGAGAATGGGTGTGCTACTTTGAGAGGGGTCAAGATTTCCTGGCAGCTGAGAACAAAGAAACTGTCAGTCGAGGGAAGCTGCAAGATACATGTGAGGCAAAGGTTTCAGTGAACACAATAATACCGAGGGTTTTTTAAATATTTTTAATCAGAAGATTTCAAAGGTACTGAATGTCTTTATTTTACTGAAGGCACAGAGATGTGAGCTGAAGCCAGTGAAATGAAGCAAAAACAAAGCCAGAATTAGAGCATAAGTCCCTCAAATCTCAACTTGCACTTTGCCTCCTAACCACATCACCTTACTTTGTCTCAGGGTAAGCTTAAAGAAGCGTGGGACAATAGACTGGAAGGGTGTCCTGCCTTCCCATGCTGGATCAGCTGCAGCCTGGAATGACTTCAGGTTGTTTTCTTGTGAATGATTTGGGGATCTCCTTCCCCAGAGTCACAGTAAATATTTTCTATTTTCTTTCTTTGGAGCACACATTTCTTTTCTTGTGTTCACATCACAGAATTTTGGCCACTGGCTGTTAACAGGTTTTGCTTTTTGTTTGATTATTGTTTCCATATATATTTATATAAAAACTATATTTTTATTAAGATTTCATTCATCTTGCTGATTTACCTTCCTTAACAGGTTTGGGTGGTTTTTTTTGCAAAAGGGAAGTATTTGACCTACCACTGAGACAATTGCTCTCATCTGCATATTGAATGACTTGGCAGTGTCTGGAAGAAGAACTGGATGTGCTCTGAGATATTTGGACAGATATTGAACATTCTTTCAAGTGCTATGACATTTGGTGTGGTGAGCAAGACTGGACTTAAGGGGATGTTTGGGCTATAGAGTCCAGTCTAACTGCAGTGGCAAGAATCATGTCCTGTAATGATGCAAACTGTCAGGGACATCAGCAATCAAAAGAAAGGCATAAGAGATTTTATCTGACCTATCCAGACAGCTTTTGCATTTCCTGTATTTCTACTAATATTCATTCCACTACAGCAGAGTAAAGCTTGATGTCATTTGTGAGTCTCACCTTTACACAGCATGATAGAGTGAGTGTGAGGCTTACCTTTTGAGTTGGGAACTTCTGCAGTTAAGGGTGTGGTTTTGTGTAAATTATCATCTCCTATTCAGGCTCATCATATGACAAACTCTCTATACTGCTACAAAGGCCTCCCCAAAAGCTGTTTTCCTAAAGTAAAATTGCAGGGCCAGCATAAGAAAGCTCTCCTTGCAGATCTGGGTGAATATCTAAGCATTCAGGTTTCATTCTGTTTGAAACAAGCAGGTCATTTCTAAGATTCTAATTTCACTAGCTCAGACCCACCCCTTATCTGCCTGCTTTGAAGAGAGGCCCCTAGCTACTGAAGACTTAAATTATGATAAGTCTTATCACTACAGAAATTATTTTCTTTAACTGGGAGCTGATTAACATTCAGAACCACATTCCAGTGATTGCTCCAGGGTCCTGTACTTGTAGGAGCAGGAGAGAGTGAGCAGTAAGGCAATATTTCCAACTTGTGATTTCTCAAGTCATAATTCTGTGCATCCACTCAAATTGTCTTCTCATATTACAAGTACAGAGCTTGTATCTGCACCACATCAGACCTCTCCAGGTGGTTGTATCAATATATAGAACATTGTACTATTTAAGGGGAACATCAAGAGTTGAGAGTGGAGAATGAGGCAAATCCTGCATTTTTCTTATGAAAATTGTAGGAGAGTCAACAGATCTGTTTGATTTTGCACTGCTTCTGACATGATCAGAAGGAACTGAACATTTTTGAAAGACGTTGGTAATAAACCTTAGATGATCAAGATGATTAAGAGAGAGGTGTGTGTATAGGTGAGAGAGAGATGTAATTTCATGTGAACTAGTCAGATGCCCTGACATATGACAGAAGTGGAGACCTGGTTTAGCTTTGGTACAAAACAAGGTACGAGAAAGACTGCAGAGGCCAGGAGAAAAGCAATGACCTGTGGAGGAAAGATCTTTGGGTACCATCAGCCCAAAGGATCCAGTGTGAGGGAAATGTTGAAGAGGTTCTTAGAGGTTTCTTTGTGCTAGGAAGTTGCATACAATGGTGTATGAAACCTGTGCAGAGCTGACAATCTGTACCTATCCATGCTTCATGGAAAAGGAGATTATCTACTAGAAGCTTGTGCTTTCAGTATGGAGTTGTGGGGAAAGGTGAGTTTAACCCACTGGAAGGTTTCAGGAGGGGGAGTGAGAAAAAAACAAAGTCTAGCGACCTAAATCGTGGGTATCAAATTTAGTGAACTGCCCTGTTATTAGATGAGGAAATACACCATGAAAGAAATAGTACTGGAGCCAACTAAGGGAAAGATTGTTCGTGGCCTAAAGAATTTAAATGTGGTACATTTTGCTGAGTAGTCAAAGATGCTTAATGCAAACTTTACTGTCATCCCTCATGACCTGAGTGGGCATATATGCTAGTAGTATTAGCCAATATATAGCTTTTCCTGCAAGAAGGAACTATTAATACTGGTGTATTACTGCTTTGGAAATGCTGTTCCTTCAGATATCACTGAGATTTGGATTAGGTTTCTGCTTTACATATTTTGTTATGAGAGTAGCAGTAAAAGAACATACCTGCCTGAAGGAATGTCTTCTGTACACTCCTCTATTTGCAGACGTAGAGTTTGGTAGCATTTGAGCCATTTTATGCATATGACAATATGAGACTAAGCACTACTGTTAGTTGTACAGGAAAATAGAAAAAGGACCATTTTTCTTCTAATATTGCCACATCTCCAAAAAACTGAAAACTTTTGGAGTTCAACAGTCATGTCTGTCATTCCTTATGTGTTTGACCTTTAGATCTTTTTCAAAGTGTTTTCCATTGTGTTCAGTTTTAGATGATACTTAAAACTGAAAAGTTATCAGCAGTCCCATTAAGTTCCATTTTTTTTCTCTGAATGATGTAGGTGTCTCTTTTGTTCTGAATTCCTAATCTTTAGTCATTTTTAATGTGGCTTCTCTTGCACTGGCTTTTATAAATCTCTTCAATTTAGTGTCATTACAAAAATAATGATTTAAAATGTGTATATATACTATTTAGCTGAAATTAGCTGAAAAGGTAGGGCTGACCAGAATAAATAAAGCAGAATAAATACCTCTCTAGCTGCAGTGTAAACCATTTCTTTCTTTTGTTAACAAATTCATTCTCTATACTTTTTCCATTTTCTAATTTGCTTCAATATTTTTCCCTTTCACACTAAAATAATCCTTTGTAGAAAAGTTTTATAACTTAAAATTATAATTAAAAAACCTTAAAGTGAATCTCTGTCATCTTTGTCTCACCATTCACTAGTTTGCTATTTTGGTTTAACTTGGGATGGGTCCTTTTGGGGGATGGGTAACTAGGCTGGTCCAAGATGATACTGTCTAAGTCAGAGAGATAAACCAGCCTTTGCCAAATAATACATTTGTAAATGTTATATAGCATTCATCTCACATGAGTACTTTCAGCATCCAGTTGACAGTTGGAATCACACTTATTCTTTTGATCCTTCTTAAACTTTTGAACTATATTAGACATCCACCGTTCCTCTTGTGCTTTCTCTGTCTGCGATCAGCTATCCGTAAGATTTGCCAAAAGCTTTCTTACTTCCCTTGCTACTTACTTCATAATGATGGGATATTATTCATCCAGATCTGCTGCCTTGTCATCTTTTATTACATCTAGTTGCCAGACTTTATACCATCTTGTAATCATAAAATCTTAGTGCATTTTATTCTTTTCCTCAGAAAACTCTGCTCCAGTCTCCAGTGTGTGATCTTCCTTCCTTTGTTTTTCTTTTTCAGCACTAAGGCAAAGATGCATTTACAATCAGAGTGATATATACGCTTTGTTTTTGTTATGAATTCCTGACTCACTTTACCCCAAACCTTCATCTCAAGGTTAAGGGTAGTTGAAAATTGGCTAGTGACATTGCTTAAGTGAGAAATTTTATTTATTTGTTTACATTTTAGAAAAAAATGTGTCTTCATTTGGAGTACTGCTGTTGAAAAGATGACATCTTATTAAAAAAATCCCAGGGAACCTCAGTGCTGGAAAATCTCATCTCATAGGGAAGGGACTGTGAAATGGTTTGGAAAGAAGATTCCACTTCAGAAGGAAAGAGGTAAAGGTGAATGATGCATGAGTGAAGATGTGGACTGAGAATCATTATCATTTATCATTAAAACATTCTTATTATGGATCTGCCTTGCTGCAGGACTGGGAGAACAAGTGCATCTTGCCTCCTATTGGAAGGCTGACTCTTTGTATCGACTCTAAATACCAAGCAAAAAAAGAAGTGCTGCCAGCATCACAGCCATTACAGCATCACAGCTTTTCCTTACCATTTGGAGGACTGCAGATACCTACAGAGAACAGGATATTTTTAGCAGGTGGTTATCCGCCTTGAAGTGGATGAAGGTTAAAATGCTGAGGATGAACACTTTCCAGTTGATCCTCACATGAAGAAGCAGATATTAAATCAGCATGTATTAGCACAGGCAAAATTATGCCAATCTATCTGCAATTTAAAGCAGAAGTTTTCTAGTCCATAGTCCATCCCTAAGCTTGTTCATTGACCAATTTACTTTGAACTACTATGCTATTAGTAGTTTTCATTATATTACGATGTAAAGGAGAAACAAAGATAAATGATATTTAGTAGAATTTAACACTGTTAATGAAGCTTTACATTTCCAAACTCCAACCAAGTTTTTTGTTTTTTTTTTTTTTTAAACCTCTCCCTCCTCCTTCTTTTGTCATTGACCAGGAAAACCTTTTTGCAAGACATGAATATTGTATGCCTGACCAGAACAGATGAACATAAGGCAAAATTTTAAATCTCTACAAAACTTTTACGTCTACACTACACATGCAGAAACATGCCTGAATGCATTAGTGCAGGAAGTAAAACATTTTCATTCTTAACAGAATTTTTCAAAATATCTTTATGTCCTTTCTGGGTATTTAGATTTACTGTTTCAAATGCTGTTCTTTTTTTCACTGAAGTTCTTCTTCATCCCTTAGGTCTTACTAAAAAAAAAGAAAAGGAAAAAAGTTTTAGATTGATAAGCCACTAGCAAATACAGTTGTTAAAATGGTGTTAGGCAATTCTGGGAAATAATAGATGACACATTAACTTTTTAATGGGTTAGCTCTGTAATTAAAGTGAGTCCAGATGTGACCTGTAATTTCCTAAGTTGCTGCAGTCCCTGGAAGAATACAATAATAGTGAATTTCCTACCTGCAAAACCACCTCTTCTAGTGTAGATGGAAACCAACAGGAAAAAGAATCAGGAAACAATGCAAATGTCTTCAGGTTCTACTAAATTTTTTTTATCTTGGGAAAGAACGATTGCTGTTTTCTTTTTAGATATATGTATTTATTATATAAAGGCCCCGAAAAGGCTTTTTCTCCATTTCATTGGAAATTTTCTTGCCATACGTCTTGCAAGGATGTATGACTGGTTGTATGATGAACATCCGATCTGCTCCTTTTCAATCATTTACCATCTTCCTTCTTATCAAGACCTCTGGATTAAACTGTCTTCTTTTGTCTCACCTTTGCTCAGATGAAAGTCTGAATCTCTGTAATTAATGTTTCTGTAAGCTGCTGACTAAGCCCCTTCCCCAACTTGAGTTTAGGAGGTGGCTTAGCTGAATACAGTCTGCTGCTGCTGAAGCATCCAGCTTTCTACTGATTCCTCAGCCCATATAGCTGGAGTTTCATTCATAGGTGAGTTGACTGAGAAAAGTCTTCAGAAACATCTCCTGAATCTTCAGAGTCATGCTAAAATACCACAAAGCCACTACATTCAAAAAGGCCTGGGCATCTAGAACAGGAATTGAATGTCAAATTCCAACATGGTGATTAAGCAAGCAAACTCTGGCTGGCTGCCATGTGGCTTTTCTAGCTGTATGACTTATTTGATGGGAAAATCCAGTAGTTACCTGACTTGTTTCACTGAAGACCAATGTATTCCTGAAACTCATCAGAGCAGAAAGGTCTGATGAGTGTTCTCTGAGCATACCTAATATGTGCCAGGAGCTGGTCCCTAACCACCAACACAATGGAAGTTTTTGGGCGGCTTTCTATTTTTTTAAGGCTTCCAGTCACCATAGAGGCACCACTGAATTTAGTATATGAAGCAGTTCACCCAGAGATAGGGCTAGAGTTGACATCTTCCTTCTCAGCCTTGTCACTGCCCAAGTCCACAGCACCCACCTTTTCAAAGGGTTTCTTCTGAGGCTAGTACTAGAGTGGGGGAAAGAGAGGGAACCTCCCTTGTCTTTCTGGTGGAGTTGTGTCATTGTGCAGGAAGGAATACCAGACTTGGGAGGTCAGGAGGAGAGAGTGCAAGGGGAAGCTTGGTTGTGTACCAGAAGTTAGGAAATTCATTTCAGAGAAGGAAGTCTGGATTCTGTTCTCACACCCACATCTGCTTATTCATCTCATGCAGAAAGTTCACAATGAGAGAGAAATCTAGGACCCATCTCCTAGGTGAGGACCCTAACTACTGTACTAGAGCTGTGTGCTCTCCCTGGGTCTTTCTTCTCTTGGTTCAGTGCAAAGTGGCAAATAGCGGTGCCGTTGCAGGAGGAAGAGAGCAACAGCTTCACTCTCCAAACAGGAGCTGTTACTGGTTAGAGCTAGGGTTTTTCTACTCCTTGGAGGAGTGTAGCAGCTACTAGACAATTAAAACAAAAAAAAAAAAAAGAAAAGCAAAGAAATGAAGAAGTGGGGAGAGTCTTTCTTTTCTGCATACATTCTTAAGTGCTACCTGCACTTTGAAAGAGGGAAAAGGAAAGCTATCTTCATTTCTTTCAAAGAATAGCTGCTGTTGTCTTAAAAGGCAGATTCTGACCTTTTGTTTGGACAGATGAGGGCAGTCAGGCTCTGGAAAGACATGGCAGTTCAGGCTGCATATTCTGTTCTCAGTATTTATTAGTTCTAGTTTCTCAGCATGCCATATTTTTTAAATCAATCTAGAGTGTATATGGTACTTAGGAAACACAGTAAAACCATTTGCATTTTTATGTCCTATGCCTGGCTTTTTCTATTGACTGCCACAGGCACTGTTAGGAATGCTAGGCTCATGGGTGCAAACCTGCAATTAAGAGCCTGTGTACCTTACTGTGGGTTCAAGACTTCACCTGCGTCAGGGATCTGGCCTTGTGGACAAAATCCTATGTTCTCAAGTCCTTATTGAATTTAATCTCAAGTATTTTTTCCAGAGGCATGAAGTGAGTCTAGGGTGGAGGAGGGGTCTGAACCCCTACCTTTCACTGTGGGCTGTACACCTGATGAATTTAATAGCACCATCATTTTTTTCTGAAATAATTTCCATTGTGTCTTTCAAGTGAGGCATTATATTGCATGGCTCTATTGATCAATGAGAAATGAATGATTTTTATGAAACAAAATGCTTTGTGCTGGCCATAATTATACAGAGAACCTAGAAATAAGACTAAAATATGTCCATTATTTGCCACCATTCTCATTTAACAATGTCATTGAGAAGTTGACTAAAATAAAAACCCCACTAAAGATCCTTGATTTTTCTTGAAGAAGTTGGCCAGTTTGTCCCTTTTGTCACACTACATATTCCTCTAGGAATTTTATAAGCACTGTTTTTAATTTCCTTTTCACCCATCTTATCTCATACAAAAGTGAATTTTATGGCCAGCAACATAAAGAATATCCCAAGGACCTTTCTAAAGATGTTGAATAATACTTATTTGCCTTGTAATGTAGCAGCTGGCTTTTATGAAACTATATATTTTTGTCATGTAACCAATTGCTTTGCTGTAAATGTATTCAGTAATATAGAGCTTTCAGTCGTCAGAGTGTTTCCAAAGGCTTTTAGTACAATTAGATTGATTCTGAGTCTTGTGTATGTAATGATAATTGTAATGGCACTATTATTAGAAGAAGGTTCTTTGGGGTTGATAACTTGGAGGTGATTTCAAAATAGAAACTGTTTATCATTATTATATCGTTGTATTTTTATGTGAAGTATAAACTGCAAGACAAGACTTCAAGTTTGCTTATAACATGCTTATTTTATTACTGGAGAAGAGGAGATTATGGTTCAAGAAATTCATCTTACTCTCTGCAGGTGACATTTCTAATGGTTATGCTATTGATTCTGGTTTGACATGACCTTTTCTTTTTGTTGCCAGTACAATACTGTTTTTGCACCACTCTGTACTTGGTCACTGCACACTTGCGCAAGAGAGGAAGGACAAAGCAGGTGAAGTTCTCTGGGGTTACGCTGACATGGGGAGATGCAGCAAGAGGACAAAAGACTGTAACAAGGTGATAGGACTTCTGTTTCTGAGACTGTATGCATGCTCTTGTTGTTCAGCCGGGCATTTGTAGAGTCATTCTTTTATCTGACCCTCTCATGGCAATTCAGGGACAAGTGCAAATGCAGTCACTTTGGTTCCAGGTGAACAAAACAAGTCCAGGGTCTTTGGAGCTCCTAAACACCCATGTTTAAGCACTCCATAGAAGTGAAAGGAGTGATCCTGGACTACAAGGAAAAGGCCCTTCACAGAAGAGACCAGAAACTCAGAAATAATGGAAAACAGAAAAAAGATAATAAGAATAGGAGTAAAATACTGTCCTTTCATTTTTGCTACTAAAATTTTTTGCTACTAAAACCGGCAAAGAATATTAAAGAGGGAGAAACTTTTCCCATTTGAAGTAACTCATTAGTAAACCGGATAAAACTTGAGATCATATCACTTACTGACCTATTTCATAAAATCATTGTTCTTATCTATTAGGAAGAAAGCCATAAATGATTTATTGACAAATATCCCTTGTAAGTATAATTTTTCAGAAGCTGTCTAGAAAGCCAAGAAAAGAACTGGGCAGGTTAATTGCAGCTTGGAATTTAGCACTGGAAGATGTCCCTCATCATGACCCTGCAAATGGTTATTTTCTGAGTAAGTTTAAGGTTGTGGGTTAAGCCATTCAATCTTTCTCTTGGGTTTAAGACAGAGAGAGATGAAAACTTCTGTGCTAAAACCCAAGATGTTTGCGATAGCAATGCTTTACAAGGTTGATGTAGAGCTCTTCACAAGATGCTTGTTTGTATTGAAAATTGCACTCCCAAAACATATTTTTTTTCTGCAGAAACTTCTGACTTCTGGCTGAAATGAAGCCCCAGAATCTTCAGCTGAGCCCTGATAACTGCTCAGCACCTTGTAGGAAGTGGGCGTTGCGTGCCATGGCTGGCACTGTGATGGTCGGTCTCACTAGGCAGAGATGCACTGTGGTCTCCCTTCTTTTCAAGATGCCACAATGCATCCTGAGATGTTTGATCTTTTGTTGTTTGTTTTATATTTATGCTTCTTCAGCTGTTCATGGCAAACAATGAAAGGGACTATATTTTCTTATGGCTAGCAAAGAAAAGCTAGGGGTTTTTTTGGCAGAGTCTTTGGCCAGTTTACACATGAATGCAGTCCCTCAGAGAAATGCTAAAAGGGCATCTTTAAGCACAGGCACAGGAGGTTGCGAGATGGTGGCTGTAAACAGATGTATGGAGGAGTTCAGGATCCGAAAATGAGGATCCTGTCCCAAAGTGGGGTAATTCTCAGAAAGAGAGTAGTTCAGATGAGAGAACCTGTCTTGCCCACAGCTACATCGGTCCCCTGAGCCACAAGTGTTGGTGTCTGTGCAAGTGTGAAGAAATATCATACGTTCCCCTCTCTGTTCTAGAGGAAGATCCTAGACATGTGCTTTAGCCAATTTTGGAAGCAGGACACTGGGCTGGATGGACCTGTGGTCTGATAGCACAGACTGTGCTGTTCAGTCTGCTCTCTTTCCTGTATTTCTCCGTTAATTCCACCATCATCTCTTTTACTGCCCTAAAGCCTCATTATCCTCTCCTGGTCTCCTGTCTCATTCTAGCCCCCAAAAGCTCACTTATCTCTGACAGGCCTCCCCTAGTTCCCTACTAATCTCTTGTCTTCTCGCCTTACCTTGCCTCCAGGCCAGTGCCCTCTCTGCTGTCATTGCCTAAATCAGTTTTCCACGTGCCTCCACAGAGGCTGGGGGTACACACAATATTAATTTTAAAGTTCCCTTTCCTTACAGTGAGTGAAGCTTATTGGAGCCTCGGATCCCTTTGCATGATCCCATGCTCAATGAAATCAATGGTAACAGGAATCACAGGATTAATGCTACGGATACCTGCCTCTTTTGATTTACTCTAATGATTTCTGCAAAGCTGCTGTGAAGTTTATGCCTCTCCACCAAGTTCCGTTTTCAAGTAAGGAACACACTTGAATTCAGATAAATTGAGAATAGGTGCCTTTGTCTTGCTCTCCTCTGTATTTGGGAATTCTCAAACTTCCCACTGCAGAAAGCTCTCGACCTGTTGGTTGGACTCGATGTTTGGTTGGACTCGATGATCTTAAAGGTCTTTTCCAACCTATATGATTCTGTGATTCTGTGACCTACTTTTCCCTGAACTCTGTCCTGCAGTCCAAAGCAGAACACACGAGGGGAAACCAAGACAAACATCCCTCAGAACGATGATTTCCCCCAGTCAGTTTCCTGCATGTTGATTTGCTGTCACTGTGAGTCCTGATCTGCAGAAATCTTTGTCCTGTATAAAGTTGCTGTGAAGCTAATTTAGGGCACAGCAAGGACCTCCTTTAAATAAAACAAAAAACAAGCAAAGCACAGAACACAGTAATCCAAGTTGACTTTTTGTTTTGTGACAGAGAAATGTAAAAATATTTTACTGTAACTGTCTAGGAAGTTCTGATGAAACATGTCTTTCCCTGGAAAACAGGGAAATCATCTTTCCTGAAGTCCATATTAGCCTGGTGTTAGTACAATCAGCTTTATGAGAGAGCAATACTCAAGGCTCTGAGCTGGATCAGATGCAGTCGCAACATGAACTCTGCTTCCCAATGTCAGCATCCAAGCAAACAGGATACTGGTTATTTTGGAATATGGATGGTTTTTTATTTGTTTGTTTTTCTCAGGAGTTGTTTATTTCTTATCTGAAGACTTTTATTTTGTCCTCAAGCATTAAAAAGTCAAAACATTTTTTGAAATCATGAAACATTTCTCTAAGTGGGAAAATGACCTAATGTAATTGCAACTAGTCCATAGCCCTGTGGAATACAAAAATTGAGTTTCTGGGATCTATTTAGCCCTAAAGATCGAAGAATATAGAGACAAGACTTTTACATAAGTCTATGTGATACTATACAAAGGCTTAGATTCACATTTCCTTATCGATTCATCTTTCTATCTATCTGGCAACATTTATGAATTCCTTACTAGACTGCAGAATTGTAGAGTATGTCAATTTGACTACTATAACATATAAAATATTCTCTGTCATTACTAGCGATCAAATAAACTGTGTATATAAACTACAGATTTTCTTTTATTTGTACTTCATTAATTTATCTGTAAGTATTGAAAATTCAAGCATGTTGTAGATTTCAAATTTATGGAGAACATTGCCCTACACCCACTATTCCCACTAGGATTTAGTCTATAGATATTTCATTTCTGAAGCCCAGGCAGTGGGAAATTTAAAGCAGCATGGCATTCAACAGGACTGTTGCTTTGTTCAAAACTTAGACGTGGTATTAAACACAAGTCTGTAGGGATGCTAACTGCTGTGAACAATACAGTAGATTAATTAATTCAGTATTTCAAATTGACATGTTGGTTACATGTAAAAAATTTTGCAGCTCTGATGGCTGAAGTCTATTTGTCTATAGAGAATGTGCAACACACAATAAAATCTCAGCACCTTCTTGATAATTTTGTATTAATGCTTACCTGGATAGGTACTCTCCAGGTAGTTTTTCAGGATCTTTGGCTTCTGCCAAGGACGGTGATTGCATTGTTAGCCCTCTGAGTAGGATGATGTAGCAAGTGTGCTGACCCCCAGAAGGCAAAGTGAGAACACCCACCTGTCGTGCATAATGGTCTGCACATGGAATATTGTCATAGAGCTGGAACGCTGGCAGGGCTTAGAAAGGTTTAATGTCTTGACTGTGTGAATGAACATGATCTGTTGGAACTTGGCATTATTTCCCATGGTAGGGGGTCAGCCTCTACTTCGGGTTCTGCAGTGAAGAAGTTATCACTACAGTAAGTGTGGCAACTCATGCAACTGTGACTACCCTCCTCGTAACCCAATTTGTTACTAAACTTCATTTGAAGCCACAGCCAGGGCAAAACAAAATAAACATAGGAAAGAAAAGCAAAGCAAATGACCACCTTCAAAACCTGCAGACCACTACAGGAAGATACAAGCAGGTGAGACAGGCTGGCAGGTGACAGTGTGGCCAGAGAGAAGGCTATGATAGGGCACTGCCACTCAGACTGTGGCTATGTCTGCATCCACTAATGGTTTCATACTTTCTTCCTTTAGCACAGCAAACTGTCTAAATTGCCATGACTCATACTTGAGGTCAGAATGCTGCATATTGTGATGTGATGTCATTTAGTTCTCTATCGTGTGACCCTGTGGTCACTTACTGCACAGCCATGTGAAACTAGGATATTCCTGTATTGCCCCTATAAGGGCTGTGCAGCTTTCATGCTGAGTCAGCATTTGGGCCAATGACTCTTACCAGGCCTTTTGACCCAGCAGTTTGTTGTTGCGTTTACTGCAGAGACTAATACTGCCAAAGGTTGACTGTATTCAAAATGGGCATCTATGGGTTAAGGCTCCATAGTCCAGTGAAAAACACAAATCTGAAGAGTACAAAATGGAACTTTAATTATTACTATTTCTCCCCATTTTCAGGTGTATATTTTTTAAAGCAAATAACTGATTTGGCTTTGCAATTCTGAAGACAATAATTCTCAGAAGTATAACAATTCTGTAAAATGTTAGTAATGTGTCAGCTCAGCTATGCAGATCTTTATCCATACATATACATGTAGCAAATATTGACCTCGAGAGAATAAAACTCAACCATCATCCATAAATAAATTGATTTGACAGCAAGTTCACGTAGTGCTGCAGGCAACATCTTGGAACAGGTTTGCCTGTAGTGAAATCTGAAGGTTTGGAAGAACGCAGTGTGAAAACAACACCTACAGTTTCGTTGGGTTGGAAATGTCAGCATATCACAGATAAGACAAGTACTCGGTACTTTCTGTGTTGGGCCATAGAGGAGAGTTAAAGATGGAATAACATGCAGGGGCTGAAGTGCAGTATGAATCTTTCTTCACATTCCTAGAGAAAGGTCATTCGGTTACAAACACAGTGTCATCCTTATGGGCAATTATTTTTGTTGAAACTTAAATCTATATATACTGAAACTTTAATCTATACTTTTTGACTTTGTCTCTCTTTATTGCAAGATAGTGTACAGTAAGCAATTGCTAGTTCTGTATCGCAGACCTAATTCTATATTAAAGATTGGTTTAATTTATAACCAAAGTTTGTGTATCAGGATAAGCATCTCTGACTGTATGTCTGTGGGACAGAAACTTATCCTTGTGATAAAAAGAGCTGCATCGGCACTTAGGAAGCGTGTGTTTCAGTCCTGATCCTGCCTCAGACTTCCTGTGTTATCTTTGACAACTTAGTCTTTGTTTTTAACTGTAAAACTGGGATGAGACCATTTCCTCCAAAACATTCTTCAGTTTATAAACTCTTTCAATGAAACATTTTCACTTGCGTGTGTGTGTCCTGCACCAACCTTAGTAGGTCCTTGTGTAAATGACAATCCTAAGACATGCTGTAACAAAGACAAACACTGTAGAAGTGCAGAAGGTGCCATTCGGTACAGACCTGCATTAGAAAATGCTGTTTTGACAAAACTAACGATTTTTTGGAGCTCTGTTAAGATGTTAATGACATTTCCACATGGGATTTTTCCCCTTTGGGGAATAAGTTTTTAAAAGAAAGTTCTCATAAGACATTTAACATACATTTAACATTTAAAATTTACATTTTGGAAGAAATTTTGAACAAATGTTTTTCTTCTGAATCAAGGAACAAAAATACTAAAATGTCACAATATCAGTAAACTGGAGAAAACTAGCACTTACAAGCTGAAAATACTCCTCCAAATGCTATTGAAATTAATGGGTCTTGTTTAGCACTATTAATAGTCATGCCATTTATTAAGAAATTCAAGAAATTTTATGACTTACTGATATTTTGAATCAAGAGACAGAGAGAGTAGGAAATAGTATGGGCTTAAAAGCAACCCATGAAACTATTTCCAACCTTCTGGAAATAAAAAAAGCCTTCTAAGAGTCTGTGTTTTAATTTGCAGTGGAAAAACTCTCAAAACCTTTAGCTGATGTATTCTTTGTGAAAAATTTTCTCACTGAAATGTTTGATTTCACTGAAAATTCAGCTAAGATTTCTTTTTTCCTGCAAAATACTAATTCTAAAATGTTTTCAGTATTTTGATTTCATTATCTTTTGTTTGCTTTTACTCTAATATTCATGCTTTTTCATTAATTTTCAGTTTCCTTCAGTGTGCATGCTTTGGAGTAGCCACTTGAAAATGTAGAAGCATTTACAAAAATAAAAGACAAGTCTGAATTGGGATTCTTATTGCAGAATTATCTTTATAATGCAGAGTTTTGCCTGCTCTAACAATGCATTTTCACTGTGATTTATGAACATTGTATGCACAGTAGTTGCTGTTGAAGTCATATGAAGGGAAATTAAGTTTGTAAGGATATCTGCTGTGGGAAAACATTAGTGAATCACAGGTAATCCAAAGATAATAGTATGTCCTGTTTCCTTATTATTACCTCTGCAACCTAATCTTTTGGATGATTCTTTTAGCTGTAGTAATACCTATTTGGTTTGCCTAGTTCTACATGAACAGTTTTGAGACACTCTTAGTTTTAAAAATGGCACTGAAATTTGATTTGCTTTGCTTCTGGAATTTAAAATTTTAAAGTGCAGGAATTGAAAAGACACCAATGTCATGCATATCATTCTTCTAACAATGAAGCAATGATGAGAAAGTTATAATTTGAGTGCTCCTTCTGAACCTTAACAGTTCTAAATCTGGCAAATTCCGAGAAAGGAGAGGAATGTGTTGTTTAACACGGTCTTCAGACTGGAGAATATGTTTCCAAAGGACAATATTTTTAAAAAGATTTTTCCTTTGGGGTACATAATCACTGGCAATGAGTGAAGAACTGGAAAAAGTCATAGGCCTGAGCAATATTTCAGTGTTTTGGAAATGTTATGAGCTGTTGATAGCTTTTGCCAGGAAAAAAAGGGAAGGATAGGGAACTATGACAAAAAAGTTTGCTGAAAAATAACAGGCAAATCATTAATCCTCATGTTAGCTCATGCCCAGGCAAACAGAAAAGCATTTGGCACTTCTGGGAGTGTTTTTGGTTGGTTGGGGCTTTTTTTTTGGGGGGGGGGGGGGAATGCGGTGGTTGTCTGCT
This sequence comes from Mycteria americana, assembly GCF_035582795.1. Lineage (NCBI taxonomy): Eukaryota > Metazoa > Chordata > Aves > Ciconiiformes > Ciconiidae > Mycteria > Mycteria americana. The sequence continues at coordinate 16,343,890 of NC_134368.1, forward strand.
TGTTTTAAAGATCAAGACTTGGATTCAAAAAAAGGACCTGTTAAAACTTTCACTGGTATTTCTATAAAATGCATCCTTTTCTTCCACATCCCACAAATGTATTTTAGTTACAAGGTCTCAAATATTAATATTAATATTAATATTAATATTAATGTTAATGTTAATCTCAAATCTTAATTTACCTTCAGTGCTTAGAATAGAAATAATGGGACTCTTCTTTCTTAATTTGAGGGAAACAGCTTTATGGGATTTTATTTGTTTGCCTTTGTTTCTGATGAACTAAAGGAAAGTCAAGGATGACTCTTACATTTAAATCTGAAAGTGGCAGTAATCATAACAGTGATTGCCTGTAGAAGAAAACCATGTAGCTTAAATACAGTTCCTTGTGACAGGTATGTCACCTACAATTATCTGTCTTCCTCTTCTGAAATAATGAATATAAGAACATCCCTTAAAAGATTTGTCAATAAGGGGCTAAACTTAACATATGTTCACTGGAAGTTCAATGCAGAGAGAAACTCCAGTATTTCAGACTTCTTATAAAGGAAAATATTTAAGTCAAGTATGTAAGTGGCCGTTGTGTTCCTATATCATGAAAACCAAAGTCTTTGCATAGTGAGATAGCTAATTTATAATTCTGAAGTGAAATTTCTCATTAAAAAGCTGGATGGAAATGATGCCTGAATGGATAGAATTCCTTGTCATCTAATAATATGCTGGTGCAAATGTGTTAACAGTTAAATGTGTTTTCCATATTAAATTCTGCTGTGAAAATAGCTTCTAAAGCAGCAAACATTTATATCAGTGCTTACCCGGTGCACAAGGAAGTACGCTCCTTGGATACAATGGGATTACTCATGTGAATGATATTAAATGATGTAGGAGAGGTTGTGCTGACCTGGACAAAGCAGAGAGCAAGATCTTCTCATACACCTCAATTCTATGATGCAGAAGAACAGCATGAAGGATTTCCCAGCATTCATAGGAGATCATAAATGTGAAGAGTTAAATTAAATTCCACTGAGTCAACAGCAACTTCTTTCTATATTTCAGTGGAGACAGAGCTTTGCCACATGACTTTTCTGATACATTTTAGCATAACATCTAAAACCAGTCCTTGGTTCTTTTTTTTTTCTTTTCAGAGGTGCTTATGCATCTCTCCAATGAAACACAAAGGTTGTGAATGAAAATGTCCTGTTATTTGGCTGCTCTTGTAGAAGTATTTTTTATTCTTGCATACTCTCATAGAAGTATTTTTCTTCTATGCAGTAATACTTGCTTTGCACAACTGTCACCTTTTCCTCTTCCCTCTTACAGTACTGTATGTTACACTGCACTTTTTTTCCTGCAAGTTTCCTTTTTAACCTGTGAAACCTGTATCAGCAAATATCAAAAAAGATAAGGAAAAAAAAAAAAAAGAGATAACCTGATAAGAAACAGACCAATAAGGATTATTGCAGTATTGCTGAGAAAGAGGTATTTCTGCCTTTGTTTTTCCTCTAGCTGTCAGTGCACCGGCCCTGAAGGGCTCGCTCCCTGTGACGTGTCAGAGAAAACACAATTGCACTTTCTGTAGCTGATCTACCAGAGACAAAAGCAGCACTAGAAATGCAGCTTTAGTGGGAGGCTTCTAAGCATACTTTAGATGCTCTGTCTCAGAAATCTTCTTCTGATGCTTGCAAAACCTCAGTCCAACCGACTGCAAGTAAGTTGGGTTTCTTCCAGAGCATCTTTTATGTTGCTCTACCCTTCTCTCTCCTTCCTCTCACTGACTTGCATTCCCTCCCTCCCTCCCTACCTGGTTGCAATCTCACCACCGGTTTCAAAACACAGGAATTCTTCTACCACCTCGCGAGGAGGTGAGCTGCAGGGTAACACTGCTCTGCAAGAGAAGGGGAATGTGGAAGCTAAGCCATTTGCTGCGTTTTCTCACTGACTCATAATAGAGTTTTCAGGCTTTACCTTGCCAAATGTCACAAGATCAGGAGTCTGGAGAAAACAGCTGGGGAGAAGGAGGCTTAAAAATATTGCTTAAAGAAATAGGTGCTGCTTTCCTTTTATTTCTCCTCCTGCTAGGCCCTGCTGCACCTTGCAAATCTAGGGATCAGATTTATAACCATTTTGGTCAGAAAGGCCTAGAAGAAGGGAATTTATTTCTTTATTTATTCAACACAGTTTAAGATTTCTGGAGATTTTTCTGAGATTCTGAGGGCTTTAAGAAAAACATCGAATATCATGCTACTCAGGACAAAATTCTAATAGCACTGGAAATAATGATATTGCAGCCTAATTCCATTAGTTTAAGATGGGTTTTGTTGTTGTTTTTTTTTCCTTTAAAATATCATAATTGCAAATTATTTTTCTGAGTCATCCTTTTCTTCCAGTCAGTGGCATGGTATGATATGCTTCTGTGGTAGATAAATGTAGTGAATGATTTCACATTCACCTTTGTAAGCGGTTTTAGGTTTTCTTACTTTCTTACAATGTTTTCTCTTTTAAGACAGCTTGTGTACAAACAGGTTTCCAACAGACTGGCACCCTTTCCCCTGATGGCGGAGGCATGTGAACATCGGGGTCAGGGAAGGAAGTAAGGCAGGGCACCCTTTGGGGCTCCACACTGCGATGTGTGATGGCTTTGCTGAGCAAAGGTGCACGTTCTGCAGTCAGGCACAGGCATAAATCACAAGCCATAATCCCACATAACTATATGTGGCATTAGTAAAACAGGATGTGACCAAGCATATACGTCCCAGCCTACTCTTTGAACTGAATTACCTTATAGGTTACTCAATACGGGGTAGAAACCAAGTTCTCCTGGTGGTGATGTCAGTGGGCTGATTGTGCACTATCTTGCAGCATAGGATAAATACTTTTTATACTTCACTGCTTAAAATTGGCCAGTAATCTAGAAATTGTGGCCTGATGCTGCAAAGATTTGTGCTTCTGAGTAACCATAGTGCCATGAGCAGGGCTGTTGTAAGCAATGCAGCAGTTTGCCGTCAATGAGTTTCCTTAGACTTGCAGGCTTAGGGGCTTAGTAATTTTTGTAAGATCACATGATTCATGGTTTTCAATGTTTATTTATAATAATTCTATTCCAGCTGAGTGTGGAAACTGTTAATTTATTCCTTTCCTCTGTCTCTCAGTTCTTGAGAAGCCATATCCACAGCTCTTCACAGCTGTAATGCATCCTTAATGCTGCTGAGGGGAACTCTGGCCCTGAATAATTGTAATTTCCATGTTGTTGTCACTTTCCTGTCCCTGGTACTGAGAGGATTTCAATCTTTTGACACCTTTCCTGTGCTTTCTCCAGCTTGAAGTTTCCTTGTTTGTCTCTTGCATGGTGCATTTTAATTCCAGGGTGTGTAACTGCTAATGCATTGTTGCAGTTGGCATTGAAGCTCTGGGAAAACAAACTGGGTAGAACTGGGAAAGAGTTTGGGAAAGAGAACCAATCTATTTACTGTATGTGTTCGGGCTCTCGCATCTTAAAAAGATGCAGAGGAAGGCAAGAAAATGATCAAAGTATGAAAAGCTTCCCTACAACTAGAACTTTTTAATTTTGAAAAAAGGCAGTGTATATTATAAAGGTCTGTAACACACATGGATAGCATAAAGTGGTTGTTCTGTGCCACAGCCGGGAACAAGGAGACTTAGTGAAATAATAAAAGCAGCACTTCAAATGTATGAAAGCGCTTTTTTCCCTTTATATGTAATTTAAATGATGACTCTCAATTTGTGAGGAGGTCAAAATTATAAATTGGTTCAAAAAGGTATTAGGCAAATTCATGAATAATAGCTGTATGAAATATGTCATGGTTTAACCCCAGTTGGCAGCTAAGCACCACACGGCTGCTCGCTTACCCTCCCCTCTGGTGGGATGAAGGAGAGAATCGGAAGAGCAAAAGTAAGAAAACACGTGGGTTGAGATAAGAACAGTTTAATAATAATAATAATAATAATAACAATAAATAATAATAATAATAACAATAAATAATAATAATAATAATAATAATAATAATAATAATAATAATAATAATAAAAGTTGTAATGAAAAGGAAAACAATGAGAGAGAGAGAAAGGAGCAAAATCCAGGAAACACAAGTGATGCAACTGCTCATCACCTGCCAACCGACGCCCAGCCAGTCCCCGAGCAGCAGTCACTGCTGCTCAGCCAACTCCCCCCAGTTTCTATACTGAGCATGACGCCATATGGTATGGAATAGCCCTTTGGGCAGTTGGGCTCAGCTGTCCTGGCCGTGCCCCCTCCCAGCTTCTTATGCACCTGGCAGAACATGGGAAGCTGAAAAGTCCTTGACCAGTGTAAGCACTGCTTAGCAACAGCCAAAACATCCCTGTGTTATCACATTATTCTCATACTAAATCCAAAACACAGCACCATACCAGCTACTAGGAAGAAAATTAACTCTATCCCAGCCAAAACCAGGACAAATACAATGGCCTAGAGGTAAGCTCCAGCTTGAGGAGTCTCTAAACTACTAATTGCTGTCATCTGTCAAGGGCTGGGTCATAGTATATGTACCATATTCTTCCACAAGCATCAGCTACTGTCCACTGTTAGAAAAAGGGACTGATCTGGAACAATGAAAATATCTCCTTTGCTTTTGTTCAAGATTGAAGATTTTTATCCAAGAGTTTTAAATAGCATACGAGAAGTGGGAGTGCAACTACAAATGTATTAATATCAAGAAGTATAAAGAATTATTTACAGTGCTACAATGAAGCATAACGAGGAACAATAGATTAGACTGAAAACTCAGCTTAAGTGAAATTCTGAACAAAAATATGTATTTAGATTAGGAACAGTCTCTTCCTAGAACTACTAGAAACAAAAATCACTTGAAAATGTACACTCTTTGAGAGGAAATCCTGAACTGACATCCGGATGGTGTAAGTTAAATGCCTCAAGAGATGAGTTTACTTCAGTGGGTTGCTGACTCTGTCACAACATGCATATCTGGTCTGTAGCTAAGTTGTTTATTGCACCATAATACCATACTTCAGAAAGTAGGGGTCAAGTATGCTCTGAATTGCATCTAATGTGAATTCATGGAATTGATGACAGATTTCTTTACATGAAAAAGATCTGTTCTTGGTAATTCTGTAAACTTGAAGTGAGTTAGCCTAGGGGATTTTTCCTTGGTTTACTGAGAACAGATCTGGGCCCAATACATCAAATTTGAAAGAAAGCTCCAGGAAAAGTTTTTTTCCGTTTTAGAATTTTTGGGAGGGTAAATAAATAGTATTAACTTTAAAGGCCTCTCAGAAGTCTTAAAATGTTATACAAAGCTTTTAATGAATACCAGCATTTCCATAAAGGGGAACATAATTTTCAGAAACATTGTGTCTTAAAACCTTGTCTACCTTGAGGAATGCCATTATCTCTCTTTCTCCCTGGAAAGCAGAATCACTGGGAGGCTGAAGGGCAAATAGATCCGGTGGAAGAGACCATGAGGTGAGGGGCCAGGAAGAGAGAGACAGAGATTGCTCAGACTTGTGAGAGGCAGGTGGACTCATCATCATTTTGTCTCACATGGCAAATACAGATATTTATACAACCACAAGATCTTTCCCCGAGTTCTGTCAATGCAGTTGAGAAACTAAAAAGTAACTTACACACTTTTTGTCCATTAATGAGATGGAAATACCTGCAGGTTGACCTTAGCTCTAATGTGTTCAGGAGTGGAATTTTCTTCTTTCACCACGCAGTCTGTTTTCAACAAGGTGGATATTTATGGGCATGTGAACGATTCTATAAGCAGTGATTTAGAGGCTAAATTGGAGTGTGTTTGAAATACTACCTTATGAATTTCTTATCTATTTGCTCAATTCCTCTTTCTAGTGATTTTTTTTTAAGTGTGTGAAGGAGGTAATGTATAATTTCTATTGTCTTCTAATAATATTTGGGTCATCTCCTCAGAGCACATTTGAAGCTCTTTCCATTAGTATTACACCAAATATAAGCTTATATTATTTTTATAAAAATGAACTCTTTTGACAGAAGATGGCTTGAATTTTTAATGCTACTTGCAATTCTCGAAGACTGGGCAGACTGAAAGTCTAACTCGTTAAACCAAACGGCATCTGGAAGTTCCAAAGAAAACATGAACCCTAAAACTAACAAATATGACAAATGTAATGGCACAATTTCTTGGTTAAGAGGTCATACTTTCTAACCAATGGTGTGTATTGTGATTAATAAAATACCCCCAATGGTGTGTATTGTGATTAATAAAATACCCTTGCATAAACTAGACATTACAGAGATTTAAGACTGAAGTTTAAGAATGATGAACATTTAAACAGAAAATATCCCAGAACCCTATGATGCATAATGGATGTAAACTCATATGACTGTGAAGGATTTCAAACATAAAAAGGGATAATTCCAAAATGAAATGTATCCAGAAAACAGCTCCTGCCAGCACTTATGGGATTTACAAACATTTTGAAAGGCTCACTTACTTAGTTTTTACTTCATACAACTTCATTCTTAGTGAAGTTGTGAGTAGCTTTGCCCTCAATTTGCCTTGTATAACTAAGAGATGATTATTGTAGATATTAAATTTACTGGGGAAGAGACTTCCCAAATGCTAGCTAAGACTGAGGCATATCTTAGGAAAAAGTGCAAGTCTATATGTGCATATGTGCCTTTTCTTCTTCCTTATTCTTTACATGCCAGCATGAGATATGCCTGCTTTATGCTGGCTGCTATTCAGACCATGGAATTGAAACAGCAGCTAGAAATCCTATGCAGGATGGAGAAATGTCATAACCTTTCTTGCTTTCTTCCAACCATGCATCCTGTGCTATTCAGTTGCTAAAGAGTGGCAGGAGAAGTCACACAGTAAAGTCCGCACTACCAGGAAAAGTATAAATTGGAGTATAGCTTGGGCTGTAACCTCTTAGTGAAGTGGCATGAACCACTGACTAAACGGACCACTTGTAAACCAAAAATCTAAGTGTCCTTTATTAGGCAGTCAGTTCTGATTTCTTACAAAACCTGCCACAAACAGAAGAACAGTAGCTACTTCTTGTTGAAGTTGGATTGAGAGATCTGACCATGAGAGATTAGAAAATACCCCAAAAAAGAGACTCAGGAGACCTGGTTTCCCACATAGTCCTGTCTAATTCTGGGTGTCCATCTTCAGGCTAGTGCTGAGTTAGAAGGGGGGAGTGGGTGCATTTCTCTTTCCTTAGACCTTTTTACTCTTTATAATCTTTAAATCTTTATGAACATTAAATATTATTTGGAACTTTGATTTCCCACATTTTAGTACTCTGTGAAGGCTTTCTTGGTTTTGAACAGAATTGAAATTCAGAAATCGCCAGACTAATCTACACAAAATAACATTTTCTGTCGACATGGGGAGAGCAGTGGATATTGTTTACCTCGACTTCAGCAAAGCATTCGACACTGTTTCCCACAACCTTCTCCTGGACAAACTGGCAAGATACAGATTGGATGGGTGGTCTGTGAGATGCATAGGAAATTGGCCCACAGGCTGCACCCAGAGGGTGGTAGTCAATGGTTTTTATTCAGGCTGGCAGCCTGTCACAATTGGGATCCCCCGGGGACCAGTACTGGGCCCCACGGTGTTCAACATCTTCATAAATGATCTGGATGATGGAATTGAAAGCCCCCTCACCAAGTTTGCTGATGACACAAAATGAGTGGTGAGGAGAACACATCGAAAGGGAGAACCGTCTTACAGAGAGACCTGGACAGGCTGGAAGAATGGGTTAGCAAGAACAGTATGAAGTTTAACAAAGACATGTGCGAAGTCCTGCACCTGGGACAACATAATCAAAGAGCCCGGTACAGGCTAGGACGTGTGTGGCTGGGGAGCAGCCTTGCTGAAAGGGACCCGGGGGTCCTGGTGGACAACAAGCTGAACATGAGTCAGCAGTGTGCCGCTGCAGCAATGAAGGCAAATTGGATCCTGGGCTGCATCCAAAGGGGCATTGCTATCAGAGATAGAGATGTGATCATCCCCCTCTACTCAGCACTTGTCAGGCTGCACCTGGAGAACTGTGTCCAGTTCTGGTCCCCACAATTCAAGAAAGATGCAGACAGATAGGAGAGAGTCCAAAGGAGGGCCACAAAGATGATCAAAGGGCTGGAGAATAGGTGCTTTAGCAAAAGACGGTATTTTAAAGCAGCTTGACTAATCTTTAACTATATAATCAAATACTAAAAAGTTCTATTTCTTGGTGAATTGAAGTTGAAAAAAAGTGTTTTGAGGTATGAGTGCTACCTTTTCAGCTACTTTTTTTCCCAATTTCTATCTCGTTTCCAATTAATGAGTTTTAAATATGTCAGTTGCCAGCAGCAGTAATAAAATACCTCCCAGCATATGGGGCTGATAATCATGATTTTCTTAAACTTATCACATTATGAGATTCCGTGCCATTGTACCTATCCAGAAGTACACAGTGTTCATCTGAGCAACCCAGCTGACATAATGAAATATAATTATTCTTTTCAATTGTTCATTTTAAATGTAACTGTATTTTTAAATTACCGTGCAATTTAATAAAATCATGGAGTATAATTGCCTTCTTTCAACTTGTATATGTTATAGAATATTATCATTTTCTAAACTTCCATGCATTCTTCTGTCTTTACTTTAAACTTACAGTTAGCATGATTTGAATTAATATCTAGTTATTGTTCATTCTGAGTCATCTTGCTAATTTATTGAGTGTTCTGGGCATAACCTGTAGTCTTTACATTTGACATAATTTCTGAAATAACCCTGCTTGAAGTCATGTGGACTTCAATACTATCTGTTTCCTAAATCTTCACAGATTAAACATAGATACTTACTTGATCGTGAGGTAACAGTGTTCCCCAAATGACAGCTCAGAGCTGCACCACAAATGGAGAACACTGAAGAAACTGAGAGAAGAGTCAAGCATTTCCTGACTCAAAATAATTCTATAGATGAGAAACAGATTGCTTAGCTTCTGGGCTGGCCCGTCTCAAGTGAATGGCAGTTTTAACTGCGGAGCTTAAACTGTCAGTTCCTGTTGATGTCTGCCTGTGGCTGTAGAGAAGGTGAAGTCTGTTCAGGTGAAGTCTGTGCAGATTAACCAAAATACCTATGGACAGAAGCAAGGGAAAGCCTTGGATTCTCAAGCCTCTCTTACTTTACACAGTGAAGCAGGATCAACAACAGACTTGCTTTATCAGCTACTGAGTTATTGTTCTCGAAGCATTTTTCTTAAAGTGGACAAAAAAAACCATAAATCCATAGTGATTCCTGCTTCAGAGCCTTTACAACAGAGGAATTGAACTTGCTGCTAAGGAACGGAACTTGTAAATTTCAAATTCAATAAACATAAAGATTTATGCCTTGAAACTCAGCTAGTCAAGAACTAACATCCAGAAAGGGGACTTTTTGAAAGAACAAATGTTTTGTTTTGTTTCCAAGATGACCTTAAGAATATCATCTTGGAGATATTTCCCACAGATTGAAGTGGAGCCAGATTCTTCTCTTCACAGCCCCATGTCCTGGCAGTAGCACTAAATCCTTGAATAGTCCAGATTTCCTGAATGGTTCTATCATCTAGCAAAATTAGCCTCTGTATAGTCTGTAAGAAACAAGTGGTCCCTTTTCTGTGAAATGGGGAAGAATCACAACTGTGATGCTTCTGCACCAGCTCAAGCAACATCCATCTGGCATGACTTTTAAGACCGTCATCTCTGTAGTGTATAAGTCCTTCATGATGATCAATTAATTCATCTTCATAATACTCCAGGTGTTTTATCATCTCTGCTTTACTCAGGCCCTAGGAGAATAATAAAGATCAGAGAAAAATGATTTATGTATTGAACCACATTTTTAGAGGTCTGTACTAATGATTTAACTAAGTTAGTTGTCCTATCTTCATGTATTCTCTCAATTTCTGATTTATTAAAAGAAAAAGAAAGCAACCTTGTGATCTTTCTACAAATGTCAAGTATCAAACATTTAATGCAATCCTTTTAGGGAGAGAATGAGAGAACTGCAGGAATTATTTTTTTAAATTACATGCTTTTAGATTCCCTGTTTCATACTGTACTTTCTGACTTCAAGGAGTTACATCAAAATAAGCTGCTAAAGGTTAAACCAAACAGGCAGAGAATAGACTCAAGTCCTGAAAGACAGGAAGGCTCCCTGTGGAAAAATATCCTCTATCCCCATCAGGCTGGGAGTTTACTCTTCCCAAGTTTTAGCACAAAGCTAAAGGGAATCTTTAGGAATGGGGTGGGATGGGTTCTCAGTGGTCAGAAATACAGAGCAGAAGGAATATGCTGTGAGCGAGGCAGTCGTCATCCTCTCCCAGAAGCAGCTGGGTCTCTAGCAGGCATTAACTGAAGTTTGAATTTGGGCACAGAACTATAAGCCTGTGTCTTTTGTTCTATAAACCTGTTTTTGCAAATACTTGAGAGAAGAGACATCTGAATAAAGCATTGTTCTGAAAATGCTGTTTCTATGCCTTTTGAATATATGAAACACCAGCTCCTGAAGGAAAGCTCTTAAACATGTGAACAGTAATCTGAGCTTTCATTGTTAAGATGATTAAAAACCGGGGTACAACAAAGAAGAAACATGGTCTTAAGGGTAAGCCCACATACATTTTGAGTTACAGTCAAGTATAGAAATCCATGCACGAATTCCAGGAATCTGAGAGTAGAGCTGTCAGCCTGTTGTTTTCTATCCCTGGGCAGAAAGATAATTTTCTGAAATAAATATTGGCACAATATATATCACCAAATTCTAGAGTTTAAAGCTGGGAAGATTCATCTTGCTGAAAGGGTGCCAACGTGTACCCCCTTTACTGCATCCAACCCTTATGCAGTTCAGACTTGGCTTCCCTAGGAGGGGGACGTCCCACAGCAAGGCTCCGTGGTGCAGGCACTCTGAGGCCCCATGCGTAGGCAGCCCCGCATCATGGGGGAAAGCTCCTGGATACCAGGAGCCCTCCCTGCCCTCGATAAGATAAATTCTGGGTGTGTTAGTGCAGTTGGATTTATGAAGACTTATCAACCAGCTTAGGAAGGCTGAAGGGTTGGCTTCTGCTGATGCAGTTTGATCCCCCTTATCCATACCACTTTTTCATTACATTTTCACCTAGGAACTTCTATGCTGAATCCAAAGCTGTTGGATGGTTGGCCTAAATAATGTGCAGTTCAGTCACCAGGAGAGTTAAGTGTTGTGTGCCACTGGGAAAGAGACGAGAGACCAAGGTGCGAGCAGTGCTTGAGGCCTCTGCAATGGCAGGGAACTGATTAAGAGAGATATGCCCAGTTGATCATAGCAGGAAATTCATGACCCGTGCTGTGCAGCAAGATGAAAAAATCCAAGGTTTCCCTCCTTCCCTTGAAGTTACTTTTTTAAGTCTACAAGAACTTGCCTCAGCTTTGTGCTGTGAACTCATGTTGAGGCAATTATCTATGATGACCTCTAAGTCCCTTTCTGAATTACTTATTTCCAAGACAGGAACTTGTACCACTTGCACTCTGTGTTCCCAGCTATCTCATGTTACGTTTGACCATACGAAATATACTTTTATTGCTTTGTGATCATTTACCAAGTGATTCAGGTCTCCCTGTAACAGTAACCTGACTATTAAGTATACTCTTTGATCTTATCAGTTACTACGCTAGTAAAATTTTTGTAGCTTTAGCTCTGTTACTGATAAAAATAGGTGTCAAGAATCAATTCCCTGTGGCCTTGTGGCTACAGCTCCATTCCTGACTATTTTCTCAGTGTGAACTGCATTTTGAGATCCATCAGGGGACCAAGTTTTAATTCATTGTACTGTCTTTTACATCCAAGATCTTCAGATCTAAAATCAGAAACTGAATGGTACTGAGTCTAGGAGAAATCCAAATATATAACAATACGACTTGACTATATCAGTTAGACCTGAAATCCTGACGTAAAAAAGGAACAGTTGATTTGAAAAGACCCACTTTCCATGAAATCAGGCTGACTGATGCCGAACATTTCCATAGTCTCTAAATTTAATTGACAGTCTCAAATTGGTTCCATATTTTTTCCAGGAATTGATATCTAAGTCCTCTACAATTCCCACAGCCCCTGCTTTTATTCAGTTTTTCAATCCTGGCACTCCTCCAGTCCTTTGAAATTTCTATATTTTTCAAATGTTTGTTAATTATGAACAGTCATGGATATGCTCAGAGAGAAAGTTTCTCAGCAGTTTCCTCTAAGACGATTGGATTTAGGTTATTCTCTCCTGCTCAGTTTGATTGAAACTATAAATTTCACTATAAATTTCTTGTTTAACACATCCCACCTGGTTTACCAGCCAATTAACCTGGCAGTGTTTTAAGACTACCTTTTTTAAAGTCGTCTAAATACTAATGGTCAATCCTATATTCTTTATGCCTTATGTAAACCAGGTGTCCAGATCTTGCAGCTAATGCTTGGGAAACTACTATTTAGGTCCAATTTGGGTGACAGATAAACAAAAATGCCTGGTTTTAGAGTCTCTAAGGAAAACTTGGTCCTGACTCTTTCAAAGACAAGGAAACGTCTTTGGGTCTTTCAATTTATATATTTATTTATTTATTTATCTGTAGGAAATAACTTTGGAATAGCTTAACTCTATTGCTGTGTGAGATAGTGGATCTTAAATTCACTTAAAGCTTCATTCAGTATTGCTAGGCCAGTGCATTAATCAAATAGCAGGCTTGGAAAACACACAATAAAAATTTTACCGATAATTTCTTGGTGCCAGTGGGTCGGAAGCACCCACTGTTAAGTGCTGCTGCATTTGGCATCACTGCTGAGGAGTCAACCTGCAGGTTCCACAAAAGCTTATTCACTTAAAATATCCAACTGCACTGTTTCTCAGCTGTAGTCCTGCAGCCCTTAAGGTAGTCAGGATGGGTTTATCATGAGGCTAATTCTGCTAGTTCAGAGAAAAGTTTGTTGTCATAGTAGATCACTTTTCTATTGGTGGCAGACTTTTCACTTCCTCAAATCCTTGACTTCCCCCTCTATACATTCAGTGGAGGTATAAGGAAAACACAGGACTATTTCTACATGGATGTGCTGTGGTTTGTATTTTCTCTCAATTAAAGCAGCTTCAGGCCTAATGCTTATTTATCACCCTTCCTCTATTTTTCATTTTCACTTTGTCCCTTTTTTTGCTGAGCAGGGGTCACTGCACCCTGGTCTCCTCCCGACGTGGGAGTGCTCTCCTCGGCAAACATAGCATTACAGATCCCTCTGCTGTCTCTACGAGGCACGTACAAGAGGCATCGATATCACATCAGACAAAAATAGCGGGGCACCTAGGTGTTAATCACAATTTGAGATTCTTGTGATATCAAACTCACTGATGTTGCCATACCTGGAAAAGCCCGAGGGAGCTTTGACTAGAGCCCCAGGAGGAAACACAGCAGATGCTCCGGGATGAGGGGCTGACCAGCCCTGTGCGTGGGCTCAGTGCTACTTCCCCACCTGGGGAAGAGGGGCTCGTGTGCGAGGCTGCACCCTCAGCGGCACAGCCTTTGCCTCCAGGACAGGGAGCAGGCCAAGCTTTGAGACTGCCATTTTGTGGGCGGTTGATTCCTTTTTTGCTTCTCGGTAAAGAAGCAGATTTCACAGCGAAATCTGGACTCTGTCCAGCTGTACAGCATGAGCTACCCAGGGCTGCATTTGCCTCCAGTATATAACAAATAAAAGACTGGGTCTTGGTAAAGGTTGGAGAACAAAGGAAGGGGAGACAATTTAAATACTGAATAACTGACTGAGCATCCAGAAGTCCAGTGTTCAGCCCTTTGGAGATGTTTGGGTCCTTGACTTTACATGTATAGCTGACTTTGCGTACAGATGACTTTACATATACAGGTGAAGAGTGGTCTCAGCTGATAGCAGCAAAGTAAACTGCAGCTGTGGGGATTTCTGTGGGGTGTCACAGGCACCACACAGCCGTACTGTGCTCCAATACAGCCGTACTGTTCTCCACTGAGCTCCTCTGTTTCCCATCAGTCTTGAATTAGCTGCTGTCAGAATCCATGAGGTCACTGAGGAGGTATTATTCTTGCTCTCAGTAGGGTAAGGAGTTGTTTTTTAATTAATATTTAATGGGAGTGTGTTTGGAATCTCCAGGAAGTCATCAATAGTTGATCTACTTAAAGGGGGTTATTTGGGTTCATCCCATCTACAGTAATTATGATATGCATCAGCTTGTGGGCAGCAACCACAAAGGACCCTGGGATTTGAACCCTGAGGGGAGCAAAAGCCTATCTGAATGAGGAACAGGTATCTGTGGTCCATATAGGATGGGAAATGTACTCTCTGAGAATAAGTATAGTGTATAAAACCATACCTAAAGCTATTAATCTTTGTGTTTGAACTTTTTAAAAAGAAATGTATTTTGAACAAAAATTCCTCATTTAGACATGCTTTCATTGCCACTTTCGGAAGTACAAGTAGGGTACAAAGCTCAAGCAAAACTCGCCCACAATACAGATCACCAGACTCCAAGGCAATTCCAAGAGCTGATACCACAGGTAACAGTATCACTAAAAAGCAAAACAAATAAATACAAAAAAACCTTCTAACCCTCAGGCATAAGCAATCAGTAGAGAGCAGTAATGGGTACATTTTTTAAAAAAAGACAAATAGCTTATTTATCCAAAATTGCATTTTTGATTGACTGCAGCTATTTGTGATGTTATGCCAAGTTTGGCAAATAGCTCCACCCCACCATAAATATTATTTTCTAAAAGGAAATAGTTCATTTTGACAGTTTATAAACTAGGTGTTTTGATTTTTTGTTTTGAATCAACATTCTAAAACTAGATATATATAGTAAACATTTATAGATTTTCTTTAGAAGTTATTGAAGCTGAAATGTTTCACTTGGGGTGGAATAAAATAGAATTTTATATTATTTTTTATGAAGACAACTAATGGAGCTTTAGTTGTATTTTTTCTGAAAATTCAGACATTCATATAACAAACATGGGATGGCAAGCTACTCTGATGGACCAGCAAAAGTCATCACTTCACCCTAGGTACAGAAAAAATTGGCATCCTACAGCTTACAGTTCAGCTGATATTGGTGCTTATGAGAGTGAAAACAGAATATTTGAAACTTTCACTGAATTTCGACATGGTAAGTACTTCAGAATTTTGAGTGATTTAGAGGATGTGAACATAAAGCTGAAAATGTATAAAAAGCCCCAAACCTATTCTCTCCTTTTGCAGCTTCTTAGCAAGCTTGTCTGCTACTGGGAGCACATGGTGTCATTGAGTTTATTGTTGCTCATTGATTCAGGTAGACTCTGGGTACTGACCTCTTTGCACGCTAGCTCTGATCCTCAGCGAGGAGAGAGAAGGCAATCCTCCAGGCTTGAGTCACCCTAAATGTAGTCTCGGAATGATGCCCTTAATATTGCTAACTCCCATTAATTTCCAGCTTTTTCTCTAAAGGAACTAAAAAGAGGGAGACTCAAGGGGCAGGCTCCAATCCTGGATCAACAGCTCTCCTAGAGCAGAGACTGATCTCTGCTGGACCCTTGAGATTGGTTTCAGCTCTTGTACCACCAGAATAGCTCAGAAACGCTGGATTTCAATAAAGAAATGTAGCCTTTTACTGTCAAGAGAAACGGGTATAAAACCAAAAAAATCCCTTCTCTGTTTTAGATGTAGACTCATTAAAAAGCATACTTCAAACTGATGCCCAGAAAGCCAAATTACAAATTAAGCTAGCAACAGAGAGACGCAGACTAAGAATTGTAATTTCTTAAATTTTTTTAATAAATTTAGACAGCTCTGAAGATCCCAGGATATTTCTTTCTTATCACTGTAGTATCTCTTGGTATATTGTTTTTGCAGCTTAAATTTCACTGTTACACCTTCACAACTTGGAATTTGTGGACCTGGTCTTATTTCACCATTGAGTCGTGACAAATTTGAAGTGTGTTATTAGCTATCTTTGCTACTATTTGCTGAGCTGGAGCACCTGCTTTTCTATTTTGAAGGAGGAAATAAGTGAAAATATACAAGTATTGTTGCTGATAGAAATCGAGCTTTGCGCTATGTACTTTCTGAAGTCCTCCAGTTTTGAAGCTGTTGGCATGCTCAGAGAGCACCGGGAACCTCAGGTTTCAGCTGAAGTTTCATCTGGATTACAAGAAAATCTGCTGACCTGTGTCAGTGTACAACATACGAAAAGTGCCAGAAAATGGCAGGAACTGCTGTGAATGACACAGGCATTTGATGAAAAACCAGTGAAACAAAAGAAAAATGACTGTAGATGGTCCTAGTAAGTAGTATGGCATTATATTTAATACATGCTTTTAGGCGTTTTGACTGTACTTGGTAAATGTATCAGAAATAAAGTCTCTAACTGAAAAGAACAACAACAATGTGATCCTGAATTCATTAGAACTGTGCATTTTCCTGGGTTTAGTCATACCTGTAGGTACTTCAAGTAAGACCCTGACGCAGCGACACACTTCCACATTTGTAAGCTCTTTCAGTGTCATCTTGTGGAGTTCCAAAAAGGAGAAAGTGAAAATGGAGATGGTATTGATTGGTGTTACATGGTCTCCAGAACAACTTTCCCAGAAAGTTGGAAGCCTTATTTCCACGGCAGAGCTGCTTCAGTGCTGAAGGCAGGAATTTCAGGATCCCCCCTCGTACAAGTATGCTTTAACCACTGTGCTCCCGCTTCTTCACTCCTGGGTCTTGCTTTACAAGACACGGAGACACGTTTTTGAAGAGAAGTGGTTTGAACACTCCCTCTGAGCACCAGATGAAGGAAGGGAGGCCTCATTTCTTGTTTACTCTTCTTTAACTTGATATTGACAGAGATAGATTTAGCAACACCACCCATTTTATAGGCTTTGTTTCAAAAAATAAGTGTTTCTGAGGGCCCTAAGTCTGGAGATGATTCCTCGAGGTAGTTAGAGCATGTCCACAGCACTGACCCCTCTCCAGGCTTCCCTGATGCTCCTTCCGGGGGCAGGGCAGGATAGGCCATGCAGCTCTTCAGGCAAGGCATTTTCTTGGCTGCAATGCTGTGCTCTGGGTTTGTAGTGAATTTTCCATCCGTAACAGAGACAGAGTGAGCTTAAGCCAAGAGTTGTCCAGCTTGTGAGCTCAAATTTCCCTCTTTTATTTTCTGTAAGCCTCTGGACACCCAGAGGGCTGATTTCTCACATCTCTCCGTTCTCGGGTGCACACCGCACTGCTGTCTCGCAGCCTCCCTGTACCTGCCTTTCCAAGGACAGCCCATCGCCAGTCCGGTCTCGGTGAGTGTGAACATAGCTTTTTAGGTTGTCCTTTTGGAGTTAGTACTCCTAGCATCTTCCTAAATCATGTTTTATATTCCCATGCCCTTATTTGACTCTAAATCAAAAGAGGGTATATATTTTAGCCTTAAAGATTAAAGAATCTGATTCTTTCCCCTGACAGTGAGCAATGTCTTCAGGTGATGTGCAAGTTGTTTAAGTGCCTCTTATTTAAGAAGGTAATTTTTTATTTGCCTTTGCTTTTCATTATTATTTAAGCATTTATATGCTAATTTTTCCTCAGTTCCATAGGATTAGAAATATTTCTTCCCTATGATAAAATGAGGAAGCAACCAAGGAGTATGTGAAGTAGAGACCAAATTCAGGAGGAACATTTATTTTGAAGTAAGACTCTCTCTTAGCCCGAGTGATCAGATAAAATCTGAGTGTTGAGGCTTTTAAAATTTAATTTGCTGATAGGCCAGCAGTTGTGAAAACCTGATCTCCACATTTGTAATGCAAGTTTTGCCTGCTGGGGAAAAGGCTTGTGACAGCTCTCTTCTTTTGCAGTTTGTTGTATGGGAAGGGTGGTGCTTGCAACATGATGTAATGCTATGGAAATAAATACTCTTGCCTAGAGACAATTATTCAGAGTAACTGACTGAGAACAATTGATAGCAGTTGTAATGTGAGAGTGCCAAAAGATACAGTGGACTTTTACATCTGTAAGAGTTAAATTGACATTATGTGAAAAACATGACTTTTAAAGATGATCAGTAGGGTATTAACTCCATAACCTGCAATTTTGTTTTATCCTTTGGTTTCCACACCATTTTTCATGTTACTGGAGCTCTTCCCTAGTGGTTTCATCCGCTGTTCTATAGTGACATTAAAAAGCAAAAGAGAAAATAAAATGTGTAAGAATTTGACCGACAGAGAAAAACAGCACTCAGTGCATTACTACCATTGGTTTTAGATTTCATGTTTTACATTTCTTGTTTACATGGCTATGTAAATTTGACTTTCTGTGTTAACAGCTGAAGTCATCTAGCTTGTTCTTTAGATCTTTTGTGCTTTAAATAGGCCTTACGAGTGGAAAAACTGTATTTATTTCCCTTTCTCAAATACATCTGTAACCATTTCTGTTTCGATCATCTCACCAAAGAGATGCCAGAAGGCAAGTGCAGCATCTTTTCTCATGTGTATTGCCTCAGGATGGGGAGGCTGAATTGGTAAGGGGGTGATCTGTGCTGACTTAGGCAGGCTCCTGTAGCTGACTCCCTGCTGCTTTCCTTGGCTCTCTGTGCCTACTGTCTTTAGAGGATCCCAATGGGCAAAGGCAAAGGTGAGAGAAAGTTTTATATGAACACTTTCCTACCTCCTCTGGAAACAAAAGTCATGCTGCAGTACTAGTGCAACTGTTTTATTTTTGTTTGCTTGTTTTTTACTTTTCTGTCATTATTTTTATTTCTCGTTCTTTGTTTTTAGGTGGAAGACAGATCTGTTTTATCTTAAGTCAAGGCTCTTCTGCCTATCAAACTCAGTGAAAAGGAGGAGCCAATCCCAAGTGTGAAAGAGTGGAAATTCTTATTGCTGACATCTGTAATCACTGAGGTTGTCCATTTCTCATTCTCTTTACTCTGTTTTATTTGGGGGCCTTTGGTTTTAGCTTTATTTTCTTTCAATGTCATTTTTCCTCCTAAGTCACCAAGACCCTCTGAAGGGTCAATAAACCCCTCTGAAGATCAATAAATGCCTTACAAAAATATGACTCCATTTTTAAGAAAATAACTTAGAAAATTAGAGATGCCTCCACAGAATGTTGAAAAAGCTTGATGTAAAGAAATGGAGGAAAATTTGTTCAGGGAATTAATAGCTGAATCTGCCTGTATGTCATTCCCATAATTTAAAATGCAAGCATTTAGTGAAAGCAGAATGTAACACTATCTATTCAATGAGTGAATAAATACTGGGCAGTGTTATATGACAGAATGGCAACCTTTTGTACCAATGACCTCTGTAACAGAACTGACGCAAAGAAATTGATAATACCTTTTACCAGTCCTTGTTTATCACACCCATATCATATGCTCGCTTGTGATCATAGAGGGAGTTTCTACAGAATGAAAATATTTTTTTATTTGCTTGTCTAGTGAGCAGTTTTGGTTTTATTTGAACATTTGAAGAATCAGAGTTTCCGTCACTGGAATTACAGACAAAAATATGTGTACCAAAGATAGAGGATTGTAAGAAAAATAAAATAGTTGACTGGAGGGGGAGTGAGAACATAGGGCCATGAAAAGTGACGCAGGCTTATTTGAATAGCTAACTGAATTCCCTAAGTAAAATAGCCAGCAAAAAACCCCTCTTTCATCTACCCAGCAGTGATAGCTGCAATTATTACATGAATAAATGTAAAATGAATAAAATGTTCTGGTCTTTTTTTTTTTTAATTTTCCATTATTCAGTAATATGCTTTAATGCTTCATTAACTCTGATGATATAATCTAGTTTTGATTAGCCAGGATATGAAGGATCTGCTTTCAAATGTTACTATTCTTTGAAAAATTCTCTTCTGAAACACAGAAGTACCACCTGAATGCAGTAAATATCTCAACTGTTAAAGGTAGCCCAGAAGAGTTGGGCTTTAACACATCAAGGGCTTTGCACTTTTGTTTCTTTATGTACCGTGAGCACGGCTGAAAAAATGGACAGACAAATGAAAACACTTCTATTTGTTTATGTGAAGGCAGTATTATGTGTGCAAGTGCCCTCTTTACCCTGAAAAAATAAGTCATGATGAGCTTCTTGGCTTCCAAAACATCCAGGAGTAAAACATCAAAGAAATGATACACTTCTTACATTAACACAGTCAGTTCACACTTCAAAACCTGCCCAGCCTTCTTGGTTGTTCTGTTTGCTGTAACTGAATTCAAATTGTAATGTTTTTATTGTTATCACAAGCATTTCTCTACTCAGATTTCTCTCTTTCTCCAAACAGGTGTCTCTAAACACCATACTCAGGTCACTCAACATCTAATAATGAAGACACTTATGTTTGTTCTGTCTCTTTGTTCTTATCCTTTGAAGTGTTATGAGGATGGGGTTTACTATAGCACTTTTTATTGTGTCCTATAATTCTGTTGTAAGATCGAGCTATGTCTTCAGTGGCTTAGAGGGGAGACTTTATGAGTATATTTATTACTCTTCTCCCCATGATATTCTGATTCTGGTCTTGTTGTCCTTGCTTTTTATATCCCTCTAAAACCAGAGAGTTTAGGTTGCTCTTTTCATATTATTCATTCTCCGTGTGACATCATTGGAAAACAAATGTACTGGTGTGTTCACATCTTGTTGTAACATTAGGGAAATTTCAACTATTTACAGTCACAACATGTACACTGGGAAGTGCCAGAAGACCACTCTGTTGCTCAGACAGAAAACAGAAAGATAGTTCCTGCTCCAGGAGATCTGCGGTCTGCTCATAGGATGAGTGACATCATGAGACCAGAAACCACGGGCAGGGGAGCAGATGATACCAGCAAAGAAGTGATCATGAAGAGAAAGGTAAATGGTTTTTATGACCTACTGCTTATCTAAATGTGAATTTTGGTTTTCCCCCAAGCTGTATGTGAATTCGAAGGAAAGGGCTGGACAATGACACTTTGACACTTTTGCACATCCTATCCTGCCCTGCCCTGCCAAAGGATTCTGCTGAAAACCTCCTCTTGTACCTTTCTCACTGGACTCTCCTGGCCAAGGCCAATGCGGTAGGGGAGAGCCGCAGGACTCCTTTATCAGCACAAGTCCCTAATGGGTATAAAAGGTAACCTGCAGTAAGCATGTCATAATCAGCGTCGTTATTTTTAAAAATTAGTATAGCTTCTTATTAACTTTGCATTTGAGTAAGAGTATGTGCAAATGTCTTCATGGCAATTACCTTTGTTAAAACCAGCAGGCAGCTGAAACTAGAACAAGCTCTGAAATCTTTAGGCACACATACAGCTTGGGGGAAAACCAAAATTCACATTTAGATAAGCAGTAGGCCATAAAAATAATTTACCTTTCTCTTCATGATCACTTCTTTGCCGGTATCATCTGCTCCCCTGCCCGTGGTTTCTGGTCTCATAATGTCACTCTGAAATCTTTAGTCTGATATTTCTAAAAATCTTGTGGTGTTCACTTTGTTTCTTTGTTGGTTTTTAATAGCTAATACTTCTTCAAGCAAGCATATAGATCCCGCAGCCTTGGTACAGAACCTAAAATGTAACATGCAGGTGAAGCACAGAAACCATAGCAAAAGTGTCTTTATTACAGTATGACTATATGTGATCTCACTGTCTGTAGTCGCCATGTATCTTTCATATGAACTAGAAAGGAAACAGGTACGAAAGGGCTACAAAGTCTGTTGATACTCTCTCCTTTCTCTGGGAATTGTAGTCAAAGACCAATATGAGGGCAGAATTCATATTTTTAATTAGACCAGTGGGTCTGATTTTGCCTTGGAAGATGCTGTCCTGTGGTTCTGTGAGGTCAGTTTATGTGTTTTGGAGTGTTTATCTATATTCTGGGCCTAGGCATGATTTCTCTCACAGTTCAATTTGTTCAGCTGCCTTTTCATTAAAAACCTGCTTTGTGATTTTGCATTATTTCCTGTGGAGCTGCTTCTGATGACACAAATATTATGACTTCAGACCTCAGAATGTCCATAAATAATTAGAGAAGCTGGTGAAAAGGATTTTTTTTTTTCCAAACACTTAGCCAAGAGAGGAAAAGGAAAATTAAATCAAACGACACATCCACAGAACACCAGAAGCCAATGGCTACAGTGCATGACTAGAGAGCAGCATGGAATTCATGCAGTGTATCACAGAGGCAACGGGGGCTACGAGTAGCCCGGTGCTGTTAAACCACCAGCAAGGTAAAACAGTTAGACAAGTGCGTACACACAGTCTTACAGCTTAACAAGCATCTTCTGCTTCCCAGTCTCTCCTAGATCTTCCATTTGTTTCCCCTCCTCACCGTCCCCACAGCTATAAAAACACAGTCATTTCAGTAGCTAGCCAGGTTGTTATATATTTACTGCAGCAAAGTACACTCCTCTGTTTTTTGTGTTTCTTGACCTCAGTGTTTCTTCTGGCCCAATGAATTAGGTATCTCCCTTCTGGTACTTGCACCATTGTGCTCTTCTGTTTTTCTCCTGCCCAGAGATGCATGCCTGCACTGCATATCCTCTTACTGCATGTGCTGTTTGAACTGCTAGAGTAGGTCCATCATCAAACTACTTTTGACTGACCCAAGTCAGGTAACACTGGAAGCGAGTCAGGAACAGTGACTCTTCATCTGGTGCAGTTGCTGTTAGGAACAGAAGTGCATCCACAAGCACAGTGACAAGCACAGCCGTAGCTGGTCTGTAACATTGGATTTAAGTACAACTCCCTTTAGGAAAGTGCATGGCATTAGAATTCAGTTTAGTTTGCATTCATTCAGTTTAATGCAAACATCTACCACTTATTACACTTCGTGCATAAATGTATATTCATACTCACCTGCTTCCCTGAATAAAGTGCTTTCCTAATTTGGATCCTCACCTGGCTTTCTGCAGACTCGGCTTAACATTTGCTCTTGTGGGTTTGGTGACATTCTCTACTTTGTCTTTTGACTTCATGCTCCACTCGAGCATGATCCCTACCAGCTCCACAAGCACATTCAGATCTACCAGGTTCTCCTTTCTCAGCTTTGTGCTTCCACTGATGCTGCCTATGATACCTGGAGAAGTTCTTCCTTGGCTGTGACAGTCCTTTTTTTTAGGCTTTGTAAATTTATTCCTTTAAACTCTGTTACAAAAGTGGTCCTATGCTTGTTTGCTTAGAACTAGCACCTCTCTAGTCTCATTATGTCAAAATAGTATGTCCTTTCTTGTTTTTCTGTGTTATAGTACAAGATTTTCAGGACTAATGCTTTTCTTTTTTTATAGCTCTGACAGTCCAATGCATGAGACAGTTTAGGAAGCTTTGACTGAAGTTTGACAAATGGATATAGCTGGCGAGCAAAAAGACAAACAAGCATTCTTCAGGATTATACTTAGCTAAGAAATTTCCCGGTTCTTTTACAGACATGAAGAAGGGCTCACGAGCCCTTGTCATTTTTTTCTTATTAATTAGTTGGATAAATGGTATTGTCCCTCCCTACAAAAATTTACTTTAAGGATGTTCTGTGCAGAGATAATGCTGTGTTTGTATTCCTTAAGAAACTTACAGACCTACTGGATACATGCCATCTCACTGTCATTTTTGCCAGCAGGTGTTTTGTTTCATTTTGGGATAAATTGCGTGTAGGCGCTTTGTGGCATACAAAATATTCCTTTGAGAATCTCAGATCAGCGTATAGTTGTATCATTAGGGACACTGTGAGGATGGCCAAACATTTTGCACACAGTTGTTATTCATTGAAAAACAATCCTTTACAAAACTCCAAAACATTTTGCAATTGTTAACATTTTCAATTTTCATAAATTTATAATGGAACTTTGTGCACCGATATCTTCTACCTTGTTAACATTTTTACTGACACTTTCTTCAACCAGTTCTTATTGACAATAATTCATACTTTCATACTGCTTTTTGTAAAAAAAAAAAAAAGTACCTGAGAATTAAACAAAGAAAGCAGATATAATATTGATAAAAAATGACAACTGAAATTATTGTACACCTGAAAAACATTTCAAAGAGATAAAAATTTTCTTTTATTAGCAGATGAAGTCACATCTGTAACTAAATGAGAAAGAAAAATGTCATGTACTTCAAAGTTTTCTGACTGCTTGTTTTTATTATAAAGCTAACTGAACACATTTTTGAGTACATTATTTTTGGTTGCAGTTTCCACTAGCATTTTATTGTTGAAAAGCTATTGTCAATGTGCTGAGATAAGGCTAAAAAGAGCTGGTGATTATTTTTGTTGGCTGTTCCAAAGACTTAGAAAAGGAAATAATATTTCAGGGCTTTCTGAGTGAATATACCAAGCAGGATGAGATGTTTCCTGAATAAGCAGGGATTTGTAGCCCACACCTGCAGAAACTGGCTCAGTGGCTTGGTATAGCTGAGGACTGAATTTCCTACTTTTCAAAGTTCAGTTTCCCAGTGAAAGTTCAGTTCCTCCAGTGCTCAGTATTGCAAGTTCCCTGTCAATGATGGCATGAGGCACCCCTTAATGGAACAGGACGTATTGTTTCAGGATTATTAGGTGCACAGGCTGCCTGCCAAAACTTGTTCTGAAGTCAAACTGCCTGCTGAATCAGCTTCAGAGTATTACTCTGCTTCTCCTGTAAGTTTTATGCAACACTGTGTTTTTCCCTTCTTCTCTATTCTGCCTGCATTGTTCCCACATGGTTTCTCACACCCGAGCTAGCATCAGAGGATTAAAATATTACAATTAATTAAAACTATCACTATGAGTACGGACATAAGCAGCACGTCATTGAATTAAAAATAGTAGTTTGACCCTTCGTTCAGTGGTGCAATACACTCACAAATTCAATGCACTCCAAAGTTTGCCCACTGGCAGCCTTCCCCGGGCAGAAGCTAGGAGAGCTGCGCGAGCACCCAGCCCCAGCATTGCCTTCGGTCCTGAGCCGCGCAGAGCGGCACTGCAGGGCCAGCCCAGCCCAGGGCTGAGAAAACGCAAAGGAGGCTTTCCCTGGCCCTGGGACACGCAGAGCTGCCGACCTGCGAAGGTGGGCCAAGGCTTTTCTGGTTTTCTGTTTCTGACCAAGATATCTGTGACCACTCTGGCATTCTGCATGACTTAAAAAAAACCCTGCGAGCACACATGTAAATTAATAAAATGGCAAAGCTGATGTCATGCTAAGCAGACCAAAGTGATTGTGAAATGCGTTCTCACAGAGAAACAATGAACTATGGTTAAAAATTTGAGTAGAAGCAGGTAGCGTAAGTTGGGGCTCACTTTATAAAAATATGATCTCAGGTCTTTAAAGGTATTTAGGCCCTTTACTTAAATCTTACTTAATGGGGACTTGGCACCTAAATACCGCTGAGGATTTGAGCCATGATCAATATTGCCTTAATCATTCACAAAGTCTTTAGCCTGTTTGGAGAAACAATGCCTCAGAAAGTCCCCATTCAGGTTCCTGTGCCAGGTCTAATGCTACCATAAAGCTGCAGAGGGTTTTTAAGTGTCTAAAAGCTTCAGATGTTGAAGCCAAAATTACATTTTATATGACTCAGACCAGTACATCACTCTTTTTTTGAGTGCTGTTATTTCCTGAATAACCCTGCTAAAGCAGAATTGCATTGGGAAGAACGAGATACAAGGCTAGTGGAGAGGTTATATATCGTAAATAAGAAGGATATGCTTTTTATTTTAGGTGTAGTCTGTTAGTGTTTTAATAATCCCTGTGTATACAAGTTCAGCATACTCCTTTTATTGGCTTTGCATACTTATTACTGAGAACTCTTTTTCTTCTACAATTTATGTTAAATTCTGGGGAAAGAAGTTGTCTTTGAAAGGTACCTGGAAGTTTAATAGTTTGTGACTTTTAAGCTCCAAACCACTCAGAAATGAAGCAGCAACTCATTACAAGCACTTGTCACTTTTCTGTCTTATCTGAAGTTTCTATTCTCTTGACTGACTTTTAACAGCATTAAATTGACACCATCTACTCAAGAGTTGCCAGTCTAGTACTTTTTTGCCAGATTATCTTTCTTTTAATCTGATTCTGTGGAAAGCAGCAGGGTATTCCAGCTATACAATTTATCTGCAATAACAACAACCAAAGCTATTATTTTCCTTATTCTGTAACAGAGGACTGCTTTATCTCGTATCATGGAATTTTCCTTCCCTAACTGGCAGCGGCAGCTCAGGCCAAAAGCTGTGACAATGACAGTAATGCAGAAGAGAACGGCCACTTCTGATGACATTCTTTAAATGTGCTGACTGTACCGTCGGAGAAACATAATATTAGTCTATGATAACAAACTTGCAGCCATCTAGCACCTGACATTTGGCAATCTCCCAAACATTTTGGTCAATCAGAACTTTGTGGTGGCATCAGAGCTCTGTTTCTTTTTCTTAAAATCAGCTAAAGGAAAATCCTCCAAGCCATAGATTCACTGTAGGAAGCTGAATTTTTGGGTGCCATGGCAGCAGAGTCTGTCCACAAGCCAGGGCAGCAGAGTCTGTGCACAAGCCAGGGCTTGAAGACATCAATAGTCAAGGAAAGTATAGCTGTAGTAAATTAAAACACCTCTTTCTGCAGCTGGCTGTCCTCCCTCTCTGCTACAGTTGTGCCCCCAATGGTAGAGGCAGTAGGGCAGAGCTTAGATTTGCACCTCACTGCTCCAGTTCCTATTTCAGGGTATTAGCTTAAGCCACTGATGAGAAGCTATAGACAACCCCTACAACCACACTAACACAGTGGACTGGAGCTGTGATTCTGCCACCCTGACACAGGGATAACTGAATTATAGGAGAAAAGGGAGAGCAGACATCTCAGGGCAGTGAGGATTTGACATATTCCAGAAACTGTCTGTTCTGGGCGTCACGGGTGGAAAGACTTAGACTGCTGACTGGGATTTACAACCATGAGCTGGCTTTGTGAAATGAAATTTCATCTGAACTGTGTAACTGAGGATGCCTCAGCCAGCCAGCTAGCTAGGAGGAAAGGCCAAAGGCAGAGAGAAATTCTTACTTCTCTTCCAGCTTTCAGCAGCTCAGAAAATTCTAAAGCTGGAGTTTATGAAAGACCGGCATTCGCAACTTGAGGATAACCTGAGGATAACAGAGGACTTTCAGAGGAAGCACAAAACTGGTTTCTCTGCTCTCTTTATCTGGAGAAGGGTCAAACCTACATCTCACATATCCCAGAAGTTGTGCCTTCATTTCCTGTTTTAAGGCAAGGATGACAGAAGTTTATTCACCACTTTTCTGTTGAAGCTGTGCTACTGTGCAGAAAGAAAAACAAGACTGAGAGGGCCAGAGAGGGAGAAGAGAGTAAACAACTGGGAGTGTAATTCACAGCCCCATAACACGCAGCCTTGCCCAGGAGGAGGTCAGTTCACATACCACTTCTGTATTTTATTCATGGATACTTCAATGCAAAAATGCATAAACAATCCTTGGGGCAGGGAGCAGAGCCCATGGGAGGGACCACATCAGATCACTGAAGAACCTCTTTGTGTTCCCTTTGTTTACTGTTTCCAGGGCTTCTGAATCTTGTGAGTCTTTCTACAGCTGTTAAGTCTACATGGTGTATTGTGTGCTGAAATCAGTATGGCCTGCCTATAGCGTGAGCCAGGCAAAAGCTATGAGGTCAAGATAGCATACCCATGAGCTAATTTACTTTTTCTCATCAGTGCACACTAAGCTGTACTCTGGCTTCTGCATGATTTTAGCATTACGTCTATCCCCAAAGCTTTTAAGAACCCAAGAACTAGCTGTCACATCAAAATCCGTGTTGGGCAATATGCTCCTAGTGTTAAGTCAAAGCTGTTAAGAGTTAGAACTAGCATAAAGTTGTCTTAATAATATGTTAGTTCACATCTTCTTGGGTAAGTTTCTATTCAGAGATCTGCATAATCCATGAGGACTTCCTCATTGTGTATATGAACTATGTGACCACTGTGACTTCAAGGCCAGCAATTTGCAGCACCAGAGGACAATAATACCGTGGTTTCCACTATCAGGTATTCGCCCTGGAGACCACTGAGACAGTGACAAAAGTATCTGATAAACCAGGAATAGGCTGCCCAAATCTCACAATCACAAAGTAGTAACAAGGACAACCGAGTAACAGCAGTCTTCTCTTGTAAACTAGCCCTAGAATCTGTCTACAGATTGTGATGTTGGTTACCAAGTCATTGCTAGCTGTGCAAAGAGATACCAGAATAATCACTGCAGTTAATAACAAGGACACTATACTCAAGGTACAAACCACCTCAAATGCATTCTCTTCTACTACGTCGTTGCTGAGCTTTCTGTGGTTGGAGCATATGTTTTATGTGGCCAGAGCTTTTTGCTGCATAGGTTCTTCAAAGCTCCTAAATGCTTGAACTCTCAGATTTTTACACCCAAATTGTTTAAGCATATGATGAGTTCATTTCAGTTGATGCAGTGATGTCTCTCTATGTGATCAACATCTGAACTTTAAGTTTAGTTAGGTGCCCAACTGATTTATGTAGGGTTTTTAGTTATCACACACTTTGACAGAGGTGCTTGCATTCCACATAATGCCCAAAGCTGCAGCTTAGTCACCTGAGCGAGTTTCTTCTCCTCAGGAGCTGATGAAAGAAGGTTGGCACCTCTTAGTGGTGAAACAGGCACCTAAAGCTCTGAATTGCTGAGCTCTTTCCATTAAGTGTAGAGATTATCTCTTACGTCTAATTTCTAAGTTAAATGTCTCACTTAAGTGACTAAAGTTAGGCAGGATGAATCCAGGCCCAAGTGTATTTTTGCTTAACATCTTAGTCACTGCTAACTACCAACTAGTTACTAATATCTCGGTTACTAGGCTGGTGACATGTAGTTGAGTTGTCTAATTCTATCTGTACACAAAGATTACAGTACTTAAAACATGATGGCAGTTCTCCTTCAGGCTCTTATGGACATCTGTGGATTTTCTCCATAATATATTTTCAGTTGTTTAGGTAATATAATTGGCAGTATAGTTGGTTTGAAAGACTGCATCTGTAATCTAGCACAGACAGCGTTATGTAAGTAAATACTTCATGAGCTTTTCAAATTAAGGGAGGAGGTATAATTTAACGTAATATCCTTTGAATACAGCAAAATTCTGATTTACTATGATCTAGAAGAAACAATAGCACTACATCTCTTGTATTTTGTGTATTTGAGGAGACGTGCCCATGGCAAACTGAAGAACAATATGACCTTTCTATAGAAAATTATAATTAAAGCATGCCTGAGTTCTGCTATTCTTCAATGATTGTCATTTGGTTCAGTGGCTGATGTATAATAAAGCATGCTACTGAATTGCTTTCAGCGAGAATGCAGCTCATCACAGCCTCGGAACTCGGACTCAGTGAAATCCTCTGAGTGCACCTTCTGGGCTGGCACTACATAATCCATGAGGCAGGTAGCTTGCGGTTCTCCTGGTATGGTGCATTCCTTTTTCAGAAGAGACCAGCCTACAAAATGTTTTATGCAACCGTAGAAGGTGGCATCAGTTTGAGCAGAATAAGAACATGTCACTTCACAGGTGCATTCGCATGGCGAACTACAGCTAAGCACCACGGAACATTGAAACAGGTTGTAATTTTAATGCTCTCCAAATAAAGGAGGTGAAGTTTGTTAAAAATCTATCCAAATCATGAAACTATGGCCCGTGCTGAAAGGAAGGAATTAATCTCTGAAACCTTAATCTCTGTTTATGGCAGGACCAGGTCCTAATTTTAACTTCTCAAAAAAATTCAAACCTCCTGCTCCCCCTACAATTGTATCAAAGGGATGTAGTGACATGACCACCAAAACTAAATCTTTGAAAAAATGGTTATGGGCAGAAACACTGGGGCAATAAAGATGGGGAATGAAAACCCCAGTGTCCTTACCATTTTCTGCTGGGCAGTATGAAGCATTTCTTAGTATGCTGTCTCTTTTAGATACCATTTCGAGGGTGTTGCACTCTTAATATATTAGGAGTACGGTACAGTGAGCCTAGATATTGATGAGAAGGTGTTTCCCAGTTTATTTGCCAGCTGTTGAGAATGGTTTCCTAAGTTGTTTATACGACCTATCCCTTATTCAGGAAAATAGTTCAAGGATAATTCTTTACGTAGACAAATCAATGCATACAGAGAATTATTCATTTCAGCTGAGTCCCTTTTCTCTTGTTTACAACTGTTACTTCAAATACTTGCTCTAGATATATAGGGTTAAGGTATTTGGATGTTTTACAGGAGAACTTATCATTATTATGAATTTCAATGTTATTTCAATATCAATTGCAATTACTTCAAGAGAAAATAAAACTTCAACTTTGTGTAATAATTAATAACTTTGTCTCATCTCATCCATATTGATATAATCCCCATGAGGTCACCATACTGCAGATACCGTGTGACATGGGCAGTTGCTTCCAAGCTGAATTTTAGACTTCTGCATGCTGTGTTTGTAGCTGGTTTTTTTTTATAATGTGAAGCTCTGATGAGTTCTGTAAAGCCAAGGAAGGGAGTGGCATCTGTTATTGCTTGTTTGCTGCAGCTAGATTTTATAGCACCCCACCGTTTCAATAGTTTCATGGAAAGAGGAAAATATGCCTCCTTCAGGCTTGGCTGGATTCAAAATTAGCTGCTGTTATTCTTTCATTAGCTCAGCTCTCTCTTAGCAGTTTCACATCATGAAGGGGGCCCGATATTACACATGCAGGGTTGTAATTTTTGTCAACTTGGTGATTATACTGCCTTTGTGGTAAAAAGTTCCCAACATCTTCTGAGTTTTAAACTGTCTTCTGCTTGACCTACCTTATGTCATATTTTTTTGGTTTCAGCAAGCAACAAGAGTTTCAGTTCTGATTAAAATCTCACTTCTTATGAAGCTTCTCTGTTTTCAAAATAGCCTTTCTAAACATGACTTATTTTTAAAAGTGTCCTTATATTTAAGCAGCCATCCCAAAAGGCACTGCATCCTATTAATATCTCTTGGAGAGACAGCTCTTGTCTTTCTGAATTTGGCACAGAAATGGTGTAAGTATTGTCAGATAACAACTTCCCCAATTAACATAAATAGCATATGCTCAAATGGCTATTGTTCCTAGTAAGGAACCCACCAAGGTCGTTTGATTTCTTGGATACATGAAACATTTTATTAGTCATTCAACATGGGTATCTGGAAGTTGTTATTTCCGGATTTATTAATGTAAATAGTATTGGCAATCACAGTTCTGAAAAGAAGTTTGTCATCTTTGGCATTTCAAGAAAAAGACATGATTACTGCACTGAATTGAAATGGGAGTTACCTGAAAGCAAGCATCAGGTTGTGTAAAACATTTTCCCACCATTACTGGTTTCCTCTAAGTCTCTAGAGAACTATTAGTATATATAGATATATAATATATATATATATATGACTTTTCATAAGTTTAACCTAAGAATGTCTTTTTTCTTTCCTTGAAAAGAGGGATGTGGAAAGGATGCTGTTTACTGCTTCATTTTATTGTTCTGATAACACACCCCTGCATTGCTCTTTGCTCCTCAGACATAGTGCCCTGACATTAATTTTGATACAGCACCATATCTTTCTAAAACATACATTGCTTTCAAACCTTTTTTTCTGAGATAACAATCATGTCTAAAAACAAATGTTTGGTACTAGGGGAAGGAATGCTTTTGGCTACAGAAGCTGTTTCAAATATTGATGAAATGGATGCAAACCTTTTACAGTAGTCTTACACTTTCTATCTAAAGATTTCTGGTATATACTTCATATGTTAAAAATGCAAGTCTCAGCAGCTAATGGATATATTTCTAAGAACATAACATAAAACATTGTAAAAAGTGAAGACAAGAGAGAAATTACTTAATTTTAGTCATTTTACATGTGTGTGTAGACTTTGTATTATCCCACAGAAGTGTTGTCTCCGGGGCACTGGTCTTAGCCAAGCAGATGACAGAAAACAAAAACCTGATGGAATTTCTTTAATTAGTTTGAATTCCTTCCTTAGTAAAAAAAGCAGACAAAACCAAGAGCATCTTGGTACAAAAATATTGTCTTGAAATTAGTAGGCGTGGAGGTACATTTATAGCAACCTGACTTTCTGAGAATAAATCATAAAAATACATTATTATTCATTTTTGTGTCAATCTTGAGGCTCCTCCTCTTTCTAGTACCGTGTAAAGACTGTACTGACAGCCAAACAAATACCTAGGAGCAGTTTGCATAGGGATATGACTTTGACATGCTAAGGTCTTCCTTCCCCTAACACTAGTATCAGGCTGCCTACCTGCTCTTAATTGCTACTTCATTGATTTAGAAGGAATATGCTGGTTCTCTATTGACTGGGATTCTGAGAATATTAAAACCAGACTGCTAAAACTTTAGATGGTAACTGAAAAGTAGATCAAATTGAGAATTAACATCAAGTGCACTTGCATGTCCTGAAGCCTAACTGAAGCAAATGGTGCTTCATACACTAAAATGCAGTGAGATAATCTTGGCCTGGTGTTTTCCTGTCCACTCTTGGCTCCTGTGGTAGTTTTCATTCTGAACATTTTTTACCAAGATAATATTTTGCTGGTTTTTTGACACACAGAGGTGGTACCTCCGTCTGATATGGAGGAGTTATAGCTAGCTCACACCGTTGTTACTCATATTTGTATAGGAAATTTGGCACTCAGAGTACACAATGGTATGTATAGTCTCCTCCATGTACGCAGTCCTGGGAAATGATGCATCAAACAACACCTACTGCAGGTATTTATTTCGCAATCAATATCTGTTAGTTCTCGTCACACGTTTTGGTGTTCTTGTTTGCAGTAATAATGGTCATTGTATGTAAGTAAGGAGGAATAATTTCACATCCTTTGTCAATTCATTACTTATGTGCATTAGTCACATATTATCATTCAAAAATACCTTTGCTGTATTTTTCTCAAGTTGCCCAGCAGTATTTTCAATTTCAGAGTGCTGCCTGTGTTATAAATGGGTATTTTGTTTCCTAATGTAACAGAACACAAACGTGTAATTAAAAGTGGGGAGAACAATTTCTGCAGCTTATCCTTGGACAGGTTTCTACTAATTTAATTTGTTATTGCAGTTGGTGGAACACAGTATTCAAACACAGTCTGTGGTTTGCTCAAAAACTTTTGGACAGTGTTTGAGTGGCTGCTGAAGCCATGCACTGTCTTTGCTCTCTATAACTGCCTGATGCTCCTAGAAACATGGGTAAGTTCTTGCAGCAGGGACAGCAAATGGCCTTGTATGCACAAATTACCCCTCCTCCAAGATGAATGATTTATTTCTATGATAAAAAGCTCTTTTACCAATATTTGTATTACTCCACACCCAATTTTCTTTACACCGTTTATTTAGAATATAACAGCAACCAAAATCTTCACAAGATTCCTCACCTGATAACTGTACAATCTGAAATCATTTTACAAAGTCTCATGAACATACCAGCACATGAAGGAAGGATTATTATGAATTCAGTTGAGTTTTAGTTGTCACAGGTATGTTTGCTTTAAAAGTACCAGTACTACGCTCCTCTCTCACCCTCAGTTCCCCTCCACTCCCTGCACTTTCCCCTGTGCCTTCTTATTTAGAAGAGAATGCATTAATCTGCATTAAAAAAGAGTAGCCTTTATTTCCTGTGATTTTCTGCAATTTTCCTTTAGATTCAAACCTCTAAATTATATAGGGAAATATGGTGCCACATTCACATGCAAACTATTTTTAGAGAACATGAATAATTACACCAGATGGTTGTTTAATTCTCTTGGCATTATCTCTACTGTACATTTATGGCTTAAAGTAATATTTCCTTACACTTTTCAATATCTGTGGAAGGTCATGGGTAACTCCCGTTTCATTATTTACACCTGATCCCTTTTACAGACACATTTCAATGCTACAGCTGTCCAAGGGCTACAGAGATGCTGATCTGCAGACTTCTTAGTAAACTATTCAGCTCTTAGAGCCAAAGAAGTATGTTCATAAGAAAACATTACATCTTTGACAGCAGATTGTTAGTGTTTTATATACAAAGGAGCACTACTTATTCTATGATTGCCTCCATTTAATCTTCCGAGATTTACTAAAATTATCCATTTCAATTGCCTCTTCATTCTATGTAGCAGTGAAACCAGGAGAGGTGTTTCTTCACATTCTGCGTACCTTGACTGCTTTGTGAGTTGCAGAGGAAATTTCTGCACTTCAGTCTGTTTGGTTGCTTAGTGAAATTACCTAGGCAATTATTCCCTTCCAAATTCTTAAACATTTGGACCAGTGTAAGAGATTTATTCTTTAGGTGTTATTTCTGAAAGCCACAGATTGTTATGTGTCAAAGTTAATTCAACTGATGTAGAAAGCTTAAAAGCACATATTCTTAGGGAGTATCTGGCACTAGACTGTGGAGGATGAAAATTTTGTATCAGGAGAACTTTTGAAATATAATTTTGTTCTGCTCTGGAAGGAAAATAAAATCTTTCAAACATTTACATGGGAATGGAAATATAGCAAAGTATCTGGCTTTGGCTCCAACACTCAAGTAGTTCTGTTTAATAAGTGTATTTATAACCCATGACGCTTAGAGAGCTGGCCTTAGTCATGGAAGCCATCTGCTGTGCTTAGTTCCTAAATTTTTGATCCAGCATGTCTCTGGAGAAGGCAGAATAAGCCTTTACTTTTGTCCCCACGCATCAGACTAGTGTCCTAGCTGTGGGTTATAGAAACATTTCAGCTCGGAATATGTTGGTGCATTTTCATTTTGCTAGAAAGGTTCTGATCAGCTCAGCTAAGGCTGGGCAACGGGGGCATGTGAGAAACCAGAGAAATCCTGGTGATTTTTGACTCTTCTGAAACTGGAAGTGTCTGAGCAGTCCAGTAACCGTCTGCCTCTTAGAAAAACTTGGCTATATTCAGCATAAAAAAATGCATTTGACTGATTTCTCCTTCTATATATTTCTGTACACCTGCAAGTTATGCGCAACAAACAAAAAATTTTGCACTCCATGCAGCAATTGACCTTTTATTATCCTCACCCAGAACACAGTGTCTGGGCTATGAAAAGAAACATGGTTTAGGACCATTTGGGAAGGGAAGGGAAGGGAAGGGAAGGGAAGGGAAGGGAAGGGAAGGGAAGGGAAGGGAAGGGAAGGGAAGGGAAGGGAAGGGAAGGGAAGGGAAGGGAAGGGAAGGGAAGGGAAGGGAAGGGAAGGGAAGGGAAGGGAACTAGCAAAGCACCGCTTTGCTAGTTCGGTATCAATGTGAAGCCTCATCTATTCAGATAATTCATGTATTTGAGATTATAATAATTAATATTGTGTCATTTCCTAAATGCTTGTGTTCAAGAACTGCTCTATGTAACAGGAATCTGATTAATTACATAGTTTGTACACTAGGTGTCAAGAAATTAAAATATGTGGTATTGTTTCTGGTTTACAATATACCTTTCTTCTTGTGAACAGCATGTAAGAGAGATGTGTGTGTAACTTTTAACGGGTAACTCAGGACACATGGATGAAAGCATTAGTTCATTTCCAGGTTTTATTGCAAAAGAGTACTGACTCTAGGTTCAAGATATGCTAGTTTATCTGTATTATTTATTTTCCTCATGGCATTATCTCTCCAAGTCTGTGTTACAGGACATGTAGTTTCTATATAGATTATTGAGTCCAGTGGGAAGATAAATCAAAGATCTCAAGCAAATTTAGTGAAGGTGCAACCTCCAGGAGACCAGAGCATTCTCTGGACCAGAAGGCAGCAGTGGGTCCTTCCTTGGTAGACAGAACAGATTTGGGGCAAGTCAAGGAAAATTTGAATGCCAGCTATGCAAATTTACTACCTGACCTGCCTTACGCTTTCTGTGCATGTGAGGCATGAGTGCAGTTCTTCTAAGTTTGTTCTTTTTCTTATCTTGGTTGGGAGGCATTGCTTCCACTCTAACCTAGAGTAACTTCTTAGCTCCCATCAAACCTGTCTAGTTTATGCACTTGAGAAATATTAGAAAGAGAAAAGACAAAATGTGGCAACATACGTCAAGCTCATCAATTATGAACTAATCATAAATATACTGAGCAAGGATGACATGTTGATGCAAAAGGACCTTATTCTTGGCATATGGAGAAGAGAAATGCAGGACTCGACCGCTAACGTTGATGTGTAACACAGAAAACAAACTGCTGCTAGAAAATTATACCTGTCTCTTAAATGATAAATTCTCACCATCACTCAAAACTAAAAGAAATTCCACATCTTTGTCATTACAGTTCCCACATATATGACTTTTTTATAACCTTATCTAAGAGAAGCTGTCATTTTAAATAGAAACATGACATATCCAGATAGATTATCTAATTAAGTTTGTAACTGCAATATAAACTACAATGTAGAAGGCAGAAATATGAGCTAAAAACCATATTTGGTTAATTGGTGTTTAGAGCTCTAAAGTAACACAGTTGGACTGTTCACTTCACTGGGCTTGTTTTAGCTTGCTAAGAGCTAGCAAAAGCCTCCATGCTGTACATTGCGGTCTGCACTGTCAGGTCAGGTGTGAATATCCTGTACATAGAAACCACTAGTGGAACTGTAATAACCCATTTTTTCATCAAAACTATGAACTTTCAACAAACAGCAAACTTGACTTTTAGATCTTTTTCAGCACTCCTTAGCAGAATTGCCAGGAATCAGATAAGAGTCAGTGCTGATATATTGATAGAAGGGTAACAAAGAGTAATTCACAGGCTTCCTTCTTTTGTGTGGACATAGCAGGTCTTTTTTTTTTTTAACTAACAAAACAAAGTTTACAAAAAAAATTTGAAGGTGCTGGAAAACCTATTACCAGAGCTATACCAGCTCAGTTATACTGTCAATTGTGCTCATCACTGTGTTCCAAAGAACTTCTCTCTCCACTTGAGTTTAACCAGGAATATCCTGTGGTTAAAACACATTTGGCAACAACACCTGAAAGAATAAGTCTTATAGTCTCTTCTTACAGTGGGAAACTCTAGACAAGTAGTGTATTAAATGCTTGTGTCTTTCTTTTAATAGTGCTCCTATTTCTACTTGAGGCAATGCTGTCTACCTGATTGCTGTCCACCACCTCAAGACTCTTCATCTAGAGGCAGAATCCTCTGATGGCAGATCTCTGTCTTTACCTACAGAAAAGTCATTCCTCTTCCTCCTATGTTGTTTGGACTATTACAGCAGCTCAAAGAAACATTCCTGTTTATCATGACATTTGAGAAGCTCAGGCGCAGAGCTTTCCTACCTACAGAGCACTACGTTATGCACATTGATCCTACTTTCTGCTTAACGATGGAGAACTATCTCAAAATAAACTGGGAAGTGGCTATACGGTAGCTTAATGCTGAAGGTTGAAAGTGCTGTAAATGTGTCATAGCACAGTAATATTATTGCCTAACAGTAAACAACAGAGCTTAAAAGACACTATAATTTTCTTATCATAAAGCACCTTTAATCATAGTTTTATTGTACCTTCAGCATTTATTAAGGCAATAATGCAATTATTAATAATTTAAGCATGACTTTATAGTAAAAGCTGTAATATCAGGTGTACTGCTACCAGAGTCACCTAGTTCAAATGCAGTCTGCATCTCCCACAGTAGGAGGATAGATATGCGCTATCCCCAAATTGTGAAAGTAAGTAGAATAGCAAGTGATTTTCTATAGATAGGGCCAAATGAAACTCTCCATATTGCTCCAGACAACTTAAGCAAAGCTTCAAATAGCTATATCAGGTTAGGAATTGGACCAAATGGTACTGTGGGCAGGTGTCACTATCTTTTTTTAAAGGAATTTATTCAGCTTTCCTAAAATTCATTTGAACAAAATCTGTCAATCTGCCTTTTAGGTAATGTCTGACAATTTGATGGATGGATAACATTTTCTGATATTAGTAGGAAAGAAGAACACTTCTCTCTGCAGCAAAGGGCCATAAGATTTGCGTGGAAAGTACCTTCTTCCTTTGTCAAGGCAATAGAAAGATTACTATAATAATAATAATACATAATGCTAGACCAGAGGCAAAAGATTAAAATGTTCGTCCCTGAGCCTTCTAGGTTCTCCCTACGGGTAGCGCAGCATTCTGCATGAAAGGGACTGACGTTTTCATTTCAGTACTGATTAGACAGGGATCTGCACTGCAAACAAAACAGAAATAGTCACACAAGCATACTGCCGTGCTGGCAGTGCCAACAAAACGGGGGAGAAGTGACTGGGCAGAAGCAGTACGGAAACACTTATTCTCCCAAACTCCTTCCTTGTTTGAGCTGTGAGATACTGGGGGAATTTTGCGTCATTCTCACCCATGATGGAACACCAAAAAATGTTGCAATAGGGGGTCATATTACTGACCCACACTGACTCCAGTACTGACCAGTGCAGCAGGGATCCTCCACAAAAACAGTTACGGAATAAAGTAGCAAAATCCTCTTCCTGGTAAATACTTCTATATTCCCTCTGGGACATCTTTCTCCGTAACTGGCAATACATGACTGCATAAACACTTCTAACTCAAAAATTTTTTACTAGTTTAACTATAACACAGAAACCTGATTTTTAAAGGAATACACAGTATTATAACATTGTAACACAGGTCTTTTCAACTTTATCAAGGATTAAAAGGGATAAGTTATCTAACCAGGCTTCATCTGTGTGTCTGAGTTCTTCTGCAAGTCTCTTGTGCCTGCAGCACAATCCTAAAGTTAGCAAGGATCCAGCAATGAGCAGCCCAACAAATGTACAGATGGGTTCCAGTAGCAGAACTTTTTTACATTGCAGGACTACTTCAGACTATTGCCAGAATTTTTCCAAATCTCAGCAGGCCATCTCTAAGGGCCAGCTAAGCCAAATATGCTAGCACCCCAACTGATTATTTTTTTTTTCTATAACATCACGTCTAGTCTCTGTTAAGATCTAGTAAAGAGGCATATTCATTGTCCTCATTTATGGGTTTGCATGATGAACACGCAGCTTTCTGAAAAAAGTTAGGTGCTTAAATCTGTGGTGAGAAGATGCAATCTGGAAAGTTCCATTTATCTGCCAAGATATGCTGTACTGCATCTGTAACTAGGCAGATTTACAGTCAAAACCACATTCAGACTGATGAAGCCCCACTGGTAGAGTGGAGTATTTCAAAGGCATCTTTAAATGGAATGAAAGAAGGGAATTTCTGTGAAAGAAAACTATATTCCTGTAGGAGACAGGAGTTAAGAAATGAGCAGTTGGCTTAATTAAATCAGTCATCAGGACTGGAGATTGCCGAAAGCTTTGGGGGAGAATATGCACTTAATGGTGTAGTTCTACCTAAGAAAGAAAATGTAAAATCAATACAGTCATTTCAGTCTGTATTTACTTCAGAGAGGGGAAGCCAAGGATAGGATAGGTCCGTGATTGGGGTCCTCTTAGAGAAAACATGCCAGAAGATAGTTTAACATGACTGTTGCTAACCAGAAAATCCCAGGAAGCAAAGCTGATGACTTTATGTCATGATCACGTTATTGTTTGGTTTCTCCATACCTGTTTCCAAATGCAGTTAGGAATTTGTTAAAGAATTCTGTTTTCTCTTTTTCATCTTATGATTTAAGTGTCATTGAATTATTTCAAAGAGGCTGCAAATGCCCTCTGTGCATGGTGATGAACAGTGACCCTGAAGGTTTGGCATTTGCCTCAACTTCCAGTGCCTATCAATCAGAGGTGTAGGTCTCAGGAAGACATCTTCCTGACAGACGTTAAGCACGGGAGGACAGTGAGGAAAGAAGCTGAACATGACATGTTGTCAAGCACACCATGTTGAGAACAAGAGAAGAGGACAGTCATGATGGTCTAGAGGCTGGGGCATGCTATTCATCACCAGCATCTCCTCCTGACGCTCCTCTGAAATCCTAGTGCTACACTGAAAGCTCTTCCCACTTGACAGAGATTCTTCCCCTGATGACTCAGCAATGCTGTTTGTACAGCTTTTTTGGCAAAGTTCAAGTAACTGAAGAGAATGGAATTGTAAGAAATACAAACTATATATATATCTATACACACACACACATACACTTACAGAGGAATCTATTAGAGAATTGGACCAATACTTGTTGAAGATGGTCGCCTGACTAATAGGGATGAAGAAAAAGTGGAGGCATTCGATGCTTCTTTTGCCTCAGTCTTTAATAATACTGATAGACCTTGGGCTGCCCGGTCCCGTGAATCGCAGGACCATGAGTGTGGGAACAGTGACTTTCCATTTGTGGACACTGGAATTGTAAGGGACCAGCTGTATCAGCTGAATGTTCACAAGTCCATGGGGCCTGATGGGATTCATCCCAGAGTACCGAAGGAGCTAGCGGATGTTACGGCAGGACCCCTCTCGGTCATCTACCAAAGGTCTTGGGAGCCTGGGGCGGTCCCTGCCATCTGCAAGCTAGCCAACATTATGGCAATTTACCAGAAGGGCATGAGGGAAGACCCGGGAAACTACAGACCTGTTAGTCTAGCCTCAGTTCCTGGAAAAATTGCAGAAGAGATTATACTGGGTACTACTGAAAGGCATTTAGAGAACAATGCAATCATCAGCCATAGTCAACACGGGTTCACAAAGGGAAAGGCCTGCTTAACTGATTTGGTAAGCGCGGGATGAGCAGGTTGACGGTGCGCTGGGTGAAGAACTGGCTGAAGGGCAGAGCTCAAAGGGTTGTAGTGAACGGGGTTACATCTGCCTGGCAACCGGTCACCAGCGGTGTGCCTCAGGGTTCAATTCTAGGGCCAGCTCTGTTCCATACAGCTATCAGTGATCTGGATGCAGGAGTTGAATGCAGCGTTAGCAAGTTTCCTGATGATGCCAAACTGGGCGGTGCTGTTGACTCTCTTGAGGGACAAGAGGCCTTGCAGAGGGATCTAGATAGATTGAAGCATTGGGCAATGATTAACGGGATGAAATTTAACAAGTCCAAATGCCGGATTCTGCACCTAGGACAGAGTAACGCCGGGCACAAGCACACCTTGGGAGAGGAGTGGCTGGAGAGCAGCCCTGCAGAAAGGGATCTGGGGGTGCTGGTGGACAGCAGGCTCCATACGAGTCAGCAGCGTGCCCTGGCAGCCAAGAGGGCAAACCGCGCCCTGGGGTGCGTCAAACACAGCATAACCAGCCGGTCAAAAGAGGTGGTTGTCCTGCTGTCTTTAGCCTTGGTGCGGCCTCACCTTGAGTGCTGTGTGCCGTTCTGGGGCCCACAGTTTAAGAAGGAGGTTCAAGTACTCGAATGCCCAGAGGAGGGCAACAGAGCTGGGGAAAGGGCTGCGAGGAATGTCCTGTGAGGAGCGGCTGAGGACTCTGGGTTTGTCTAGTTTGGAGAAGCGGCTGAGGACTCTGGGTTTGTCTAGTTTGGAGAAAAGGAGGCTGAGGGGCGACCTCATTGCTCTCTACAGCTTCCTGAGGAGGGGAAGTGGAGAGGGAGGTGCTGATCTCTTCTCCCTGGTATCCAGTGACAGGACGCATGGGAGTGGTTCAAAGCTGCGCCGGGGGAGGCTTAGACCGGACTTTAGGAAGCATTTCTTTACCGAGAGGGTGGTCAAACACTGGAACAGGCTTCCTAGAGAGGTGGTCGGTGCGCCAGGCCTGTCAGTGTTTAAGAGGCATTTGGACAATGCCCTTAAGAACATGCATTAACTTTTGCTCAGCCCTGAAGTGGTCAGGCAGTTGGACTAGAT
The DNA here is from genome assembly GCF_035582795.1 of Mycteria americana. NCBI lineage: Eukaryota > Metazoa > Chordata > Aves > Ciconiiformes > Ciconiidae > Mycteria > Mycteria americana. The sequence continues at coordinate 16,385,579 of NC_134368.1, forward strand.
GATCATTGTAGGTCCCTTCCAACTGAAACTATTCTATTCTATTCTATTCTATTCTATTCTATTCTATTCTATTCTAATTAAGTATATTGAATCCTACTTCATGGCAAATCAAACTGGAAGGGGTGAAATGGTTAATGCCCTCAGATATCCAGTTTTCTCCCCTCCTGGGCTTTGTCTCCTTTTCACATGAGCAACTAAATGGGGCATGAAGAAGTTCCCATCTGCTCAGCTTAGACACTACCATATCAAGTAAAAATTGCCACGGGTTTATTTTAACATGCTACATTGTAAACTGAGTCTGTTCAGATGTTGCTATATATTCTGCCAGTCTGAAATGGCACAGTAACCCTTCCAGCCATCAAAGGTTAATCTGGCACAAATGCCTTAAGTCAGAAACACAGAATCACAGAATCACAGAATCGTATAGGTTGGAAAAGACCTTTAAGATCATCGAGTCCAACCGTAAACCTAACACTACCAAGACCACCACTACACCATGTCCCTAAGCACCTCATCCAAACGTCTTTTAAATACGTCCGGGGATGGTGACTCAACCACTTCCCTGGGCAGCCTGTTCCAAGGCTTGATAACCCTTTCAGTGAAGAAAAATTTCCTAATATCCAGTCTAAACCTCCCCTGGTGCAACTTGAGGCCATTTCCTCTTGTCCTATCACTTGTTACTTGGGAGAAGAGACCGACCCCCACCTCTCTACAACCTCCTTTCAGGTAGTTGTAGAGAGCGATAAGGTCTCCCGTCAGCCTCCTTTTCTCCAGGCTAAACAACCCCAGTTCCCTCAGCCGCTTCTCATAAGACTTGGGCTCCAGACCCTTCACCAGCTTCGTTGCCCTTCTCTGGACACGCTCCAGCACCTCCATGTCTCTCTTGTAGTGAGGGGCCCAAAACTGAACACAGGATTCGAGGTGCGGCCTCACCAGTGCCGAGTACAGGGGCACGATCACTTCCCTAGTCCTGCTGGCCACGCTATTTTTGATACAAGTCATTAGTGACACGATTGCATTTAGGCCAAAAAGAAATTACTTTGAACTTCCCAAACTGATCACTGCCAAGAAGTTATCCACTTTTTATGAAAGAGGTAGCACTGTGTGTTAGATTATGTGATTAAAGGCTCATCTCCACAAACACTAAGGCATGGACAGGCACGATGGCAAGTGAGGGAATCCCAATAATCTCATCAGAGAAATGAGCCCCTGTCCTGGCTTCTCCCAGGGCTGTCACAGAAGAGCCATCATGCTCTGGGAGTGACATCCGTTGCCATCAGTCAATGGGAGAGGCTTTCTGGATCAGGTCACAGGCTGAGACAGTTTACTGCCTACAGGGTTTTGGGGTCATTTTGGCATGCTGGGGGTGTTTAGGGGAGGAGCCAAAGACAGAGAAATGGAGGGATCAGCATGCTTTGTGGAGGAGCAAGCATGGAAACAGAAGGATAAGGATCAAAGGGACCAGCCACATGTTAGCAGGTCAGTACACTTGTCTGACCATGCCCCGTGCCTGATCACTGCAGTCTGCCCTGCATTCTCATCAAACTCCATTTCTAACTATTTTCCTAGGTGAGGGACTCTGTCTGTGCACGTGTGTGGGGGCTGTCTGAGTGCCAGCACACTGAGTCAGACCACAGGTCAGAGGTCCTGTGTGTCTGTGGTGAAGCAACTAGAGAGAGCAGAGTGCATACATCTTATGTGGGTATGTATGTTGATGTGTGACTGCTAACAAGCATCAAGGTGGATAAACTGGTCAATAGGGTAAGAGGTTTGGTAACCTGCTTTTGGGGTTACCATAATTCTGAGCCAAATAGTAGAGAAATGAGTAGCTGAGAGTTGGCTACTGGAGGGAGCAGGGCAGTCCAAGCCAGGCACTGGAGAGACCATGGGGACTGGCAGACAGCTACTGGTGAGGTCCTAAGACTGAACCAGCTACTGGGGAGACCCGTTTGCTTGTGTGTGTCTGTGTGCATGAAGCAACTGGGAGACCATGGGGTCCAGGAACCAGCTACTGAGTAGACCATCTAAGGACACTTACTGGAGGTATCTATAGTGCTATGTGTGGGGCAGTGGTGGGGTGGGAGTGGGGTTGTGGGTCTGCAAAAACAGGGCGCTTTCTGTATTAATAACTGCAGTGGGGCTGTGGGCTTCAGGGACTCTTGTGTCCAGGTACCAACAATTGGGGAGGTCTGGGATCCAGGGACAGCTACTGTATAGACTGTGGTGTAACACCTGCTACGGGAGGGATCCACATGTATGTCCACATGTATATGTCTATAATTTCCACTAATAGGCTTTCATCCAGATCAGCCAGAGGGAAAGATGAGGCCACTGGTGCTGGTTGTGTTTGCATGAGTGCAGTGTTTTCTGTCCTTGTTGACCTGTGTTGCCTGGCCATGTGTATATGTATGTGTATTGTGTGTAAGTGTGCATGTGCAAGTGCATGTACATGCTCAGCCTCACGATGCCTGGACATGGGGACACGGAGCCACAGCAGCCTCATCACTGTTGGCCTACTGGATTCGGCAAGTCCCAATGTCTGAAGCTGACAAGCAACTAAAAAAAGCTTTACTGCTAAGAAGTTCAGTGCCTCTGAGACAATCATAGATTACTTCAAGTGGGTATTAACCAATTTTAACTAAGATAGTTTGGGAACAAAATAAAAATCAAAATAAAAGAAAGAGTGATATACTATACTGTCCCACCTGAGACAGAATATATAAATTCTCCTGGCTCTCTAATGAATGTCAAATTGGCACATGAGATGAAGAGCAATGCACTTTCTGCCAAGGAACAAAGCCTGCATTATCAGCAAATAGAAAAATATATTTCTGGTAGGCTATACAGTGTTTTGCCTGTACATAGTACAGTCCCCTGCAGTGAACTGTTGTAGCACTGGATGTTTTGGAGCAAAAAAAAGAAGGACTAGAAATAGAAGTTGAAGGTTACTATTTTGCAACTACAGTGTTGGGGGTTCTGTGCAAATTATGTGTATTATCATAATCAATGTCGTGCATTTTCAATGGGTAATCATGTGTCCTTGTTACTCTCTGGGCTAAAATAATAAATGAAAAAAAGTGGAAATTGCACCAAATTAATGTATTCTTGTGACAAAATAGTGATGAGAACTGAAAGTCATTCACAAGACAAGCAAAAATCTGTTTTGTTCTGGTGCCTTATAAGGAGTAATCACAGAAACAGATGAAATAGTTTGAACTGAAATATCAGAAAGAAAGGAGCTGCCTCTCTTCATAAAGCAAGCAATTAATCCCTTGAAATTGTATATCACAAAAGGAAAAGCTTGCAGCCTTGTAGAAAACAAGTCTCATATTTAAATGACTACACAAGTGAGACCAAGTCCTTCAAAGGCTTTGTCTCCATTATAAAGTTCTGCTGGAACAACTTTGTCAGTTCGTAATGAGTCAGACATCCCAACGCAGTAATGCCTGTAAAATCTCAGTCAGAGGGTAGTTATGGCAAGTAGAAGAAATCCTTTGGCAGCGAGGTTTAGTGGGGTCAGACTGATCTGGGTCTCTTGTATTAAGCCTTCAGCTGAAAATGCTGATAAATTCATCTAACTCAGGTTTTGTAGCATGGTGCAAACATGCCTGCTGTATCCCAGCGCGGGGTTCTTCAAGATAGCTATGGTGGAAATGTAATTGTGTTGCGGAAGTGTATCCAGAGGAAACAGGTCACCTTCAAAGTCAGTGTAAACATAGAGGAATTAACTCATTTCTTGTTCCAGTCACAGACCCCACGTGTCCTCCCAGAATAATACTCAAATCATTAAGAGTATAGATGCCCGTCTCTCATTTCGAGTGTGCACTGGAAGAGATGCATCAAGAGCAAGGCATGGAAAGCACTATGTCTTTTTTTAAACTTTTTCAGGGATCAAACTGTTAAACTTTTCACAGGTGGTTGGATTGCATGTTTTCCTCATTTTTCTGGGCACACAGTGTGAAACTCTGGGGTCTGATTTGCACAGGTGCAGAGTACACACAGCTGCAAGTGAAGTCAATGAAAGCTGTGGTGTGAACACATGAAATGCTCTATAATTCTAAGTTGAAATGCATTTTTAACGTTGTAAAGCCATATATTGAACTACTTCACTGAATTTTTCAGGGGTAAGGAAATGATGAGCCATAGGCAGACACCTGGAATAAAGTCTTTCATGAGAAATTGTTGAAATTTGGTAAAATTATATGAAAGTGAAAACCCAGTCTTTGTGTGAGTGGGAAGCGTTAAGCACACTTAAGAAAAGGTGACACAGCCCCAGTCTGACCTGTAATAACTGTTTTCAGAATCCCTATTGTTCATTACAAAAACCTTTCTGCTATGGCAGAAAAAGTTTAGAATCAACTAACAGAAGCTTATTTTCAATTCAAAATTAATACTGAGATGTTTTTCTTCCAAATACTAAAAGCACTTACAACATAAGAGAGGCTAATTGACTGTCAAATTTACATCAGTTAATGGTATTTGCAGGTACTTAAGTGTAAAGAGATCTGCATTCGTTTTGCTCTGTCCAACTCTTTGGGAGCCTTATATTCTCTGTTAATGGAAATTGCATTAATTGAAGAGAGAAGAATATAACCTTTTGTAAGGTAAGAAGCAATTAGCGGTATGTTTAAATTGTGGAATGGATTTTTTGTTTTCAAGTTTAATTACAATTTATAATTTTGAGCCACCTTCAAAAGACTCACCATCTTCTTTGATGATATGTCATCTGATCTCTGTAACATCACCTTGCAACCTGCATAGAAGAATTGGGAGAAAATCCTCATGCATACTGTAAGAGCTGAAAATATGGAATATATTTTGCACATAATGTCATTTCAGCTTCGCCAGCCATTGCTAAAAGAGAATGGATACTGATAGAACATAACTTTGGGGAAAGAGGGAGTTAACAAAATCAACTCTTGTAGAACGGACTGCACAAGTGCTTTTCCTTTAGTTTACGTAGTTACTTTACAGTCTGTGGTGAATTAATTAGTATGGAAGAAGTATGGAAGTATGGAACAAAGAAGTATGGAAACCAAAGATCTGAATTTCCCATCCCAAAATCCCAGCCTAAGCTCCCTTGGGGCTGTGACTTAGATTGAAGCTCTATTTTCATATTAAATGGAGAGTTGCCTAGATTTCATGGAATAAACTCACAAAGCAGGCACTCCTTGATCATAATGGCTGATCTTATAGCTATTTTGCTCTGTAGCAAATTGCATGGCAGGTATTTTTCAAATAATACTCAAAACAATGGACAGAAAAGAAAATAAGAAAGGAGAATTTAAAAAATCAAAGGAAAAATAAACTGTCTAACTAATGGAATTCAAATTAGTACCAGTGGAGCAAACTAGAAGTATCTGCAATGCAGTAGGTATACACAGTATTATTATAGTGGCATAGAAGCCTGAAAGGCATCTGTTATGCATCTGTGTCCAAAAGGGAATGAAACCTAAAAAGAAAATGCTTGTTTGGGCACTTTTTAAATGCAAAGATTCAAGGCTAGATTGGACAGACAAGTTCCTTCAAGACATACCCATTAGGTACTTGTACGTAAACATGAAACTTTTATGCTATGTGTAAGTATAATGATTTGCGAGTACATATTTTACATAGGAATAATGCTCTGTTGCTGTTTGGAGGGGCATGAACTTTGATCAGATTTCATTGTAAAGAATGTCAGAGAATCATCTATTTAAAGTTACTTTTGGAGATAGCAAAGTGACTTTGTCAACAAATGAAAAGCTATTTGCTACTCTTTCCAGTGTAATTCCTCTTTCTTTTTAAATTTGGTGAAATTTCATGTCAGTGAAGGTCCTATAATGATATAATCAATGTAGCAAATTCAGGAGAAAGGAGGAATTACAGTCGGAAGGGAAGAAAATAGCTTTCATTTGTTCATATAGTCACTCCACTGACATGGAATATTGGGTAGCAGTTTCTCCGTTTTGGAAAATTGTTAAACCGGTCTCAAAAAATATCTTCCTAGAAAAGAAAATGGTTTGGTGTAGTCTGGAGGTTTCTTAGAAGGAAATAAGGTATTACGAGATCCCTTGTAAAAATGTTTAAGCACATATTTGAACATATTGGAGTATCAGTGGAAAATACACACAAAATAACTAAAAACTTTTCTTTTGTTTCCTTCCTAATGTTTTTTAAGACAGCTTTACTTAAAGACAGTAAAGTTTAGTAGTGCTTAATGCAGCCAAGACAAGAAGAAAGGCAATGCACAGTGCAGAGATTTGGAAGAGTAAATTATAGGATGCTCTTATCTCAATCGATTTTCACTTGATATAGTAGTAGAAACGTTATCCTTTGAATGGAATCTAAAGCTACTGAGTTCTTAATTACCCTGTGCTCACTTACGATCTCTGACAAGTTAGTGGAACACCAGTTGGGGTAACTACACCCATTTTAGCTAAAATTCCCATTGAGTTTATTTTACCAGGTGCATTTTTGGTGTTAAATCATTACATAGCCCCTCTGTGAGACTTGTAATTTTTGCTGGGCGTTCAGGAAGTCTAAGGCTTATTTTACTTTAAAAAGTAAAGGTATAAAATACTTCTGCTGTCTTTCTCCATCTTGTGCTTCTATCTCTCCATGTTAAAATTGAAGTACTTGGGTTTTGGCACACAGGCCTTTCGTTTCCAGTGCTACCAAAGCCTGATTAGTAACACTGACAGCAGAGAGCTGCAACCTCTTCCTCAGATAGATACTTGATCTCCATACACAGCACAGACTTCTAATTATTTTTGCAAAGAAGTAGTATCTGCAGCTCTTGAGCCTTCCACCACTGCTTAGGGGAAGGGCTGAGGAAGAATGAGCCCTGTAATCCTGTAGTCATAGCTAATGGAAAGGAAAAGGCACCGAAGAAGAATGAAGAGTAGTTACCCTGAATTCCTCCTTCCCCAAACCCTATGGTGTGGAGCCACAAAGAAAGAGATCTTCTTCGTAACAGGCACATTCTTCCTAGTTGCAAAGAGCAAATTAGGTGTGACCGGGTTGCTTGAAAGCTTCTCAGCAGTGAAGTAATGCATGATACTGGGTCTGCTGCCCTGTTCTAGATCTGCATCAGCTTTCTGCCCCCACAATTTCTGCCCCAAACCCGCTGTCTGGTTCATGGTTTAGGTGTTCATATGTGCTCATTCCACGTCCGAAATTAAGAGCAGAGAGATCGGTCCTTCACCTTTCCTTGTCCTCCTCTGCCACCAAGAGCATCTTAAGAACCAGTTGGGCAGAAACAGCACACACACTTCCCCCACTTTGTTTTTTTTCCACCTGGCCCAGAGCAACCTTACTCCTTCCTTTGGTGGGAGATCTGGGAAGCTTGCATAATATCAACAAATTTTGGAAGGGGCATTAAACATTGTGCTGTATTCTGCAGCCATTCTGGAGCAAGTGGTAACTCATATATACGTGTTGGAGATTACCCTGCATTTTACTTTTGTGGGGTTGATTACTTCATTTCTGGAAACATGAAGTATATTAAATCAAATCCTCTGGTGGTAATCATTATGTTTCTTTGATGTGGACTTTGCTAGGACTTAGCTGTTCTCTCTTCTCTGTCATTTTGGATAGTTTTTAATGCTTCCTTTGGTCTTTTTAAGCAATCAGGAGAGAGGTGATGTTACTTTCAGTAACTACTGTTACTTTTCAATGTTTGGAAGAAAAGACCCAGAGGACAAAGGGACTAATGGGAAGGAGAGGTGGAGCTTATTTTGTTTGTTTGTTACCACCCGGTAATCCTGAACTCATCTTTTATGCATATTAACATCTGCTCTTCTCTAGAAAATGTTGATACTCTGACACACATTTGAGTGATAAACTGAATATTTCTTCAAGTGTAAACGTAACGTTAAATTGCTTGAAAAGGACTACTCTTCAAATGTTTTTGACTCTTTAATATTTGAAAATGCCACAGAATTAAAAAAAATATATACAACCTCACTGTAAGCATTTCACTGGGCAGTTTTTCAAATTAATGCAGTTTAACTATTACATTAACTTAATGGCTATTTTCCCCTACTTTAACCATGTTAAATGTGCCGGCAATAATGAGCTTCTAATGCTGTCTCTTTCAAGTCTCAGAGGCATCTTTAGAGCTCTGCTTATCTCCTGGATCATAAAGCTGCATAATTTAGTATTCAAACAATTCATTTAAAACTGAAACACTTTGAATTACCGTAAAATTAATCAGAAAAAAGAAATCGTAACATGTCCATTCTGTTTATCTCTATTTAGCAAATTTGAAAGTGTAAGATAAACAAAACTTTACAATATTCTGTTTTCTACTTATGAATCAGCTTCTATAAGCATAAATATATCTAAAACTATAAGGGACATTTTCAAAACCTTTTGCAAAATGTTCCTCATGGCTAGTAAACTAAGATGATTATTTTGATGGAACAAACCTTTTAGATTTTTCCATACCATTAACTTAAACAGAAACACCTTTAAAATAAATTGGCATTTCTAACTTATTTCCAGATTTGCAATGCACAGAGGTAGTTGATGTACGTAATCAGAACTGCTACCCCATTAAGTGGCTATATTCTAATTATTCTGCAACTCAAAGCACTGTATCACTTAACATTTTAAAATATTTCTGCACCTAAACTGTCTTTCATTTTCTTTGTTCTGCTTCTAAGTGCATTTTTTTCTTGTAGGCTGGACTATTGCTAACCAAGGAAAAAAATGATAAGAAGAAATTGGATTTAGTTCCTGCCTGCATCAGTAGGGCCTCGATCTAATAAAACGCTGAGATGCCTAATGTAGTAGGGTATCTTATTTGAGTACCCAAACTTCAATTGTAAGCCCCAGATTTAGGCACCTAAGGTCACCACAATTTCCTGGGGACAGCTAGTTACCAAAGTAACTTCTCTCATCTTACTTACAACAACGTGCTACGCCACCTGGACACTCACAAGTCTATGGGGCTGGATGGGATCCATCTGAGAGTAGTGAGGGAGCTGGAGGAGGAGCTTGCCAAGCCACTTTCCATCATTTATCACCAGTCCTGATTAACAGGGGAGGTCTCAGACCACTGGAGGCTTGCCAATGTAACTCCCATCTACAAGAAGGGCCAAAAGGAGGATCCGGGGAACTACAGGCCCGTCAGCCTGACCTCGGTACTGGGGAAGGTTATGGAGCAGTTCATCTTGAGCGCGCTCAACAGGCATGTGCAGGCCAACCACCAGATCAGGCCCAGCCAGCATGGGTTCATGAAAGGCAGGTCCTGCTTGACCAACCTGATCTCCTTCTACGACCAGGTGACCCACCTCGTGGATGAGGGAAAAGCTGTAGATGTTATCTACCTGGACTTTAGTAAAGCCTTTGACACTGTCTCCCACAGCATCCTCCCGGAGAAGCTGGCTGCTCATGGCTTGGATGGGTGTACTCTTCACTGGGTAAAGAATTGCCTGGATGGCCGAGCCCAGAGAGTTGTGGTGAATGGAGTTAAATCCAGTTGGCGGCCGGTCACAAGCAGTGTTCCCCAGGGCTCGGTTTTCGGGCCAGTCTTGTTTAATATCTTTACCAATGATCTGGATGAGGGGATTGAGTGCACCCTCAGTAAGTTTGCAGATGACACCAAATTGGGTGGGAGTGTTGATCTGCTTGAGGGTAGGAAGGCTCTGCAGAGGGACCTGGACAGGCTGGATCGATGGGCCAAGGTCAATTGTATGAGGTTTAACAAGGCCAAGTGCAAGGTCCTGCACTTCGCTCACAACAACCCCATGCAATGCTACAGGCTTGGGGAAGAGTGGCTGGAAAGCTGCCTGGCAGAAAAGGACCTGGGGGTGCTGGTTGACAGCCAGCTGAACGTGACCGGCAGTGTGTCCAGGTGGCCAAGAAAGCCAACAGCATCTTGGCTTGTATCAGGAATAGTGTGGCCAGCAGGACTAGGGAAGTGATCGTGCCCCTGTACTCGGCACTGGTAAGGCCGCACCTCGAATCCTGTGTTCAGTTTTGGGCCCCTCAGTACAAGAAGGACATTGAGGTGCTGGAGCATGTCCAGAGAAGGGCAACGAAGCTGGTGAAGGGTCTGGAGAGCAAGTCTTACAAGGAGCGGCTGAGGGAACTGGGATTGTTTAGCCTGGAGAAAAGGAGACAGGGGAGACCTTATCACTCTCTACAACTACCTGAAAGGAGGTTGTAGCGAGGTAGGTGTCAGTCTCTTCTCCCAAGTAACTAGTGATAGGATGAGAGGAAATGGCCTCAAGTTGTGTCAGGAGAGGTTTAGATTGGATATTAGGAAAAATTTCTTTACTGAAAGGGTGGTCAAGCATTGGAACAGGCTTCCCAGAGAGGTGGTGGAGTCACCATCCCTGGAGGAGTTAAAAAAACATGTAGATGTGGCACTTCAGGACATGGTTTAGTAGGCACGGAGGTGTTGGGTTGATGGCTGGACTAGATGATCTTAGAGGTCTTTTCCAACCTTAATGATTCTATGATTTCTATGATTTACTTGAGATGTCTGTATCTGATCTAGTGTCCATCTATAATCAAGAGAGTTGTGGGATGAAACTCATCTAATCTATTTGAGAATGATTATAGGTGGGTACATGAGGTCAAGAGAGTCCCTGTCCAGAAATCTTTTTCTTTCCATTGAGAGAGCTGTTTAGTTACCAAGACCCATAGGGATACAAATGAAATCCAGTCCCTGCCCCTAAGGTAAGCTATGTTACACATGGCAACAGCAACTCTGTCCACTCTGAATCAGGGCCTGGATTTTCCTTTTTCAACTTTTTTTTCAAAGAACTGAATAGGAATTTTGCTTGTTTGCCTTATTTCTTGTCAAATTTATGCAGTATATGGTTCATATAACACAAGGAATCCAGATTCTTGCTTTTCCAGCTGAATGTCCTTCCTAGCACCAAGCTGCAAAATCGTACCTTTTCTTCATATCTTGCATGTGTGGTTCCTTCTGTACCATGCATTCTAATCTGTGCCTTTCACAGGACAGGTGGAGGATGCTGCTTTCCCAGGCCAAACTGTCCTTCTGGGGAGAGCTGGGCATTGGAAATCCTTCTGAGTTAGGTGTGAATAGATTTTGCGTCTCCCATTTCATAGGTGATTGCCCTAATCTTTCTTTACATTTTAAAAAGAAAGAATATGTGCATTTTGTTAGTGGCCTGGTGCTGGTGATTTCTGTGAGAGCACATTTACCAGCTGCTCTTCCAGATCCACTATGTGCAAGCACATCCCCTATGTTTCAGCTCTCAGGCCAGCATAGGTGGCAACACGGTCGCTAGCTGCTCTAATGTGGACAGTTTTGGTGATATACAGAGGTTGGATGTGGACAGACAAAAAAGATGTATTTCTCTTGCTAAAAAACACAGAGGTAAGGACACTCTCTAGCTCTCTAGCTCTCTAGATCAAGTAGCAAAGACTGCTTGCATTCATCCTACATAAGAATTAGCTCTAGGATCTAAGCAGTGCTGTCTTGCCATAATTATTATTTCATATGGAGGACCTTTTTTAGTTCAAAACATCTAAAATATTTGAGGGCTTAGGCAAGTGGCGTTTTAAACTGTGAATATTTATTGCATGCCCAGCTGTGGTGTATGAAGGTCCCCTCTGAACTTTTTCTATACATAGAAAGATATTGGAGTTTAAGGATGACATTATGGGATAGTGTTGGAAGACAGTGAAAAGTGGAGATATCCAAACCTAGGCTAGTCTTTTCTATACTGTCTGTTGGGAGTAGTATCTGTTAGATATCATGTCCAAGCATGTACCATGTTCAGGCATTGTCTGGGAGACTGCTAGTTGGCATGGGCCAGCACTACAACCTGCACCATGAACCCAGTGAAGTAGTATGGGCGATCAGTAGTCCCGGGGTCAAATGTGGCCTGTGGCCATGCTTTAGTTTAGTTAGCAGAGTAAATACAAGCATGGCAAACTTTCTGGTTAAAAAGCAGCACCTATTTAACTCCTGCAGGCTTAGTTAATAGCTGAGCAAACATCTGGATTTCACCTCTGTGCATTTTCTAGCATATTGTATTAATCGTAGTTGACTTTAGCCACCTAAAATTTTGGTATCTGACCTAAGATAAACATCTGTTGTTCCTCTACCATCCTATTTTTCTTAGTGCTACTGAGCTCCAAGGACTCTTTCAAAACTAGTAATAGCTAATTTAAAGGCCATTGGTTTAGAGCTCATGTCTACTAGTTTCCTGAAAACATTGTCTTTTAAAAGTGTTCATTTTTGAGCTCTTTAATTTCCCATAAAGAAATCAAGCAGAACTATTTCATGATATATGCCATCTAAAACATGATGATTTGCCGAAGCTTAGTGGTTTACATGTGATCAGATAGTTACTGCAGGGCTACTGTATAATCTAGCTGTGCTCTCTGGATTGAGACGTGTCTCCCATAATCCACTATGGACCTCCCCTGCTCAAACTGATGTAGTACGTAAATCTTGGGCTTGTGGTGCATTGTTACAAATGAGACCATGGGCACATGAACTACAGCTGTCAACTTGTAGACAGTAACCTCTGACACAGGCTGTGTTTAAACTAGCATTTTGGTAGAGAACAATACTGAAGTTCTGAAGTTTGTCTCCCTGTTGTCTCCACTTTCTACACATTGGTTTGGCTCAGAGAAAGGTTTCAGTACACAGAAGGTAGACTCCTTCCAGAGGTCAGAGCTCTGTTCCAGGTGTGCACAGATATGCTCCAGCACCTCCTGGGGGTCTGCAGCACTGTTTGATTCTTTAGACAGCTTCAAAAAAACATGCGGTGGGAACACTTGGTGTGTGTGTGACCTGATAAAATTCAATCCATAGTAAAACTCTCCAGCCACATATGGTGTGGATGTGAGGTCCTGAGTACCAACTGCTTTGATTTATTGATCTCTTCTTTCTGCATCAAATTACTTGCTTATACAGACATAGCCACAGGGAAATCTCAATAACAAATGAAAACCAAACACGATGTTTCAATTTGGTGCAACAATACAAAGCAAATACTTCTTTGCTTTATAGGTTCTTACAGTGCCCCCACCGTTATCATGTGAGAGCAGATTCCAGAAGTGCATTAAGCACTCTGACTAATTTCAGTCATGTCTTATCCATTTTCTCTGTCATTTTCTCCTTAGGCAAAGAACTGCATGCGCAGTGATTTGTTTTGACTTTGTTTTCTTGGTTAGTTAATTTATTTTATTTAATTGCCTATTCCATGTTGTGTTTGCATTAGAGTGAGCAGGTCAAAGAAACTATGTTTTGGTTTTTGGAAAAGAAAGCATGAAATGTTTGATGGACTTTATGTCCTGGAGGAATTTTTGACACTTTTTTCCTAATCGGAAGGCAAGGTTTCAACAATTAAAAGCAGATATTTTAAAATTTTCAATTCTGTGAAAACCTGAATGTATTTTGACTTTTATTGCTCTCTGGGACAAAATAAAAGTAGAAATAATGGAATGTATGATAGGGCTGAAATTCCAGTTTGCTTCCATCTTTAGTAATCAGGAAATATTTTTGATGTCATTCACTCATTCTTTTCTGCTCAGCACAAAGATTCCTGAAATCCTGTGCCTTAAGCTTATTTGTAGAGATAAAAAGTTAGTGATAATGAGGAAAACTAGAAAAAAAAACAAAGTGAAAAATGGGTCATTTTCTTAAAGCTGTGATTCAGAAGTTTGGTGAGGAGAAGGAAAGGCAGCAGTTCACCCACCCAATTTTTTTTCCCTTTATGAATATATAACTTTGCTATGAATAATAGGGAATCTCATTTGTTTCTTTATCATACAGACAGACAATCAAAATGAGGCTTTAAATTCAAACAATATGGAAAAAAGAAAGCCAGCTGGAAACTGCAAGAGACAAAGAAAGCCAAAAAAAAAAAAAAATTAGAGTTTTTCTTATGGTTTGTCACATGTAAGTAATGCCAGTATGCTGAAGTTGATCACAAGCATCCTGGGTCTCAAATGTCTGATTAAGCCATATATAAAATGGTATGGTTCCTCTAAAATTGATGTTACTAGCTGAAGGATGCGGTTCCTCCAAAACTGATGTCCTTAGCTGTGCTTCTAATTAAAAAAAAAGATACAATTCAGCTTGAATCCAACAATCTTTACAATTAGTATTTAACTGTCCATAAAAAGTACTGATTCCCTTAATGAACCTGCTGCTACCATTGTTTACTACCTCGAATTTAAGGGAAAAAAACAATCACCAAGCAAATCTCATGTTACTATTTTTTCCACCTCTGTAGTCCCATTATCAATTGTAATTACACATAATTAATCAGTGCCAGTCTCTGAAAAAAAGCTTATTGAATGGAACAAGATTAAATAGATGATACCTCCATGGTCAAACCAAACACAGATCTAATATAAATCCTCACAAAAAGTTACAGTATAAAGTTAACATTTAATTCAACCAAACGTCACACCCTAGAATGTGCAGACCATCAAAATATTTCTTGATGAGAGTAATTAATCAGTTGTCCAGATATTCATTCTTGATTTAGAATAACTAAAACATGAGACAGAAAATCAGTGAAAGAGGATTATCTGCTAAATGCATGGTATTTTGAGAGCATGTTTACCATGCATGATGACTAAACTACTTGCACTTCTCTATGGGAAGGTCTCCATCACAGGTTTCACAGCTTTGATTTTTAGAAACATCAGTCAAGTTAGTCTCACAATTCCTTTCAGGTAGCAGATGTAAACAGTCAAGTATGGTAAATGCTAAGTAACACAAGAACAGGATGGGATTTTAGATTTTTGTTTCTTCCCCCCGCAGTATCTTTTTAAATTGGCCAATGCTGACTGCTATGAGTCAAAAATGTTTCAGGAAAGTGTCCATCGTGACAAGTTCCCATTTCATTTTTTCATACCTACACATTTCAAAATTGCTGATGTGTTCCACTTTGGCTTATTATTGCCAGGACATCACAATTGTGAGATGCTCCCACAGGGGCAGGAGCTTGGAAAATTAAAGAAGAAATTTTGTTTGATATACTTGCCTGAATGTTATGTTTTGAATTTTTAATTAACATTTTCAAGGTTTTGAATTTTCTTTCATATTCAAGATGGGTACTGTTTTGGTTTGGGGCTTTGTGATTCGTTTTTTTTAAAAAAAATTCAAAAAATTTATTTGAACAAGCAAATTATTATCTGTGAAGATGTAGAGCTAAGGTTACATAAAATATTCCAGAGAGAGCGAAGTGTGTTACGCCGGTGGCCCAGCTTACCCTGACTTCTGCTCAGCCCGCCTGGACGTTTGAATGAATTCAGAACAGTTCTTACAGGCAAGTACTTCTTTTCAGGAAATCCATGACTCAAAGCACCACATGCTAAAATACATTTAAAACATTTGCATCCACACATAACTGATATCTACCATTTTGCTCTCCCTTTACCAAACTTTTGAGAAACCTATGCATTTTTTTATCTCCTCAGGGTAATTACGGACAAAATTCTGGATAGAATTATTTTTTTCTAACAGTTGACGTGAACTTATTCAATGAGTGGATTTCTGTAAAACTTTCCAAATACAGGTAACTTTGCTGTGACTCACGAACTGGAGTGCTGACTCAGGCTTTGAGTAACTTAATTGCCACACTTAGAATTGTAGAGCGGGTAATATAGTTATATGGACTGCATTCTCATCCATGACTCCTTTGTGGTTGTAATAACTGTGTAGAGAGATGTTCTTTCTTTTTAAACAAGATTTTTCAGGGCAGTTTCAAAGCCTCTATAGACAAGACTGCAATACAGTAAAACTTACAACCACAAGCTAAAGAGGTATTGGGAAGCTGTAGTGTGTGTTTATATATATATATACTTATTTCTGACCTTTTCAAGGTAAACCAAAACAATTTTCATCAAATGAAAAGTATGAAAACTGTTCTGTATTTTGCTTTTAATACCACAAAGAGAATACTAAGAAATATGAGCACAATTCAGTTCTAATAATCGGGTTCACTACATATTTACAACATAAAAAGTTTATTTTTGTGGTTTTGACCCTTTTGAACCTGTCTTTCGTTTTATATATACATAAAAACATATATTTACTGCTTTGATGACATTTTGCTTAAATGTGAAACTCAGTAAACAGTGAGAGAAATTGGTAGGCTATTTACCAGTTCATATACAATAAAGAAATATTTCTGTTAAAATTTAAGTTCACTTAATTTTTCTGTTCCCTTTTTTGGTAATATCTGTATAGGACTGAACTTGAAGAAAATGAGCTACAGTAAATCACTACATAAAACCTGTCTTTTTTATACCATGTAGATTCATGTTTCATGAACCCTTACATTTTCAAAGTAGCCAAAATTCAACAAACAATATCATTGCTACACTATTTATGTTTATGAGCCATGCATTTGAGGTAGGTTTATTTTTCTCATGGCTATCAACTCTTTCCTCAAGGTGGTATTTTTAAAGGAATTAATAGAAAAAATACAAAATATTTTTCAGTTTGTCCCAGAATTTAGGCCATAGTCAAGATTGCAGCTTCTTTTTGGGAATGGGTGGCAATGGTTTTCCAAGTAATTGGAATTCTTGAAGTGACCATAAAAATATATTTTGCTCTGGGAATAACATGCTTCAGCATAATATAATTCAAGAACTGAGATCCCCAACTGCCATTGAACCAAAGTTCCCCATGTTAGCCTGTAGTATACTATCATTTCAATCATATTACAAAATATTACTAATAAATAGGATAATTATGGAATAGCAGTACCCATTTCAAATATTGTTCATTGGACTCTGATAGAGTAACAAGAGGAATGTTTCTTCTTTTTCTGTATTTTTTCTAGCATGTCATATAATTCATATAAAACAGAACAGCAAGTTTCTTTGCAGCAGTGGGTGTAAATGGCTTCCCCTGAAGTGCTGCTTGGTACTTCTGATTGGCAAGAACTGGATAAGCCAGAATAGAGACCACAGAAGCGTATTTTGGAACTCTCTGTTTCACTGGACTGGCCCTCCACTTCAAGTGCCATCTTTCCTGAGTCGAAGCAGAGAAAGTCTACCCATGTCCTGAGCACCGCATCGCAGCCCGTGTTACCTATCCCTAACAGGGAAACTTATTTACTAGCTTCCAGCGTGCCAGAAATGTTACGTCCACCCAGTGCAAAGCTGAGGAAGAAAGCCAAAAACAATCACTGCAATAAGCAAGCTGCTGCAGGTTTTCTAAGCATCACAAAGCAAAACAGGTAGCTGAAGTTCAAATAGACAAGGTTATCTGGGTCCTCATCACGCAACTATTATATGTTGCAAGGACAGCTATATATAGTGGCAAGGACTGCATTCTTTTTCTGTTGCTACTGAACACAAATATATTTAGCACTCTTCCTCAGGGAAAATTGTGTTAAATTTGGGATTAGTGTGAAGGGAGGTCTAGCAGAGAAACTTGTAACATATACTTTCTTATAACATAGATGCTTATAGCATATCCATTAGCTGACAGTGAAACAGAGCTCAGTAGATAGCATCTTTCCCTGTGTGGCATGAAAGGAGGAGAGGGAATAAGGGGACAGTAATGAAAGGTTTCCAACTTCTTCATGCCATGTATTGACTCACCAATCCAATGTTCTCCATCTACTGGATGAACTGTGGAGAGTATTTCCCCTTCTGACACTTGTGTCTCTGAGAGTGGTATTACATTCAAAGAAATGTTACCCACATCTCAGACACCTCTTACAAGACTTGAAAAACTCTGCTTCCACAGCTCCCACAGTCTCCCACTGATTTATACCGTTCTCTGCTACTCCATCCCCAGACCCAAGGCTTCAGTGTTGTTTGTTACAGATTGAGAAGAAACGAGGCTTCAAAATCCCCACTCTCTTCAGTCCCCCCCAGTTCAGAGTCCTAATGGAAGCAGGCTGAAACAAGCCTAAGTTGCTGTAGTTTGAAAACTTTAAAAATAGATTATTATGGTGAGGCAAAAATGCCAGGAAGTTGATAACCTACACACTAAGTCTCAGCCCAGTGTGAATCAAAATGACAGTTATGAAGTCTTGGAAAATGGCAATTGTAATGAAAAAGTCTACTGACCCTTGACTAATAGTGTCAGCAACCCAACAGTGCTTAATTATTAAAATCAACACATGTCCCGCATTGACAGCCCAGTGTTTTGAACTGCACAATTCTGGTGACGAGGAAGAAACAATAAGTAGTAGCAGCAAACCTCCCTTCTTTATTCATTCTTATCTGCTCTCTCTTTTTGCTGATCCCCTTCCACAACAGAGTTAGTAAGGTCAGCATGACTATGTTTTCCACAAGTTTGTTAAGAATCAGTGTTTCCCCTAACAAACAAAATGTAAACTGCAACAACTAAAAACAATGAGGACGTATTTGTGTAACCTCTACCTTAGAAAGCAAGGGCATGTTGTGGTGCAATATGTTGAACTCCATAACAAGAGAGTCATAGGATCATAGCAAAATTCAGGTTGGTAGGGACAGCAGAAGGTCACCAGTCCAGCCTCCAAGGACATAAATTACATCTTTTTAGTCTGCTGTTTAAGTTCTTCAGGAGAAGTTGTCTGTATTTCCAGTGCTGCTAGGAATATGATCAGGTAGGAAAAAAGCTTGTCCTGTGACGAACCTGGCAGATGTCAGTTAGCTTCAGAAACTGCTGTACGTGGTGCTACCGACTTCAGGCCCATTCTTCTGCCAGGAAGATATTTCCCCTTTTTCCTCTCCCACTTTTGTTTAAATGTTTTTCTCCCCACTCGCCCTTTATTTCAGTAGTAATGGTGGCAGAATCCTACTGGAAGACTGTTAAGATGAGAGCACTGGCAGGTCTGAGAAATTGATATCAGTATATCAATCGGTATGAGCAGCTAACTAAAGTGCTTACAAAGCAATCCAGAAATGCTCAGTTATCTGCTCTAAGTGATAAACTGTGTTAAGCAGGATGTATAGACCTCTTTGTACACTTAACATGAAATAGTTAAAAGACAAACTAATGTTACATTTTCAATATGGGACATTTAAGCATATAAAAAAAAAGTATGTGTTGAGTAAAATAACATATGTGCTCATAAAGATCTTCATATTTTATTGATATGGCCCTTTCATTCCTGGTAATCTATGCACAAGTGTTTATAAATAAATATTTATTCATATGTTTGTATCTGTGCACCTGTACATGTACAATGCCAGAACACCAAGATTGTTGGAAAATGTTAAAATGGATGTTAGAAATGCTCTAAAACAGAACAAAAAGTCTCATCTGATAACATTGCTCATCTAGGAGTAAAGCACTGGAAAGAGTTCGCCCTATCAACGTGAAGCCGTGCTCAGCCTGATTAGCTTTCTCCTTGCCAAGGACCTTCAAGCATTTACTGAGACTGATGTGGAAGTGCCGGATCCAGTGTGAGAGCAAGAGAGCTGTGTGTGGGTGTTAAGGCCAGAAGCACCAAAGCAGTTGCACTTGGGCAGTAGTTGTGGGGACACTCTTCTGTCTCGAATGAGGAAAGAGCCCAGCTGGGTCAGCATCCCCTAAAGCAGGAGGCACCCTCCAGAGCAAGTGCGTTTGGGAGGAGACTACCCTAACACCAGTTCTGCGTTATAGGTGTTCCCACTTCTGATCACTTCTCTTTTAGGTTCCAGTCCTCCAAAGATGTGCTACAAATTTAACTTAAATACATGAATTGTCCCACTGAGGCTGATGGAAAATCAAATTAAAGTAAAAATCCTGCAGGCTTGAGAGATAAGTAGCAAATGAAATGCCACCTCCGTTCACCCCTTACTCTGTTATGATATGTCTTCCTCATGACAATAATTTGAGGATGAGAGCTGCGTGGTCACTAACCCTCCTTGCAGTCTGTTTTGTTTTGACAGAAACCTGGCAGGGGTTCACCCAGATCATTCTGGAGCACCCTGGGCTTGGTGACCAGAGAATCTCATTGCAGAGATTCTTGGTTCTGCAGAGAACAGTTCTCTTGCAGTACAGATGCAACTCTTGAAACATAGGCTCAATAAAGCATCTTTTTGGAGTTACAAAAGTCATCTTAGAAAAGTGACTTCAAAGCCCAAGACATCTATAAGCTTCTAAAAATGTTACCATAGATTTAGGAAAATATTAGTAACACTCTTCTGTGTCTTCCTGCTTCTCGGTAAGGTAGAACATTCAAAACTCCCCTGTAATTTTGTCAGTAATTTTTGAATATTCCTCTACTTTTTATAATCTTGAATATTAATCTGAATAAGTAAAAGATCAATATGAAACATAATAACAATAATTTTCCTGATACAAGGAAAATGTATTAATTTATTATGCCATTAGAACACGTGTAAACTTCTTTGTTGGTAAAGAAAATCAGAAATATTTTATGCCATATCAAGTACCAAAGAATATATTATGAGAAATATTGTAACTGTTATAAAACTGGTGATAAATTGTCACTACAGCTCACAGGTGCTTTTTTATGCTACCTGTACTCTCCTTACAGCATGGTAAAGCCCTGAGGTCTCATTTAGTTCTGTCTTTACCCATCAGAGCACAACATGGCTTTTCAGCAGTGGACTTTTTGGTGAGGTGAACATGCTAACGGTGACTTCTGTTTTAATAAAGATTTGGCTTCTATTTTTAAACTGGTGCTCAATCTAATACTGTAATCTGCATTCTCTATAGATGGAAATAAAAAAGTATTACAATGAATATAGCTATCAAAGTCTATTAATTCCAGTGTGAGAGTTTCTTCTTATTGAAAGGTCATGCAGTACTCTTATATCTACAGCAATACATAAAAATGAAGGGAAATCACTTTCTTTTGCTTTAGCATTCATTTTAATATGTTATTGATAACCTGTCTGTAATAGCAACATAGTAGAGAGCAAGTATCTCCCCTTCAGTTTTGTTTTAGGACAAGTATTAAAAGACTCAAAGCATAAGGTGCTAGTTTTGTAACTCCTCTGACTTCAGTGTTTTACTCCACTGCTGAATTTGGTCCATTTGGAAAGCTTTGCGATTTGTTACTGTAGAGCTGGATCTCCTTTTTTAAACATTCTTGTACAGCTCACATGCATGCTAAGTAATACAGCTGCAGTCATCTGTAAAAGCTTGGAATTAATTTTCCTCTTTATTGCTGCAGCTTATTTCATTCCGCCTTTCCCTTTATATTTATAATACAGAAAAATTTCTCATTCCTTGAGAAAGCATTGCAGTTTCCTTCCTTTTTGTATTACGTGTCAGTAAAGTAATCAATGCAACTGTTATCATCGGTACACACGCTAACTACAGTATGAACATTGCCAGAAAAAATTTACTGAAATGGTAAATTAAATCAAGACATAAAACAAATCTTTTCTGTTTTGCTGATGAAAATCTGAGCCTAGAAAATAAAAATGAAAGAGGCAGAACTTTACAGATGAACATGTGGCGTAAAGGGATGAATAAGAAAACAAGCTAAAGAAAATGAAAGTTACTACATAGCATAAGCAGAATTCTTTGGGAAAAAATGCATCTTTTTTGTTATGCTACTATGTTTTAAAATGCATGTGTGACTACTGGGCAAAACTCATCTTTTCAAGGGAAAAAGCCACAGATGGGAAACAGTTATGTTAAAGAAAGCTGTTAAAAAATGAGGAAAATGTAAGGTGTTTTGTTTTGTTTTTTAAATCCTGATTTAGGACTAAAATGTCCATGCCAAAAATAGCACTTCCCCTGGGCTTCAAAATAAGAATATGCCTAGAACAGGGAAGGGGCTTAGGTTTACAGTTAAAAGCTTTTTTCTGAATCAAACATTTCATCTTCATTGTACTTATATTAGTGTGGAGACTGAGTGGAGGGACCGACTGTGGATCAAGTTGTGTTTTGGAGATCACATTCACCACACAACTGAATTCCATGGAAAAGTCTTCCCTATACATATATATACACATATGTGTATCAGTGCATATGTGTGTGTATTGTCCAATATCCATTTCACCGGGAGATGACTGTCAGTCACCTGATTGATGCTGTATTCTCCTTCTGCTCCGACACTCCTACACCTTCTACTCTGTGGAAGCCAAAGAGGAACAATAAGAATAATTGAGACTGTGCTTGATGATGATTGCTATTTATCTTAGCTGTTCATATTCCTCTAGTCTTCATAGCATCCTTTACTGTACTTTGCTCTGTCAGCCTTATGAGGTTCAGGGTATGGCTGTGGATATTTTTAGGTTCTTTGCCTAGCATGCTGGCATCACTGAATCCCATGATTTAGGTGAATAATTCTTGCTTGTCATTGTGTAGGGAGACTTGGACTAGAATTACCTCCGAAACTAGCAGAATGGTATCTAAAATGTGAGTTTTTTCTGGGGAGTTTATGAATAAGTCCTAAGTGAGCTCACATATGAAGTCTTTAACAAAGCAGGGAACTGAGTTAACTCTTCATTCGGTGTCTCTACCTCACCTCCATCTCTGCAGACATATCCGTGCAGCCTCATGCAGGCTGCTTGGCCGTATGCAATGCAGGCACTGCCCTCTCCATCACTGCACATGCTTCATTAAGTGAGCATTACCCTTTCTCTGCCCAGACATGAAAGAACGTATTTTCTGTAACACAACACATTTCCTTATCAGATTTAAACTTTATAATAGTTTTGTATTAAATATTTTAACTTAGGTCTGCTGGAAGAAGGAAGTATTTCCTTGGGGTAGAGGTTCAAAATTATGTCTAAACTGTTCTTCCTTTCTGTGTTATATGGAGAAGCATTATTCTCATTGCATTATCTACCTAATGTTTTTTACACAACCAACAGTGAGTGAATTACTGGTGACTACATTTTCTGGAGCAAATACATCTGCTGCTTGATGCGGCATTGTAAATAATGAATCTATCGAACGTGTTCACACCATGCCCTTCAAAGGAGAATGAAAATGATCTCTAGATTTTAACGCTGAAGTATCTCAGAGTGCTTCCAGTGAAATGGAAGACCACCTTTTTTTATCTAGTATAACCCCTTTACACGTGAAATCTATCCAAGCGCTAAGAAATTTGAAACTAAATATTTCTTCATTAAAATTATCATTGCTATATATAGCACCGCACGTGCTGCACCTGCGGTGCTGTGGTAGGACTGTTTGAGGAGGGAGGGGAAAATGCCATTAATGGGATCGATAAATTGGACCGGGACAAAAGCAAACCAGCGTGCTGAACAGGCCTGTATAATCCAGTTCTCCCACTGAGGTCCTCATATCACAGAAGCCCATCCAGTTCAGCGTGCCGCCCGCAGACAGTGCTTGGCACGAAGGAGGAGCTGGGCTTTGGGCCTCAAGACAAAGGCAAGCAGAAACTGATTACCAGACACTTCTCCTCAAAGAATATATATCAGCCTATTCCTCAGCTTCGTGCTAGGCTTTTCTGTGCTGGTTGATGCCTTTAGCAGTGCCTTCCATTGTTTTAGCTATCACAAAACCAAAAGATATTTAATTCCCTCATTATCTAATGGAAGTAAAAAGTGGCACTTGTATCTCTCAGTTCAAGCTGATAATTACCCCCCTCTCCATTTCTGCTTGTCCCACGGGGGTAAGCAACCTTATCATCTCCCTTTTTGCTAACCTGCCCTTCTGCTCTTCTCATGCCCATCACATTTTTTCTAAAACTGTCTGAACTGTTTAACATAATCAAGTGAAACTCAGAGCAGTTGTCTGCAGCGAGTATTTAGCCTGGGGTTGCTGCGTCTGTTCCAGATCTGGAGCAGGGCTTGTAAGCCTGCAAGCGCATTTGTTTCCTACCAGCTGTATCAGTTGGTCTAATAAAGATTATTACAGTTCCCTACAAATATCACTTCATTTATATTCTTAGGCAGTCTTGGCAACAGCACAGCCACTCGTCAATATATATATACATAAATATGTGGAAAATTTGATGATTCACACAAACACTTGTATACATATCTGAAACTAGCATTTTCAACAATGGATCAAGCCAGAAAAAACCCATTAATTTGGAGTTCAAATTATTTGCTTCATTTTCTGATTGAATACAATTTATTTAAAATACTATTTTAATTTACTTATGGTTGTTTTTACTCCTTCAGGATAAAATTAGCTAAACTCTCCAAAAAGCTTAACTGCTTTGAAGTAAAAAGTATCAATGTTTCATAATGAAATATGTCAGGCCCTCCTGAGTGTTTTGTGCCCGAAACTAGCTGAGGAACGTTATCCAAATTAGCCTATTTGAACTTGGGTTTTCCAAAGAAACAAAACCTAGTTGCAATCTAACAAAGAGGTTTGGCATCCTCACTGACGCGAAGAGAAAACTCAGAACTTCTGCTGATATGTGTGTGTAAAAGATGTTAGAAAAAGGTAGGGAGATTGCAAAACCTTATCATCAAAACAGTATCTGGTTTGTAAGATGAGATCTTCCTGCATCAATACCCACCAGCTGAGCTTGAATTAAAGCTTTTTTTAAGGAAATGAGACCTTGTTTTCCATTTTGTCAACACTGAGGGTGATTTTCTGCCATTGGTTTATAGCTGGAATTTGTCCTCATGTTTTGTAACTTCATTCAAAAATAAGCAGTTATCAAATAAATTAGTGGTAGCTTCTGGTGGCTTTATGCACAGGTGCTATAAAAAGCTATATTCTTCAGTCCCCTGTATGAAACACTGGCTATTGATGTTGTCATCTGCATTAATAAAAATCACATATATGGCCACAGCAAAATGCATTTAAGAAGCATGGAGCTGGAGAAAAACTGAATTGCTGAGATCAGAGAAGTCTTAGACTGAGTTGTAGTAACGAGGATTTATCAGTGAAGAGCAGTGACATTTGGCACTATTTTTTTCAAGGAAAGGACTTTTTTTGAGCAAGATTGTAGACAGAGTCTCAATTAAAAATCTTTGTCCTACTTAAGTAACAGACATGAATGACAGCCAATTCCCAAGACATACAAGACATATTCAGCAAGTTCTGTCACTGTGTTCATTCATGCCTGTTTTTCTGACCAAACAAGCTTATAATACTTATACAGCCCTCAATTATTTTACATAGTTTACTGCAGTGAGCTTGGTAACAGAACAAACAAACAATCTGGAAAACAATAGATAATAGATGGTTTTTAGTAGCTTAGAACTCTTTGGAAGTTAGAAAAAAAAATATGATTCATACTGTCTTTTGATCCTTGTTCTCCTCTAGTGTCTGAGAAGCTATGAACAAAACAGTGACTGGATACCTGCCACTTGAAAGAAGGCAAACAGGAATATGGAGAATAACATATATATTGAAATATTTGTATTACATTATGTTCTGTCATTTTTCAGGACAGCCCACAAAGTCAGGGATGTGTGTGTGGCTGTTCAAAGTCATGTGGAATTTATGGCAATAGGGCATGTGAAGTACTCCATACTAAACACCACAATACACATTTAATAGTGATTAGAAGTGTCCTTGAGTGAAATAAGATATTCTGCTTTCAAAATGCACTAACAGCATACAACAGGTAGCTGAGTAAGGTGCTTGGCTGTTGGCATTGGAGTCAGGACAGCAAGCTTGCCTGCCCCCATCCAGCCCTCAGCCCGTGCCACACTTCAATTCATCCAGATCTGTGGTAGGTGGGAATGAGCAAGCAAAGATCAGCAGGTGAGCCCTTCCTAAAGTGGCTTTTCTACCAAACCCAGTGCCTCATACTGCATCCTCATGCACTGCTGGGAGCATGGGTGCAGAACTGGCAGCTTACACCCCAAAGTTACTTCTTAGTATCTGCCGCACAGGGAAACTCTAGTTACTCAGTCATTTTTGGTTGTGAATACAGAACTGAGAGCTGAAGGTCCTAGCTGTCTAACTACAGTCTCTTTAGTGGGCTTTCGCATAGAATAGAATAGACTAGACTAGAATAGAATAGAATAGTTTCAGTTGGAAGGGACCTACAATGATCATCTAGTCCAACTGCCTGACCACTTCAGGGCTGAGTAAAAGCTAAAGCATGTCCTTAAGGGCATTGTCCAAATGCCTCTTAAACACTGACAGGCCTGGCGCACCGGCCACCTCTCTAGGAAGCCTGTTCCAGTGTTTGACCACCCTCTCGGTAAAGAAATGCTTCCTAAAGTCCGGTCTAAGCCTCCCCCGGCGCAGCTTTGAACCATTCCCACGCGTCCTGTCACTGGACACCAGGGAGAAGAGATCAGCTCCTCCCTCTCCACTTCCCCTCCTCAGGAAGCTGTAGAGAGCAATGAGGTCGCCCCTCAGCCTCCTTTTCTCCAAACTAGACAAACCCAGAGTCCTCAGCCGCTCCTCACAGGACATTCCTCGCAGCCCTTTCCCCAGCTCTGTTGCCCTCCTCTGGACGCATTTGAGTACCTGAACCTCCTTCTTAAACTGTGGGCCCCAGAACGGCACACAGCACTCAAGGTGAGGCCGCACCAAGGCTAAAGACAGCAGGACAACCACCTCTTTTGACCGGCTGGTTATGCTGTGTTTGAGGCACCCCAGGACGCGGTTTGCCCTCTTGGCTGCCAGGGCACGCTGCTGACTTGTATGGAGCCCGCTGTCCACCAGCACCCCCAGATCCCTTTCTGCAGGGCTGCTCTCCAGCCACTCCTCTCCCAAGGTGTGCTTGTGCCCGGCGTTACTCCGTCCTAGGTGCAGAATCTGGCATTTGTTCTTTTTAAATTTCATGCCATTGATGCAATTACTTGATGCATTGCTTTCTTTTGATGTGTTGATGCATTGCTTTGCTTTGATGCAAAGCACCAGTAAAGTAAAGGCTAATGTTTAGGCAGATAATTTGCGGCTGATTTGCTGATCACTCTTCTAGCGGCAAGTGTTCCATATTGCATACTGCACGTTCAAACTGGCAACCTTGACCAGTAGTGCATAAAATGCTCAGAGGGGCCAGTCAGAACAAAGTGGTAGACCTCTGCAAACGATATCTGCCAAGTCTGATGCCAAATGAACACATAATGATGTGGCCCAATATGGGCCCAAAATAAACATGCCATCTGACACTGAGTCTACAGTTCCACAGTAAGCCTCAGGCTTGCAGCATATATAGGGCTAAATCGCTGCAGAAACTGTTAACCAGACCTCCACTCAGACCATGCCTGACAGCGTTAATTCAGCTGAGAGTTGTGAGTGTGTTATAAGAGAGGCTGTTCTTTCTCTTTGGTTGGCAAATTTTTCATGGGAGTGCTGTTACAGGGTGAATACCTAGATGTAATTTTGAAAGGATCTAAAATGACAGGTTAAAAAGTAGAATGAAGTCTGATGGCTTGACATTAATTTCTCTCAGCATTTGAATGAGCAGACCATAGTGCAAGGTAAGAAAACTTCCCAGGAAATATTATTCACAGTTTTCTCTGTTGTGTGTTGTGCATTTAGACCTTTATGTAACAGTAAAGAAAATGTTAAATTAAATTGAAAAGGCTGTCCTTCCTCTTGAGAAAACAAAGTTAAATACAATTATACTAATCTTTTAAGGCCAAGAATGTACATCGTACACATTAAAGGTGATTGTTTTGTATTACTGAAAAGGTCCGGCTTAGCTTCAAAAAGCATCAGCTGCCTTTCTCTTTCATTAATATAAAATGTCTTTGTTACCTTTAAAAATGTAAGATCAAATTCTCAGTCTGCTAAACCTCATCTGGGTTTTGTGCAAGTGCTTGTGCCCCAGACATACTGGGGCAAGACCATACTGGATTGATAAGGAAAGCAAGAGAGACCCTTTCCAGCCACATGAACAGGAATGGGTTTTGGAAGGGAATACTTCAAAATATCACTGCCTTACTGTAATTTTTTTTTTTCAGTCTTTTATGGCATGTTATAAAGGAACTAGTGTTTAGAGAAAAAGAAAGTATCTCTTTTTGCGGCAGGTGTGGCTTCATACTGCCATATTAGACTGACCACTTTTTAGCTGGATCTCTTGAGCTGCCTGCAAATCAAGATGTAAAAGTACACAGCAGTGTACTTTGTTCTTTGAAAAGCTAAGGATGAAGATGTTTTCACTGTGGATATTGTCCTTCTGGAATATTATCACAGAATCACAGAATCACAGAATCGTATAGGTTGGAAAAGACCTTTAAGATCATCGAGTCCAACCGTAAACCTAACACTACCAAGACCACCACTACACCATGTCCCTAAGCACCTCATCCAAACGTCTTTTAAATACTTCCAGGGATGGTGACTCAACCACTTCCCTGGGCAGCCTGTTCCAATGCTTGATAACCCTTTCAGTGAAGAAAAATTTCCTAATATCCAGTCTAAACCTCCCCTGGCGCAACTTGAGGCCATCTCCTCTTGTCCTATCACTTGTTACCTGGGAGAAGAGACCGACCCCCACCTCTCTACAACCTCCTTTCAGGTAGTTGAAGAGAGCGATAAGGTCTCCCGTCAGCCTCCTTTTCTCCAGGCTAAACAACCCCAGTTCCCTCAGCCGCTTCTCATAAGACTTGGGCTCCAGACCCTTCACCAGCTTCGTTGCCCTTCTCTGGACACGCTCCAGCACCTCAATGTCTCTCTTGTAGTGGGGGGCCCAAAACTGAACACAGGATTCGAGGTGCGGCCTCACCAGTGCTGAGTACAGGGGCATGATCACTTCCCTAGTCCTGCTGGCCATGCTATTTTTGATACAAGCCAGGATGCCATTGGCTTTCTTGGCCACCTGGGCACACTGCTGGCTCATATTCAGGCAGCTGTCAACCAACACCCCCAGGTCCTTCTCTGCCAGGCAGCTTTCCAGCCACTCTTCCCCAAGCCTGTAGCGTTGCATGGGGCTGCTGTGGCCCAAGTGCAGGACCTTGCACTTGGCCTTGTTAAACCTCATACAATTGACCTCAGCCCATCGATCCAGCCTGTCCAGGTCCCTCTGCAGAGCCTTCCTACCCTCAAAGAGATCAACACTCCCACCCAATTTGGTGTCATCTGCAAACTTACTGAGGGTGCACTCGATCCCTTCGTCCAGATCATTGATAAAGATACTAAACAGAACTGGCCCCAACACAGAGCCCTGGGGAACACCACTTGTGACCGGCCGCCAACTGGATTTAATTCCATTCACCACCACTCTTTGGGCCTGGCCGTCCAGCCAGTTCTTTACCCAGCAAAGAGTACACCCGTCCAAGCCATGAGCAGCCAGTTTCTCCAGGAGAATGCTGTGGGAAACCATGTCAAAGGCTTTACTGAAGTCTAGGTAGACAACATCCACAGCCTTCCCCTCATCCATTAGGCGGGTCACCTTGTCATAGAAGGAGATCAGGTTGGTCAAGCAGGACCTGCCTTTCCTGAACCCATGCTGGCTGGGCTTGATCCCTTGGTTATTCTCTACATGCCGTGTGATAGCACTCAGGATGATCTGCTCCATCAGGATGATTATGGGACAAGGGGGCATCAAGTTGCCATCCAGAAACACTTAATCCATGCTTCCCTGATGTCTGCAGCCATATCCTGATCCACTAGATGCTGACAAGGCATTCAGGCGTGATCAGGGCCTTTGGCAGGCCTGGCTTACTGTGCGGGATCTCCACGTGTGACAACACTGTAGCTGCCTGTGCCTTGAAACTTTTGACACAGTATAAAAGACAGAGGATTGCGCAGCCTGTGAACTATGGCATAGGGGCGAGATACTTTATAATGTATATCACTGTATGATCTGAACTCTATGGTCCAAATCATCAAAATCGCTCATGGAAGGGGAAGAGGAAATGGGTGCTATAAGGGCCAATCGCTCCGCAAATTTTCTCTCTCATGGTAGTCTCAAGACTAGGAACTGGCCTTTCCAGTATAGGGGATGCTATAGCAGTGGACAGTATTCGCTGAGTTCCAATTTGTCCTGCAGGGAATGTTGGTTCTTCCATGAATAGCATGAAATACCATAGTGCAGGTCAATTACACTGCCTTTTCAGTTAGCCCTGCTGTCCTAGAGATGAGGTTTTCAGTTTTCCAGAATTTTGTGCTCCTCATTTGTAACAAAGCAACAGAGCTGCAACACATCATTCTGGGTGGAAGCATGCACACAGGTGTCAGTAGCTGTAGAAGGTATAAATATTCAGGTTAGCCTTCTTTTAAATGAAAAATGCAAATATACTGATTCAGAATTGCTTGCTGTGAAATACAGTTTCATCATCACTAAAAGTAGCTGAAATAGTCAAAATGAAACATCAGTGTTTTGTCTTGATTTTAAAAGATTTTGCTTTTTCAGAATATTTTTTGGTTTTAACATTTTAAGATATTATGTTTCTTTCTGATTCAGGACCAAATATATTTCCCTTTAAGAAAAATATGAGGGAACAAAAAAATGTTTCCTGTCCTCCTGTAGTTTTGATGGTCTTCTGGCATGACATTTTATTCACCACTGCATAACTACAGCTACCATGGATGTGCCTGAATTCAAATTTATGGAATTGTACAGGTATAAAACTGAATCACTCTAGTGATTAATTAAACCCACTGAATTACAATGAAAGCCAAATCTAGGACTATGGAAAGGACTTTTGTTCAGGAATGTTGGCAGAAACACATTTAAAGTAAAGACAGGTTTCATCTTCTAAGTGCATTGTTTGAATTGATTGTCTCACACCCACAGAGGAGAAAGCACTTTACGTTTCAAGTTATCAGTGGCAATGCTCATAAGTTCAGACTGAAATATACTTCCATCCCTATTCACTCACGTACGCTGTTCCTTATGACATGTTATATGACAATGTTCTGAATATTACATTCAGTCCTGCCAAGTTAGGAATAAATTTACCCAAGTTGTTAATCTTTGTTATAAGTCCTGGACAGGTTTTTGTTGGTAGGGTTTTCTTTTTGCGGGTTTTTTTTACAGAACTCTGCAATATTCTTAATTTCTTTCTGCTACCAACAGGAGATAATTAACTTCTAGCATTGCTATTTTATTCACTGAAAACTGACCCTTCTGTTTTAGCATCAGTTCATTGTGCAGAATTCTTTGTAGTGCTTTAATTAACCTGGCATGATGATCTCAGTACAGCCCCAAGTAAAATTAACATCAAACACTCATATGGAATTGTTCTGTAAGATAGCTTGGGTGATGAACATATACCATATGGTAATCTTTAAAAATAAAACCTGCCAAATAGCATATTTAATGTGACTCTGCTGGCATACTCATAAGGATTGTAAAAATCAAAAATAATTCTGAGCACTGCTCACTTCAAAGGATCACAAAATATTTTATACAAACTATCTATCTTTCTAAAATCAGCTCACCTACCACTTAAAGCAGCCACTTCTGCAGTGAAATGCAGCAGCTATTGCAGTAAAGCACAGCAAATTGGAACAGCAATTTTAGGGCAGGTAATGAAGACAAATGGTGTATCTTGTTTAAACTGCAGGGGCAGAAGGTAATTACCCAAATTTGGAGCTGGCTGAGATACCAGACCTAACACCTTTCTTGCAGAAAAGTGTCAGTCATGATTTTATAGCTGGGTAACATTAAACAGAACATGAGCAAAGCCTGGTTTTTAACACCAATTGGGTAAACAAGTTGGATTCTGCGGGAGAAGAGTTCCTGCTTACATTTATGTGTGCAATAAAATCAGCCATGTCTTTGCTGTACCCCATTGCCAGTTAGATGAGAATTTAGAATTGATTTTATGATATGATCTAAAGTCCACTGAAATCAGTAGAAAACATTGACTGGCTTTGGATCAGGTCTTCTGTCAGCTCTAGTTTGTTGGAGAGGGGAATTGTGCTCTGGTTTATTACCTCATAGTTGTTGTATATTGAAATATGGAAATGGTAGATTTGCAAGAGCAACATATCCAATCAAGGCAGGAGCTTTTTCATTAATGATAGTCATCGTACTTTCCTAGCATCTTGCTGTGCCACCTGCTCGGCTGGACTATTCTGAGTGGTTTTGTGGCTGCTCCTGGCTAATGCACGTAGTTCTCGTACTGTTAGGCTGAGGATGCAACTTGCCAGAGTTTTTGCTCTTTCAAACCTCAGTAAAGACAGAGAAAAGTGATTCATCCTATGGAGGGTCTGAATTACGCTTTGGAGCTGCTCCTTTGTACTGACGAAGGAGCCACCATTGCCCGCTGTCCTAAATCAGCTGCTCAGTTAACTGCCTGGTGTTTCATGGGGTAGATGTAGTCCTCAGATCTCTCAGCAGTAAAAAAGATCATTCACTTCACCTTAGTTTACAAAGTAAGAAACTTTCATTATCTCACTTACCACTTTTGTTTGCATTGTCATGGCACAGTAGTAGCATTACAGCTACTGTTGCAGTATATCACCGAACATTTCACACATTTCTTCTATTCTGATTAAAACATGAGCACAATGACCTTCTTTTCTGAAAATACACTCTCCTTTTCAGCTTTTTAAAATATGCTGACCTCCAGAAAAAAAAATGCTTAGCCATTACAAAACTAGCTTTGGTAGCACGGTAATAGTCCACTTTATGGAGATTCATGTTTATCTCACTGTTACATATCATTGGAGTCACCTGCCTTAGCATCCTTCCATTTACCTAAAACAGCTGTGATATTTCAGCATATTTTTTAACAAGTCTTTCTAACTGGTGCAGCTAACTTCCCAGCTGGCTTTGAATAACCAAGGAAGGAGTAAAATTTGGTGGCAGTTTATGACTATTTTCCATCTTGACTCACCTATAATTATAAGTGAAGGAAAAAAAGATGGTAAAAAATAATCTCAACAGATTATCTTAACAATTACAGTTGTCCTCCTAAAGCAGAATACACACTCAGTAGGGGGGAAAAAAACCCCCTTGTGTTCCCTGAGGTTAGCCTCATTAAAGTTGCTTTCCTGATTATTCAGGGTTTCTGTAAGTACTTTCAACTTCTTTAAACATTTGAAGATCCCTGTAGCTGTCAAGAGCCTGAAAGCTTTACTGATGCTCACCCCCATGGAGAACTTAACTGTTTTTCTTCTTTTCAAATTCAAATGGTATTTCATAGCCAGACAGGATTCACCTTTAGTCATTCCCTTCTTTTATTTTAAAACACAAGATACATAGACTGACACATGCATCTTCATAGAGCCTTACTAAAACCATGGGGCTATGCCGATGTGGAGCTTCACTTGCAAGGAATTGGATCAGAATTGATCCATTGCTGTCTTTAATTGATCTCATTTACATGCCATAGGTAATGCCAAAGCACATAATATCTTCCCCCCCTCCCCCGTTCTAAATGCCATCTATTTAAGCCTGGTTACACTAAGATTTCTGGTCTAGTTCTGCCTCTAACATGAACGTAAGTGTAATGCAGAGAAGACCACCCCTCTGAGGACTGTATCTGGCTTTTACATTAATTAGGGCAGCTGACATCAATGCTAATTCATTCCCCAATTATTTTAACAAAGCTTTTAGTCATTTAAACACACATACACACACATTTTCAAATTATAGGGCAAGTAGGATCACCTAGCAGGAGGCCAACAGTGACAGTGAACATCACATCAAGCCACAAAAAAGTAAGGTTTTGGGTTTTAGCTTAGTTTTATTTTATTTTAAGTAAATGACTCTACTTTCAAACCTTGCTAATTTCCAGGATGGACAGCTGTTAACCTCTAATTTATATTTGTGGTCACATTCTAAGGAACCAGGAAGGAATACCCCAAATTTTAGGGGTTGTCCAAACCTTACCACTTCTGAGCAGTATGGCTAAAAGTTTGGATCTAAATCTCAGCCATATAGAAGTTTGAAAGTGGACAGGTTTGACTTATAACAAAGAGGTCTGAAATGAAAGGCTGGTAGGAGCTAGGATCCATCTGGTAGGGCCCTTCGCAAGTCTGAAATTTAGCACGTCCATAGTCTTTGCCAACTGGGACTTTAGCCTCAGTCTCTTTTGTTGAATAGAAAGAATGTTTCTATTAAGCAGCAACTTCCTTTCTTGTGTCATTTTGGGAACTTAAATATTTAGTGTTTGTGAAAGACTTGAAATGTACTTTTTCAGAATTTAGTGGTAGAGTGAGAAAGGATCAGGTTTAGTGAGGATGCCCAGGGATTGTATCTCTCCTATTAATGTAATCTAACTGACATACATTCCAGATAACATGGTGTGGGCCATGCTGTTTTGCTTTACAATTCCCCGTATAAGGAAAGCACTTGTATTGGATCCTGTAGGAGTCTATTAAATGTCGATTCACCACTGCCTGTTGCTCTTGACCTGAGCAGCAGGCCCTTGAGGCAATCCAGGGCTTGTCAACATTTGGTTGAAATTAATAGGTCAGATGCTTGAGCTTTGAACCTGCTGCAGCTTTTCGGCTTCATTTTTTACTATGCATTCTTGTGTCAGTAAATGTAAATATTCCACTCCCAGTGTAGGTAAAGTGTCTTCATGCTTTCTTGCATTTCTATAGTAGATAAAAGAAGAGGAAAAAAAAGCCTAAATATATGGTGGCAAAGAACAGACAGTGTAGCTAAGCAGGCTTGCTAAAGAAAAATGTGAAATAAACAGCCTGAAGTACAAACACAGCCTGTATCTGAGCAGGAAAGGGACAGATATAGTCATAAAGAAAATAAAATGAAAGTCTTTACATCCTTGTTCTTTACCTAACTATATCTAATCATGCTTTGGTTTGTTTCACAGAATGACAAATTAACGCCATATTATTTCAAGTGCTGGCTTTTTGCCATTTTTACATTTATTTCATGAGAACTTGTCTCCATGACTAAAATATAGTTACCTAGTTGGGGCTTATTTTTAACTAGCTTTTGAGTGATAATGAATA
The DNA here is from genome assembly GCF_035582795.1 of Mycteria americana. Classification (NCBI taxonomy): domain Eukaryota; kingdom Metazoa; phylum Chordata; class Aves; order Ciconiiformes; family Ciconiidae; genus Mycteria; species Mycteria americana. The sequence continues at coordinate 16,420,197 of NC_134368.1, forward strand.
TGCTAACATATTCTAAGATTCCATAGTTTTGATTTACAGCCTTAGCATATGTAAAATCAGACAAAACCATATAAAGCTGCTTACACTTCCTTGTAACTGGTGTAATTCTCATAGGATTTACATGTGGCATAATAAAAATTAAAACCTGGGGCAAAATGGTTGATGATATTCAGATCGGCATATGCTGATCTAAATTAGGACTGCCATGGTGCAGCCCTGTCTTTTATCGGTGGCCATCTGGTTCAGGCAGCAGTGCTCCTGCAGTCACACATTCAGCCGGCTGATTGGATGAATCAGCCAGTCAGTAGATTTGGCTAAACACAGTCCGGCTGCAGCAGCGCTGGTTTAGCGTCTGTGGGATTGCCACGCAAAATGGATCTTCAAAAGAAGGTCCTCCGAGAAGTGCAATGCCCAGCCACCACAGCTGCAAGCCAGACCGTGGCTTTGCGGGAGTCTTCCAGGGGGGCTCCTGGTGGGGAGGTCCCAAAGCCGTCGTCCCTGCTCCCAGGTCTCCTTCTGTGCACGGCAGTAAGGGACACTGGAAAATGAAGTTATCAGTGCCCTGCTCTTGTGTGGAGGTTTTATGAGTTCTCATATAAAATCAGTCCAACAAAAGCTGTCATCCTTGGAGAACTGTGGCAGCTTGGTCATGGGCTGTTTTTTACACAATAGAAGAACTGTGTTCATGCATTGCAAATAACTCTTAAACCGTGTAAACATCAACAAGTAATATATCTGTCTTTGGGGATTTTTGACAACGACGTGTTTTTTAAATGCTTGTGGGTTTTCTGACTTATAATATCAAATACTTAAATTGGTTGATGAAATTTTTTGCATGTTTGCTTTTTTAGATAGCTAATAGTCACCTAAAGAAGGAAGATGGAAAAAAGAAACCTCTCTTCCCTTTCATGAGGTTTTAGAAAATTATATCCCAGTTTATACAAGACTAATGGCTTCCAGTTCTCCCAGAGGAAGGCCAAATTGCAGGTGCAGCTGCATAAATACATAATATGCATATTCATTATAAAAATATAAAAAATAATTTATCATTGCACATTTTACATATATGAGGTTTATATTATACGTATAAAAATAAACATACATTTTTTGTGTGTTATATTATGATGTATATTATACAATCCATCATCTAATTTTACACATAAATTAGACTTTACATTTAGTACTACTAATAATAATAAATAGTACTAATATTAAATAAATAATATGCAATAAATAGTATTAATATTAAGTAAATAATATGTAGATATTTCCTGTACAAAACAGGCAATTAGAAATGTCTCTACTCTTTTCTGCCTCTTACCACAATCACCAAACCTTTGGACCTGCTTAGAAAACCAGATTTTTTTCATAAAAAATATATTTGAGTTAAGAAAAGTTCAAGGCAAAGAGATGAGCCCATAGGGAACAGAGATGAAACACAGCAAAAATATAACTCCAGTGATAAACAGCAGCAGCCCATCTGAATTGAAACATTTTCATTTTCTCACCGAACATTTTATTTAGAGAATTTTTTTACCAACTCTGTACCTCCACCCACACACACATTTTTCTGGGATAAATAGGAAATTGTTACCAAAAGTCACTTAACAGCATCCCAAACTTCCCTCTGAAAATCATGTTAAATGACAAATAGCATCATGTTCTTAATGCATCGGGTGTTAGGGAGGAACATACGGGGTGGTGCAGGCGTACTGAGAGGGAACGAGTTTGTGGTGTTGGCCTTCCATTTTGTAATCAGTCGTGGAAAACACAGAGACCAGGAGAAGGAGAAGGACTTACCGTGTTGGACTGCTTCTGTAAAGCATCTTGAGGAATTTTGGTTGTGTTATGAAAAGCTGCCTTGCCTTTTGCATCCTGGATGAGTGATAGTTTAAAAGCCCAATATCCACCCTAAGTAACTGTGGGAGATAAGTAGTGTTAAATATCTCTTCTTTAAACTGCTGGTGATTAAACATCATCAATGACAAGAAAGTAAGAGGCCTTTATCCTAACCAAACACAAGTGTAAGGTCTATGTTCTTTAAATAAAAAGAATATGGAAACATTAGGGCTGTTCCTCATCTGCTTGAAAAAAAAGTCACATGCCTTTGCATGTCAGAACATCACAGTAAGTAAAAATGCACTCCCACCACTTGGGCCCTGCAAATGCATTGTCAAAATCAAAAAATTAAGACAAAACAACTGACACAAATCATTGCAAAGTTGAAATTGCCATGTAGCATTCTCAGTTTCATTTATAAGTAAACAAAACAGGTTTAGTCCAGTGACATGTATATGCTCTAATTTAGAGAAAGTTTTTGTAAAAGCTTTTAATAAATTTCCAGTCAATGAAATATTGAAACCATATGGAGATTGGTAATGTATTTAGATACCAATTTTTTGTGCAGCACAACCAAAAATAAAACAAAAATGCTGAAGGAGGAAAGGAACGCCAAATAATTTATTTAAACGTCAGTCTGCAGGAGGGCAGGGTCTTTAGTATTTATAATAGAAGTTTATTTTTTAAATTTTCATGTGTGTACAAAGATGGCTGTGGCTAAATGAACTTTAAGAAAACTGTAAATAAAACGATAATGCAGGGCTTCCACTCAACCTGAACGGGAATAATATGTTCTGTTGAAACATTTCTGAATGGAGAAGAAAATGTGTTGGAACTTTATTGCCTAATAGGACAGCTACTGGAGATTTGGCTGTGTTTATATTGGTCAGATAGGCTCAGGATGGTCCTTAGCAAGCAGTACCAGTTTAACATCAGTAACCTTCATGACGAGAGGTTATAAGTGCATAGTAGTCGGGACAGACTATAGGAAGCATTGTGTGATCTCACATAATTCTGCATATGGTCAAGGTAGTGCCCCTTCCGGTTGTTATGACCGCTGTCTGCACACAAGCCTTTCTGGAGTTCCCTGATGGACCTCTGTCTTTCCCAAGAAGATGATGTTCCTTGGAAGAGACTGATTACCTGTGCACATGAAGAACAGTTGTGTTGTTACTCATTCACTGATACCTCCAAGCTGTTATGCTGATTCTTTATACAGCAAGTCACCGTACAGTGCTTGCTTGTTGAATGCCTTCAGTACTCTTTGGGGTTTTAGGGCACATTGGGGACAGCGAAGATTTCTGGGTGTATTGCAGCTACTGATGAAAGGTTTGATACTGCTGCAGAAGGTGCACAAAAATACGAAGTGGTGTTGGGATCTCTACCTGAAGAGACTTTCTGTGTGGGACCTACCAGAAAGAAAAGAGAAGTGTGGTAGCCTTATATCTGAAAAGCTTTTTATACAGTTCCAGTGTTTCCTGGCAGCTCAGTTCTTAGAAAATATTTTCCCATCTTTTTTAATAACTTTTTCATATGCAAAGCATTACTGGGCCCCAAGTGTGGTCTTTAAATCTGCCAGTTCATAATCTTGATAATTCAGAATAACAGCTTATCACAAGTTATGAAAGAATTAAACCTAAAAATTCTGCTGCTATTATACCAACTTGTCACTGCAAATGGAATGATGGATTTCAGTGCACTTCCTTGGTAGAAACTTAAATATATAAAATTGGTATCAATTATCTCTGTTTGACACCATCATATTAATCTTCTTACTGACTACTGAAATGGGCCATCCTAGACAAGTTATACCTTTGTAGTCCTTTCAAGTGCATGCATTGTGCAAGAGCTTTTATTAACATTATCATGCCCCTTCAGCCCACTTCTCAATAACTCAATACCACCCAATTACTGACATAAAAGTCTGCCACTTTATTTACAACTCAGGAGTCTCTGGAAAGGCAGTATTAGTTGTGCATAATGGAAAAAATCTCAGGTCTAAATTAATAGGAATGTTGAACTGACCTTGTGGATATACAGCTCTCTCAAACTATTCATACACCTGTATTTCACCGCTAAAGAGTCTAATTACTCCTTTCTTTTTTTGTATTTTTGAGATGTAAAAATTCCCTGCTCACTGAGTATGAAAAGTAACACTTATCCTTCACAGGCCTAACAATATTCTTTGTAAAGGCTTCTCTGCCCTTCCATTAATTTGAGGAGATCTGCCCCATTTCCTTTGAAATGTCAAAGGAAAATTAAATGAAAAACCTTGCAAGTTCCCATTTACAAGATGTCCACTTCATAGTTTGGCTATGGCAAAAAGTCACAATTTTGTGACTTACTGGAGTCACAACTAAGAAATATTCTCTTTCTTCTTTTTCTCTGCTGTTTTGCCCACCATAGGGAATTGTATCCTCCAGCCTGGCTCTTGCAATCAGATCCCTCCTTCTCATCACTTTTATATTTGTAAAACTCACTAAATCTTGGGTTTTGATCCAAACCACATTAAAGCCAATGCTTCAGTGGACTTAGGCTTATATGACCATATCCCATTCTTCTTTCTTCTGAAGTAGGGAAAGGAAGAAAATTGGTCTTAATTAATAATGGATTAATTAATTTGCTTGACAATTTGCAACTCAGAATATACAGGATGTGTGGTCTATATATCTAGTTAAAAACTGGATGTATCTAGACAAGAGATTATGTTTCGTTTTCAGCTCTCTTTTTTTTTTATGTTCTCATCTGGTTTTGTGTTCTTTATGCTTCATCAGCTCTACAGTTAAGTTGCTAATAACAAGCATCTTCCCTTTAAATAGTGTACTAGACCATTCAGGCATTTGCAATAACAATAAAAAACCAATAAATCAAAAGGAATCACCCTGAAAAAAAAGCAGCTAGAGTAAAGCCACTGTGCAAGCAAGCTGTTGGATGGCTAAAATGAAGACGGTAGACTCCAAGCATCTCCTACGGTCTGTATAAGGAAAGGCAGTTGTAGTGCAGAGTGATTAGCTATTGGATACTGATCTCTTCAGAAGAGAGCCCTGTATTTTCAACTCTGCTGGATCCATACTTTTATGGCACCATCTCCTTTCCCACTTTTCTCAATGCACCAGGTAGTTAATACAGGCCAGTCGAACCCTGGAGCCCCCTCAAAGCTTCTCTGCAGCACAGGTCAACAGAATTTTGCTAGACCCCTCTCCCCCAGTGCAGGGACTAAGGTTTCATTCCCATCACAGAATGGGGAAAGACAGAGGAAAAACTGAAGATGGGTGATGGGGCAAGCCAAGAGCTTCTCTTTCTTATGGAGAAGGCGGGGTGCATGACTGAGGCTGGAAGGGGCTCTCTCCACCCTCCAGGACTAGCCACCACATATCTCAAGGTCTTTTTTGGCAGTAATGATAGTTGGGGCTCTCGTGTAGAGGGGAGTGGAGATAGCCTTCTCATCTTGCCTTCTCAGTATGTGGTAGACTCAAGCCACTGCCTTGCAGTGGCCTGCATGACCCATGTGGGAATGCAGGTGACCTGATCACTCTCTGAGTCTACAACCTTGTTCCACAGACCATGCAAGAATATGCATTTCCTAGAGTTTATAGCAAAGCCATGGTCTAGCCCATAAGAACCGCTGGGCTCAGTGTAGTGGTGCATAGAAGAAATGTGATGTCCTATGATGTTGGTCAGATAAATGACCTAAGGGTCCTTTTGGCCTTAGACTCTATGAGTATATTATATCACACTCTTCACCATCATAGACCTAAAATATGTGAGTGCCCTACCATTGATAAATGTACTGAATGTTTCTATAACCTTGCACAAATCATTTTGATTGCAGACAATTTGTGATTTTATTCCCTGTTAGTTCTGTTTCCATCAAATCAACTTTGGTTTGACAAAATAGCTCTATTTATGTTGAAGGTCACCCCTTCATAAGCAGTGATTAGTGGAATCTTTTTTACAGTTAATCCTTCAAAGACATTTATTTACTATTTTCTTGACTTTGCATCTTCAAAACTGTTTGAGTTTCATAATTTAAAAGCTCAGAACCAAATCCTGCTGTCCTTAATCCAGCAAAGCTGTCTTTTAAAAGACTGAGCTCTTTTAGAGCCTCAGAATTTGGTACTTAGATTTCTTCTTTCTCAGTAACCATTAAATCTGTATATGTTTTCTTGTCAAATGGTAACCTGCATAGAAAAAATAATCATCCTGCTCTAGCTCCTTTCAGTTCACACCTACAAAAGTTAATTGTAAAAAATGTTATTAACTTGACTGTTGACTGCTCTTGAATAACAAATATAGTTAGATTGGCTCGTATCTTTCCAGTTCATTGCAGCTTGTCAATGCAGTAGGTTTTAATACTGGATAAAAAAAGTATAGAGGGGTTAATCTCAGTATTTATGTAATACCTAATAATACATTTGGCAAAGAATCCTTAGAGCAAGAGAGCTCTTTTTTGTTTACTTAATAAAAGGATGCATGACAATATGTTCTTACAATTTTGCCCAGGTATTGACAATTCAAAGATAATGCATAATAACAAGAACATGAGCTGTGTTTACATGTGATTTGAAAGTGATTCCAGTTTATTTTAAGGATTAAAATGACTCCTCTGCCCTTGCTGAATCTTGTGACTAACTGCAAACGTTTTGCTTCCCTAGCCAGACCACCTATGTCAAGGGTTGTGTTCCTGGGGTAAAGGCAGCCAACCTCTTACATGGGACAGACAGTGGGAAAGAACTCCTGCAGGAGCAGATAGCGGGCAGGAATAGCTCAGGAGCTAAAGCTGTCCCCATTCCCTGTGCCCCTGCAATAAGCACTGCGAGAGATGGAAGTACGACTTAATGAACCCCAGTTCAGTCCTGGCCTCTTCTGAGACAGAATCGCTAAATGCATCTCCTTATGCTAGGCCTGAGATAATGCCACAAGCCATCCCATAGATGTGTGACATAATTGATTGTTATCACTTTAAAAATATACATAACTCCACTTATTTCCTTACAGATCATTTAGATATTCAAATTACCAAGCTTTTAGTGCCAGAAATTCAATTAAAGGAGTAAAAACTCTACGTTGTAATAAACTTTAGTATTTGAAATAGCTTAATAAAATGAACTTCATCTCAGAAGTGTTTCTTGCACTTTAATGTGTAACTTTTAATTATTTCGTTCTGAATTAGCAGAACTTGTTAAAAATGTCTAATTGTTATTTATAACAGAGTGAGGTATCAGGGTTTCTGGGCACTCTCTGCCTTTGAAAGCACATTCAGTTTGGTATTATAGGCCTTCCTTGGATGAACTGAAGATGCTTTACAACTATTAGTCCCTTAAAGATGATTGAACACAGAAGTGAATGCTTCGCTATTCAGAACAGCAGATTTTACTTAGCCAACAGAATTGAAAAATCACCACAGCAGATGAAAAAAACCCAGCCCTACAGCATCTGCCTTATAAAAGCTGTTCTCCTTAGGCAGTGCAAGCAAAACAAGAAACGTGGCCTACACAGTTGCTTCACCTCTAGCAGCGCTTTAGTTTTCCTCTCTGTAAATGGAAACATAGGGAATGTTATAGAAAGCAATTACTATAAATGACTGCGTGAAAAACATGAGTTGTTTGGGGTTTTTTTTGCAGCAGGTACAAATCCAGTGCTTAGATCCCTGGTGTCATTCCTTTTTCCTGTCCTTAACAAGTAAGGAGTGGGGTATAGGGTAGTGATGTGAAAGGTGAAACTTCCTGAAGTCCTGCTGAGATACAGTCGGAGACTTCGACCACCTGCTCGAATCCAGCCCAGAGCAGGGGCAGCCAAACTCAGGTTGCTCAGAGCCTTGCCCATTCGAGTCCTCCATATCTCCAAGGATCTCCTCCAAAACAGAACCAGCCTAAGACCAATGCCACCAGTACAGGTCTGTTTCTTAGACGCTATCTTTGCCTTTTTCACACACGCTTACTTCAGTTCTCCTACAAATAGCCACATGAAAAGTGATAGCTAGAGCCTGGGGATTGTTGGAGCAGGATGAGATGGGCAAAAGAGGTGGTTGATATAAATGCTAGAGCTAAGATTGAGAACGTGCCTCTGGTGTGAATGAAGGTTTTGTCTGCAGAAAGGATGTCTGCATGTGGCAGGACAGAGGTGTTCAGGAATAGCCTCCACATTCCTCATCTCCGAGCTGACCATCTTCTTTCTCTATAGTGTGCCAGTTTCTCCGTGAGCATGGAGCTTGTTTGCTTGACACTGTTGCCTCAATGCTCTGGTGTCCCAGCCAGAAATGCAAGAGAGAGACCTTTATCTGCTGAAGCATATTTGCACAAATATATATGCACACATATATATCACTGCTTCCCTCTGGCTTTCTGCACAGCCATCCTCTGCTATTGAGGTGCAACAGCCGGCAGAATAGATTTCGATTGCACAGGTCATTTCTGCCTGTTTCTCTCAACAGATTCTCTCCACCCCACACCTCCCAAATGACCATTTCCGAGTTTATGATTTTTTTATGACTTTGAAAGTACTTAGAGACCTTTTGAAATATCCAAGCTTCAAACTATTCATTTTGTGAAAAGACAACAATTTGAAGATCATTTGTGTACTTTGAGTAGGAAAGAAAAGCATATGTATCGTATTATTGTTTTTATTGGTTTGGGAGGGGGTTGGGGGGGAAAGTTTGGTTTTGGCTTTGGGTTTTTTTTTCCAGATTCTTAGCTGCATTGGCCATGTGCTCATATTATTTTCACTGGCCAACAATACCTGGTATCTTCAGGAGGGGCAAAAGTAATTTGGATCAATTTCCAAGTGCCTTCATGCATTGCTATCTGTAGCTTTACATTTATCACCTTTTTAATAGTCTGATCCTTAGAGACTCCAGAGAGACGCTCGGGTCATTCACTGAAGACAAGCAATAATCTGTTATCAAATTTCTTATTGGAAATCCATGTGGGGCTCAGCAGAACATTATGCTTGAGAGGATAGTTATATCATGCTCCAGTGGCGGTGGGAGAGATTCAAGGAAGCAGGCAATGAGGCTACCAAAATGGCAATCCTTCTCTGTCTTCCAGTCACCTTAGGAAAGACTGAGTAAAACTGGGTTATCTCTAAATGCAGAAGCAGGTAGTCTGTGGTAATCTGTGCATGCAAGTACTAATAAAACGTGACCCGGGAGTGCAGGTGGGATTTAATCCCTGTGGGCTGCACCAGCAGAGGAGGTGGTGGTGAGGCCTCTGCAAGCTCAAGGATGCTCCACGCCGGCTGAACATGCCATTTACGTGGCAATCTGAAAAGAGCTTAGGCGCATACAAAGCCTTTGTGTCTCTTTATCAGTTTTGTGCCTCAGACTTTGTGCTAATGTAAAAATGTAAATCCTCAGCAATTAACAGCCGTTTCTACATTAGCAGAGCTCCCAAGGTTCTGCTATCTCCATTAGTCTTTAAACATTTTATTAGAAATTTGACACCAGTGATGTTCTAATTAAAGTCCATTTCCTAGCATGAAGTACTTCTATATAGAGCACCACGGATTTATTCTTTCGAGACTGCCTCCAATTTCATGCTTGCTTACAGCAAGTGTTACAAATACTGTTATTTTTGTTGAGAGAATCATCATTGACATAGTGCTTATGCTGCATTTCTGGAGCTTGTTGATTGTTGATTTCTCTTGAGATCTGGTAATTCTCAGCGGACCTCGTTTAGACACCAGTGCTAACTGCATGTCCAAATATGTTTCTGAGTTTGCATGGAGAAGTTATGTTCAGATCCAGTGGACAGACACTGAAACCAACTGCTGGTGCTGAAAAGATAATTTGTCATAAAATGAAACAAGAAAGCAGCTTGTATCTCTTGCATAGCAACAGAAAAAAGAAAAAGCTTTCTTCAAATGAGTTAGGCATTGTTCTCAGGCAGGAACAACAGAACAATTTGAATGAAGGAAAAAGGAACATCTTGCTTTTAAAAATGTCTTTGGGGCTAAAGGAAACTTTCTATAGTCTGAACTACATTAGAAGAGAATGAGAGGCATTCTTGACTGAATTTATAATTAAAACAATTTAGGAGCAGACTTTCTATTCATCAAACTCTGGGATGCAAACTTCTTATCAGAAAAGCATTGTCTATACATTTCAGTGAATTTGAAGTTATGAGCTATGTGACAAAGGGCTTTTTTCTGAGCTTGTTAGGTGTAAATAATTTAAGATGGAAAAAAAAAGTACCTCCTTTTAAAGAACATATAAGTAACAGTGGTAGCCCTTGAGATCTATAGTTCATGGTCCCTAATCCAGAACTAAAGATATTCAGTTATTCAGTAAACAAATTTGAAAGACATTATAATAACAGTCTATCTCTCTTAATAGATTTAGCTATAATTTATCTCAAAGCTCCTCTATAATGAAGCTGCTGTGTGCTCTTTTAGGTAAGACATTTCTCAACAAACAGGCTCAGTAGTCCACCACGCACTTTTACATGCTGCACTGAGCACTAAACGGATGCCAGATTCTGCAAAATGTCACTATGGTACAATTCCTCAAATTGTTTTTGGCTCAAACACAATTTCACTTTTTGGTAGTATCTTCATGGCTAGGAATGTCTAAGATACTGACAAAATCCTTTTGTCTGTTGTGTCCAGGAGTTTGCGCTGGTTCCTTCTGGTTTGCTGTGAGAGGTCCACGTTTCAGTAACGGCTGTGCTTTCCCAGTGTTTTAGCAGTCAATCTGTACTGTCTTCCAGGAAGACAGGCTAGGAATTAAGCATACAGATATCATGGAAGCCCTCTGACTGGGTATTTTACCTCTCCATTGGGATAACAAATCAAGCATATTGTTTCGGGTCTGGTAGATACAGATCTGCATGAATTCAAGTGTTTTATAGATGTTCCTGTGCGGTGGGCTGAGGTCTCTGCATGTATGACATTTCCAATGTGTGATGCAGTCTTCCCCATGGATGAAACATTGCTGAGTGTCAGGGCAGTCTTCCATGGTCCTTACAGTAGGAGTTCATTTTATGTATATTGCAAAACAATACATATGGTATATGGTGGCCTTGGAGAATTTTTCTGGCTCAGCCCTTCAGTATTGTAATCATTTTAATTATGGGACTTTCCTTGATCCCAGCCGCTCCTGCTCTAGTGGGTTATCTACTTCTGGACTTTTTAATGTGTGAAGAGTTGTTTTTCTCTTCAGTTTGCTGTGATTTTGAGAACTGTGAGAATGCTACAAGGTTTTCAGTCTTCTCCTGCACACAGGCCTTAGTTCAGAGCATCCTGCTTTGAGGGATGGAGTTCTTCTAAGTTAGTCGGAATAAGTAACCTAACTCAAGTTAATTAAAATATTCTACCATACTTTATGTTTCATTTTAGATACAAATATCAATGAAGTCTTTTTAACAGTTGTTAGAAGTGTGAAGGGCTTTTTCTCTTCTGGTTTTTTTTTTTTTCCTGTTTAAATCTGAACACTGAATAATAAAATACTGCTGGACAAGTTCTTATTTAATGTAACCTACCACTGCATATGGACTGTGTGACTGCTTTAAGCATTCTCTTTGGTTCTGGTGTACTACCTAATTTGGGGGATTCTCTTTGTTTATATCTTCATGGGATTTTTATAGTCTGGTTTTAACAGAAAGGTAGACCTTTGAACTCCCAAAATGAAGCTCCTCTGGGATGTAAAACACATCTTGTGTGAATTTGGTGTAACTTGTAATATATGATTTGAAAAAAAAAATTGCTAAAATTTTCTGTGGATAAAGCTTGAGCAGATAAAAAATTGCTGTATTATTTCTTGTTGAGCATTTGTTCTTTACTCGCATCCATTTTCTTCATGCGTAGCTGAGCTTCTGCAAATATATTTTCTTTCAGGTTAGTTATTATTACTTAGCACATTGATTTTTTGAAGATGAATGTTGGTTTCAGTACGCAGATTTCTATACTTGGTGCTTTCTGTAACATCATCTGTAACACTGAATGATGAATGACATTTCATTATATCAGTTTTCTATTTTACCACGTTTCTTTGTCCAAAGGAGTTGAAATATTGGGCAACTGAAATGCTGCTATGTGTGGAGAACCTCTAAATATGTCTATCATGTACTCTACCACCATGATATTAATGATGTATTCTCCCTCAGAAAAATCAAAAGGTTCATGTGATTTTTTTTTTTCAGAACTTTAAAGCAAAGGATAAGATATTGTCTCTACTGTATTCAACACAAGCTTTGGTGTTGCCTAAAATGAGTCTGGGATTTCAACCCAAAGGAAGGGAAGGGGGTGAGTGGATGGGATGCTAGGTAACAGGACGGAAAGACTTGCTGTAAGTCCTTGTTGTGGTCCAGAGCCATCTGCCCTCTGCAGAACAGCTGACTGTGAGGGACAATATAATCCACACTGCCTAGCGTTGCAGCGACTGATTAAATATTTAATGTGCTAGGGAGAGAAAACAAGCAAGAGGGAGTGTGCGTTATAGACAAGTCCCTAATCACCTGACCTGAGAGCCAAGCTTCCCTTTGCTCCCTTCTTCTTTTCCTAGGGAGCGAGTGAGCTGCTGAGCTTCAGTTTGTCAGCCACTACATTATAGTGCCTCAGAGTTGGTGAGTTGCTTTGAGATGCAGCAGTGGAAGACACCAACCTTCTGATTTTCATTACAACTAATTTCCCAATTTTTAAAAATTCTACATTAATTTGGTCAACTTTAATCCTAAAAAATATTTCCCTGAGAAATATGAAATAATGAAAATTAGGAAGTAGCAGTTTAAAATTCTCCACATTAAGTTTTTTTTAGGAGGGGAGGGTTTGATTTCCTACCAAATTTAAGGGTTTGTGGTCAAAGCCCTGGACAGCATTATAGGATGGCAAAGAACAAGTATTTTGTGGGTGATATAATGGTTTCTTGCCGTAACTGTTGCCTGTGCTTTATGCTTTGCAAAGTGCCAATGATAAGCCTGGAAGTGTTCTCTTATTAGACATTTTTGGTTATCTGTCTTGTCAATTGAGAAGCTTTAACATGCTCAGAATTCATCCTTATGCAAATGATTTTATTTTAAATTGTTATCTGAGTACAACAAATATGAGGCTGTCCGTACACCTGGCCTAGGCTATTTTAATTTAGAGGGTTACTTCTCATTATAATGACTGTGGATACACTCAGACAATGCAGAAAGCTCCATATTCTTATTTGCATGTTAATTCCTAGACTGTTCTTCTCACATTTATTTCTTACTTGTGTTGAAAATTAATATTGGATGAATGAGATGAATGACTGGTGGGGGGTTTTGTTTGTTTTGTTTTGGTGGAGGGTATTTTTCACTGGCCTTGATTGCTTTGAACTTTTGAGCTTTATTTTTATAGGAGTTTTGTCTGGATATGATTTGTAGAAGTTGCTGCAAAAGTTTAGGTAAAATACCACTGAAACTAATACCTGTAACTGTCCAGTGTGCATCATATGTAAAGGAGTTAAAGTCTGTTATGATATCAGGCACCAAAACAATAGCAGCTTTCCTCCAAAACACATATTACTGCCAAAAATGCAGAAGTGAGTAGATTTTGCTTGGCTGAGAAAGGAGTAACAGACTGCTCCAATGTACTGGGTAGCATCAAAACTAGCTTTCTAGTATGTAGTCATAACATTATGCTCTTTTGCTCCATAAGTCAAAGCATTCTGGTAAACTTCAGCTGTTACAACAGGAAAAAAAGAAAATACAGGCATAAAAAAATAATGCACCCCAGATTTCCATGCTAAGGACTCACAGGCTGAGAAGAACAAGGAGGCCAGACCAGAAACAGTATTTTCTTTAGACATTTTGACCAAAAATTAAATTTCTTGGAGTTAACATGACACCCTAGCACTAACCCCTCCACTGCATGGTCTCTGATGCCAAACATGCAAGAGAGACCTTAGACCCCTGCGTGTCTCCTCTTGCTCTGCAAGTCTTTGTGCTTGAAGTTTCCCTGTTGCAGGATAAAAACTCTGGCAGAACTGTTGGCCAGTTCTCTTCTAGCATGTGAAAGCCTTCCCATGGGAAGAAATGTCTGTCATCAAGTTCTGACCAGCCAGCTGTGTCTGGCCCAGAGTAAGAGAGGTAATGGTGTGCCCCTTTGGTGGGGGAGGACAGGAACCGACTGCATTAAATCCCACCTCAGTGCATGAGACATCAGAGATCTGACATTTCTAAATGTGTAGTAGACAGCATAAAAATCCTGACTCCTACACCCTGACTGTCATTTGGCTGGAAGAATTTCATAAAAATTTACACTGACATCAACATTGTCCCTTGAAGAGTTTTAACTTGCTCATATTACAACATACTAAAAAAAAAAATTGATTTTTTTTCATTGTAAAATTTTGGACTAATTTAATATACATTGGTCACTCTCATCCAGATTTAACTCACTAGAAAACACGTTTTCCTGCCATTTAGATACGTTATTTAAAAATGTGCCTAAGGAATTTTCCTTATACTCATAAGAAAAGTCACAAACATACCTATTAAAAAATAACATTGACAGTACATAAAGCGCTGTTTAGAAATAGTATGCAAATGAAAGTGGGCATCTTAATATTTTTTCCTTCTTTTTCTCTTCTGACACAAGTTTATTTAGTAAATGATAGATTTGGAGGTAATAATAGCACATACAGCTAGTAACGTGGTTGTCTGCTTGCCCAGTCCCTCGAGAACGTGCTCTACCCATCCTAGCAGCCCTCACACCAGGCTGATGATAACTTCTTACCTCCCTTCACCTCGAACAGATAAGGGTGTTTGGTTCTTGTTTACATGCAAGGTTTATAGAAGTCATTTCTGTAAATGATTACATTTTGTGTGGTTTTGACTCTGCAGCCAAAATGTATTCAGTTTTCTTTCTAGAAGAAAGCAAATTAGAACAAATCAGAAAGAACATGCTGGTTTCCTGACATACTGAAAATGTTACTGAAAAACCACATTATAAATCTATTACAACTCAGAATCAAATTGATCTTTATTAGGATGACTCTAACCTCAGGAGTCACAGAAAATAGTCAGTTCTGCTGGAAAGAAAAGATTTTTTACACAGGGAAACAAACAGCTTTTGTACTATCTGTCAATAATGATCGTAGCAAAAGCAGTGTTTAAACATAGTAAATGCAGTGTTGCTGCACTAAGTGGCAGTTGTAACACAAGCAGTTTGATTGCGCAGATATGGTCGCACAGTGCCAGCAGTTAGACACAGCATCTCAGTATTACTGTGATTATACATGCAAGTTCATAATTAGAACTGAACAAGTAGTAGAAGAAGAAATTCCATGTATTTGATTTGATCACTTGTGATCTTATCAAGTCCTCTTTTCATCAGTATTGAAGTGTTTGAGCTAGTATCAATACTCAGAACAGGCAAATGTTACAGCCCAATATTCTCTTGTAGCAAGTTTTTGAATAGTTCATTTAAGAAAACAGTTTGTAATTTAAGTTGTTGTCCTTTCTCATACAGGTTACACACTAAGGAAGCAAAAAACCAAAGGTGTGCTTATTGTAACTGATGCAGTGTAACAATATACTTCACAGTGCAAATCTTCACAGTTCTCTCTCACCATAGTCTTCATACTGAGGGTTATTCAAAACTGACTTAAAATAAAATATGAATCTCAGAATGGCATGATCTGGTCAAGCAAGACAGATTTCAGATAAGTTCCTAACTGTGAATCATTAAGTTGTTCTATGCTACTACTGCCATCAGATATTATTTCCCCATTCCTCTTCTGCTTCAAAGTTTTTTATGAACTGAAGCTATGGACAAAAGCAAAGCCTACTTATGTGTATGCCGTGACTACAGTGTGAATTGCTCTGACTTCATGCCTTGAATTTAATCTCTCCCCTCGCGAGTATGTAGCTTGATGCTCAGATCTCCTGGATGGCACCCTCAGACTCCTTTTTCTGCACATTAATACCACAGCAGGATAAAGGCCTTCAGTATTTCATTTCTTGTTACTGTTGTTTATTTTATTACACTAAGCACAGAAGCCTTGGCTGCACAAAGGCATCTGTATCTTGTTATACGACCATATGTGAAAGATAATCTCTGTGTCAAAGAACTTGTGCTATAAGGTAAGACGGAAACAGCAAGTAAAAAGCAAGTACAAGCAAAATGACATACCCAAGGTCAAAACTGGTTCTGTAGACCTCACTGCCTCTCTTCTTGAGTCTTATTTAAGGCAATTACTATATAAAACCTGGAATATTGTGTGCTGCACATTACAGTTGCTATATTACAATTACTCTGAAAACAGAAGATGTTTCCACCCACACAGTAATGAAACATTCTTTCAGAGAAACTAATGAGATTTTGTATGAACCATCTGCTGCTTGCCTTCCATTAGATTAAATGTCTTTGAAAATGGGGAAATCCCTTTTAGTAAAAGTAAAATAGAATTATAATAACAATTATCATCTCTGAATTAGAAGCCAAAAGCTAGTGTGGTAGAAAAGTCCAATGTCACTTTAAACATTCACCACTGAAAAGACACAGAAAAACCTGTTATACTGAGCAAAGACCTCAAGGTCAAAGGAAGCTGTCTATAATAAAAGATGGACTTGATACAAGGTTGTTTTCCATTGTCAGGAGATATGGGATATGTTATACTCTGCTTATTGGAGACAACTTTGCTGAAGCTTCGTACAGGATCTCCCAAAAGCTTACTGAAACTAATTGTGTAAATTATAATGATAGACAGTGCCCACTGAAGACTCAGAAAGAAGAAAACTTGACTGCTGAGTGAAAATGAAGTCAAATACCTGCCCCTGTCCAGCAGACCCATGGGGCTACCGTGGTTTGGGTAGTGCCTGTAGCCCTCAATGTGCCAAAAAGGGACACGACTAGCGTTCTGGGCAGCTCTGATGAGCAGGCACCCCTTTGCAGTGGCACTGAATGGGCAATGCCTTTGGCATGAGCTTGGCCCAGGGCTTGAATTCATGTCCTGAATCTATCACAGGATCTGGTAACCATATCAGTTCTGCTCTATTTAAATACATTATTGTTCCATTGAAGTTTATTTTCTCCTAAATGCTTCCTCTCTTTTCTCTTAGAAGAATGGTAGGAATGTTGTTGCTGAAATAGCCTGGGAAATTAAATTATATTAATGAGATTTTGTATTAGCTAACTGGTTCTCACATAGACGTTTATACCTCTGACATATTTGGAAAAGGACTGGAATCCTAATTTAGCAATTTTTTTATAAATATCCAAGCAGCATATTTTATTTTTATGAAATTCACCTACTTGGAATATTTATTTAATCTGCACTTAAACTCTCCTTATAAAATAATGCTAGCATTGAAATTACGTTTCTGAGCAGCTTTCTGAATAGACCCCTAGTTTGCTCAACAATTATTGCTGAAATGATTGTGATCTTAGGAACCCTTGTTCCTGTCTGACATTCTTTCCCTGTGACTAATTATTTTACAGACTATGCTTTAATTGCAGGGTGTAGGAGGTACTTTCTATAACTGCTAAGTGTTAGAAGGGGACATGCTCTGCAGATCATTAAATGTGCTACCAGGAATAGGCACACTTCTGAGACCAATGACATTTGTCAAAATTAGTCAGTGTGTTTGTGGAGAGCAAGAGGTCATCTCCAGGAGATGTCTCCTAATAATTGCTGGTGTGGTGAGTGCTGTTAATTATTTAACATGATATGGAGGACATAGGCCTTCTCAGGAGAAATGGCTTCCTTTTTTCTTCTATTTACAAACAGGATGCATTAAAAACCCTGAGTGAATTAAATTTGTTTTTTAAACAAATCCAGACTGACAATTTTCTTGGTAGCCTGCAAGCATTGCTAAAGAGGAGACAAGTTACAGACATCAAAATATTATGCATATTTCATGACTTCCTATCAGAACATAGAGTGATGTAAAGTAAAACTGTTAACAGATTTGAGCATCTATGCTCAACTTAAACTAGGCCAACATCACTGTGTACTTTCAAAGTCATCCACTAATGAGAGTATGGACAAAACTTAGGTCAGAGGTACTGCTTTGCAATGCTGTCTCTTACAGTGCTATTATTTGCTTTTGTTTTCATTGTACCTGATTTTGGCAAAGCAAGGGCTCATGTTCTCCACATGAGTGCCCTAAGCCCCAGGTGACAAGAGCATGTGAGGAGTGATCAGAGGTCTAAAAACCTATGGGTAAAGATTGAAGGAATTGGGACTTTTAGCCTAAAGAGAAGAAGACTGAAGAAGGGACATGGTAGCAACTTTGCCTAGGTAAAAGATAGCCCCAGAGAGAGCCTCTTCTCTATATCCAGGGTAGATAGGACAAGAAATAATAAGATCATGTGCAAAAACCAAGGTTTTGTTCAGAAATAAGGAAAAGATTTCTAAAAAAAATAGCAAAGCAATGCCCTGGATTGAAGGCTGTCTAGTGTAATTTGGACTATCACTTCTCAGAGGTGATTTAGACATAATGGTTCTTGCCTTGGGGGACATGGCTTCATCAAGCTCTTTTCTAGACCTTTTTTGCTAGAATTTTATCAAGGAAATCCACCTGGGAACCAAAAAACCACCTTCCCAATGAAAGTTTAATCAAAACAAGTCTGATTCTAGTAGCAAGGCTCATTTTTGTCACTCCCCCCCCCCCCCCCCCCCCGAAAAATCCTCACAACCAACTGAAGACTTTTGTTGCTGGAAGGGTCCGAACCATTTGCTTTAATCATCAGTAAAGGGTTTGGCATTATAGATCATGCAGTAGATTAGCAGTGACATCCTCCAGACAAAAAAGCTGAAAGTTGTGCTTGAGTGTATGATAAAGCAGTTTTGATTTTGTTGGTTTGGGGGATTTTCTCTGTCTGTGAATCTTTGTATACACACAGCTAAATTTGAGAGGTAAGGGCTTTCATTTTCTCAGGCACTGAAACTCCAGCTCTGAACATATTGCAACAAGACTTTCACTATGCATACAAGCATTTAAAGTTATTTTATCTTGTTTGCCAGGACTTATTTTGTCACTATTGGATAGTTTCTTGCCTTCTCCTGGACAAATGCAGTTCTAATTTTGAAGGAACAGAAGAAATCTTTGCCTTTGTTCTTTTTTTTGTGTGCAGTTGTGTAGAAAGACATTTTGAACTGTGTTAGTGTTCAGTTCTTATTAATCTCTTTAAAGAGCAGTCAAAAAAAGTTACTATACATCAGTGCTACTACCTAAAAAATCTTCCTCTGTTGTAGCAGTTCTCAAAACTGTGCTGTCTCAGCCATGGGTTGGTGTCTAGCCCAGAGCTTGGATGTATGTAACCGGAAGGAAATGTCCCACACACCATCACTGGCTAATGCCTGCTTCAGAGAAAGAGTGGTAAAAATAGGTGATGCAGAGCTATTTGTAACAGTAAGATTTTATGTCTGATTTGCACTAGAAGACATCCAGTGAAAGAATGAGCTTAGTGCAATTCACATAAAGGTGATCCAGATCCAGTTTTAATGCTGACCTTCTCTTCTACATTTATTGCCAGATAAGAGGACCTTACGTGGTACCATATCAGCACATACCTAACAAATGCATGTATGTCTCAGCAAAAGGTGAGCCGTAGTCCATACACAAATGGTTCTGGAGATAGAGCTTGCCAGGCACCCTGTGGTGCCGTTTGCAAGCATTGCGTACCTAGGAAATCCTATCTTGACTTGCCCCAGTACTCTTGGATATTATTTCATATTAAAGCATATTATTTGGCAACATCTGCGACTATATTTGGGAAAAATAAAAGCAATGGTCTAGGTTTGTGCTTAAAGGCATGTGCATAAGGGAAAGCGGGTGACAACGTGCAGTATCTCGGAGGGTTGCTAGATGGTGCTAAAGCACATACAGAAGCGTAT
The DNA here is from genome assembly GCF_035582795.1 of Mycteria americana. Taxonomy (NCBI): domain Eukaryota; kingdom Metazoa; phylum Chordata; class Aves; order Ciconiiformes; family Ciconiidae; genus Mycteria; species Mycteria americana. The sequence continues at coordinate 16,439,839 of NC_134368.1, forward strand.
CACAGGTGACTGCTGCATCGGCTGTTTTGGTCACGGGTTAGTGTGGCAGAGAGAAAAACTGAAGATGTTTTCTGTCTGTCCTATATTCCACATCACCTCCAATGGAAAGAACATCTCAGCTTCCTTGGTTTCTCGACGACTGTTTTATTCAGATTTGCCCCAAATTACTACGCTCACATTTTTACGTACTTTTACAGTATTTTCTATTTACAGCAGGACTGATTAAATATATTTTGATGAGGAGACAATTTACCGAAAACTAGCATTTCTGGAAGACTGGCATTATTCAGGGGAAAAGAAGAGAACTGTTAAAATACTTTATTTCAACATTTCCAGAAGGATACACATTGACTTTTGTTTTCCAAAGAGCATATTCACTTAGAAATTTCTACTTGCTCAATTTTTGTAAATGTTTACTTAACTGCAACAGGGAGAAATAAAGTGAAAAATATCTAAAAAAGTACAGTGAGTGTTGCACCAAAAATGGAATGGAATGTTTCAGGTAAAATGAAAAAGAGTTGGTTTATACCTTTCCTGGTTTCACAAAGCAAATAATATAACTAAGCTAACATATATTATGTTGAATAGATTATAAATCAAAATTCACTTTCCTTTGGTTTTGGTTTCATCCAATGTGCATTTTCCTTATTGGCACAATTACAGTAACTACAATTTCCAACACGTTTTGATGTGATTTAAGTTCATCCTGTGGTGTCAGCTGAGGGTTTTTTTTAAGAAACCAATGTAAGCTTTAAGACATATTGAAGATAAAATTTTTCTCAAGGGGATACATTAAAAAGTATTAAAAAGCTTATTAAAAATAAAAGGTAAAATATATTGCATTTCCTATGGGAAAAGCTGTAGTGTCAGATAACTGGTAGGAGTACACAAAGGATAAAAATTATTCTTAGGTGAATAATTGAAGTATTTATGTTAAAAATATGAGTATTATTCTCAGAGTGATTAGCTGTTGTTTGTATATGATGTCATTTTGAAAACTACTTAAAATTAGAAAACGCTGAAATCTGTTTTGATGCCAATAAATGCTGGCAATGACAACATTTGTCTGAGTAGTTTGAGGGAATTTAACATTAATCAGGATTTTAATTAGGAAAACAACAAGATTGGCTATAATTCTGTGGAGACAAGCTGTAACAAACTTCCTCGTAGGTCAGATTCAATTAACTTACAGCCAAAAGAGCATGAAACCACACTGTGATTTAACAAACCCAAAGTCTGCCCAAGTTTCATTTATAAAACAATTCGATCACACTGCTTCCATAATCAGCATTATTAGATAGCATCAATGGTGTTCTCAACGCTTTATTGATCGGTTACTTCCTTTTCCAGGCATATAAATAGATGGCCGTTTTCATCATGTCTGAATGTCTCATGCACCACTGAAATTATCATTCCTGTCCCACTATGATATGGAAGTAGGTGTCAAAGATGGGACAATCTAAATAATCCCAAGAAGAAAATTGCTGAGAGAAATCCCTATAATAAATAAGCACTTAGTGGTAGGAGGCTTTACCTTGGCCCAGTGTTTCCTATCACCATGACATCTGAAAAAGGGAAAAGGTAAACTTGCTCTGCCCATGCTCAGAACTGACCAAACATCAGCTATCAATGATTAGCATGGTCCCGAGTCCAAACAAGGTTAACAAGGTCACATCGGGTTTAGATTGGAATTGAATTATGTGCCAGCAGCAAGTCTTTGCCTGAAGCACACACTGCAGATGTGTCCTTTAAAAAATGAAGATTTGTATCCCTTTTGTAATTAATGGACCCATATTAGGCTGCCTTCAGCTATAGTCATATTTTGTTTATTGTGGCACGAAACATCACTGCTCACAAAAGAACCAATGAGATTCTAATAAGGTCAATGAAAAATTTTCCTTAGCTATTTGATCAATGGTTGGGTCAAAAGACAGTTCTCAGATCAGTAAAGAGGACTTTAAAATGAGTCTTGATTGATTTAAAAATTCTATAACAAAATAATTTTTAACTTCAACTGGGGAAAATCCATGTTTTATTCTTTGTTCTGTTCCTACTAAAATTACATGTTAATTCTATATTATGTATTTGAGAAACCATAGCATTTTAGCCAGAGCTCCTCAACACTCCTCATTCCCTGTTTTTGGCATGCTTTGCACCTCTTGATGTGAGTTTTCACCTGGATCACTTTGTTAACTCCAACTGATTGTACAACCTCTCCTAAGGCAATCACTTAAGCTACTCTTGAAAAAGCTCTAGGTAGAAAAGAAGTACTCCCCAGTGTGGACTTCTGTCCCACTGACTACAGATTTTATGTAAGGAATATACATATACTGAGATAAGCAAACACTCAGTAGAACAAGGGCTAGGACATGGCTCTCATCTACTGCTGGCAAGCTTACTACTGCTAGACGAAGAGCATAGTTCTCATTTAAATACTAAATTTCTATGCTAAACAGACACTTCAGTGAAAGGAGCCAAGAGCTATGTTCCCCTCTTTCCTATTCCACCTAAGTAGTGGCTAGCTGGTGTATTAGGATGCTTCCTCGGGTGCCTGGGCATGAAGTGAGGCACGTTCTTGAGAGACACAGCTCAGAAGCAGAGGAAGAGATTACACCCAGGTCTGTCTCTTCCTGCACGACTGTACTGACGACAGAGCAAATACCCATCATAATCACAGAGGGACTGCCAGCAGCAGAGCTTGGTGTGCTCCTGCATGGACAGAGCTTTAGCAAGAGCTAGTTGCCAACTGCTCATTGTGGGCAGATAAATGTGCTCGTGAGCACCTTCACAATCAGGCACTTCATTAATACTGAGGTGTTAGGCAGAGGTGGCTGTGGGCTTTGGCTCTTTCACAGTCAGTGCAGTAGCTAAGTTGGCATTCTGAGGATCACAGTTTTTGACTGAAGAACGTAAGCTGTGGGTGGCTTGGCATGTACCACCCGAGCCCACGAATCTCCTCAAATAGTAATTCCACAACATGAGGAAAAAACTTACTTGTAAAGATGATCTAGCTTTGGATGATCTAGACCTTTCTTAAGAGAGGTCTTCACTGACCTCAGAAAAGATTAGCATTTACAGACTTTCTACTCAGCTGAGAAAATTTCTTTAATGGTCTTTAAGGGTATGTGTTTATCAGTCACTCTTTTGTTAGGTGCAAATGGGAGCCTTTGTGAAAAGGCCACATAATGACTCTTGATATTTACTGTTTCACAAAGGTTTCTGTGAAGCACCTGTAACAAACTCTGTATCTATTTGAAAAGTAAGAGCTCTCATGATAACAATTATTATAAAAGTATCTGTGTTCAGAATAATGTGCATATGAAGAAAGGAGATAAATTCTCTTTTTGGCATCCATAAAAATTCAGAGTAGGTCCAGTGACAAAATATGCCATAGATTAATAAAAGTCTAAAATTAAGCAGAAATTCCCCGAAATCAGGCTAGGCTACGTATGACCCACTTAAAAAGGTTTTACAGTGGTGGTATACTTCATAGACTGTGAGAAAACTTGTGTTTTGTTTTGGGGGGGGGGGGGTTGTGTGCCATTTCCACTCCTGGTGCACTGCAGATGTGTAAGTAAAAATCAAGACCTCTAGGAGTTTAACTTTCATTACACAAGTTGATGCCTGGAGCACACACAGACACATCTCTCCTGGAAAAGGATCACATAGAATTGAAATCTACTCATCTCATGCCTGTTCCAACATGCTTTTTAGCCCCACACTAAACTTGAAACCTGTAAAAGGACAGGCTTGCTTGATACAGTTTTAGATGCTTTCTGTAGCAGGAAATAATAGTACTTTTAAAATCAGTGAGTTGTCTGCAGAGCATACAGTCTATCCAAAGAGCATAATATTAGAGCAGTAACATGCCTCATTTAAAAGCTAAATCTATCAAGGTCTGCAGAAATAATGCTAAAAAATCCTTCACTGGTAGGCAATGTAATCACCTCCGAAAGTGTGAGCCCCCAGAGCTGCTGAGACAAGGGAATTTCAGACCTTGATTGTAATCTCATTATGAACAAGACACATTATCTTCAGTATTTGGAAAGCGAGCCCAGTGCCTTGCATTTTGTTGCAAGATTACACTTGCATCCTGTCAGAACAAGAGGAATCAGCAGAAGCACATGAGATTTAAGCTCTGGGCTGTACCAGAGAAAGCTGTAAAAACTCACAGCTTATTTATATTAAAATATTTTTTGAGTAAGATGCAAACAACAGGGTAAAACATGAAGAAAGTAAATGGTGAGCAGGAGGTGAGCAGTTCGTGTATGTTTGGGAGCTGTGAAGGAACTGAGGGAATGCCAGGGTCGAATTAATTTCTCATTCACTACATTGCCTAGCCTAAGAATAGAATAAAAGTACAAAACACATACATCTCTTTAAAAAGCAGACCTTGGAATGTAAAACAAAAGCACTCAGCCTGAAGAGGAAACACTAATGTCTGGGAAATAGTAAGAGGAACTATTCCACAGAAGAAGGAAAGCATCCTGCAGATGACCTTATACCTGCTTGTGCAGGCCAGAATGGGGTGTGGGAGGGGGAGGGAGAGCGAGCATTGGAAAGGGGGAGGAATGATTACTTTTCTCCTACTGTTTGCTCAGTGTAAAGAAAGAATGCTGCTTTCAAGACAACACATGCAAAGTGCTGGCTTCAAAGGGCTAGTCACCAGCAAGGCCAAACCTTGGAAGATGCTAAGCCTCTTGCAGCTTCTGTTGGCTGCACAGCAGTTGGCATGGTGCAGCCCTTTTTGCAGCTGGTCTCAGGAGAACTATGAAAAAACCCCCACCAAACGATATCATAAGATTGTAAGCAAAACAGGACAAAACTCTAAGCAGACACTGCATATCCCTTTCACAACTAGATATTCACATCTGCTCCCAATCTGTCCTTAACAAATCAAGCTCATCAATTAAGCAGAGAGCTCCTCAAAGACAGGAGTACTTGACACTGACTCACAGCCATAAAAACTCAAGTCAAATTTTCTGTGTACTAGAGTTTGTGTTAGAGCTCCATTAGGAAGAAAGGAAGAAAACTCTTCACCACAGTCATCATTTTAGGAACCTCCTGGTCTGTAAGGGCTTCCTTGTAAAACATGTGGTTGAACTGAGAAGTTCATAATCCAGTGAGTAGTTTTAGTGAAATCAGCATGACTATTTGTATAAATGCTTAGTAATAGGAGCAAGGGAAAATCTTGCCAAAAATAAATGGAAGATATTTTTCAGAAAATCTCTGGTGGCTTTCTATACTTAAGGACCACAGGGGTCCTTAAGCAGAGGCACAGAGGGATGCAAAGGCTTATGGGCATTTTTACAAATATACACACATTTCATAAATAACTTTTTGTCCGGGTACTGCCTGGATGGGTGAGTAGTTTAGCTGTGCCAGCACTCATGATGCTCACAAGGAAGCAGGGAAGAGAGTGTGTCTTCTCAAGGAGTGTTGGTCATAATGGTGGTCCAAGTGGCACTCTGCATGCCACGTTGGGCCTATAAGGACATTTCTGCCTGTGGGTGATTTCCACATTCAGCTCACAGAAGTAAATTAGTTTCCAGTTTATACCTAGAGAGTTCTGGCATCAGTATTTTGGATAACTGAATTAAATGTATAAGAAACCAACTGCACTGTTCATTTGTGGTTCCCCAAACACTGCCAAGAAGTCATGACATCCATAATGAATATCTGAACAACAGTTCTGGGCAGCAACATCTGATATTTCAGATCTGGGTTCTTGCTTTGTGTTGGCCTGAAAAGCAATACTCTAAAAACATTTTCACAAAAGCAGAAGTGAGTTGATATGTCTGGTGTGAAGGTTTCTCACTTCTACACATGCAATTGTACCAGGCACAGAACTGTGAGGGAGAACTAATTCATTCCTGGTATGGAGCGCTCTTGTTCGAAGAAGCTGAGCACAAATGCCCAAAATAAAAACCAGGGTTCATAGACAACTCTATGTGGACTGCCCCTGGCCAAGGCCATGCCAGTAAGAATGCATGCAGGCTTCTTCTGGAATTTGAAAAAAGTTTAGATACAAAAAAATTGGGTCTTGAATTCGATGACAGTTTTTCAAACCAAAATGCCTCAAATGAAACATTTCAAAACAAGGGATGCCCTTATCTGTTGCAATTTGGCTTCACTGGAAGTATTCCTATCACATCATTGGTGAAGGACTTAAACCTTTTCTGTCTATGTACAGGAACAGAGATAATGCACAAGATGGCCTCTCCCAGGCTTTCTCTTTTCTCCGGTTTCTCCCTTAGTACTTGGCTGACTGGAAGATCTCCAGTTTCAGATTTAGCAAAAACATGCTGTCAGTCAAATGAATTTCATCTAAAATAACCTAGTCAGCTTTAACGGCCATGAAATTTCTTTAACATCTCCACTGTGCATTATTGCTTGTAAGAAATGTAGCTATTCTTCAGTATATTTTAACTACACTTCTCAATATATAATTATTTTAGTCTGAAATATGTAAAAATCAATGGTAGTGCTCAAAACAATTCTCATTGATTTGAAGGTAATATGTAGTACTTGGTCATTGAAATGTAAGCAGCAGCTAAACAGGGTGCCTACAAGATGAAATGGGGAATAAAACATGGGGTTTATTTCTGAGTAAGCTCATGGCTTTAATTATTATTGTTATAGAAGTCTTTTCTAATAGGAAATTTGTTGTTACGATATGATCACCACATATTAGACTTACTTAAAAAAAAAAAATTAATGCAGTGTTTCCATATCATGTATCAGTACGTTGTAAACTACATCATCAGGAAATAGCACTTGATTTGGTTGACCTTCATATCCTGCTTTACTGACTTCTACTTCACTCTACCAATGCCTTATAGCCAATTTTTTTTCAACTCCTTTATAAATAGATAAGGAACTATATTCACATTTTGAACTTCCTGGCAATAAATTTTATAATCAAATCAAGTTTGACGGCAAGCTCCCTTTCAGGAATGCATTATAAATTAATTAATCTGTCTTGGTTCCATGTATAGGTTAGGGCTTCTGTCTAAAATGCATTATTCGTTGTATAAGAGAATTGTAGGCAGCTGACAGAAAAGGCTTTGGGGTTCAATTTATCTGGAGTTCAGGTTTTTGTTTACAGATTTAACTTTGGAAGTCAAGGATCCTGGCAGGGAAAGTCATTGAAATTCAGAGGACTGAAAAAAATCTTTGAGCTCTGTGAAACAGAGTCCTTGTTTTCCCAACCATAATAGCACGAAACTATTAAGCAGTGTCTTTGATCTGCAATAAGCATATCTAATTTGAATTCACTTGATATTACTGCTAGTATCAGCTAAGCCTTTGTGCATCTTCCAGATTGCAGGAATATTATTATCTAAGGAATATCTTCTTCCCAAGCAGGAACATTTGAATCACATCCTTTTCCTTTTCAGCAAATGTCATGTGCTACAAACCACAGCACTTCAGTCACTTGGTTAGAGGACTATCACAAACCAAGAATGAAATCTGTCATTTACTCACCTGTTTTAGGGGACCTAAACTAGGGGACCTAGTTTTAAGGACCTCATCTCCTGTGGTAAGAAATTTGCACAAAGCAAAAACATTGTATCTTAAAAATTTCCTGTAGAGGAAATGACTCAAATTTTGTATTTTTCCCTGAATATTTGCATTTCCTTAGCATATAAATATTACTGCATAATGAATATTACCTTACCCAACACACCCAGATTATCAGGATTACTTCAAGATAGTCATGCATCTTTGTAAGTAGCATGGAAGAAAAGGAAGTAACTGATAGAAATATCCATACCTTTCCACTATTTCATCATACAATCTCTATAAATTCCCTCAGATACATGCCACACTTTTCTGTCACAAGAAATAACTCTTAAATATTAACAGGCAAGGTTTTTTTCTCCCCCAGCTCTTTTCTGTTTCCAGGAAGGAGATTCTTACTGAGAACTTTGTTTCTTGATCTTGCTGTGACCTGCCATAATAATCTCAGTCTTCTGTTTTCAAAGCAGTTCACTTCCATCAGTCACTGCATTAATGACCTGTTTCAAGCTTACCCTTGAAAACAGTGATAACTGTTTGGGGCTTGTATGTAAGAGATACATGTTGTAATGTGGGGCCTGATCCAAAGTCTATCACTTGTCCACCAAGGTCTTCTCAAGCTCTTCAAAAGATTTGGATTGGGTCCCAGACCTTTTACCTCTGTAAAAGCCTGTGCAGCACCAATGAAAACACGGTAGCTCCTGTTAATATAGCTAGTACACTCGTTACCATACAGCAAGCAATGCCAGAGAGGTGACTATGATGGAACAGTTTAGGTAGTTCATGGATGGAGAGGACTATGTGTGTGCACCTCCTTTACTTTTGTGAGAAAATAAAGGCTGAATCTTTAACACTACAAAGCTTTGGCCATGATCTTTGGACTTGACTGTGAGACCAGCATGCAAACAGCTCATGCAAAACCATGAGGTCAAATAGCACTGCAGAATCTTCTTAAAAGTGTGTACTTCCAGATACTTATACTGCAGTAGCTCCATGTCACAGAGGATCTCCTTGTTACGTGGCTTTTTTGGGGAGCAGAAGACCCCTGGAGTTACATCATCTGACACGGAAGCAGAGGGAGTCTCCCCAGGATCAATCACTATTCCTATTCTGAAATCTACCTTGGAAACAGGCAATCTTTCCTTACATGGCAGGAGAAAATATGTAATAAAGATATTACATGTCCAGTGTTGATGGACGTTCCAGATGGATGTGAAAACTTGCCTGAGACATATCCAGTGTATAGTACAAAATCATAAGAATGTTTTTAAAGAGCAATATTGCCCTGGCTGGAAGTGGGGGATCCTGATTATGAAAAGTTTTTCCACTCTGATGGAAGAAGAAATCTTAGATCTTGTCAGTTTCCTAAATATAATTTCATAAGAAAGATAAAAGAGGTCTTTTCTGTGCAACCAATTTTTATCTATATACACCCATTTTGCAGGTCATTAGTTGGCTAACTGAGCATCAAGCAGCAGCCTCCCATATCCTGTATTATTCAGAATGGGATATATCAGAATTGGGAGCTTCATTTAAAACACAGACAGAGCAAGGGAAGCTGGCAAGAAGCAATGTCAAAGGAATTGTCTGCTGTGGCTTCAGGGAGGGCTGGAGGCTACATAGAGGCATTGAAAAAGCACTGTTAGCTGACTAACAAGCCATGGGTCTTCAGAAGGACACAGGAGGATGCAAGATTTCGGTACCCTAGAGAGGATGCTTAGTGGTGGTAAATTTTTGTAATATCCATGAGAGAAAAAGAGAATAGGCTCTTTTCTAAAGAAAATAGGGAATCATTCTCTCCTCTCTTTTGTTCTTTTATTATGTTTTTTTTCAAAAAGATTTTTTTCCCCTTGGATTCTTAATACAAAGATGTTACATGTTAATTTTGCAAGGGCTGCAGGGAGCAGGGGAGAGGGGTAGACCAATTTTTGGTACCTGAGTTCTGGATGTGGTTCAGGCACCAACTCATTTAAGATTGCATACTTATAAATAATAGCATTTCCAATTTACTTACTGAGTATATCAAATGCTCAGACATTTAGGGCAACAAAGGGCATAGGGCAACGAAGCTGGTGAAGGGCCTGGAGAACAAGTCTTATGAGGAGCGGCTGAGGGAACTGGGGTTGTTTAGCCTGGAGAAGTGGAGGCTCAGGGGAGACCTTATTGCTCTCTACAACTACCTGAAAGGAGGTTGTAGCGAGGTGGGGGTCAGTATCTTTTGCCAAGTAACTAGCAATAGGACGAGAGGAAACGGCCTCAAGTTGCGTCAGGAGAGGTTTAGATTGGATATTAGGAAAAATTTATTTACTGAAAGGGTTGTCAAGCATTGGAACAGGCTTCTCAGAGAAGTGGTGGAGCCACCATCCCTGGAGGAGTTCAAAAAATGTGTAGACGTGGCACTTCAGGGCATGATTTAGTAGGCATGGAGGTGTTGGGTTGACGGCTGGACTAGATGATCTTAGAGGTCTTTTCCAACCTCAATGATTCTATGATTTTATATACTTAATTCCCCAAAGGTTTCTTTTTTCTTTCTTTCTTTTCTTTCTTTTCTTTCTTTTCTTTCTTTTCTTTCTTTTCTTTCTTTTCTTTCTTTTCTTTCTTTTCTTTCTTTTCTTTCTTTTCTTTCTTTTCTTTCTTTTTTCTTTTCTTTCTTTTCTTTCTTTTCTTCTTTTCCCTTTCCTTCTCCCTTTCCTTTCCTTTCCTTTCCTTTCCTTTCCTTTCCTTTCCTGCTCCTCCTCCTCCTCCTCCTCCTCCTCCTCCTCCTCCTTCTCCTTCTCCTTCTTCTTCCTCTTCTTCTTCTTCTTCCTCTTCTTCTTCTTCTTCTTCTTCTTCCTCTTCCTCTTCCTCTTCCTCTTCCTCTTCCTCTTCCTCTTCCTCTTCCTCTTCCTCTTCCTCTTCTTCTCCTCCTCAAGATTCCCCAGGAAAAACAAATTCCAAGCAGTATATTCCACACATAGTATCTTGTAGCCCACCAGTGACTGGAGCAACAAAATTTTTCAGTGGATTTATCTTACTATGGTGGTGGCAGGCTTTTGGGGACAACTCATTGCTCCTCTTCAGCCCAGTGAAAATGTGCCTTCACAGCAAGGTCTGTCCTTCCCCACACAGTCACCAACAGACATTTCCAAGAGAAAATCCTTTGATTTGTTTAATCTTTGAAAGATGGTCAGCGTCGAGGTGGAGACCATGGAGTATCATTACCAGTAATGAAGCATGTAAGTTAATGGAAAGAAGTGTGAATGACATGGGTTTTTTTCTAGATAGCAGTCTTAGTAAAGTGTATTTTTTCATTTTTTTGACACAAGAGGTATAGTGAGAAAGACAAAATAGATTCCGCTGCCCGTTTGGTGTTTTAGAAAGGCAGCAAGAGGGGAGTAAATTCAGTACCAGAGATGAGCATATTGAGTTCAGGCTGGAGACGGGCATACTCTATTCACCTATTAACTACATTGCTCCTCCCACAGTGAGGCCCCAGACTGGCATAAATCATAGGAAAGAATAAAAAGAGTCTATGAATAAGTGTGTTGTAAAGTCAAAGGTCTCTTCCTGTTTAAATACAGAGTCAGAGACACAATTTGGCATGAACTCATCTTATGTCAACTTAAGTCAACATCTGACTTTGTTCCTCTGTACTTAGAAGCTGGTTAAAGCTTTTCGCTGATGGAGCTGCGGCACAGGAAAGCAGACTGAGACATGTCAGGGTACTGAGTTGGATGAAGAGTGGACACGTGCCAGGTCTGCGGTAGGGTAGGTTGCGTGGGACCTGGCACCAGCTCTCTGCCATCTCCTTTCCTCCACGTTGCAGCCCGGCAGCCCTGGAGAGGATCCCTGACCCGATTCAGTCGCCCTTTCCTGCCATCTGCCTGCAGGCTCCAGCTTCATCACAGCGGTGCCGCTGCTGCTGCACCCACCTTGCTGGCTGCAGCAGCTCCCCTTGGCAGGGACCAGCCCAGCCACTGCCGCCAGCCTCATGTTTCCTTGCAGCAGTGTGGGGACTGGCAGCAAACACAGACCATCACAAGTGCTGCAAGGAATTTATCAAGGAACCTGTCCTGGTTTTCACTGGGATAGAGTTAATTTTCTTCCTAGTAGCTGGTATAGTGCTGTGTTTTGGATTTAGGGTGAGAATAATGTTGATAACACACTGATGTTTTGGCTGTTGCTAAGCAGTGCTGACACTGGTCAAGGACTTTTCAGCTTCCCCTGCTCTGCCAGGTGCACAAGAAGCTGGGAGGGGGCACAGCCAGGACAGGTGACCCCCACTGCCCAAAGGGCTATTCCATACCATATGGCGTCATGCTCAGTATAGAAACGGGGTGGAGTTGGCCAGGGGGCAGCGATCGCTTCTCAGGGATGGGCTGGGTGTTGGCTGGCGGGTGGTGAGCGGTTGCATCACTTGGTTTTTTTCCTGGGTTTTGTTCCTCTCTCTCTCTCGCTCGTTTTTTTCCTTTTCATTACAATTTATTATTATTACTTTCATTATTATTGTAATTATTATTATTTCTTTCAATTATTAAACTGTTCTTATCTCAACCCATGAGTTTTCTTACTTGTGCTCTTCAGATTCTCTCCCCCATCCCACCGGGGGGGAAGGTGAGCAAGCGGCCGTGTGGTGCTCAGTTGCCAGCTGGGGTTAAACCACAAAAGAATCACTTCCCACTACATGTAACTGCCTGTTATAAGCAAGGATATATGGGCAGAAAAATACAGATTTCTTTTTAGCTCCACTGAAACAAACAGAAGGTATAAATGTTTTGCCAAAACTCCTTCTCAAGAAAAAAAAGGAAGAAGGAAGAAGAGAAATCAAGGACCTAAGAAGACCTGGGTAGAGAGAAGGTACATACGTTTGTTTGTCTTCACCAGTCCTATGAAAAATAATTAAATCTGCAACAAACAAAATTCTGCAGCATTATGAACTGAAAAAGAGGAGATGAAGCCCCAACTGATGTTGCCAGCAAGAAGACCAATCTGCCTGTAAAACTGGAGACCTCTGTAATTTTTGCTTAAAAAGAACTGCAGTATGCGCTAGATACAGACAAGGCTTGTGACACATGGAGCTATGCTAACAAGTCCTCCATTCCATGTAGGGTTCTAATATTTGTTTGAATTTGGTGGTGTTCCAGTTTCAGATGAAAACCCAGACACTGACAGCAGACTCCGCAGCAGCTGAAAATTTCCAGCCAGCTTTAATAACATATAATGAAACTGTTCTCAATCTACACAGTGGAGAGACAGCATATTATGCACCGTACTTTACAAGATGTTCTTTGCTTAGTAACAGTCTTTATAGGAAGATTTAACATACAATCAATTCCCTCTGCTTAGAGTGCAGAACCTCTGCAAGCATTGAAGGGATATCTTCTTTGTGGAGGTGAAGTTGAATTTAAGGAATCAAATGATGTGTGACATTTTCACCAAAGAGAGAAAACAACTTTGGAGTGCAGAGGCTTCCTATATTCAAAACAGGAAGCAAAACCTTGGGTGCCCGTAACTTTTACTTCCCATGTCTGTACATAAATAATGATGCAATGACATTCCTGAGGAAGCGGGCACTGAAGGAAGAGCTCTCTGAGGCAAGAAGGAAGCAGTGCAATGAAGCTCCCTCTTAATTATTCTCTCTGCTGGAGTCCCCCACAAAACTCAGCCAAAGAAGTTCCTCCACCTTGAATGACTTTCCTCTAACAGCAGCACCAAAAATTGCCAATAGGCAGAAAAACATCGATATGTGTAAGAGAGATGTAAAATTTAGTGGAGAAAGCCCCTGAACGTTATCATGAATGAGATTGTTGCCAACAAGGAATTTATAGAAATATCAAAATAAGTAACAAAGAGGCAATATCTGGAAGGATCTTGATTCCTCAAAAAAAATTGTGACATTTGGTTTTTAAATATTATTTCTTCACTCTCTTTCCTCTCCTCTCTTCTAGTTCTTATCTGAGCCTTGCTGAATGTAAGACAACTACAGATCATAAAAAGTGTGACTTATTACAGGACCTACTTGTTGGAAGCATTATTTGTGCTTTTAAGTCAGAGACACAGTTCCTTTTTTTCTCATGCAGATGAGATTCACTTCAGTAAAAAAATGTATATATAGTAGTCCAACAACTTTAACAGAAGAGAGAGGTTATTTATAAATGAGCCAGTTTTTTTAAATGGAGTTCCTTCATCTGTAGGGAAATGCTTTCCTCTAGTATCTACCTGTGTTGTGGTTTAGCCCCAGTCGGCAATTAAGCACCACCCAGCCACTCGCTCACCCTCCCCTGCGGTGGGATGGGGGAGAGAATCGGAAGAGCAAAAGTAAGAAAACTTGTGGGTTGAGATAAGAACAGTTTAATAATTGGGACTAATAATAATAATAATAATAAAAAATAATAATAAATTGTAATGAGAAGGAAAACCACAAGAGCGCGAGAGAGGAACAAAACCCAGGGAAAAAACAAGTGATACAACTGCTCACCACCCACTGACAGATGCCCAGCCCATCCCCAAGCAGCAATCGCTGCCCCCCAGCCGACTCCCCCCAGCTTTATATACTGAGCATGATGCTATATGGTATGGAATAGCCCTTTGGGCAGTGGGGGTCAGCTGTCCTGGCTGTGCCCCCCCCAGCTTCTTGTGCACCTGGCAGAGCAGGGGAAGCTGAAAAGTCCTTGACCAGTGTAAGCACTGCTTAGCAACAACTAAAACATCAGTGTGTTATCAACATTATTCTCACCCTAAATCCAAAACACAGCACTATACCAGCTACTAGGAAGAAAATTAACTGTATCCCAGCCAAAACCAGGACAACCTGAAAAATAAATAAATAAATTTACAGATATCTTGCTCCTTAGACCTTCATGGATATGCCTTCTTATGCCAACTGCAAGCATGAAGGCACTTTTGGCTGTTATGAACACTGATGTAAGTAACTTAAGTGGGATCCTAAGGGATCTCTTTCTCTGTGGAATTAACCTCTCTTTGTCCTATGGGGGTATGAGGGTCCCCAAAGGCCTCAGAACTGGGTCTTGAACCACTGCCTTCCCTTCCAGCTGTAAAATTGCCTGAGGGCCTCCACTTCAGCCCCTGTTATTAGGTGCGTGTTGGAGAACTGCCAGAAGCAAACTGCAGCAGGGCTGTTCTCTGCAGGTCCAACAGGAGCTCAGCACCAACTACATGAACCAAAAGAGGTGATGAGCTCAGGAGAGGGAGCCTGGGCCCTGCAGCAATCATCTCCAGCTGCTGTTATTCCTATGGCCCTAGGACTAAATGGTGTATTTCTTTATACAGGTAGAAGTGCAATAGCTCAACTTGAAGAGACATTTCCAATCCAGGAATATATTGGTGCTTAGTAATCACAGCAGTGAAAGGAGAAATTAGAAAGAGATTTGAAACTGGGTATAACACATTGCAGGTGAGCACTCTGAGAAGGGTAAAAACCATGGTGTCATGATTTAACCCCTGCTGGCAACTAAGCCCCACACAGCCGCTCGCTCACTCCCCCCCAGTGGGATGGGGGAGAGAAGTGGAAGGGTAAAAGTGAGAAAACTTGTGGGTTGACATAAAGACAGTTTAAGAGGGAAAGCAAAAGCCACACACAAGCAAAGCAAAACAAGGAATTCATTCACTGCTTCCCATGGGCAGGCAGGTGTTCAGCCATCTCCAGGAAAGCAGGGCTCCATCACATGTAATGGTTACTTGGGAAGACAAATGCCGTAATTCCAAACATCCCCGCCTTCCTTCTTCTTCCCCCAGCTTTATATGCTGAACATGACCCCATATGGTATGGAATAGCCCTTTGGTCAGTTGGGCTCAGCTGTCCCAGCCGTGTCCCCTCCCAGCTTCTTGTGCCCCCCCAGCCTCCTCGCTGGTGGGGTGGGGTGAGGAGCAGAAAAGGCCTTGACTCTGTGTAAGCACTGCTCAGCAGTAACAAAAACATCCCTGTATTACCAACACTGTTTCCAGCGCAAATCCAAAACATAGTCCCATACTAGCTACTGTCAAGAAAGTTAACCTACTCCAGCCAAAACCAGCACACATGGGCACACATGTGACTTTTTCTTATGTGTAGGACAAATGACTATTGAGAATACTTACTGAGTTAATGCTTGTGGGACATATCAAGAGTATCTGTCCTGATTCATAAGTATATGCAAGGTGTAAAGTGCTTTTGCTGCCAAGTCTTTTTCTGTTTCACATGAACCCTGGAGCAAAAATACAGATACAAAAAGCCATTGGGCACCTTCAAGTTAAGTAGGAAATAAACAAGATTTTTAAAGATCTCACCTGCACCTAAAATCAGATTTACATGTCCTAAGTGGGAATCGGGAAAGCAAAGCACTGTGCAGACCTACTTCTAAATAGTCAAAGCAGAACCCCTCCTTTTAATACAGCACATGCTTGATGAAGTTGCCAAAACGAGACCTTGCATAATTCCTTTATAATGTTGCTAACAGGAAGCACGCAGAGTCCTCAGAGCACAGCTAGCACTAGTGCAGACCCTCCTGGGATGTTCTGCTAATGTGACTCAGTTTGTGCTGGAGGCACTGGTAGGAGCGTAAGGGACACAAACCCTCACAGTGAAATAGGTGAGGATGTGAATGCATGGTCAGCCTGTCCTGCTGTGACAACTGTGTCCGGGCTCTCCTGCAGAAGCAATGCCAAGCAGCTGACTCCCTGCGAGCAGGCACCCCACCTCACGTTTAGCTTATGGGCTAGCTGCGAGCTTTCCTTAGGCTTTCCCCTGCTTAGGTCCCGCAGCGTTACCTGGCTCTCCAGGAGGGACATCAGTTGATGCCACCTTCACTGTGCAGTGGGGATATAAGTCTACATGGACAAAAGATAGAGGGCACAGAGCTTTATTATTTTCAATCATGTCTCTGATATTACTCTGTCTGTTATGTTTTCTGATCTCTGAGTGACACCCAGCAGCTTAGACTAGATTTATTCCTAGTCATACCTTCTGAGTAACACTGAAATCATTTCTATAGTGCTACTGTGTATTTGCACTGATGCTAGTGCAAATAGAAAATCAAGCTCTAGGGCTTGAGCGTGTGTTTACTTCCATGTCTCAGTAACACCTGGTAGTCTTCTTGAATAGCTGCAGGTTGCCACATGCGTTCTGTTCTTCTGAATGGGCAATCCATTAAAAACGCTGTCAAGACACAATCACAGCCTGGTGGCAGTGAAAGGGCTAAGAAATGGTAGCCACAACCATGCGCTTTATATTTATGAATGTGAAGCCTAGTAAAAAAAAGAAACGTGAGTTTGTAAGATTAATGAAGTTTCCAAGTTCCCATGAGCTCCACAGGTAGGATAAATCTTGCTATTGAATCACAGTAAAGTTTTAATTGACTAAATTTACTGATACATTTTATTGAAAATGCCAATAACTTTGGAACAAAGCGCTACATGGAGCAGGCTGGGGAGGAAGATAAGCCTTTGCCGCCTATTCATTATTTATCTTTTTTATTATTTCTAAACTAAATATAGTGCTATAATAGATCTTGATTATCATCATGCCTTCCATATTCTGTTTACATTAAAAATTAAAAAAGAAATCAATATAAAAGAATTTCAAATACAGTGCACTGGAAGAAAAAATAAAAACCCTTTTGTGTAAAAATTATGTTCTTCCTGCAGAAGAAGTGACTTTGCATGCTATGAATAGCAGTCTTTCAGTAAGCCACCTAACAGACTTTGATAGAATTATAATTTATGATGTATTAGTTGGACAAAGGAATATTAATATTTTATCTCAGGAAAGGTTGCATCAAGATTAGCAAGGTAGCATATTTCAACTTTTATTTTTCTCCATTTTTAGTGCCAGGAAAAGAAGTCCTATTTATATTGTCAATTGGAGAACAGCTCCTACCTAGTGAGTTTTCATAGTACACTTCATTTTTTGGGAGAATTTAAACTGATCCACTTCAGAACATATTTGTTAACTACGCTTTCTCAGAGAAAACATTTACTATTACATCATTATCTGAAATAGCATTTTCACTTGCATAATGCAAGGATTCTGCTTATAACTGCAAGGATTCTGCTTCCAACCTTCTAGCAGTTTTATGAGAGATCATTTTTGAAAGTATATTTAAGTTTTTTAGTAAATTTCCACTTATGATAGTTGACTGAGAAAAATAACCACACCATTACTAATATTTATTTAACAATTCATACACCACATTAAATGTCACTTTTTAAGTTCCGAAATGTAGATCATACAGATCATCATATGTATAGCACAATTTTTTTACCCAGTATTGGAAAATGTCTTATTTTCCTCTCAGTTTAAAAACAACTCAGCCTATATTTCTTTTTCTTTAAATCACCAAAATCCATTAATTTCAGCATGCCATTAATTAAAAAAAAAACCAAACACCAAAACCAACCAGATTTCTTTATACATACATAGCTCTGATAAAACAGATAAGGAAAACTACATAAAGTGTCTAACAGAATACTTTAAAACAGGTTGCCATTATTCTTATGTCCTGATAATGAAATAAGCATCATTCAAGTCAATCTCTCTACAATGTAGGAGAACCTGTTTGTATTCTTGAAATAGCCTGTGAAAAGCTTGTTTGCAATTAAGTGCACTGATGGTGTTCGTAGGACACAAGCCTTTTTCAAAGGGAGTATATCCCAGGCATAGACGTATCTTTCTTTTGTTATGGCTGTGAATGGAACTTAAGTATTCAGCCTTATCTACCCTGCATACTCAAAAATATAGAGCCAGACCCTGTGAGTATCATAAGGAAGAACTAAAAATATATTTCAAAGACCCGCACACATTTTAAGGTTTTGCATTTTCCTTTTGGGTTTTGACCTTTTAGAGTGCACAAAGTTTTCACTGTACCGCTGAGGACAGAGAACTTACTAAAGCTAAGAAGAAGGACTTATAATCACATGACTTCAGGAGCTTTGGATTTTAGAAATACACCAAATATCTTTACCTTACAACAGAACTGGATTGATGGCAATACCATCAGGACAGCAGAGAATATAAATAGATATATAAATACAGAGAATGACCTGACTTCCTTTGTAGCTCTTCTCTATTTTAAGGCCCTAATATATTAAATCAGAGAGCTACTAAACCCAGGTGGATCTTCATGCCCTGCCATGGATACATTTGTTTTCACTGAGCCTTACTTCAGTTATGTCCTAAAAATTTAAGGTTATACAGTACTGGCACAATAATAAAATCTTAGTTATACTGTTAGCAGTTTAGCTGCATTATTTGTTTCTCCTTCCATTAAAACTTGAAACGGAGCAACTAATCAATCAAAACCAAAAAATCACAGATGAGTAAAGCTAGCTGTCTTTGATTTGCCCATTGCAGTGTGAAATTGAACAAATTCAGTTTTTTGAGGGGGAAGCTGTGTTTTGTGGAAAAAACATTGTATTAACATATTAAGTGCTTAGGAGTCACACAGAGAAAAGAGTCTGTCTTCTTCTCCTGTGGTATCAAAGGTGTCCATCACGTTTACAAACACCAGTTGTGCACAGCCACTTTCTGTAACTGATGAATTGATGAAAATACCTGACAGCATTTAAGGTCCAGGGCATGATTTTCTTTAAAATGCATCATGAAGGTACTCAGTTTCTTTTGTGGTTTGTCACCCGTTGAGTTTTAACAGGCATGGGTTGTTGTTCCTTTAATGTAGTTCCCTCATGGTATAAGGCTTTTGCTTCTGGAAATTTACCTGCCTTCTGATGGCTGATTTTCCTCTCACATCAGTAGGAATCAATTAACCCCCACAGATTTTACATCAGGGTTTGCAGGGTGGATGAGAAGGAGCAGCCAAGTGCTAGGCTTTACATCCCTTGTGTGTCACTTGTTCTCTAATCTAGTTCAGACAAATGAACTGAGATCATTTAACCAGGAGTTACTGCTCCTGCATGAAATAAAATCTCCTCCCCCACTTCTGCATTTCCTTCTCTCAAATGGTCATACCTTACTCCTTTTTTGGAGTATATGCTATAAAATCAACACAAAGGTTCAAACAATTTCACTTCTTCTCAGCCCAGTTGTTAACACGTCCTGCCCTGCTCTGCCTAGGGCTCAGGGTCAGGAAAGTTTCCCTAGGACAAATAAAGAAAGTTACAGCCTCCCTACACCAACAATAGTGGGAGCAGGAGATGGAAAAAAGAGAGCGCAAACATACCTAGCCAGGCCCCTGGCCTCATTTCCAGGATGACCTGACTCCAATGCTTTGCTTGTTTCCAGCTCAAGGTAGGAGAAATCAGGTTATTCCAAGCATTTATGTATTTGTATTCTTCAGTCAATGGGTGGAAGATAGAGGTAGACAGAGGACTGACGCTTCATTCAAGAATTGCCTTTATCTTTTGGCAATTTTCCTAGACTTTCAGACAGCTGAAAGTCTAGGTAAATGACCTGTCCATTGATCAGACATTAATGGGAAAGAAAGGCCATATTTACCTAATAAACTGCATTGAGGAGAAATGAGTAGGGATTCTCCAAACCCTCAATTTATATATTTCACATGGAGGAAATATTATGGCCCTTGGAATGTATTTATCTAGAGATAGCTAAATATCTTTTATATGCTGTTGCTTTCTTCTATTTTGCACAATAATTTCATTCAATTCTTTGTAGTCTAAACTAATTTCCTCCACCACAGCATTTTATTATTTGCTGATTGTCCCTAGGTAGCTTAATTACTGGCAAGAGGATAATGAAGTAAACCTGGAGCCAATATTTAAGTAGAGTGGAGCTACTCAAGTGTAATGAGCATTTTAAATTTGCCTTTTAGTACTTTATAAAGACCTATAACAAAATACCACCTTCCCTCCTGCCTTGCCTATTAAAAGGCTGTCAGGAGTTGGTACATTGCAATTAACACTGAGGGGCAATGTGCCTGCCAGGAAGGGGGTGCTTTCTGCTGGGCAGGCTCTTCTGGGGCTCCATTTGCTCTCATAGCATCTTCACAAAACAGAAAAACAAGAACACTGGGGTCTTAAAAGGTCTCCTGGTGTTTCTTCTTTACCTCAAGGAGACCATTATGAGTTAGTGTTGATGTCCTCACGCATTCTAGCAAAGTTCATTATTTTCTATGTACTTAAATACTTTCCAGAATTTCAATTACATCAGCTAGACTTCACTCTTAAATGTTTTGCTTTTCCTGCTTCTTTTGCAGCAGGCTTCAACTAGAGCTGACTTCATCCTAGTGACAATAAAACTCCCTGTACCCTCTCACACATGATCTGTGTGATGTCCATCCAAGTAAGCAGGAATGGCCCAGGCACTGGCACGCTCTTGCTCATGGCTGGATTGAGGGTCCCTCCTTGGTGTGTACCCAGGGTGCTCCCAGGCGGTGCCTGCACTGGGGTCAGGAGGAACTATATCTCCCCTGTTTGGGCATAAGGGGAAGAGAGGAGAGGATTTAGCTCTGTGCGTTTAGCCATGCTTTGCCTCCTACTTTCCCATTCAGAAAATGAGTCCTGCCCTGTTTCATGACTGGCATAGATGTAGCCCAAAACACTAAGCTGAAACTTGAGTGATAGCTTCTCTTCTGCAATTTCTTTTCTTTGTGATTTGCATAGAGTGACTTAATCAGCTAGTCCCCAGTAGGTGACAGCAAATGGTGCTTCATTTCCAGCTGATCATGTGCTATATAATATACATTACAAAGGTTGAAGCCTCAAACCATACTTACTGGTCTGAGCCTCATGGACACCTCTTGTGGTCTACAAAGATGTGATGCCCTCAGCCACATTTCTTAGGTGTTTGAAGTGTTATCATTTTATAGCTAGCGGACTTGGAATGTGAAAGGTGCTCTATAACCTATTACTTATGGGCAGTCTTGTATGAACTAAATTTGCAATCTGTTCTTTTAAACCACCAAATTCATTTTGATGCAATTTAGAAAATATGTAGTATTTCAGTCATGAAGGATTTTATTTTAATAAAAGTAATAAGGGAGCTTCAAGGGTTGTGATTATTACTGGATAACCACATCCTTGGGGAATTAGAACCATTTAGATACTCCTTCTGTCCAATTAAAATGTGACACCATGGGATTAAATGTTAGGACATATAGCATGAGTAATGATTTCATGCCTTATTAGATGCAAATAAATGTTAACAGGACAAGAAAGGTAACAGGCCAAATTAACTCTTGGTGCAAGTGCGACAAGGCTCTGTTGAATTCTGCATACTTTCTCTGCCCACTACGCCATGACTGGATTAAGCCAAGTATGCTTTTATGGCTGTGATATTTACGGTGCATACTGACTCTGTTGGAGATGTATATTGCGCCATAATTCAAGAAGACACAGCTCACAGGCTGATGATCCATCCAATGCTGACAACACTGATCTTGCTCAGGCTTGTTTTTACAGGGCACATGTCTCTTAATGGCCCAGTGGCAATGGGTTAAATCCACTGTGATTAGGACTGTAGCGTTTCATTTTAGTCACCTTGCTTTCCAATGGCACTCAGTCTTCAGTCAGACTCCTTTCTGAGGAAAGGGAAGAACTAAAACTGTACCAAGTGTCACTGAGCAACAAACCACCTAAATTACCTCGTAGTAAAGGCTGAGGAGAGGAACCAGGATTCATTCTGACCCTGCTGAGGGGGTTCAGCTCCAAAGTCTGGTCTGGGGAGACACAACGAGCCATCAGTAGTCAGGAACTTGCCCTTAAAATCTGCAGTTGCCTGAACCTCAAAAGAACAGCAATGGCTACAGGGCTGCACTCTTCTCCTCCCCCCTTCATCCAGTAGCACAGTGAATATCCCTATATGGGAAGGGTAACAGAGATTGTCCTCTTCTCTCCAAAAGGATTTAAACTCACAAAGGACCCCAAATGTTTCTTGGTCTATTCTGTGAATGAGTTTATTTCAACCCCTTCTGTTGGCACTGTTATATTTTACATGGAAGGAGTAAATAATTGCTGATGAAGAGCACAGAGAAAGATCAGCTCTGTAGCCCAGGACACACTCACTTGTGTAGGAGGGGGAGATCAGCCTGAAGTGAAATTTTGGAGCATAGACTGGAATTCAGTCTCCCTTCAGCAGACACATGGCTTGACAGGCTGTAGCACCAGTCTCCCTATTTCTCTTTGGACAAGTTAATACTTCTTGCATTTTCACAGTTTTCTCAAATCCCCTTCAGCTCAGTAGAATTATGTGTATGCCTAAAGGCAAACATGTAATTAAGATGTTTACTTCATTTAGAGACAGATTTATATAACTGTCCTTTATCTGAACTAAGTTGTGCACACCTTTGAATAAGAAACTATTAATCATGGTCTTCATATTACCTTTCCCTAAAGTAGGATCATTTCTAAAGCTTGGAACTGATATGTCATGTTACATATGCTCAAATTGTTTAATGCTACTCCCTAGGTTTTATAAGCATGATAAATGAGCTGGAAGCAATTTGCTAACCAGCTTCGCTTTCCTTCAAACCTACTCAAACCTTTTGGCCTCTCTCAAAGAAGGTGAAAATGGTGACCAACCCACATTATTTTTGAAAATTGATGCAGCTAGGAAAAGAGAGGATAAGTAAAGGCTAGCAATCAAATCTCTCAAATGTATCCCACGGTGTATCTACTGGACAACAGTCCTTGGTTATGTAAAAAAGACACTGAATTTAAAATATATATCTCTGTAAATGAGAAAAGGTTGCTATTTAAAAATAAAATAACCTTCTTGATTCTGCTATTTAATAAAAGAAGGTGCCTTATGATTTATGTCTCACTCTGGTCACATTTCTAACTCTTCATTTTTATTGAGTAGTTACAAATTTCACTATATACCAACTCAAAGGGCATACTTCTGCTGATCATGTTGGGCAAAATCCTTCCGCAGGTTTTCCTCAAGTGACTGTTGTGACATTTTGTAGTTCAGATGGATCACAACTGTGGGTTCAAAGCAAGCTGTGAAAGACTTGAAGTAGTTTTCACTGCTTCACAAATCAATGCTGTCAAGAGCAAATCCTGACCTTTATGCAGTTTTAATTAATTTGATAAAAACATTTGGTGTGGTGAGGTAATTTAGAGATGTATGGAAAAGACTTGGCTGTCTAAGTAGTTTCTGTCAATTTTTGACAAGCATCCATGATGGAAAGTAAGTAAAGGTCCATGAGAGTCTATAAAACTTCCCTGTAGCAGTCAGAAGGGTCTTACGTCCTATCGTATTTATTCTGTTTTACACACCAAAGCCAGGCAAGGTGAGCTGCAACCTAAAGACTAGCATCACTATTTGCTTTCAGACTGACTGAAGATGGTTTAACTTCAGCAGACTGCTTGTGAGGTTTAAGGTTAACGGATGGATTTGCGGGAACTCTACTGTGCTAGCGACTTTGTACTAGTAGTGTGCTAGGGTAAGAATTTTTGGTGCTTCGAGGACTCATCTTCTGCTTCTGCACACCTACTTGGACTGACTTGAAACCTAAGACAATAAAAAAATTGTGCCAAGTAACTCCTTTCAAGATATAGTTGTCCATAGAAATGGACTTCTAGCATAAATTTGCATAACTTCAAAGTGTTTTGAGTAATATGTTAACATTTCCAGTAAGCTTTCATACCTATAAAGTTAGCATGGTCTCCAGCTGATTTATGAAGTGCATCAGTGAGATACCCTGGTCAGATCACCCAATCAAACGTCATGTTTCACTTTCCTATCACACACTGACCACAGTGGTACAACCAGCTCACAAGTGGTAAAATCGTATAGCATGCTGACTGTCTGTCCTGTGGCATTAATAATAGTGACATAGGTGTGATGGGCCTCCTCTGTGATTTAGACACAAAAGACATGAATATCAGCTTCATGTATTATGGCTAAAATTTCTGTGCTCTATTTGTTCTGCTTTAAAAAATGTCTTTAATATGGATATGACTAAGGAGAATTCGGAATAGAAATGTTGGTTTATATAGTGCTGGTATGCATCACCTTTACAATGGGCATGATACGGATGGATAGAAGTATTGTCTGCAGAGAACACAGAGCTGAATGAAAGAGAAAGCATCACTACCCACATATAGAACAGGACACACTTAAGTTCCTTTGGGAAAGTTAATAATGACTTAAAGTTGTCACCTGTTCAAGTTTAACACAGGGATTTATAAGGGGTAGGATCTTAGCTAGCATTTGACATCTAATAATCTAAATTCCAGACCAATAACACCGATCATGCCATCATATTTGTTAAGAAGGAAGCGAATGCCTGAGGAGACATGGACTTCATTCTTAGTGCAAAGGCATGTCTGAGCATAGGGTTATTCAAGAATATCTACTCCACTTTAAATTCCTTTCACCATCCTGAAATGTCAGGTGTCGACATGCCCTGATTTAAGGAACAACAAGTGTGGTGTTCTTTATAATGAGACTATTCAGTGAACAAAATCAAGAACCTGAAGGTCCAGGACACCTAATTTGGCACAGATTCTGAGACCTGAGTTTCACTTGGAAACTTACAGAGGAGCTATCTGACTGAGAAAAGTGATCCTAATCACAATACAGGGTTTGGGGGCTTTTTTTTATTACACTGTGGAATCTCTGAAATCTCCTTGTCTGCTTATAGCAATAAAACCTTCTAATTAAAATAAGGTTAGATTTTAGTGTGAGACTGCATACCTCCAGATCAAGAGATCCTAAGTGTAGTACTTAGAGAAGTTTGATTGCATGTTATTTGGTACTTGGCTCATAGATACACACCGCAGCAGCTGTGGTGGCATTGGTCATAGGCACAGGCTGTGGCTTCTGTCACTCACCTGAGAATTCTGTGCTCCATGTATACAGAAGCAGAAGCCATGCTCCAATTTGGAAAGCTTTTATCTGACATCTTCAGGCAATGAAAGAGGCCACCTGGGTGGGGGTTTTTTAGGTTCTTTAGCGAGAGAAAGGAGTTTCTATGTAGAAATCTGCTCAAAGTAATCTTCAAAGCTACTTAGAAACTGTTAAAATTAAACCCTCAAATTTTAAAGTACCAAGGACCATGGTTATTAAGAACTTTAAGGCAAGAAAATTTGCTTTCCTGTGTTCCCTGGCACATCTCTGACTTGCATGGCAGTGTGTATGTGTGCTCATCTAGGAGCAAAATCCAGTGTGAAAACTGGCAGTCTCAGAAAAGGCTAGAACATCTCCTGAAAGGAGCTTTGAACTCCTTGTAGCTACCCTGAAAGGAAGAAACCCAGCATGTCATTTTAAAAAGGATTTTACTTTACAGCTCGAGCCTTAAACTCAATTATAGAATCAAAACGGGAGAAAGGCACTGATTCTGTGCTAATATATAACTATATAAGGCTGCCGTGATCCTACTGCAGTCTGTGGAGTGACATGTGTAAGACTAATAAGCCACATGAAAGTGTAATACCCGTCAGAATGCAGTTTTCACTGAGGCTTCTTGACACTACCACAATACTAATATGAAATAAGGACATAATTGACTCTTTAGGAATGTATGTGAAAGAAAGAACCAGATGTATTGGATAATACCCTGGCTCTGCTCAAGTCAATGAAACTCTCTTAAACTTCAGTGTGTCCAGGATTTCATCCATTATATTAATCAACAACACAATGCAATTATTTATTTCTGATTTACATTCTTTTGCATTAAAATTCCTCATCTATAATAGCATTTTATTGCTGACTTAGAAATAATGCAATTTACGATTTTTCAACAATGGACTACTCTTATAAATATTATGAGTACTGCTACTTTAAAGCATTAAGGCATTTTAATTGGATTGCATAAATACAATACACAGCACAGCTTCCAAGTAAGATGAGAAGAATGAATATGGAATGGTAATCCTTTATGTAATCATACACATGATAGATTATATCTGGGTTTCTGGGAAGACAAAGACAGGAACTGGAGCTGAACAGCACATACTTTTCCCAGCCCTGCAATTTTTTTGGTTTTTTAGCAAAACACAGTGCAAATTGAGAGAGTCAAAATCTCAACAATTCTCATGAATAAAGAATTAAAAAAAAATTACTTGGGCCTGCCAAAACATTTTTTTTAAATATTAATTCAAAATTCTTATAACTGACAAACTAGCTGAAATGTTGAAATTAAAGAGCATGTTGATCTAAGCACACCATATTTCTCTAAATGTCAAACTTTAAAATGTCATGAGTTTCCTTAAAATAAGGAATAAATTCAGCAAACTCCTCAAAAATATTCTCTTTGAAAAATTATGGAATAAGAAAAAGTGACCAAAAACTTCATGAATATGTCTGAGGGGCTCCTTGGCAAGAGTACTTAAAAATGAAATAAAATGCAAGTCTTTTGACATTTTCTCACCTAATATCCTCATTGAAAAGCTGATGAAGTACAAACTAGGTAAATGAATTACAAACTAGGTAAGTGGACAGTGAGGTGGATTGAAAACTGGCTGAACAGCCAGCCCAGAGCAGCATGACATCCAGCTGGAGGCCAGCCACTAGGGGTGAGCTCCAGGGTCAGTACTGGGGCTAATATTGTTTAGCATCTTCATTAATGACATGGATACTGGGACAGAGTACACCATCAGCAAGTTTGCTAATGATACAAAACAGGGAGGAGTAGCAGATACACTACTTGGCTGTGCTGCCATGCAGAAGAACCTTGGCAAGCTGGAGAAATGGGCAGAGAGGAACCTCATGAAGCTCAACAAAGGGAAATGCAAAGTCCTGCATCAGAGGAGGAATAACCCCAAGCACCAGTCTACACTGGGGCTGGAAAGCAGCTTGGCAAAGAAGGACCTGGGTGTCCTGGGTGGCAAAGAAGGACCTGGGTGGGCAAAAAGTTGCCTAGGAGCCAGCAATGTGCCTTTGCAGCAAAGGCGGCCAACTGCATCCTGGGTTGTGTTAGGAGGAGAGTTGCCAACAGGTTGAAGGATGTGACAATCCTCCTCTACTCTGCACTAGTGAGGCCACACCTGGGGTGTGGAGCTTTGGGCTAACCAGTAAAAGAAAGACATGGACTTGCTGGTGAGTCCATGTGAAGGGCCAAGATGATTAAAGGAGTGAAGCATCTTTCATACAAGGAGAGCCTGAGAGAGCTGGAACTGTTCAGCCTGGAGATGAGAAGGCTCAGAGGGACCTTGTCCATCTGTATAAATACCTGAAAAGGAGGAGTAAAGAAAAGGGAGCCAGGCTTTTCTCAGTGCTGTCCAGTGACAAGACAAGAGGCAATGTGCACAAATTGAAATACAGGACATTCTGTTTAAACATAAGAAAGCACCTTTTTACTGTAAGGGTGGTTGAACACATTGCCCAGAGATGTTGTGGAGTATCCTGGAAGATATTCAAAACATGACTGGACATGGGTCTCGGCAACCAGCTCTTGCTGACCCTACTTTGAGCCAGGGGTTGGACCAGAGGATCCCCAGAGGTGCCCTCCCTCCTCAGCTGTTCTATGATGCTGTTCCATGGTTTGCTTTCAGAGCATAAGCACTACTCTTAAGAAAAATAATTGTCCCATGACTGAGGACCAAATTAATCAGCTCTCCTGGGTAAGGTAACATAGATCATTTCCAAATGCACAGTGCCAGGACAGTCTCAGTGACAGTCAGCTGTGTAGGAAGAAGATCCTTTTTCTGTGCATCTGAAACTAAGGCATTTTTTCTTTCAACAACTTGAGAGCAGAGTGTTGAGACAAGCAAATACAAGGGAACACCTGCAAACACCATTGTTTATCAATGACATGGTCAGGGTGGGGTGCAACTAGCAAAACTACAAAACAGAGGCATCATCAACTTCACAAGATTAAACCCAAAAGGTTTATCAAGTGTTTTCTAAACCAGTCTCAGATAATGAAGTACAGCCAACGGATATTCACGAGAACTAGAATGGCTACATTTTTCTGTAGCAGAAACGCTGTTTTCTTCTGATGCTTTTGTGGGAGGCTGATGAATTTCAATGATAACGTTATCATTGGACTGGTTATCTCTAATTTTTTTTACCAGAAATTGAGATTTAAACTTAGTTCATTTGTCACAACTATGTTTTATATCTTTAAGTTTGCTCCTGGTATTATGTGAAGTTTTAATGAAGTCTTATATAGACAGCCATGTCAATGAGCAAACTATGACATTACATATATGTATTCCTGTCTCTTATAAATCCTCATGGTCTGTATCTATTCTAAATGCCAAACCTGTGTGAAGCATGTACTCTGGGACACAGAGTTGTTACTTTTTCCAAATTTCTATTCAGAAATTTGGACTACTTTCTGAATAAACTTTTCAGCAAAATTGTTTTGCTTCTTTGTAAGAACGTGTTTCAAGTTTGATTTTTAGACAGAACAATACAAATCACCATAGCTCCATCCAGTTGCGTTTCTAAGCAACATAAAAGGAGCCTCTGGTGATTTGTCTGTACATACGCTCCAGTCAAAAGTCACGAAATAGAGCCTTTCATGAGCTACAGTAAAACTTAAAAACTCCTTGAAAACTTCATGACTACAAGGAGAAAAAAGTTGTGTACATATATGCTAACCTGACCATTTTGTTACATTTCTACAGACATTTTGTAAACAAAAAGGAAAAATAAAAGATGTCTGCAAGAGTATTTTCAGTGAAAGGTCAGAACATCTGATGTCTCTGTTCCTTGAGTGTTATTCACTGGGAGCAGCAGACACCTAGGAAGATGAACATACAGTAAAATTCTTTATTAAAGAATGCCATTATGAATATCACAATTCTTGATAGTATCAAGATTAACTGATTCAAAGGTTTTTGTATTTGACAAGAGAACAAAAGAGAGACCACTTCCGTTGGTGCCATCCTGTCTGCACAAAGCTCCTTTGACTGTCAAAGATTTCTAGAGCTATTTTTTCCAATACTGGGCATGAAGTGTGAGCAGAAACATTAGTTCATGTTTATATGCAGTTTACACTTGTGTACATCATAATCTTGAACTATAAATGTTGGATTTACAATAAAGAAATGGATGTTGCAATCAAAAAAGCATGTCTTAGTTTGAAGGAAAAAAAAACCCAAATGAATACACCCTGAGGGAAATAAAAAGCAAAAGGAATTATGCCTATCCCAAAGTCAGGAGTAGTTCAAAAAGGAGAGAAAGTACTAGAAGACTGAACATTTGTAACGGGATCTTTTCTGTTTCTGGCTTCCTGCAGCACTCCCTGTGCTGCTTAGACGTCAATGGTAATGTTAGACTTTGGCCTCTGGCCTCTGCATTCAAGAGAAATCCAAACGTATTTAGCCAAGCATATTTAGAATAATTTAGCTACAGTTATGAAGTTAGATTAAGAATAATAGGATATGTTGTAGAGAATAAGTCTTCAGTGTAATTAGGATCATGCCATCAAGTGGTAAAACAGATTTAAAAAAACTGAGACCATTACTACTCCAAAATTCAGTATAAATCACCACAATATGAGATGTGAACTGTGATCTCATGCTAAACACTGTTAGCAGGGCCAAGGCCACCACTGACCAAAGTACCAAACCAAGATATGGATAGGCTTTAAAGGTTAACCTTCCCACCGGCCAAAGTATCAAACCAATCCAATGGTAGCTTTTAAAGGTTTCCAGTGGTAGCCTTTAAAGGTTAAGCTTTAATTTATTTAGTGTATTTTTCAGATATATTTTATTTAAATCTTTTCTGCCGAAGATGTCACACCGTCCTGAAATCTGATTTTGACTAAACAAAATTAACAGCAAAAGGCATTACTAGCACTTCTTTCTGTAAACAAACAAAAAAACCCATATGAGGACAGAAAGAGATTTTTATATTTGTATTTGTGTCATGTATGAAATTCTGTATGCAGCTCTGTGGGAAACAGCCTCTGAGGAGTCACAAACTATTTATCCTGTAGAGCAAAAAGATGTCCTGACGGCAAACTTAAAGCAAGGGAAGCCAGGTTGCACGTTGGTAGCAAGCGGCAGGGGCTGCCTGCAGCTCTGTACACTCTTGGGTTTCACCAGGCGTTCGAGGGGGACCTGTCCCTGGGGCAGACGGTGGGAGAGGAGGGGGGCCAGAAGCAGCTTGTGTGGGCAGTGCCATCGAGACCTGGCCCAGACTGGGAAGCACCGCAGGGAGGGCAGTGTACTTGCTTCCACTGAACAGGCTTGTCCTCTTAGTGGCATCATGACCTGCATTTGAACCTCTCAGAAACAGCAGCTTTTGTCTTCCTCTAAATCCTCTCAGGGATGAAACATAAGAAACATTTCACTTGTCAGGACTGTTTACTACTTGTTGAAGTAAATGTAAATCTGATGTTTCTCTAAGCAGGAGCTGACGGCTTTATTTTGCAATGACGTATCCATAGATTTCTTGGCATTTCTTTTTACTATTTTGACACTAGAAGCTCTTTCCTGTGATGTAGTGTCAAAGCAGTAAGGTCATCTTGAGCTGTTTAAACACTTTCTAAATAGCAGACTTAAAAATAAGAAGCAATAATACTATAAGAAAGGACTGAGTGTTTAGATATATCTCACCACAGGTACCTGTGACTACTTCTCTGTATCTACAGTATCTCCAAATTATTATTCATTAAATAAATATATTGCTAGTGATCCAGTGAGGATCCTATAGTGAAACTGTGTACGTTATTAAGCAACAGCTGCTGCCTCTAATGAATTTACAATTTGAATAGGTCAAACGTGTAAAATCAAAGCACACAAAGCAAGAGAGAATGCAGAATGGCAATTACTGATCCTTCCTTGAGCAGTCTCTGCAGTGTTTTAGTTTCAACCAAGTGACCCCCTCCTTCTCCTTTTTGTGACTTGAGTGGTTGCCCTTCGGATTCCAACAACTCTGTATGGAAAGTTGCTGATCAGCCAGAAAAGACCAGAAAGCTTCCACAGTCCAAAACAGTTCTGCCATTTGAAGGACTTTCCTAGTCACCCCCTACACAACAGTCCTGCATCTGCTGATTGAACACTGCCTTCTATTTAGTAATTCTGCTTGGTTTTTTGACTGATAGTGAATTGATTTGGTTTAATTACCTGGTCAATTAGCTATTAACATTTTAATTATAATAGCATTTTGAGTTGTCCTTAAGAAGTTATGCCCCTATGAAGAAAATTATGCTTTAAGAGACATTTCACCACTGCATTTGCTCACGAAAGAAACAGGAAAACAAAATCTGTAATGAGGACTGCATTGCCTAAAAGCAAAAAAAGATACCATAAGGTCATGGGTTTGCTTTCTGATTCTGTTAAATTCTCCTGTTGTTGTGCTTTCCAAAGGTTAAGGCTGACTAGGGCACATTGAACCTCTGGGACAAGCAAGAGTAACTACAGAGCAGCTCTGATCTGTATTTGGCTGTGGAAAGGTTTGTTGTAGTTCAGCTACAGTGTTTAAGTCAATATATGTCAAAGCTGTGGGACTCCTGCTGAAAGCATGAAAGTTGTCATAGACGTTCATGTTCTGATTGATTTGAGATGTGGAGTTATTCTGAAATAATTCAGTGTGTCACAAGGACATCAGTCTAGGAGCTTCTTTGTTGCTGAGATTTTATATCATTTTATCCTTAATGGACTGTACAGTCTCTACAGTATCTCGTTTACATCTCTTTTGACTCAAATGGCTGTCACATTAACTGGAAAAGCAATGTAAAAAATCAATAATTGCTACAAGTCTTTATCACCACCACAAACTTTTAATGTTTACTCTCAAAACTTTCTTTCTGTGTGCAGTTTTTATCCATCAGTTGATATGGATTTTACTTTAAATCCTGTAACATATATCACAAGGCCTTCAGCTGAAGTGCACATTTAAGGAATAATTACAGCATACAAATGAATTTTATGACATTGGGATGTGCCAGTCCCATATTTATGTGTGTGCATGTGTCTTTTGCATTCTTTGCTATTATTACTTAGCCTTTACATTCATCAGCTAAGCCGTTTACTTCTACAGTGGCACATTTCTGTCACCTGCAGCTTCTAGTCCTCTTTTTCTGCATCCCAATTGACAAGTGCTTTCACTATCTGCACATCTCTGTGCACTTTTTTCCATTTCCACTGTTCTGCTCATGATAAGGATTGTGATTTTACAGTAAACAGCTTCTGTTGGCCACTACAGCTGTTGCATCGACTTGAGAAGAAAACTCCTTCCAGGTGTGGCATTCTGGACAAACAGCTTTACACTGGTGGCATGATCAGTAACAGGACATTGCTAGTGTAGTCATAGAAACATGCAGCCTTCAGCCTCTGTAAGTATTTAAGAGAATACTGTAAGGTATATTTTGCACATTTACAGAACCTTCTTTATCCTTTCCTGCAAAAAAATTAAACTGCCTCAGTAGTGTTTGGAGATTGAGGAATATGTGAGCATGTTGCTTAGGTTTAGCAGACTAGAAATTCTCATACTTGCCAAATGAAGTGAAAAACTGTAAGTTTTCCAAGCTAATGAATGCTGCAATGCCCCAAATCATTGCACAAGTATCAGAATCCTGTGTGTAAGTATGACTAAGCTCTTCTTTTGGTCTTTTTGAAAATGTCCTTGTCCTTCTCCACAGTTGTGATTTCTTCCAAAGTGTTTTCACTAATTGTTAGATGGTTGATTGTTATAATTTCTGGTGATTGAAAGTTCTTAAGTATAAAATATAGTAAATAAAAAGGGGGCTTGCTATCAATGTGGCAGAGAATTTGTTGCTAGTCACTCAGTATGGTACAAATATCCTTCATATTCTGTCAAGATCTCTGCCCTGTGCATGATGTGTTCTGGAAGTGTCTCTGAAAGTTTCTACCATATGAGCAGCAGATGCAATATCAAGCCTTAACACATTTTTAACTGTTCACTGATGTAGAGGATAATCTTGTTTGATGCATAATCTCTGAAAGTCATATTGATGTTTGGGCATAAAGTATTGATATCCATCAAGAACTTCAATAGGAACAACAGGAAGATCACACCATGAGGCAAAGTTCACTTTATTTCCGAGGTATTTTATCAGGATGGTTATCTTGCCTGATGATAGCTTGTTATTTTTAGAGAGAGATGGAGGATAACATCGGTGTTTGTGATGAAAGAACTCTTGTAAGTCACCTTCTTTCTTCTGACAGGCAATGAATGATTATGGGAATAAAAGATGACAATTTTTAGAAGGGTTACTTGCCAGATATTTCATGACACATTCCTGAAGGGATCACATATGAAGAAATATTTCTGGATATGAGCTCAGACCATGTTTATCTTCACTAGTTTTTTTGTCACAAAATCATTATATAGTGCAAGGTCAGCATATCTGATGATCTTCAGGTTTTCTGCAAACACGCAAGGATCACTTTTTAAGAATTCTCAGAGAACCCACTGCATGTATTTTAAACACAGTCCTGTATTTTCTCATTATATAATTAGCCTACAAACACGTCCACAGAACAACTTCTGGACCACCACAGTGTGCAACCTGAAGCAGGTGCTAACCAGATATGGTTTTCTCATTACAATCACATTAGTCCCCATCCCAAAACTGTGTCTCTGCTTTGGCAGAGCCACAGGGGTGGAAGGAAAAAAATTCTGAATCACTTTCATTATCTGAACCTCTTACAGAGAAGGCTTATTAGCTACACTAGATCATATCAACTTTCTTTCCCCTTTCTCTGCACACTTCCATGCCTTCTTCCCTGCTGTCTGATTATCCTCTGCTCCCCATGCATCATCATAATCCTGTGACCAAGCAGCTGTGGGCCATGTGTGCAGAGCTATAAGAAATGTTGCAGATTTATTAGTAGAACCTCTTATATACTTATTATTTTAATTTTAGGATGGATGGAGGGAACATTCATTACAACAAAATTCTGCAGCATAATTAAGAAATTCCTTATTACATGTTTTCTTTATATTTTTCTCACTTCAGTTTTTTACTGATATTAATTCCTCTTAATCTTATGGATGAAGGATGCATACAGAAAAATTAGAGGACATATTTCATTAAATATAAGTTTGTTCCTGTACAAGTTTTCCCAAATTGATCCAGTTCTACAGATGACAGCCAGGGTTATTCATGTCAAAACTTGTTCTTTCTATTTCAAAATTCAGCACCCTTTTGTTACAGGATAGTGGTAATTTTTACTAAGCTTGTCTCTTTCTCATGGTGACATTTTGTTTAAATAAGAAAATCTGTGTAAAGTGGCTTTGTGCCTATGGGTGAATTTATTTGAAGTGTAAAATGTCAAACTGGCAATGGTAATAATCCTGTAAATTAGGTATGTCAAATAATGTACACGTAGACTTTTAATTCATCTAAGAGTAGAAGGATTTCTCTAACTCTATTTCGAGAAACCTGAGTCATGAGCTCCCATTTATTAATTGATACTCTTGACAAAAGTGAGGAATACTCTAACATAAAAAATTTATAAATCAGAAAATATTGAGTCTAGGGTAAAACTAACACCATCTCCCAGTTCAGCAATTCTCAGAAAGAGAAAAGATATCTCTATACATGGAACAGAGGTCATCACCAGAACATTATTTTCTAATTGGCAAGCTGGATTCATTGTGGAGGTGCTGTAAAACAATGTCCAGACAGTTGCATACAGTGCCTATATGCATATACATGCTGTAACTTGGGTTGTACTGTACAAGCCAATCTCGAAAGGCCACAGTCGCTGAGATGATCTCATCACACACCCTCACCGTGGAGACCGGGCACGTTCTCATTAGTATGACTGAAAATGCATGGGGAGATGCTAGAGCCAGCAGGAAAACAGGGTGGAGCACACATGGTGAAAACACACTGCCATTTGGCTGCAGCTGCTATAGCTGAAAAACCACCAGCTCACCCAGGCTGGTCCCTTCGCTCTAATCATTCCTGTCCCCTTTGCTGAGTAGTGCTCCCCTCTCAGGGTCTCCGAGTTCACTGCTTGGGCGGGCACTTTCTGCTCCTTTTTGGTGAGAATGAGGTAGAATACCAAATATCTATTTGAACGATTTAAGTTTGGTTTGAAGGAACTGAGTTACAAAGCGCTCAACCAAGCAGTTTCCCAGCAAATCTGAAGGGCAATAGGGAGTATTAATAAGCACCGGGGAGCACGATCTATTCCAACTCTACAACTTCAGCTAGAACATTTTAGAATTAGAGATTTTCTCTATGAAATGAGAAGTAATTTTGTCTAAGTAATGAATTTAATTGCAACTATTTGCTCTAAGTACAGTGCCAATACTTTTCCTTCTTCAGAGACCTGCAATGCTAAAATGGACTGGGGCACAGTTCTTTTCCTATTGAAGCTTTGCCACTTCTTACTCTTTAGTTGGTAGAGTCTTCTCCTTGGTGTATTAGTGTCAATGTGCATTTAGATACCTACTATGCACTGTATTATTTGCATATGTGGCATGTAGAATACTATTGTATTGTATTACTGTATTATTGTAATATGTATGTACTATTACATTGTACTATGCAATATTTTTTTGCAGTGGTTTACCTGCCACTCTTTCTGCACTAAAGTGGGATAATCAGCAGCAATTATTCTCTCTTACAGAGAAAGCAATAGCTTTGCTGGATTTATAGGATACAAGGTAAATTAGAAATGCTACCATCCAAAAAGAAAGAAAAAAAAGGTAAATAATTTAAATTATTATTTATTATATGTATACCATGATGATCCTGCGGTATACACAGTAAATGGGAGTTATCTCCCCCTTCTTGCATGGCAGGTTACAAATCCTTGTGCCTCCTGAGGGATAACACTGCTCTCAAACATCACTAAGCAGCTATTGCACAGTGAATTCCTGCCATTGCTTCTCTATGGACTTTGTCACAGACTCATCATTATTCTCATTCTCTGCATTTGAGAAGGCAGGCTAATTATAGTAGGTGTGTGCACCTAAACTAATTGGGAATTAGCTACATTTAGCTACACTGGTACCACCTGGTAACGTCACATCACATGGTAGTGTCACATCACATGGTAATGCCACTGCACATAGGTTAAAAGACACTATGGAGGAAGGTTTTGTCCTGAACTAACCAAGGGCTGGCCATATGATAGGACTCTGGTCTCAAAATGCTCAATGATCCTTTAAATCAAGGGGCAGAGAGGATGGAGAATCAGCCCCCAAAACACCAGCACTAGAAATCCATAACTGAACCTTATCAATCAATCGTGCCTTTCATCCATCATTTCCTGATGGAAATGTCAGAGATAGAACCCGTCTGTAGCTAGTACATGCTAGAAGAGAATTTCTAGAAAGGAGACCTGAAAGAGTTTTCTGGCATCCCCAACCACCAGCACCTAAACAGGGACATGCAGGCACCAAAAGGATCTGTCAAAGGAATCAGCGTATAGGTACTGTACCTCGCTGCTTGTTGGGCACAATGCAAATAATGCTGCAAGTATTTTTCTTATTAAATTAATCATCTGCTCTTTCTAACGGGCCTTATAAATATTAAGAAATTGCTTTATCATATAATTTTAATCATAAAACAAATTTAAAGAGAGTACAAGGAAAAAAACCAAAACCTTTTGGTTTATCTGCAAAACCTTCCAAGTAAGTTTAGCTGGTAAAGGAAGCTGTCCAAATGTGTGGTTTTCCACTTACCTTATAATGAATTAATTGCTTTGCACGGGCTTGTTTCTCTTTATTTTCAGTGTCAGTGTAAGTTCTCCAAGTTCTGTTAAAACCAAAATATTGTCAACAGCAGAGCTAGAGACCAAGTATATCTTTAAGTCACCCTGGTTGCCTACCCTCTTTCTTATGTGTTAAGAAGCTGAAGCATTATTCAGAGTTGGCTATGAGCCACACTGCCTTCATAAACCACTCAGAATTTATTTGTCAGATATTCCTCAGTGTTAAATGGTATAAAGTATATCACGTTGTTTGTGAAGAAATCTCACCTTTATGATCCCTTTCATTTCTGCCTAATTGTCTACGATAAGAATAGCTTGCTGTGCCTGAGGGGGAAATTTTCCATTACCACTGAAAAGATAAATGGTAGAAAGCAAAATGAACCTGGCTCATTACAATCTTCTGAAAAAAAAGCAAATTGGTCTTCAGAAATGATATAATAGAGCTGACACTTTTAATAGTCTGGAGTTCAAATGTGGCATTTTATATATTTTTTTCATAAAGTATAATACAAACAATTACAGATGCTGGCAATAATGAATGGTACTTAGCTTCTTTTACTAGCTTTATTCTGTAAGTTCCAGGGGGAGGAAAATGGTTTTACCAATACCCGTTTTAATGAGGAGAGAAAGTTACATTTAAAGAAACATAACATTCATTTCAGTGTGTTTCTAGTCTTAATCTCTATAATAATTGCACTAATGCCTTTTGATCTACTATGAAAGTATATAAATTGCTTAGCATGGTGAAAGCCAGATGGCTCATTTGATGCTTTAAATATCTGATGAGCTTTGGAGGACAGGGCTGAAAAAAGATTGATTTCTCAGTACAGAGCACAGTTCATAGTAATGGCCAGTTTCTTACTTGGGATTCATTTAGATCTGTTACTTCTAACCATATTTTCATTAAACGTGTTATGTATTATTAATGTTTAACAGGTAGGCATTGATTTGCTGGAGTACTGATTAATATCACACATTTACATCTGAGAGTGGAGGGGTTTGAGTATCCATACAGCAGAACTATGGATCATTTAATTGAGGCGATGGATGTTGTTAATCTCAAATACTGTATATCCATACTGAAAAAAAGGGAAAGTTTATCTATTGTCTGTGTCACATAAGTTTACTTTGGTATATTGTCCCAGACTAATGGAGAAGAACTTGCAAATATATTGAAAAAATGTATATTGCTGTCAATCTATGCACCAGTTCAGGAAAGACCATAACTAACTATTTACATAAAGTGTCTTGACTTCAGTGGGATTTAAAGTCTGTTTTAGGCAGGTTTTTAAAACAATGCTGAACAGAGGGCTTGACTTGAGGACATAAGATTAAGATGATTTTTCTGACAGTTTAATTCCATTTGCTCACACGTCTGCATCCGACAGTCATTTTAATCAAACTCACTTTCCAAAAAAATGAAAAAAATCTGGAAAGCACTGTTTGCACATAGTGCTCATTCGCATACAGTCAAACTTTATCAAACATACAGAAAATACTTTTTGTATTTTCAATAAGGATCAGGTTCATAGATCGACATTTGCCATGAACATTTTGATCATACTGATTAGCACATTTTCAACTCTGGGAAATGCCTGCATTTGTATGTAGGCTGAGGAGAGCTTAATACATTGCAGGTACTACCTAAACAGAATGCAGTAGAATGAAAACAATAATAATAATTCACAGATATTCAATTATTGCCTAACACGACATTACACACATTTTTATGGATACTTATAACTAGAACAACACAAGCTCATTAGCAATGGGAGAAGTATTTTAAATTATTTTTTCAAAATGATTAATACTACTTTTCCAATCTTATTGAGGTCAAATGTGTGCATGCATGTAGGTGAATAAAAAAATAGATGAGTTCTGTACAAATAAACTTGTGTATGTCACCTCGCTTATTCAATCCCCCCCCCTTCCCTGCAAACAATCTCTGTGGTGTAGTAGGAACGAGGTCATACCCACTGAGTCGTAAAAACACAATTTGCAATCCTTCTATGTACATAGCTCTAATGGGAAGAGGAAGGAGGTCCTGGGGACTGTGGAGTCTATTTCTGGTTTTGTGTTGTGCCAGGTCTCCAAATAAAGCAGCCCTGGAGCTGCCCAGTGGATCTCAAGATGCCGGGTGCTCTTTTCCTTTCTCTCATTCTCAACTTCTAGTCTTTGACTTCAGTCTTCTTTCTTTTCAATCTACCTACCTTTCCTTCCTTCTTTCCTTCCTTCTTTCCTTCCTTCCTTCTTTCCCTCCTTCTTTCTATTCATTTTTTCCATTTTTTTTCTGTCCCAGAATTGCACTTAATTTTTCCAGTTTCTGTGTCCTTTCTACTTTCAGGCAGATTTTTGTGTTTTCAAGGTGAGCTTTAACATTGTCCTACAGGTAGAGACTTAGAGACACAGGAGCCAGGAGGAGAAAAGCAAACAGAACAAGAAACAGTAGCTCCTATGTATATTAAAAGGGGGGGTGTACATGCTCCACTCTGAAGGTCATGTCAGCATAGCCCAAATGCAATTTCTTCAAACACTTCTTGAATTCTTACCCCCTTCAGCAGCAGTGGTTCAGAGTTATTTAACATCTACCACAGTAAGTCAGCAATCCTGGCCACAGCCCCTGACTGATACTGCAGCACAACTGCTCACTAAGTAACTCTAGATATCGCTTAGCACATTGATCCAGGCATGCTAATATCTGGAGGTTTTCTTTCAATAACCATATTTCTTGCATTTAGTTGACATACCTAATTGACATAGATTTCCCCCCCCACTGTTACCAGAATTCTGGAACTCCAAAAGGGTGTGTTTCTTTTCAGTCATAACTCAGCTTCTCAGTATTTATCTGCAAAATAAGTGTCCACGCTGCAGTGAGATGTGTGACTGCAGCCAGTTTACATGTCCCCAAGTCAGCTTTCAGCCAACTGCTTTGAATACGAGCGGCCGTGTAGCTGCAGGACAGTCTCACGAGCGTGCCTGGCTAAACATCTCAGGACAGGTCTGCATGTCTGCGTGCACACCTGAACTCCCCCTCTCATTCTCCTGACCGGCTGGACACCAGCCAGCTCTGAGCTGGATAATATAGCATTGTTAGCACTGTATTGTGCCTAAATCCTAAATTCTCCTGAGAAGCACTGCATAATTAATGCAGGATCAATGCTGTGCTAATACAGCTATCCAGTTTTCAGTTCAAAGCTTGCTCCTTACAGCCAGGGGAGTTGAGTGTATCTCAACATTTCCATCTATACCTGCCCTAAATGTTTACTCGGTGTCACTGGCAGGTTTTGCACGCTACATGTGAACCCCATACTTCCAGCAGCTGCACTGGTATCAGACCTAACTAGCTTACAGCTACCCAGGGTATAGCTGCAGGATGGCAGTCACACCTTTGGATTTCACTGTAAACATGCCCTGTGCTGACAGCAGTGAGAGAGGACAAGGCATATGGCAAAGGCCAAGAGTATTACCTCCTCCAAACCAGCTTTTACAGTGTGTGAAACTAGCCTAAAATAAAGCTTATTTTTCAAGGTGAAAGATATATAAAGTGAACTTTTATGCTGATTCTACAATACCTCCAGTCTTCCTTAAGGCTTAGACTTCAGTTCAAATGGTTTAGTGATACTATCCATCAGAGGGTTCAGCCTTTGCAATATATTTCACAGTAGTCCCTAGGTTGGACTCAAGCACAATATATCATTTTGATATTGCTTTATAGCCTGTTGCCAGCTGTATATTTATCTTATTTATTTATTTATTGGGAGAGAATGTGTGAAATTTCTATTAATGAATAATATATGGAATGTAGCAAATAGAAACGAAGGGAAACAGGCATATCAGTGAAAGGAATATCATCGAAGCAGTCATCGAGAAGTGCCAAAATTAGCTGTCAATCTTAATTCCAGATAACTTCAGCCTAAATGCCAAAGTTAGAAATTGCTTATACACTTACTGGTATTCCTAAGGTTGGAATCGTTACCAACACTCAGGGCAGGGAAACTGCCCACCATTGCCATACCCTTCAGGATCAATGATTTGCATGACAGACTCTCATTTTTCCTTTTGAAATTTTAATCCTTAGCAATATATGTACTGCAATCACTGCTGTGCAGATACACTTGAGCCAGCTTTAAAATATCCTGTTAAGGGACTTGTAGGAGATCAGCTGTAGTCGAAAGTAGACTCAGCTGGACCTCTGTGTGCACTATAAGCCTATAGGAGAAGCAAGGTAAATTAGCAAGAAACCTGGTCCACACTGATGTCACAGCATGTATCCACAACAGGACACTGCTGGTACTGAAATTTTGCTAGAATAAATGTAGCTTGGGTGTGCCCACAATGCACCGGCCTCCATACTGCAGCATAACATGGAGTACGTTTACAGTATTTCACTGTAAACATGCCCTGCGCTGACAGCAGTGAGAGAGGAGATGGCAGACGGCAAAGGCTGAGAGTATTACCTCCTCCAAACCAGCTTTTACAGCATGTGAAACTGGCCTAAAGTAAAGTTTATTTTTCAATGTGAAAGAGTCAAATACCAGGCAGCTCCAACAATTACTGAATAGGGTCCTGCTTCGGTAAAACCTTAAGCAATAAATTAAGCAAGTGAGACCATTGACAAAAGCAAGTGTAGGATGAGATGTAAGTACTGTGTGGAATCAGATCTACCTTGCTGGGGAGCTATGGAACATCAAGCTTGCCAGAGCATCTAGCTGATGTAGTCCATCTAGTATGATGAGTCCCTGGCCAAAGCTGTTTTCTATTCTGATACCATTTGAATGGGTTAAGGTGAAGAAAAAACACTGAGCTGTCCAGCAGGAATCTCCTTTTGTCATGGTTTAACCCCAGTTGGCAGCTAAGCACCACACAGCCGCTCGTTCACCCTCCCCCCCTGTCCCCCCTGCCCCGGTGGGATGGGGGAGAGAATCAGAAAAAAAAGTAAAACCTACAGGTTGACATAAAGACAGTTTAATAGAACTGCAGAGAAAGAGAAAAAAAAAAAATAATAATAGAATGTACAAAACAAGTGATGCACAATGCAGTTGCTCACCACCCACTGACTGACACCCAGCCCGTCCCTGAGCAGTGATCGCTGCCCCCGGCCAACTCCCCCCAGTTTCTATACTGAGCATGACGCCATATGGTATGGAATAGCCCTTTGGGCAGTGGGGGTCAGCTGTCCTGGCTGTGCCCCCTCCCAGCTTCTTGTGCACCTGGCAGAGCAGGGGAAGCTGAAAAGTCCTTGACCAGTGTAAGCACTGCTTAGCAACAACTAAAACATCAGTCTGTTATCAACATTATTCTCATACTAAAATCCAAAACACAGCACTATACCAGCTACTAGGAAGAAAATTAACTCCACCCAGCTGAAACCAGGACACCTTTTTATAGCTAAGTAGGGGTAAGTTTGGCAGATCCTCATATAGCAAACTCCAGAGGCTTCCTAGGAACTTGCTTCAAATGAAATTTGAGAAAAACTAGGACTATAATTCAAGAGGTAAAGAGTATCTTTCTGTCTGGTTTGAACCAGTAGAGGAAAATTTTTCTAGAAACTTTAACTTAGCTTTGGCCTGTACTCATGGCTGTGAATAGAGGGTATCACTGACTTCCCACAGACCCGTGCTAGCATCCCTGTAATCTCTGCCCCTTCATCTTTTCCTCC
The DNA here is from genome assembly GCF_035582795.1 of Mycteria americana. NCBI lineage: Eukaryota > Metazoa > Chordata > Aves > Ciconiiformes > Ciconiidae > Mycteria > Mycteria americana. The sequence goes on from NC_134368.1 coordinate 16,482,506, forward strand.
CTTGAGTCAGCATCCTGTGGAGGAGGCTGGACAAGCGTGGGTTCACATGGCGGAAACAGGATGGAGCAAATCCATGCTCAGAGGAGTAATTTCTTTTGGGGCAACGGCTCCTCACAGCTTAAAGCTCAGCTTTCTATGTAAAACAATCTATATTAGTGCTAAGAAAAAGTTGAATTGATCCCCTTTATTATTAAACAGATGGAAAATACCACAGTTGTTTTTATACTGTTAATGCATAACAGTATAAAACTGGTAAATAACTCTATTAAACTAATCCTAGAAATTTGATGCATCAGTAAATTGTTTCTATCTCCACAAATGCATTTAAAAAGTATAAAAATTAAAATTAAATATGAATTACAATTCTTAATGAATAAGTGCTTTATTCTAAACAAATTATCCCAGAAAGTCCCTTATTATTTTAACATACTAAAGTTATTTTCCTCCATTGCCCTGTTCCTAACAGCAAGGTCCATCCATCTAAAAATGTTGTGTGAGGAAGGATTCTTCTCTGCCAGTATTAATAACAAGGAAATCTAGTTTTTCTTTCTTCCCATTACAGCAACCTGTTCTGAAAGCTGAGATTTGAGGTAATCTCAAATGGAATGTTCCTTTACAAATCAGATTTTTTTTCCTCTTGCAAAAACCCCTGATAGAGTGTTTCTGATGATGAAAGATGAAACTAAGTAGTAAAGCTGACTGATTTTTTTTTCTTGCCAAACAATACATTCCCTGAATTTCAGTTCTGTTTCAGTTGGCCTGAAATCTTCACCAGACAGTTTCTATTTTGGAGGGCTGGTGGGGGAGGAATTCTGGATTCAGACAAGAGGCTACTCTTCTCAAACAGGGATATCACTGGTGGGAATACTCATGGATGCTCAGGTATAGAGTTCCCCCAGGAGATGAGGAATCTGTGCCCAGTTCTGTTCTCTACTGAAAGCATTTGAACGTTCATTTTCCAGTCATGTACCTAAACCATCATGCTTTAGAGCATTTGGGATACTTTAAAACCTTTGGACATCTTTGTTCCACTTTGCATGAAACACAAACTATTGTCAGTGAATAAGTGTGGTTGAAGAGCTTTGTTGTTGGAATAGTCACCCAAGACGGGTGAGAACTTCCTACCAGCCAGTGTCCCACTGAACAAACTGACTGCAGTGATACAGTGTCATGGCCCTTCTAGCAAAATAAATATTTAACTATACTTTGTAAAATGGAACAGTTCCAGCAGCAAGATCTGCCTCAATCACAGGACATTTAGCTTGGAAAAAGCATATGCCTGTTTTTTGTCATGGAACAGAGCACATCTCCGGGAAGGGAGGGAACAAAATAGCAGATTCTTACTTCCTTGAGTGAGGAGGGAAACATCTCTAGGTTTTTTTTTCACTTGTCCCCCTGCTTTATTTGATTCTACATTCTAAGGAAGGAACACTTCTTCCATGTTGAATTACATGACTTTGCCTACTGTGGTGAAAAGCAAATCAACAGATTTTAAAGGCATTTTCACCTAGACTGATCTAGACAGTTGAACTAAAGAATTAATTAATGACACCAGATGGCAGATGACACCAAATTGGGCAGGAGTGTCAATCTGCTTGAGGGTAGGAAGGCTCTGCAGAGGGATCTGGACAGGCTGGATCGATTGGCCGAGGTCAATTGTATGAGGTTCAACAAGGCCAAGTGCTGGGTCCTGCACTTGGCTCACAACAACCCCATGCAATGCTACAGGCTTGGGGAAGAGTGGCTGGAAAGGTGTCTGGCAGAAAAGGACCTGGGAGTGCTGGTTGACAGCCAGCTGAACATGAGCTGGCAGTGTGCCCAGGTGGCCAAGAAGGTCAATGGCATCCTGGCTATTATCAGGAATAGTGTGGCCAGCAGGAGCAGGGAAGTGATCGTGCCCCTGTACTCGGCACTGGTGAGGCCGCACCTCAAATCCTGTGTTCAGTTTTGGGCCCCTCACTACAAGAGGGACATTGAGGTGCTGGAGCATGTCCAGAGAAGGGCAACGAAGCTGGTGAAGGGTCTGGAGAACAAGTCTTATGAGGAGCGGCTGAGGGAACTGGGGTTGTTTAGCCTGGAGAAAAGGAGACAGGGGAGACCTTATTGCTCTCTACAACTACCTGAAAGGAGGTTGTAGCGAGGTGGGGGTCGGTCTCTTCTCCCAAGTAACTAGTGATAGGATGAGAGGAAATGGCCTCAAGTTGCGTCAGGAGAGGTTTAGATTGGATATTAGGAAAAATTTCTTTACTGAAAGGGTGGTCAAGCATTGGAACATGCTTCCCAGAGAGGTGGTGGAGTCACCATCCCTGGAGAAGTCCAAAAAATGTGTAGACGTGGCACTTTGGGATGTGGTTTAGTAGGCATGGAGGTGTTGGGTTGACGGCTGGACTAGATGATCTTAGACATCTTTTCCAACCTTAATGATTCTATGATTCTATGATTCCAATTATTCACACAGCCCTAGTCAACAGATAGGTAGATCTAAACAAACTAAAACACCAGAACTTTACTATTTGTAAAATAGTAACATTTGTAAAATACAATGTTCCAGCATCTGGTTTTTTCCTTTTACATATGTGCTCCCTAGGTGTCTTCTTCCAATTTCCATTCGTCTACATCTCAAATCACACCTATTCATATACTGCATATTCTTTTTTTCACTTCTTAACACAACTCTGTCATATTAACACATTGCTACATTCTATTTCACTTTTTATCTTGTCCTATCTCATATACTAGTTTTGCCCTCTTCCTTTATTTTACAGAAAATGTTAATTCTGACTTTATTCAGATGTGTCACAATGGCACAGTTCTTTGGCATGGATAAATGTGAGTAAAACTGTGCTGAATCACATTCTAAGCAAAGGCAACTCCTACAAAGCTAAAGCTGTAGCAAATATGACAATACATTTCAGGAGAGGGGAATGGTAAAAAGTCATCTCAAGAACAGGAGTAAGAAGGATCTGAATAGTATGACTGTTCTACAAAAGGGGGGTAGTGACACTGTCCCAGGTGAAAACCTGGTTCCATGAAGAAAATACCAAAATTATTTTCTGCATGTCCATATGGAATCTTCACAGGGAGATGACTGGGTTCTTTGGATTGTTTGTTTAACATAGATATGAATTAGGTTTACTGTTACTCTTCAAATGCTGCTGCATCCTGCATATCCTTTGATGCTGCAAAACAGTTTTCAAATACCAAAGCTAGAACAAAAAACTCGATGTGGATACACAAGCAGGACACAGCCAGATGTCATCCATGTTTCTTTTGTATTTCTCCACTGCTTTAGTTCTTATTAATGTGTTTACTGTATACATGCCAGACTGAGAGCCATGGAAATGAAACCCTATTACTCATCAAAAAGAGGACTAAATCTTATGCTGCACACTCCTTGAGATGAAATTTCTTCTGATTAAGAGCCAGTAGAATTTGTTCTGAAGCACTTTTCCCAAGGGAAACAACAGTGTAAATTTTCCATGCAGATGTCCTTCAATCTCACTTTTGTGCCACAGAGAGGTAGGACTAACTCATCCATACACATTAGTTAGTATATTCTTTTGTCTTTCTTCCTTTTTTTTTTTTTTTCCTTTTCTGTAATATAGACTAGGAATTGAAACTGTAGCTCTGCTTAGAAAGCTTGGGGTGTTAACATCTCCCCAATGCACTTGAATGCACTCCAGCCACAGCTATTCATGCCCTGGCTTCCCCTCTAAGATAAGGTGTGGTCACAGAATCACAGAATCACAGAATCATATAGGTTGGAAAAGACCTTTAAGATCATCGAGTCCAACCATAAACCTAACACTGCCAAAAACCACCACTACACCATGTCTCTAAGTACCTCATCCAAACGTCCTTTAAATACCTCCAGGGATGGCGACTCAACCACTTCCCTGGGCAGCCTGTTCCAATGCTTGATAACCCTCTCGGTGAAGAAAAATTTCCTAATATCCAGTCTAAACCTCCCCTGGCGCAACTTGAGGCCATTTCCTCTTGTCCTATCACTTGTTACCTGGGAGAAGAGACCGACCCCCACCTCTCTACAACCTCCTTTCAGGTAGTTGTAGAGAGCGATGAGGTCTCCCCTCAGCCTCCTTTTCTCCAGGCTAAACAGTCCCAGCTCCCTCAGCCGCTCCTCATAAGACTTCTGCTCCAGACCCTTCACCAGCTTCGTTGCCCTTCTCTGTACGCGCTCCAGTACCTCAATATCCCTCTTGTAGTGGGGGGCCCAAAACTGAACACAGTATTCGAGGTGCGGCCTCACCAGTGCCGAGTACAGGGGCACAATCACTTCCCTAGTCCTGCTGGCCACGCTATTTTTGATACAGGCCAGGATGCCATTGGCCTTCTTGGCCACATAAAGGTGGTCACATAAAGGTGACATGGCTGTTTTTATACACACCATGTATTATCTTATACCATGCAGAATCTCATCTGGCCACTTCAGCAGCTTTACATTTCCAGAGAAGTGCAGAGGGACCTTATCATGATTAATAACTGGAGTCCATCAGTAACTTGGGAAAGCATCAGAAAGGAATTTCTGTTGCACAAAGTAGAAAGGATGGGTCACATTTAAAAGACCAGCATCAGCAAAGGGGATTAACTTACAGTTTTTACCTCAAGTGACTCTGCATTCAGGTAAGTTCTTATATCTGTATATTTCTCCTAGTTACAGTATTTATGTAGCCCCTTGGTCAGTTCAAACCCCTGTAGCAGGAATAAAAAGCAAGAAAGAAGAACAACTTTCCTTATTTCTTGGAGAGCTCCATAACTAAATTCTCCTACAGTGTCATGTAAGCAGTGTGCACGTCTGTATGTTTTCTTAGCAAACCTTGAGACTACCACAAAATGGCTAGAGAGGCAATGTCCTAGTAGCAATGTGCCCTCCAGAAAGGGCTTCCTATCATCTGGGACGTTTTCTCTCATCAATACAATAGGATATTTACATTGGGAGACTGTAGCTGTTTCTTCAGGTTTTTAAGTTCCCCTCATTAATTTCCATAGGAAAGCCTCAGCTTCTTTCAGCGGGTGTTGACACTTCTGTTTCCAGAGGCACTAACTCTGTGACCTGCTCAGTCTTGAACACATTGGCCTGAATTCTACAGTCAGTGAGATTAGAGTGAAAGCTGTAGCTATTTTCAGAGTAAATAACTGAGCAACAAGTAGATATTCTCTATGTATCTCAGCCATGAATGACCTCCTGATTACCCCTCTGAAGACAGAATACACCAGACTTAGTACCAAAGCCAAACCCAGGAGTCATAGTGTAGGTTGAAAGGCTGCAGGTATCCCTGCCTTGGCTTGTCAACATCACAGGACTGGCTTAATCAAAAAGGGCTCCTTCATAGCAATGCTTCTTGTGAAAACTAGGGTTCATCTGATTTGGTTTCATTGTTAGTCAGAGAACACCTGTGCACTGTTCATTTTTGGCAGTCTTAACCTCCAGCATGGAGCAAGCATCAAGAGTCTTGTATGTACTTTTTACTCCTAAAATTAAGAAGCTTGGAGTTGTTACTGTTGAAATTTTACATTTCTTCTTTTTGTTTTTTTTTGATGTAATAAAAAAATCACATGAATGTATGTAAAAAATATGTGCATGTGTCTTCTGGAATAAAAGTAATGCTCAAAAGGCTGTTTCAGTTAGCTAGGTGGTATTTTTTTTAAAAAAAAGGAAGACTTGTCTTTGTATTTATGAAGCAAAATAATGTTACTGAGATCTCAAGCTATTATATTGCCTGCCTTATCTTCTTCCAATATGCAAAATAGATTGACTCTGATTAAGAGTGTTCTCCAGGATAAGAATGTAAGTCATGTGGATACGGTTAACAAGCTTCAGTGGATGATGCCATACACTTTTTTCTTACTAAAACACAGCTAGAAATAAAGTCTCCAGCTTTAGTATACCGTAATGTTAGTTCATGAGTAACCTTCTTTCTCACATTAATTTTAAGCTGGCGCACTTCCATTATATAATGTTGACTTTGGAGTCAACTCCTCCTAAAACTCTCTTGAAGCCATTAACATTGAATTTCAAAACTGTTGTAGAGGAAAGGAGAGATTGGATCTCCTTGGAATATTTAGGCTGCAAGGGAAATGCAATTATTGCTCTGGGGTTAGAAGCTATGCTGAGAAGGCTCGCAGCCTGTTGGGAAAGTCTTGTATTTGGACTGAGCTGGCAATACCCACTACTCGTAAATTGTTATAGAAAATTAACAGGGTACCAACTATCTTCTTCACTAATAATCTGTACACTGGACTAAAAGTATGGGAGGGGGAAAGATTGTGCATGTGCTTACTACCAATAAATCAGTAATTAGAAGCAGAAGTGTGAGTTTTGTGCTTTAAAAATTTACACAATAAGATGATAAAATGGCTATATCTTAATTTATGAATCATTTTAGGAAACCCTGATACCACTGCTAAAGGAAGAGCCCAAAAGTCATCTTGGAGCTCATAAGCTCTATTTTGAACCTTTTACTTGGCATATGTGGGGTTTTGTGAACTGAAGATTGCAAATAGTGTAACTGAAACCATATGGAGAAGCACTCAGAACATGTGGGTTCAGTACTGGCCTTACTGCAATTCCTAGACTACACAATATCTCCTCAAAACTACCTCTGTCATATCAGCACTGGGATAAAAGGTTGTGCAGAGTTCCAGAGGGTGATGTTTACTGAACTGGCTGTATACCAAGAGGCAATAAGACCACACCACAATCACCTTGCAAACTGCTAATTAGACCTCCCAAGCAAGAGAGTTTCTTAGCTTGGGCTCAGCCCTGGGCTACACATCTGTGTTGCTAGGGCAAACTTGAGCTACTGATACTCATGTATGCTACTGTGCTATGCACTGTACCAGTTTGGGTCTTTTCTTGCTTGGAGGTCTCTTCATCATGCTTCATGACATAAAGTGAATATGTTCTGAGATCACTCTGATTTAAAGGGACATAAAGTGAGTATGTTCTAAGATCTCTCTGACTTAAAAGGAGGTTGACAATGCTCATCTTCCTGAGTAAGGTGCTTTGGGATGTATGGATGAAACATACCAGGTGGCAATATAAACCACATAACAGTTATTATTGCAGGAAACTGTATCTCCAGAAATTGTGCTGTTGTGGGGGGAGAAAACATTTTCTTCATTTGAGACTGAAAGCATTTTATTATAACCGTGGTAAAAATATATATAAATATCAGCCTTACAATTTTTTTCTTATACTTGAAGTCACTGAAGAGATTCATCTTATATTTGAAATTACTCAGTACTCATGAAGCTTTGAATGAATCTAGTCCATCTCACATCTATAGTATTTTGCTGCCTTATAAACTCATTTCATTGCCCAGGCTGGTTTTCTGGTAAATCCTACCTATTTGCTAAACTGTTTGCTAAACTGGCACACTTTTAGCTGAAAAACAGATGTCGAATTTGTAACTTTGATTCTGATGATCTACTATTGTTATTAGATCTATCAGATTGGTACATTTGGATTACACAGCTGTTTACTTGGCTATTTAGTATTGAGACTAATTAAATCATTTGTATGTGTAGTAGACAGATAAAATGAGCTTTAATGACATCTCATATATACTTCGCACATGTAGAGGCATATGCTCTTAGGCACCAGTTTGAGGGCTTTGACAGCAAAGCTCTAGCAAATCTTACTGTGTCATTTTAAGACATTGTCTCTTCCTTCTGCCTCTGTTGAACTTCTGCCCTTAGAAAAGTTGGCAGAAGAGAAGATGGTTCTCATCTACTCCAGCTAACCATTCATCATGTAGGCCAAATCTGCCTTCATCAGGAGGTTAGCTTAAAAAAATGAGTCTTGTCTTGGAGGCTAACAAATCCGGTAGTAATCTCCAGCAGAAGAAGGGGCAGATTTTTGAAAGGAATTGCATTTTGCATCACTCAGCAAGTTTCATCATACCTCACCTGCCAAAGCCCTGTAGACCTCTGTGTGGCAAAATTGAGCAACATTAATATCCATAAAACGTTGAATAAAACTCTTAAAATATCACTATGTTAATACTTTCCAAATCCAACTTTCCAAGCTTATCTAATAAGCTTTTTTCCTCTCCCATTACAAGAAATATCATGAGAAGGTTCCCATACAATCGTGACTGCCTGGCTATTGGTTTAAGCAATAACAGTACTACTCACAACAGGACATTGTAAACCTCAGAAGCTGGACAGTGCTTAAACACAGAAACAATGGACACTAAAATCTTCCCTTATTATTCTTCCTTCTGTGGCTGTGCTCAAATTTGCAGCACACTTAACCATTAGAAAGTTGGAAGATCAGGGAAGCCTCTCCTGAAAATTCTCCTCTTCTGTGTTATTGAACCACCTCAGAGATAAGTTCTTTTAACAATGTTTCATGCCACTGAAAGGTGTTACTAACATTATAGGAGTCTACAGATATTTTTTTGCCAAAGAAATTTTTCAGAGACTGAGGCTTTCTATCACAAATGTGCAAACTGAGAACAGGCCTGTTGTAGCTTGCCATAAGACAAGTATCAACTGTCTGCAGGAAACGGGCTGTGTGGCTTTGGCAGTGGTGAGGAGGGATGCCAAGGCTGTGCAGAAGAGGGAGACAAGGGGTAGATTCTGACAGAGGCTGAGAAGAAAAGCTATATAAATAAATACTGTAATAAATGGGAACACAGAAAGAAAGGAAAAAGAACAATCCAGTAGGGCATAGATAAAAAACCTAGCACATATTTTAGACAAAACCTGGCAGGAAAGAGAATACAAATGTGCCAAAATGAATATACTGCAGCAGAATGCCAGTTTTATTCTGCCCATTCATCACTGCATAGGATTTCATATCCTGTTGATAAAAAATGATGCTTTGTGGGTTCAGTGATATTCCTCGAGAGAAAGTTGCACTGGGGACAGGGAAGGCTGAATAACCAAAACATGGGAGATGGGAAACATTTGCAAAGCACATCTCCCTTGTGCTTGGGGGGACACAACAAACTGCAGGAGAAGCCACTCCAAAAAAGTTGCTCTTAACTGTCTCCAAAGGCTTTCCAGACAAGCTGGCCCCGTGCACAGGAAGAGATGGGGCTGTAAATCCCATCTGGTCCTGCTCAGTCTAAACCTACACTGCCCAGTCCTGCTATGTCTTTGGTTGTGGACACATGCCACCTTCTGGCTCTCCCTCCTTCCTGTCAGATCTCACTGCTCCCTGCCATCTTTAGAGCTGCTGTTGTGATTGATGGCTAACTCACATCAATTAAAATGAGCTGAGTTTGCTTAAATGGTTTGAAACAACAGGTCTAGGATAATTCGTCTCTCTTTGTCTGTTTCTTCCTAACATGGGTTACGAAGAAATCAGGCAAGTGCATCAGATGGAAAACATAAGGAGAAAATAACACTGAAAGGGGTTAGACTGGAAAGAGAGAATTAAACTAAAGAAGTCCATGAGCCACAGTCTCTTCAGCTGTCAGAGGCAGCACAGTGTCTTGGACTACATAAGCCCAAGGATTTCCCACCTAGTCAGGCCTTTTGGTACAGCTAGCTCATTCTTTTGTGTACATCACAGCTAACTGCCCTTCAGTCGCACTATATGACACCTGATATTTATATCATGTGTCAACGGCTTAGCAATGGGAACCACATCAAGACTAAAACCAAGATATTTTCCATTGTTTCTAGTCTCTTATCCTAGCATTATTACCAAAGAGTGTAATGAGTGTAATAAGCCTTTAATTTTGGTGTTTAGAGACAATGGCAGAAAATCATCTGTCTATGAGAGTGCCAATCTGAAAAGTCAAACCTAGTGATCCAACAGGATTTAATTTCAAGATGGAGAATCTCTAGACTTAAAACAACCATTGAGAACTGAAATTTTGGAAGGCAATATTGAAGGTCTTGTTGGTGAAACAGTTTTCTATCAGAATTTGCTTACTTATAACAGTCACACAGTTACAAGCTCAGTTTGAACAAAAGTCTCTTGAAAAGAGGCAGGAATCCAGTGAAAATCTTTCTGATCATCTGCTTTGCTTCAAGGCAGTCTAAATCTGAGGCAGCCTACTACAAGGCTGTCTCTGCAGCAAGAGAGCTGGATTTTTGTTCTTGTGGAGAAATGTATGTGTGTGTGTGTGCATGCATGTGCATGTGTGGGGGGGTTCCTAATCAGAACAAAACCCAATTTCAGAATATTGTTCATATACAATGAAATTATTTTTCTCAGGATGCCTCTGTATGTGAACTCAGATGCCAAGTTTCAAACAGTCCTGTGTGAACAGGCTAGGGCCTTGGCAAGAGAAAGGGAACCTTTTTTGAAACACAGGTGGTGGCAAGTGTCAGAAATTGGTAACGGCTACTCTGAGCACATCCTATATTCCCAGCTCCTTTGAACTCATTGCCACAGTAGAGATGCAGCATGCCTCTATATTGCCCATGCATATGAACGTGGATGCCATATCCTACACAAAAATTTGTAATTAATTTTGCATTTCAAAAATTCTGACTGCTTTTTAGGGCGTACTCTGCCATTATACTCTCCCTGTATATCAATGACTTACACATCTGTAGGAAGAAAAGGATATTAGAAAAAAATTAAGCTTACTATGCAGAGCCCAGACCACAGTTTTGTCCTGAAAATTTAACATTTTAATAACATATTTAATAACATTTTAATATTTCGTGAAACTTTAAATACATGACAGTGAAAAAGAACTGCTGAAACCTCCTTCCTCTTATAATGATAAGCCATCACCTTCAGAATTAATAGCGGTGTTTTAAACGTCCTGATGGCATTAAATCTATCCTGCCTAAGCTACACTACAATTTGGAAGAGACTAAGCTGAAGATGTTTTTAACGATGATTTTGAAACAGAATAACCTCAGCTTGGATACATCTTATTCCAACACTTACTGTAACAGTGAAGGACTTCTACTTTTACAATTGTTCAAAACTTCATGCATTCATAATGGAATTGTGTAAATTAGGAATATGAATTAGTAAAGCAAAGTGTGAATTCAATGTTAATAATAATTCCAGGTTCATCTATCGTGACTGGTAGGTTATCCATTGTGGTCTCAGAGCTGATCACTTGGTCCATGCTTTACAATATTATCCCATGGGGTTTGCTACTTGTCAGACCAACTCTACTCTGGTACTATTCCTTTGGTAACCCTTCTGGTGTTCTTACTATGTCACTTAGCATATATGCATTTTAATTCATCTGAAAAGCTAAGGAAAACTATATGAATCTGATTAGCATTCAGCTACTTTTTAATGACATCATTAGCATTCCTTTTTTCCCCTTCAACAGTGACTATTGAAATCAGAATCTTTTTGTTTTAATGGAGTGCTGTCAAAGAGATGGGAGGTGTTTGGATTACTTCTCCAGAAGTACTTAGAAAGAAAAGGTCACTACTATTGTAACTAGGTTGCAGAATTAGATACCACCCCATCTGATAGCTTAGCATTATCTACTACTGCTGAAGTCACTTTTTCTGCTACTTCTTCCATTAAGGCAATAACCTCTAGCAGAAAGGTATCGCAGTGGAGCAGTGAAGTCCACAACTCACAAGAATCACCTAAGCCTGTCTGTTGAAACATTAATTAAGTGCCAGAACTAAGCAGTGGACCATACTGGTTCAGTTCAACATTGGCTCTTCAACAGACACAAATTCTCTAAGTCCCACCCTATAAACCACCAATCTCTAATCCAAAATTTGGATCCTCAAATCCTTTACTCAGCCTCTGCCTGGCTCTGTGGACACATGCATGCTATATACAGAGACATTTTTCCCTAAGTGAAACTGTATGTAGGTGCCTGAAAGGAAGCTCCAGGGCATAATACTAAGCAGATAATTGTCTAAATCCAGCAGGATGCATACACCAGATATTCCTCTCCCAGTGATGCACAACTACCAAACATCCTTGAGCAGTTCTTGCACTGGTCTTGGCAGCACTTTCTCCTCTTTGTCACTAGTTGATGGCTAGACATTTATCCAGAAAATGAAGAACCAAAATCAATTCTATCTGATAGCATGTATATCTACATCTTTACTTCCAAAGTGACTTATCACACCACCAAGCACTGCAGGTCTGTGACCCACCTAGTCTTTCCGGTCCTGTCATAGAACAATTCAGTGTGGGCTGACTGAAATAACAGTGGAGTGACTGGAACCCAAAAAGGTACCTTGCATACTAGCCTAGAAACTCAGTCCTACTTCCTTAAGCTTTGCTCAAACCACCGAATATTTTAGGAAAAAGGGCTGGCAAAAGTACTTCCCAAACTTACTCAAACGCTTGACCAAATGCTTGACCAGTGCTGATTTTGGAGATGATCCCTAGTGGAACAGGCGGCATCAAGTTTAGAGCAGAAATAGGAAAAGGAACATTTCCCATCCATGCAAGGTTGTCTTAGGTGGCTGGATAACTATTAATTGCTCCAGTTCACCCAGGGCACTGTGATTTCTGTTTGCCTCAGGAAAACCTATAGTCTCCTTTAGGCTGTAAAGCAGTCCAAGCCTCTTTGTTATGTGCTTGTTTGCCGTTATTTTGCAGGACAAAAAATGTACCACTCCCGACTGTGAGAGCGCTCCAGTATTTGTTAGCTCGAGGGATGCGGTGTGTCCTGACTGAAATGTATTAGTTGAAGTTACAGTCCCAAGGAAGACTGGTGTCTTTGCATAAATTTACAGTTGTTTTTTCTAGATGTGCTGTACAGAGACACTTTGCTATTATAGTCTGTTTTCAATATTCGTCCTTTTTCCAAAATGTCAAAGTGGAGGGAGGCCTTCATGGTTAAGATTGCAGCTACCTTTTTACTGATTTTAAATGAATAATGGAGAGTATGTATCATGTTGTCTGGAAATAATGTTAGAGCTACTGAAAACTAGGTTTTTCAGCTCACAAGATTTTTACTGCTATTATTTATTCAACTGAGTGCCCAGGAGACAAAGAACATCTTCCAGTTGAATCTGGGTGACTGCAAAGTCAGATGTGAAAGAGGATGAAGCTAGCAAAGACAGTTCAGCTCAGTGCTATAATCTATCTTTTACAACATTCACTAGAGAACTTTGAGTTTCTATCACCACATCATTCCTGGATTTTTTTCATTTTGAGAACTACCTAAAACACACTAGCAGCCTAGACTACAGGGATCATTGATTTTGCTAAGCTAGCTGAAGGCTAACCTACCTTTGGGCTACAGAATTAGACTACTAAATCACAGAGCAATAAGCTCTATACCTGCAATACACTTCACCTCTCACATATAAGAATCTTCTAGTTTTGGAGTCAGAAGCTCTTGTGCAGTGATAAAAATTATTTTTTGCCTGAAGAAGGCCCACTTCAGGATCCTTTCATGGTAGACATTGTACAGACCCTTGGTAAGAGGGGCTGATCTAGCAAGTTTACAATAAAAATGTGGGATGAAAATTATTGTTTCTTGATTTGTAAGAATATTTGAGATTTTGGAAGAAAAGTCAAAATGAAAAAAAAGTTTTATTGTGAAAATGGATCTGTTTGGTTCATCATACTTCATAGTGATTGAGAGTCATATTTTGATTTTTACTTTTAAATATAAGTTATTAATATTTCAGTTACTAATACGTTGAAGCTCAGGTCATTTTCCAGTAAAGAATTGTATCATTTCATTGGAAAATGTCAGCATGGACTTAGACATTTAGCAATGTTTCCCCATTGTTTATGAATCGGGACATTTACTAACATTAAAAATGTTTCCCAATTGCTTTGAAAAGTTACAAGCTGCCTCTACTTTTATACAACAAATACTTGTATCTAGTTAAGAAACTCTCATATCAAGGACTTATCAGACCACTACTGGCTCTTACCAAACCCAAATGTTCTTGAAAGAACGATCTCTAAACTTTTCCACAAGGCAAGCCCACAAAGAAAAATGAAAACCTAAAAGTGGATTTTAGAACAATTGGGTAATTTTCTAGATCTGGCAGCAGGGCTGAGGCTGAGACTGCACAAGGGAATTCGTGATTGTTAACATCAGTAACGAAGCACCAGTTTGAGAGACAAGTGCTTTGGATCACTGTTACTGTTTAAAAAGCACAACACTTGAGAATGAGCTTTATTCACAAGAGCGACGATCTGAATTTTTAAAACAGGCCACCTAGGGTGATCAGCATTGTAAACTTCCCTGAATAAACATTGCTTAATATCACCGAGTGCTTCAACAGGCTGTAGAGTGGTATTGAGTTTTCAGGAAATTAAATGACATTGATAAGCTTTTTTGTAGATACTTAGCAGAAAGACTGGCATGTCACAGCACTTGTGATAAGAGTGAGGTACAGCCATCGCAGCTCAACAAACACTGTTATACAAAAAGCAGGAGGGAATGCCATAATTTGGGGTAACTGATAAAAGAAACCCCATTACCACTTATAAGCTGTTCCAGTTGCCCCCCAGTTCATCAGTGATGGAAAAGAATAGCTCCAAAATGCCTATGAAACTATATGGTGGTCTTAGTGCACTTCCCAGGGTCGGCGTGGTGGTCAGACAGTCCACCTTGCCTCCAGGCACATATGCCACTGTCTTGGGGTGACACAGCTCCTCAAGGTGGAGCAGGTCCCAAGGGTCATTGGTGGCTGAGAAGATAATACATGCATTATTACCTTTCACAGTCTTTGTCAATCTTTATTTAATGGTATTTTAGCATCCCTTGAGAGACATCGTATCAGTACTCCTGATCAATCCAAGTGATAAGTACTTCAAGGGAAGGTTCCTCTCCTTCCCAAACATACTGTTTTGTTTACTGCACAGGCTAACCCCTGTACTGCTCATTGGATTTTACAAAATAAATTCTGCTTAAACTGTACATTTGCAAATATAAACTGCACCAGAATTTAGACAACAATCCCATGCTATTCCTTCTTCACTGTATTTAAAAGATTCAGAAATAATTTCTGTTATAAATCCTCACTTTAAATAGGTTTTCTTTAGTGTCAGAGTAAATATTTCTAAAAGGAGTTCAAATTTGACAAACATTCGCAATTTGAGATTATTGTCTTTTCTTTGTGAAACAAAAATTTGTGTATTTCCTAAATAACAAATAGAGATCTAACTCCAGTTCTCTGTGAACAACTGTAATACACTCAATTGCACCTTTGTCTCACATTTGTGGAGCTATTGAAGAAATGTCAGAAATAATCCAGGAATTGACAAGCAGAACTTTTCTTTACATAATAATAATGGATATGTTCATGCCTAGCTATCCATGTTGCATATATTAGATGAGATTTTACTCGCACATGGATGTACTGGCATCTTCAGTGCAGGAAATTGAACACAGCATGCATTTAATCAGCTGTTGAAGTGTTTACATAGTCATTGTCTAATCTCCTTGAACACCTCTAAAATATGTAAAGTGGTTGTACGGTGGCCTAGATTCCTAGCAAGGTGGTAAATGTTAAATTAACAACATTGAGCTAATTTGACTGCAGTCTTTTCTACAATACTGTCCTGGTTTCTGCTGGGATAGAGTTAATTTTCTTCCTAGTAGCTGGTATAGTGCTGTGGTTTGGATTTAGGAATGAGAATAACGTTGGTAACACACTGAGGTTTTAGTTGTTGCTAAGCAGTGCTTACACTGGTCAAGGACTTTTCAGCTTCCCCTGCTCTGCCAGGTGCACAAGAAGCTGGGGGGGGCACAGCCAGGACAGCTGACCCCAACTGCCCAAAGGGCTATTCCATACCATATGGCGTCATGCTCAGTATAGAAACTGGGGGAGTTGGCCAGGGGGCAGCGATCGCTGATTGGGGACCGGCTGGGCATCGGTGGGCAGGTGGTGAAAGGCTGCGTCACTTGGGGGGTTTTGTTTGTTTTTTTTTCCTTGGATTTTATCCCTCTCTCTCTCTCTCTCGTTGTTTGCCTTTTCATTACAATTTATTATTATTGTTGTTGTTGTTGTTGTTATATTTTATTTCAATTATTAAGCTGTTCTTATCTCAGCCTACAAGTTTTCTTACTTTTGCTCTTCAGATTCTCTCCCCCATCCCACCGGGGGGGAGGGTGAGTGAGCGGCCGTGTGGTGCTTAGTTGCCGACCGAAGCTAAACCACGACAATTAAAAAGAAAAAAAAGTACTAGTTTTAATTAAACATTTTTCCCTTTATTTAGTTGTGACAATTTCCAATGTATGCAAATATATAGGGACACACATACACACACATTCTTTTCAAGTTATTTTATTTTAGTTCAGCTGAAAGATTTCTAATCAGTTTGAGCTCATTTGAAATAAAATGGCCAAACCAAGCTGAAAAGTGTTCCCCACCAGCTTTAAAGTGGTTTGAAAACCACACTTCAAACTGAGCAGGTGCACCTCTTTCTAGTAGACAGGTCCTGACTCAAAGGATAAGAAACACCATTTTCCATGTAAACAGGGCCCTGGGCACAAATCCTTGAAAATGTTGTCCTTAAAATTTATTCTGAAGTTCATTGTAGCTACAGCATAATGCATTTACCAACACGCTTTAGTACAGTAAATGCCGTTCGGGCCATCTCGTTCCATTCCATAATTGTTTTCTGGGGAAACCCTTACCCTCTACTTGATTTATGCAATACAGATGGTTGGTAAAACTTGAATTTTTATTGATGCATAGTAATATCTTTCTCAGCACCCTTAAAGAAAGTGACATAATTCTTTAAGACATAATATTACGCTTAGGAATTGCTCTAGAGGATCATCAATCTTTTGTGAAACTCTTCCAGCACTCTGCTAGTGTTAAATAAACCATGACTAGAAATGAAATTTAAAATAGTTTGAGTGATTTCTGCAAAACGTTCTCCATTTGCCAATTATGTAGCACTATATTTCATCCTATGAGTTATTCATTATTCTTTGCTAAAAATACAGCAATGGCAAGGGATTTTTGTGAGTACCAGAAGAATTACAGATGACCCACTTAATGAAAACCAGGCATTATTTTATAAAAAATGACAAAGCTGATGAACTAAGTGATGATGATGTGGTATTTGTTTATGAGTGTTGTTTTCTTGGTAAGAGAAAATATCCAAACCCAATTGAGAAGAGTGTTTATTCAAAGCCGTGTTCTAAAAGGCTGTCTGAGTCTTCTGAGTTGATGCCTAATTCACACCCCATCTTGATGGTTCTTAGCTGGTACCAGAGTTCAAAAAGGCAAAGCCCAGAAAGAATAAGCATAATCCAATTATGTTTGTCTTAATATTAAAAAAGGCCATACCCATGTCTACGTTCCTTCTTCCCAAATCTCCTTGAAATCCTTTCTTTACTACCATATTCATAGCCTTACTTTCCTCCTCCCCATGTCAACCTTTCCTTTAGATCTGCCATTTTAGCTCAAATCCTGAGCTGCGACACTTAAACACATTCTGAGTTCAGCTGGCTAAAGTTCATTTTAAGGCATTCTAGGTATTTTCATAGCTGGGGGTGTTTTGACTTAGCTTCAAACCTCAAAGGAATTTCCTTTCAAGTCCCACAGCATCAGGAGCTCTGACCCAAGGATGGTGATGTTCCCCCCCAGCCTGGTTGTGCATTTCAGCAGACTGAAGGCATCAGCCTGGACCTTGAAGACTTTTTGCCCATAGAGAAAGCTGAGTCAGGAACCTGTTTAAGGCTCCAATGTGATGTTTAACATAGAAAATACAAGCAAGCCCCTAAAATAAGATAATAAGGTGGGTGCAGTGGGAAGGCAAAGACTTGGTATTACTTTTTCTTTGACATCCCCTTTCCTGGCCCCACAGGCAACCTTGGCCCAGCTTAACAAGGAAAACAAATCTTGATGTTGCTCGCAGTATGTTACATACCATCTTTATTGCCACTGAAAATCAGAAACCACTGACCTAGAAGAAGATTATGTTTTGAAATATCTCCATTTTTTTTCAGACTTCCATAATTGGTTGATCTCTCACTACTGTATGGAGAGATACTAGTTATGAGAGGGGATGTTTTCTGCCTCTAAAGGAAAAGATGGTGTGATCCTACACAGGTATGATTAGGTGTTGTGCTTTGATTTCTATGCTATCTGGAAGTTTTGAACCTGTCCTCCCTAATACTAAAGCACTCAAAAATAATGAAGAAAATATAGCTTCCTAAAATGTGTGTAATATAAGAGACAATAAATAAAAGAAACATCAGCAATAACTCGGGGAGGTTGCTTTAAATTATGGAAAGCACATAGCGAAGTTTATCGCAAGTGAAACAAACTTTATTTTCACTTCCTGTACTAGTTTAGGGCGAAACAATTCAAAGTTTATCTTGTGTATTTTAAATAGTGATTTTCCACTGGCCCTTTAGTCCTTATTATCCAGGCTTTGATTCCCAGAATATGTCTACATCATACAGTGGAAATCAGCTAACATTTTAGAATAAACCCCAGTGTAAGTGTTGGTATAGCGCAGTGCTTGGTCAGGCTATTCCATCCGGTGTGACTGAAGTGCTTTCAGGACTCGTTTGACACTTCGGCCTATCATTTCGTCAAGTAGCGTGACATCTCAGTTATGTCCTAGCTGAGGCATCTTTGCACCAGAGACCTTTGAAAAACATACATTCATGCCTTTGGTGGCAGACAGGCAGGAGCACAAGAGAATGGCCGTGGCTGGGAGAACCATGTGATGAACTCAGGTCTGAGGAGAATCATAAGGAATAAGGTCTGATTAGCAGACCGCAGACCACAGACCCGTGGGGAAGATGAATAAGAAGAGCTTTATGATATAGCTTCATAGAGATACAAAGTTTGAGTATGACTAGAGATTAATGTGATGCTGACCTGAAGCCCTACAATTTCTTTTTACTTTCCCAAAAGAAGATTTCATAAAAATCAAATAATTCAGGTTGGACAAAACCCAAGTTTTAGTGAACTATATTTCAGCTGAAGATATTTGACCAGCTCTAACAGTTTATAAAAGTTATGGAGACGTAAGAAGTGGATCGAAGCAGTTCACCATCTGGTACTGTAAATAAAACCTTTTATCCTAATGATTACAGAAAATAGGGCAGCTGTCATGACATCCCTAATACTTCATTAAATCAAAAGTCTACAGCACCTGTAGAGCTGAAACTTTACTGAAATCTCAACATGTGAGATTTGTGTGTCAGTCCATGAGACTGGTGGGTTCTGGGAGTGATAACCTTTATTCTTACTGTGAGTAACGGGGGAAGGCATCCCTTGTCTGCCAGCACTGCAGAAGAGAAATTATAAAAAATATTCCTATGCTAAAATGTCTTTGCCAGAGAAAGAGAGAGAGAGAGAAAAGGATTGTCCTCATTAGAAGTACAAAAAATGACCAATAATATATTAACCTATTATTCACAAGGGAAGAGCTCCTAGTTCACAGGTATAATTTCTTCTCTGTTAAGAAAACAAAGTGTTTATTTGTGATATTCCTTTTGAAGCTAACTGAATTGACTTAAAAAACATTCACAATCTCCCTTTCATGGATGGCCAGTGATTTTCAAAAATAAGATATTGAGAAGTTTTTTGAAACTTGTCTCTTTTGCCTCCAGGTAATTCACGTACATCACAAAAGAATACCTCTCTTCCCTCAAAGTCATCCCCTAATTAAAACCCAAAGTACTGTGTCCTTTCTGGCCATCTTTTTCCAAATTGTAAGGAAAAAAACTGTATCACAATATCTGTAGAGCAGCTTTTCTTTCCCTGGAGATTTACGATCAAGGATAAATCTGAGGAAGCCATCTCACTAGGTGAGTGTTCAAAGCCTGTTTGAAATACATGAGAGACAACATGCACTCAGTGAGTTTGGTTTAATTCAGGTGCTCTTCCTTCTTCATAATGTCCTTGATTATTTTCAGCATAATAACAATTTTGATATTACTCTCTTTACAAGAAGGTGAAATACTGGTTAGACTGGCTCAAAACTGAAAAGTTTTTGCACAGATGAGCCTGATATATTCACAGACAACAGTGGAGCTGTTTAAGAACTACACTCAAATTTTCAGGTAAAGACTAATGAACTCATCACAACTGGAACAGATGGCACAGTCAATTTTCTAGTCTATTAACTTTTATAGATCACTGAAGAATCATCATGAAATAGAGATAATCCAGAGAACAGGGAAGATTCCTGAATTAGATTTAGGATGCTTTTGCCATTTTGCTTTGATTTATAGGATCTCTTAATTTTGTTACACAAAGGATAAGGATACATAAAGATTATACATATATATAAAATGAATATTTGATTGAAACTGAACAAGTCGAATAATGCTGTAATGTAGAAAATATTTATAAGCAGAATATAAATAATCCTGAGCTGTGTGCATTTGACATAATTTATGGAAGTTACAACTTGTTATTAAATGGTACTTTGAGGTAACTGAATTTCATCAACAAATCACTATCAAGATAAGCTACTTTGTACAAATGTGTAAACTACCTCTATAACTCTTGCAGAAAGGTTATTCAATTTTTCCATGGAATCAAGGAAAGAAGACTGCTGAACTTCCCTTTTAAATTAAGGAAAGAAAATTACTGTTTTCATGTGTGTAAAAATATATGACTAAGAAAAACTAGCTCATGAGAGGCTCACCATAGTGTATTTCATGTTAAGTGCAATTCAAAGTCTCATTATCAGTGGCTGTTGACCCAGGGGCTGTTGTTTCCACTCATTTGTTATTAATTCACTCAATAAGTCACCTGAAAGACAGCAATTGAAAACCTGCAGTGGGATGCCTCTCTGTACAATGTATTGTAAAATTATTTCTGTTTGGAGACTCATCCTTTGTTGCTCTCAACAGGGAGAAAAGTTTATGTGTAAGAATGTATATCATTTCTGAAGTCAAACACTTCCATTTGTAAGGCAAAAGACATCTTGTGAAGCCAATCAAATTAAACACTCAAATAGAGGAATCATTGTGTAAATAATCAGTAATTTATGTTTTAACTGTCAAAAATATTTTCATAATTTGTTGCAGTATTCAGTTACCAACTCACAGAATTTTTTATTAGTTCCAGTTAAACAGAACAATTGACCATACTAAATTTTTTCAGGGCCCTTTAGTGAAATTGAAACCATTGTTAACAGTAAATTAGAATTATTCAGAATTTAAAAGTTACTGCTGAATTTCATGTATATTCTCTACAACTGAAAACACATCTTAATTAGCTTATTGTATAACAACTTAAAATGACCAAAACTAATATGATCCATGTGAAACATGGGTTAAGAATTATAAATCGAATACAATTTTGCCTTTACCTACACATATCTAAAATCTGCATCTGCTTATATAAGCAATATCTGAACCTACCCCAAAGAACGACTCTCCCATGTGTGAACAAGTATTCCCAAGTATTTTACCCTATTAGGAGAGAACTTCTTTGACCATTTTTCTTTTGTGTATAGCCTAGTAGTAATACAATAAGAATTGCAACACTAAACACCTAATCTGCAGTCCTGACTTGAAATCATACTTAAAAATAAATAATATTTAATAATGTTAATGTTTTAATAATAAAGTTTGTTTCTTAATGCTTAGAATCATAGAATCATTAAGGTTGGAAAAGATGTCTAAGATGTCTAAGATGTCTAAAGATGTCTAAGATGTCTAAGGTTGGAAAAGATGTCTTAAGCCTGTTCCAATGCTTGACGACCCTTTCAGTAAAGAATTTTTTCCTAATATCCAATCTAAACCTCTCCTGATGCAACTTGAGGCCATTTCCTCTCATCCTATCACTAGTTACTTGGGAGAAGAGACCGACCCCCACCTCGCTACAACCTCCTTTCAGGTAGTTGTAGAGAGTGATAAGGTGTCCCCTCAGCCTCCACTTCTCCAGGCTAAACAACCCCAGTTCCCTCAGCCGCTCCTCATAAGACTTGTTCTCTACACCCTTCATCAGCTTCGTTGCCCTTCTCTGGACATGCTCCAGCACCTCAACGTCCTTCTTGTACTGAGGGGCCCAAAACTGAACACAGGATTTGAGGTGCGGCCTCACCAGTGCCGAGTACAGGGGCATGATCACTTCCCTAGTCCTGCTGGCCACACTATTCCTGATAATAGCCAGGATTCTATTGGCTTTCTTGGCCACCTGGGCACACTGCCAGCTCATGTTCAACCAGCACCCCCAGCTCCTTTTCCACTGGGCAGGTTTCCAGCCCCTCTTCCCCAAGCCTGTAGCATTGCATGGGGTTGTTGTGAGCCAAGTGCAGGACCCGGCACTTGGCCTTGTTAAACCTCATACAATTGACCTTGGCCCATCGATCCAGCCTGTCCAGGTCCCTCTGCAGAGCCTTCCTACCCTCAAGCAGATCAACACTCCCACCCAATTTGGTGTCATCTGCACACTGACTGAGGGCACACTCAATCCCCTCATCCAGATCATTGGTAAAGATATTAAACAAGACTGGCCCCAAAACTGAGCCCTGGGGAACACCACTTGTGACCGGCCGCCAACTGGATTTAACTCCATTCACCACAACTCTCTGGGCTCGGCCATCCAGCCAGTTTTTTACCCAGTGAAGAGTACACCAGCCTAAGCCATGAACCGCCAGCTTCTCCAGGAGAATGCTGTGGGAGACAGGGTCAAAGGCTTTACTAAAGTCCGGGTAGATAACATCTACAGCTTTTCCCTCACCCACGAGGTGGGTCACCTGGTTGTAGAAGGAGATCAGGTTGGTCAAGCAGGACCTGCCTTTCATGAACCCATGCTGGCTGGGCCTGATCTGCTGGTTGGCCTGCACATGCCTGTTGAGCACGCTCAAGATGAACCACTCCATAACCTTCCCCAGTACCAAGGTCAGGCTGACGGGCCTATAGTTCCCCGGATCCTCCTTTTGGCCCTTCTTGTAGATGGAAGTCACATTGGCAAGCCTCCAGTCGTCTGGGACCTCCTCTGTTAATCAGGACTGCTGATAAATGATGGAAAGTGGCTTGGCAAGCTCCTCCACCAGCTCCCTCAGTACTCTCGGATGGATCCCGTCCGGCCCCATAGACTTGTGAGTGTCCAGGTGGCGTAGCAGGTCGTTTGTGTCTGGTCCACAGCCTTTATCATAGCAACATGTCAGCTTAACTAAGGTGAGAACATATTCAAAACCAATACAAAGTGTAACCTGTACCATTTTATGCTTGTTATTCAACATCTTCTAATTGTCGCTAATGTAACTTGGTATTTTATAGAGCTTTACATCTGTTCTGCTTCTGTAAATTCCCTAATACTCGCTCATGAAAGCACACTCGGTAACCTTTTCACTGTAGTTAAGCAGCAGAGCTGGGTGGCCCAACTCATTCTCCAAGGGCAGTGTCTGGTTAAAGTAATGCTCCATTGGGTAGTTCAATGGGAGAAGTGGTGGGAGAGGGATCACAGTTGGAGACTGCACCTGGGAAACATATACTCTCACTTGGTACCCCCCACCAAAGCCCCGTATCGTGGTCCCTGTCTGACTCTTGGAATGCCATGGACTAGGTTAAGTTGGGCAATGGCACAACTGGTTTAATGAAGGAATAGCTGCCCTGGGCATGTGGGATGAAGGAAGAGAGCACATGAAAGACGGCAGAGGTGAGGTGCCGTGGTGGACTGACCTTGGCTGGATGCCACATACCACCAAGCCGTACGCCCCTCCTCAGCAGGATGGGGGGCGGGGAGAAAATAAGATGGAAAAAAAACCCAAAACTCATGGGTCGAGATAAGGACAGGGAGAGATCATTTACCAATTACCGTCACAGGCAAAACACTCGACTTGGGGAGTTGCATGTTATAGGAATTACTATAGCTGGAACCACCGGAACCAATGGAGGACAAGCCTTACAAGAAGCAGGGCAAGTGCAGCACTGACCCGACCTGAGCCGGCTTTGGTGCCCAGTCACTCCACGCAACACACCACCTCTCCTGTCCTGAGTGACCACCATAACAGATGGAGCCCAAAGTCATGGACTAAATGAACTCAGTGGACATTTTGTGGACATTTATGGACATTTTACAGACATTTCACAGGGATGGTCCATAGACTAAGGGAATGATATCTGTGTATTGTATCAAAGGATGGGAAGGGTGATGGTGGGTAATGAGAATGTATTGGATAGTGTGAGACCTGAGCATGACGTAAATGGTATGGAATAAAGGGTGGAAAATGTGCTGGTTTTGGCTGGGATAGAGTTAATTTTCTTTATAGTAGCTAGTATGGGGCTGTGTTTTGGATTTGTGCTGGAAACAGTGTTGATAACACAGGGATGTTTTCATTGTTGCTAAGTAGTGCTTATACTAAATCAAGGACTTTGCAGCTTCCCATGTTCTGCCTGGTGCACAAGAAGCTGGGAGGGGACACGGCTGGGACAGCTGACCCCAACTGCCCAAAGGGCTATTCCACACCACATGACGTCATGCTCAGCATATAAAGCTGGGGGAAGAAGAAGGAAGGGGGGATATTTGGTGTGATGTCGTTTGTCTTCCCAAGTAACCATTACACGTGATGGAGCCCTGCTTTCCTGGAGATGGCTGAACACCTGCCTGCCCATGGGAAGCAGTGAATGAATTCCTTGCTTTGCTTTGCTTGCGTGTGCAGCTTTTGCTTTACCTGTTAAACTGTCTTTATCTCAACCCACAAGTTTTCTCACTTTTACTCTTCTGATTCTCTCCCCCATCCCACCAGGGGGGAGTGAGCGAGCGGCTGGGTGGGGCTTAATTGCTGGCTGGAGTTAAACCACAACATTAGTTTAATTTATTACCAATCAAAATCAGAGTAAGATAATGAGAAAATAAAAACTAAATCTTAAAACACCTTCCTCCCACCCCTCCCTTCCCGGGTTCAACTTCTCTCCTGATTTTCTCTACCTCCTCCCTGCACCAGCACAGAGGGACAGGGAATGGGGGTTGTGGTCAGTTCATCACACGTTGTCTCTCCCACTCTTTCCTCCTCAGGGGAGGACTCCTCACACTCTTCCCCTGCTCCAGCCTGGGGTCCCTCCCACAGGAGACAGTTCTGCACAAACTTCTCCAACATGAGTCCTTCCCATGGGCTGCAGTTCTTCATGAACTGCTCCAGCATGGGTGCCTTCCACAGGGTGCAGTCCTTCAGAAACAGACTGCTCCAGCGTGGGTCCCCCAAGGGGTCACAAGTCCTGCCAGCAAACCTGCTCCAGCATGGGCTCCTCTCTCCACGGGTCCACAGGTCCTGCCAGGAGCCTGCTCCAGCACAGGCTTCCCATGGGGTCACAGCCTCCTTTGGGCATCCACCTGCTCTGGCGTGGGGTCCTCCATGGGCTGCAGTGGATATCTGCTCCACCGTGGACCTCCATGGGCTGCAAGGGGACAGCCTGCCTCACCATGGCCTTCACCAGGGGCTGCAGGGGAATCTCTGCTCCTGTGCCTGGAGCACCTCCTGCCCCTCCTTCTTCACCACCCTTGGTGTCTTCAGAGTTGTTCCTCTCATATATTCTCACTCCTTTCTCCAGCTGCAGTTCTGTAGTTTTTTTCCCCTTTCTTAAATACGTTATCCCAGAGGCACTACCACCGTCGCTGATGGGCTCGGCCTTGGCCAGTAGGAGGTCCATCCTGGAGCTGGCTGGCACTGGCTCTGTTGGACATGGGGGAAGCTTCCAGCAGCTTCTCACAGAAGCCCTGTAGCCCTCCTGCTACCAAAACCTTGCCACATAGACCAAATACAGGTGCCCACTCACCTCATAAGACTTTTTGAAAGGACATCTCGAGTGTTTTTGCAGCACTCAGAGCCCCAAAACCTGCCGTTTCTGTGGACACAGCAGGGTGACATTGAAGGAAACTGCGACAAGCCGCAAGGTGGCTGGCAGGGGTGGTTATCCCACTGCCTTCAAGGCTGCACTGGGGAGCCAGAGCGGGAATTTGCCAACCTGAGTGCCAGTGCTAACTCAACTGAGCAACGGTCTAGGCAGAACCAGGTTTTCACTTTTCCCATGTCACAACCAGGAAGTAAACAGAGAGGAGCGAGTTGTTTTCCATTCACTTTCCATAAATATTACTCTTACTGTTGTTTGGGAAGGGGTGAAAGGAGTTACAGGAAAAATGGATGCCCAATCTGAACCGATGTGGCCACTCTTCATTTGTAGCTTTGCTGTATACCAGGATGTTAGTAATATAAGTGTGTGCATTAAAATCTCATTCATATTTACTTTTCCCTTGATACAAAGACATTTTCTAAATACTACTTTTTTCTTAAAAATATGACATATATGGTACCACAGAAAGTAATTTAATTCCAAGTTTGTGAATGCAGAAAAATAATTCTTCATTCATTCATGGATTTATTTTATGCTTTTTCTACAACACCAGGCTTCACTTCCTCAATGGATTTCAGAGGAACTTGACCTCTATCTGAAAATTTGAGGTTTTGCTTTTGAAACTCATTAGAGCCCTGATGTTAGAAAACTATTTTGAAATGCATTTTTTGTACCAGTGACGTACTAATGATATGAGTTAGAAATATGACAAATGTTATGACTGATAAAAAAATAACTGGTACATTATGTATAAAACCAGAAAATCCTCACAAAAAGTGTGTTGTGAAAACAAGGTTTCCAAAGTTATATATAGGCATTGTAGTCATTAAATAAATAGTAATTAAAGTATATTCACTATGTATTGCATATGACTGCTCAAACTACTTCAAAGTATGGGTCCAAAACTGAGAGGTGGTGAGATGGAAAATATTTTCACCATCGACAGGAGGTAAGCATGTGGAATATCTTAAAATATCAGGTCTTTTTCTTCCTCTGTGCAGTACTTACAGACTTATCTGTTCATTTCTGTGCAGGATGTTTCCCTTGTGGTGCATCTCAGACAGGTATCAAACAATTCCTGTCCCATTGTTTAGAGCAATTTATTGTTACCCATCTTCTAAGAGTATTATGAAGTTTATGAAAACGAAGATGATTTCTCCTTTGCTGGACAGCTACAGGGTGTGAAAACCTGTCTGGAAGCCTCACTATCTGTACCACGTTGTAATACACTGGCAGACAGCGGGCAGAAGCTGGAAAGAAACTCCAGAAAGCCAGATATTGTACTTCCCAACTGCAATGACCTAGCCGAACAGTTAAAAAAGAAGAGTCATACTCTAGGCAGATATTTTCA
This sequence comes from Mycteria americana, assembly GCF_035582795.1. Classification (NCBI taxonomy): domain Eukaryota; kingdom Metazoa; phylum Chordata; class Aves; order Ciconiiformes; family Ciconiidae; genus Mycteria; species Mycteria americana. Next base: position 16,509,536 of record NC_134368.1, read on the forward strand.
GCAGTTCATCAAGGGAAACAGTTGTATTAGCACATACTTTTGGGCACTGTCCTGCAATAAAAGAATGAGAAAAGCAGGAGAGTAAAGTGCATTTCCTACTGGGCAAAAAAGGGAAAGGAAGGAAACTGAATTCTGACCTCAGAAAAATATTTTTCTTTTCAAGACAGCAAGTCTGAAGGAAATATGCCAGCAGCTTTGAGTACCTAAGCAAACCAGGAAAATGACAACAAAACAACATGCAGCATATTGCCAAAGAGACCTACCAAGGCAATCGATCAAGTGCAAAAAGCAATATTGAAGCAGGTGCAGATCCTGGAAAATCACAAACAAATTAAAGAGATGTGATATTGCTGATGTCACTGTAAAAAAAAACAAAACCAAAAACCAAACTGAGTGTAAGGCATTCATTGCCATAGCAAAGAACAGTAAGGACTGAACTTTTGAGACAGGTACTTGTAAAAACCCAAACATGTCTTACGCTGAATGTCAGGCAGTAGATTGAACTGATTTGCAAACAAGTGATCAAGTTATACAATCTAATGAACCACAAACAAATATGTGCTGCTTCGATGGAAACATTTAAATGGGGAAATGGGAAAAACAAGGTTAGACTTGGCAAAAAAAAAATCTTCAGCTGCTTGAGTGTAAAAGGGTGTCAAAGTCATAGTTTTGCTCGGCAAAAACAGTCTGAAAGTTGCTTATAGAAAAGAGAAGTTGAACTACGTTGTCCTACAGCTGCAAAGAAAAATCACCTGAAATAATAGTGGTATCTCAGAGAAAGCGTTTGTTGTTTTCAGAAATACTACAAACAGTTTTCAAAAACATATACAAACACAAACATTGCTGCAAAATGGTCCATAATGTTATGAAAGTTGAATTGTTGGAAACAAGTCCAAAAGGGCAAAGTCAGATTGTGAAGATAAAACAAGCTTACTCATTTTTGAAGTCATGTTCCTTAAGTGCTCCTTTCACACCACAGGTACAGAACCAGTGAGCTATTGCTACTGCACAAGCAATAATTGAAGGGCATTTGATCTCATGAAAACCTTTCAGAAGTGCTCAGAGTATAAAAACAAGAGCTTTCAGATTATTTTTCAGTCTCTGGCTTTTCACAATCACAAATGAAATTTTTGTGAAGGTATTTTTAAAAATATGCTTGTTTTCTGTTAATAGTGGCATGTGATACTTTCTTTGTAACATTCTATGGCTTCAAAATCCTAAACCAAATGTTTTCTGCAGATTCTCCTCTTACTTGGATTACAGCCACAATATTTCAAAATGTTCAGTGGATAAACATCAGAGGGGTGATCAACATTACAAACTATAAATGGCATAAGAAAAAGAGCATGTGAAGTTTGAACCCATTATAATTTTTCATAAAAATGATTATGAATCACTTGTACCCAGACATAGTTAAAAATTTTGCAAAATTGATTGGTTTTGCCTTTACAATCTAAAAATGCATTTGAATTTTTATATGGTAGTACAAAATGAATCAAAGTTTGCTTTTCACTGACATTTTCATTGAAGGAGAAAATAATTTCATGATCAACATTTCTTGTGATTGTTATTGATCTTAATAAGTGCAGATCAGTCATTTTCCAGCACTGAACACTCATTTTCTTTACTTCAAAACAGAATTGTTAACAACTCTGATTGATTTCCCCATCCTTTCATATGCAATCAAGATCAGATGTCAAGCTCAACAAATAAATAAATAGGTTGCTGACAATGTCAACATCATACATCAACGTTTTTAAAGAATGCAAATATTATATTGGATGTGTTGTATTATTTATAGAATATTAATCTCAGTTTCTACATCAATAACTGTAGGAGAGGAGCAATGTGAACCATTCCCAGTGTTTACTTTTTTATTATCTTTTTGACTGAGTAGCTAGAACGGAAATGTCTTGAAAGCAATTGAGTGATTTAAATGCCGATTTTGAAAATTACTTAGCTATTTTGATGGCTAAACCTTGTATCAGCTGCAAAAGTCATTAATTACTTTTTGAAAATCAAATCCATACATTCCTCAATAATTCAGCCTCTTTTTTAATGATTAATTTTTACTCATAATCTGTAATCTAAGTATTCTAAATATCATAATTAACTGCTTAGAAATACAAGATAACTCCGTATTCATCTACCCTTCATATTGCTTCAGAACAAATAAATCTACATATTACTCTTTTCACTTTTTAGTCAAAAATAATTGTCCGTTGATCACACTTGAAATACCCCATGGACATGAAAGAATGTAGCTAATTGGCATGTAATCATTCCTTAGAAGAAGAGTGGGCTACACGTGGTGTATACTTCACACTTTCTTGTCACTCTATTTTTAAATTCATGCTGGCAGTCTCCCACAAACCTGTTTAGAAATTTGAAGATTGTTCTGGCTGATAGAAATGTGACAAAATGGTGGGTTTCCTCTGAGGTATGTAAAAAAAGATAAATCATGTAGTCTTAACATCAAGGAAAATCACTGCTTAAAATTGCTGCCACAATATGGCCTTTAGTGGAGGAATTTGTTACATCTGATGGGCAGTTGTCACTTCAAGAAACTTCTTGCATATACATGGGAGAAATAGCCTCAGAAAATAATAAGGAGGTTAAAAGTTATGTCATTGTCTAGAAAATAAAGACTTGCATTATATGCTCTGTACCTGTCTCTGCTATAGCACATATTTTGGTTATTTTGCACTGTCCTGTCTGGCTGTGTTAATCAGCTCCAATCTATCTAAATATTTCTCAGTGACATTATTAGTTCTGAAGTTATTGTCAGTCTGCAAGTGCACTCCAGGACTTTTCCTTCATTCTTAGATAATATATATCATAAAACGAATTCCATTGTTCTAGTTCAATACACTCGACTTTATTGCCTGCTATTAGAGCTGGTTGGAAAATTTTTATTGAAACAAGCTTTTAGCACAGAAAATCAGAAAAGATATTTTCATCAATATTTTAGTGAAAATGCTCTTTCAATTTTCAGCCAGTTCTGTTTTCTGTAATCTAAGTGCTGGCTGTTATCACCCCCTGCAGAGAATGCTGGACACCAAAAATAAAGACTGTAGCAACCATCCCACCTTCAGACACAAGACCTCCATCTCATTTACATACCTCTTCACAGTCCCACATCACCTTCCCCTCTTTCCTTATGATTCCAGCCATTTCTTGTGTCTCAGCAAATCATGCTATTAGACTGAAACTTTGCAAGACTTGTAATGCTGTGTCAAATTTGCACCTAGGGATCTTCCCAATCTGCCACTGTGCAGCTGAATGCAGCTACTTAGAGTTTCAGACATGCACTGAAGTTAGAATTGGGCCTTCCTGGTCTATCAGAGGAGCTGAGTAATATCCCTGATAGGCAGTGGAGGTAAGAGTGAAATTTATGATAAAAAAACGAGCTGAAAGGAAAGTGTCTTGTTGGCATATTACATCCATTTTACAAAATTCTGAAGGGGATGAGATCTAATTGACAGCCCTTGGAGAAGAATAATAGCAAAAAGGTGGATCTACTATTTCCTGAACATGATAGAAAGTTGCAGTGCTTCCTTGGCTAAGGAAGAAAGCAGTTGGCCACTCTTCCAAGGAAACTAGCCAAGAAGCATGAAGAGTAAAAGCATATATTGGAATTAAGAGGAGAGGGTGCCAGTGTTTGTGAGAACTGATAAATGTGAGCCATAGTGTTGGAAAAATGAGGAAATTACTCAAATCTCAGTGCACCCAAATAAGACAAGCATGCCTCAACTTAGTTAAACACGAGTGCTTCCGAGAGATTTTTCCACCCACTGCTTTCTCATTTGTTTTCAGTGATGGAGCACGGATTCTGCTCCCATGCTGGGGTAAATTGTGGATCCATACGAGTGCAGTTACGATGATTCATACAACTGTGGCAAAAAATCCTAGTGAAAGTTTGGTGAAACTTCAGAGTTCACCAGAGCATTTTATCTGGTATGCAACTCATTCCTTGTCATACTTTTTTTTTTCCTGAAGGCCTCCTACCACACAATCAGCTATGTACTTAACATTATAGAAAAATATAACAATCCCCTATACCCCTAGTGTGTAGTAAGAGATGCTGCTGTTTGCCTCCATGTACTCTCACTTTCTCTTAAAAACTTCGTGTTGGAGAAAAGAGGGGACACAACCTTATGTCATCAGGGACCCTCTGGTAGTTTATCAACAGGCTCATCCAGGTGTTGGAGTCAAGAAGGGAGCCAACCCTGTGTGATCAGGGAGCCCCTGGTAGTTCATCCACAGGCTCTGTGGAGACCAAGGCGGGAAACCCCTAGAACAAAAGACCATGTCTATAGGTTTATGTGCTGGGAAGCCTTATCTTTTGGCCCACTTAGCAGGTGAAAAATTGGAAAGGACTGAAAATGACATGCCATTCCTCACTGGTTTGATCATGTTTCCAATGACAGAAGACCAGGAGGAGACTGATGTGAGGGAAGAAAGGTTGTGCAATGTGTGCCTGTTGGGGGCTTCCTTACAGCAGCATGTGTTGTAATGTGGATTACTGTCACACTGAGGATATTGGACATGATTTAACATGCTTCCAGTGTTCTAGGCACCCATATTGGATCTTCCTTGGACAAAGTCCAAACCCCAAACTTTTTGAAGTTCGTTAATTAGGACACTTCAGCTCTGTTAATTACACCACATGAAGCACTGAACACCAGCAGAAACCTCTTTAAGAATGTCTGCAATTACTCTTGGAGCCAAGGCTTCCACACACAATGTGTGTGAGCCACTGATATTGCTATGAGCGAGATCAAGGCCTTGCGAACACTTGCTGCTTTGCAAAATCCAAGCAAAAACTAAGTATATTCTGCATCCTCTAGAGTTCACAGCAGTATTTTACAAAACGCTTTGAAAATTATTTTGAAACAAAAGAGATGCAAAGAGGTTTGAGAAAAGTCCTTCTGAGTGCACAAGCACAATGCAGGGCTTTTGTCCTTTCGTATTTTTGTTTGCTTCCAAAGTTTTGCAGCCATTAGGAATAGTTTGCCCCTTGAGGTTATTGCTGGCTCTTGGCAGACTGGCATTTTCCCTACACAGCAGGCACTGACAGTGACAAGTGAGAGCACTGACTCTCCGCTGCTGGCTACCTGCTGCCTTTCTTCTCCTGTTTCCTCAGGAACAGAGTCTGATCTATGAAAATAAAGCAAGAGGAAATGATTCTGCAATTAATATTTTAAGCCCTTTATTTTCATTGCATTTTTAATATTTCTTTTTTTTTTTAATTTAAGAAAAGTGTTTTTTTTAAGTAAGATACCTTCTTACTATTTTTCCTGCAGAGGTGGGATGAGTGATTTCTCAGGGGAGCGTGGATAATGAGTTATGACCTTTATGCATTTTCTGGACGTCTTAAAACTCAACCTTCATCAGCCAACCAAAAGCCTCTGTTCAGAAGAACAGATTATCAACTTGCAATAATGGGCAGTGCATTTTTCTTCTTCCCAGGGAACAAGCTAGACAAAAAAACCCCACAGTTCTTTCCCTGGCTGTCCTGCTTTTGCTGAACTGTGACTGCCCAGCACTCTGAACTGCTTTGTCCCTCTCCTGATGTCAGCCATCACTCCTTTTAAAGCTTGCTGTCTTCTCCCAAGCAAATCCTCCTTTTATTAAAGTCAGAGTTTGCCTTAGTACAAGCATCTGCAACCAGCCTTTTGTTTGAGGTTTTGGTAGGTATTTGCTATTTAGGTTCAATGAGCAATGCAAACACCAGCCACCCTGGAAAGCACTGTAAGAACATCCAGATTCCTTAAAGTGTTCAGTAAATAAAGAGAGGAAGAGTTACGAGATCAAACCAAGACCAAGAGGCCTAGTGTAATCTTGATTTTAAAAGTAGAACCTATTTTGTGCATGTTTCCTAGAGAAGAAGGTCAAATAACAATGGTAAGGATTTATTAAAGAATATGGGGGAGAGGAGTTTTGGTTTGTTGTTGGGTTTTTTCTTTTTCTTTTTTTTTTCTTTTTTTTTTCCTTGGAATCTTGTTGTTGGGTCTTTGCCTGTTACTACTTAAATGAGCAGTAACACACCTTGGGAAGATTTTACTTCTACTGCCTGTTGAGCACCTGGCCTATGTATAAAGAGATGACTGACCTTCAAGGCCATCAATGTGGCACTTGTGAGTCATATGGTAACAACATTTTTGAAACCTAAGCAAATTCCTAGTGCTGTCTCATTTAATCTAAATATTAATCACATGAATAGCAACGATCAAATTCACATCAGGGGATGCAGACAAGGCACGAAATGGTAATCAATGAAATGATAATCAAAATGCAAGGAAAAAATGCATCTGAAAAGTGAAGATAATATCAAATAACTCTTTTACCTTGTTTTTCCATTTTCAGTGGCATTTCAGTTTGTTTTTGCATGAAATTAAGAGGGAAGCTGGGTAACAGACTGCAGTAGGTATTGAAAAACAAGCAAAAACAAGAGAAACAGAACAGTGGGAAAGATTTGAGTGGGAAAGGCAAGGAATAAAAATCTATAAATAGGAAATGAAAAAAAAGAAAGACATATTACAAGGTAATATACAGAGGACACAGCAGGAAAGCGATGACTCTTTCCCTATATCATTCAAAAATCCATGCAACAGGTCCTCTAGCCCCACATGATAAAACTAATCTTCAATTTTGAACAGGTAGCATTCCCTAATGCAGACAGCATTTCAGCAATGTGCTCATCCATCTGCCTACTCCATCTAGCCGTGTTATTTTCTATTTTGTCTCTATTGTGACAAACTATGTGCTATAAACAAGAGTTCTGCCCCATATAAATTCAATATAATTACTTCCAAATGTCGCTGTGATCTCCAGTTTATTCTGCTCTCCCACATATAGCATTTTTACCCTGTCCACAGCTCATTGTCTTTTTAATATCTGACTTCAGCCTACCCAAATTCCTACCTGCTGTCTCCCCTAATCTCAGACATTCTGAGTGATTTTCTTGTCCCTGGTTCCCTGCATCTTTCTTCTCCTTCTGTTTTGAAAATATTGTCCTGGTGGAGAGATGATATCTAGTGCTTGGGTCCTTCCCTCTTGCAGCTGTGCTTATCTGGCAGCTCATCCTGGGCTTGTGGTTTCTGACCTCAATAGAAGAACTGACAGCTCTCTTCTTGGTTTGGGAAAGAACAGGATTTCTTTATTAGACTCTTCTTCCTAAGGGAACAGGGCTTATGTTATTATGTTGTCTGCAGCTGTCAGAGTCATCCCTTCCCCCAACCTTTTGAATCAGTATCCCTATTTCAGTCAAATTGCCTATTTCAATCAAACCTGACAGAGGGTAGATGCATTAAAAAAAAAAAATTAAGTTTTCCCACATTTTATGACAATAGGAATTTGGGGAGGCAAAGAACATCTTACAGATGCCTAAACTGAAGGAAATCTCTCAGTGTAACCCTGCTTGCTGCTGCACACTGGAGAATCTACACTGAAGATGGTTTAATAAACAGAGGAGTTGTAGAGATGCTTGAATTAGAACTGTTGCTTTCTTAAGCGTCCAGGTCAATCAGTCCTGACACATAAACCCATGCAGCATCGTGGTTCGTTACACTCATCAGTGCTCAAAGAACTTCCTGTCCATTTTTAATGAAAACAGTCACTTTCCAACATCAGTTCTTCCCTTTGTCCCGAGTATCATGGGTGGAATTTGGGTAGAGGGTGAAAGTCAGCCCAGATCTCTGTTGTACAGTAAGTAAACTTGGGGAAAATGGCCTGCGGTTTTGGAGGATCAGATCTAGATCTGGGCTATCTAGTTGAATAAAAATAACAGTTGCTTGCCAGGAAATAATTGTGCACATTGGGAATTTTTTTTATTTCTTTTTTTTTTTTTAGCCTATGAAGTACAAGTAGCTCAGCATATCTGTAAGCAAAACAAATTACAAAGGTTCCCCCTGCAGCACGTTTCACTTTTCCTTTCAAAAAAGCATAATATGTTTATGAAATTAGGGTACTGCCCCAAAGGGCCTTGAATAACAATAAGATATATGAAATAACTACTGTAGGCTTTGAAATCAATGTTGCAGAAGATAAGGATTTAGCTAGAATGTAGCTCAGTCAAACGTGATTAATTTGTGCCTGGTTGTGCCTAAGCAGCCAAAACATTTCACTGGCAGGCAGTGCAAATGACAAGCACTGTACATGCCACTGCTTTGTTAGTCTGGAGGAGATTCCTTTTAATATTTATAAAAATGATCTGCAAACTGATTCAGCCTAACTAGGTCTGTCTGTACTACCATTATCTTATCACATCCCACAAGGGTACAAAACCCCAATGCTGAATTAACAGTAATATGACATTTGGAAGAAAGAAAAAGGAGAAACTACTATGCTGGCTTAAAACACTGGAGATTACAAATTGTATTTATGATCGTTGTTTGAGAAGATGACAAAGACTTTTTAATAAACATCTGTCGATAAACATAAAAGTATTTTTTTTTAAGGTTTCTGTGCCCTCTTTCTCAAACATTTAAAGATGCTGGTCCCCACTGAAAACACGGAGTTTAGCAAGGAGTTACATTTAACAGGAGCTGACAATGTTGTTGGCTTTGTAGCAGTCTAAGAAGACAAACAGTAAAAATGAAAGTGGAGACGTGACCCCAGCCATCCCTTGCAGTATGAGAAACTTGTGGCATTACAGCACCAAGTTGCATGCTACTTTACATAAAAAGATTCCCTATAAATCATCATAGAAAATAAATATATTTATTATGTAATAGATATCTACAACCTGACTCACAGTGGAAACAAGACGTAGGAAATCATGGCCCCGTTCTGTGCATGTGTGTGTGTGCATGCTTGTATGTGTGTTTTCCAACAAATTACATGTTAACAGCTTTTAACCAAATCTGACAGAGGTGACAATTTTAAAGACATTAATTCCTAGCAGCATACTGAAAGTAGGCAATTAAGCAGAGAACAGAGAGTGTCTCTGAATTTCCCTTGAGGGTGGAGCTAATTCGGTGCTGAAGAACCCAGAGATGCAAGAGCTCATGTAGGAGCTCAGAGCAAGTGGGCAACCGTGGGCAACCTTGTGCAACTTGGACTTGAAAATCTACTCACAAGACAGAAATTCATTATCTGTTCTATTCCTCACAAAACAATTACACCCTGGTTTTTTTGGGGGGTGGGTTTTTTTGAATCACTGGACGTTGACTGCTGTGTTTCGTACCAGAGTTAGTGTTGTGGATGAGAGCTTGGTATCCCGTGGGTGTCTGTGCCTGGTGGAGGTGAAACTTGGCACAACAACAGAGCCACAGCATAAGCAAGGCTCCAGGATGTTTGGGCACAAAGGCCCATGCGCATGCAGGTAACTGAGGAAATTTCAGACCAAACAAAGTTTGCCTCCTGATTGTAGCCACACTGTAGGAGGACTTTTGGATTTTGGCTGCAGGTACCTAAAGCCTACCTGCAGTTCATTTTGGAAGCTGCAATCCTTTTTTTTAATAGTTTTATTTGGAGGCAAGACTTCCTGAAAATGAATTTATTTCAACAGTTTGCATTCTGCTAACACAACGGAAGATAAACTAACTTCCAAAAAAAGGTTCCGTGTAATGCAAGCCAAGACAGTATAAGTTAGGATGAAAGCAAGAGTCTTCCAATGAAATGAAACATATGGCAAAGAAATTACTCTACAAGCCTTTAGAGCTTGATAAGCAATGATATCCTTGTTATAGAGGTTTTAAATAATTCTGTGAAACTTAATTATACCCCTGCTATAAAATTTAAAGGTTGGTTTAAAGTGGCAATAGGAAGGTTATCATTCTCTACTCACTTCTCTTCATTACTTAATGTCTCCAACTCAAGAATAATTAAAAAAAAGGGTTCTTCCAAAAATTTACCCAAAATTATTTTTCAATATATTACCAGCTTTGTGATAAAACACTTTTCCCTGGAAAGGTTGGCTTCTTTCCATAGATTCTTTTTTTTCCACTAAAATGTTTTAGTTGAAAAGTTTATGTTGTTGATGACTAGGGGAAACTTTCAGATGAAACTTCAGTGAAAACAGAAATGTATATCATTTTAATTTAAGTTACTCTGGCCTAGAACACCTAATAAGTCCTACAGTCCTACCTTTTAGATGATATTTTAGTCCAGTGAAAAAGAGAACTGTTTAAGACAGTTTAGTATTGAGTCAAAAGTGGTGTTTTGCTGTTTTCATTTCCTGATAACAGATTTAATTCTTTGTTGTATGTGATAAAACTTCTATTCTTTTTCTGGCTACTCCTGTGTCAACATAAATATTATTTGTTGACATGGCTTTCCTATACTTAAATTAAATTTTTTAAATATTAGATGTCTGTATGGAGTGAAATACTGACTCCTTTCATATAAATTTAATAGGAAGAATTTCCATTGACTTCAGCAGCCTAGGATATCACTCATTATATATAAAGTGTTGACTTTCTCAATCCAGCCTCTGGAATTACTGTATAGATACGTTTTTATGTGCATAGGCTAATACTACCAAATGAACTTCCAAGCCAGGAAACCTGTCGTAAGTTTGCCTCAGCTGGAAGCCATTTTGCAAAGCTTAAGTTGTAGAAAACAGGAATTATATTTTTGATTGAAAAGAATCAGTAAAGATACAGATGCTGCCCAGGTGTGGAAAGGACACTGACAAAACCAATAATTTTTCCCACTGATGAAATATTTAAATCCTTTTTGTCCAGACCTCCTCATTTTCACTCACATATGGGGAAGAGAATCAAAGCCAGGTTTGTTTTGATCAAACTAGAAGATGACCAAGGACTTACTATAAAGCACTTTAATATCAAAGTGATAAGAGCACTAGAACTATCTAGGGAGATGGAGATGGAAAAGCTTCAAATATTGACTTGCGATTGGACTGGCTTATATTAGTTCCGTATGAGAAACCTTCCTTAAACTTTATACTTTCCACGAAATACTAAAATTTTCTTGACTGAGAACTGACTTCAAGGAACACAGGGGAAATGCATTTTAAAAAACCTCAGATGAGAACAGAAGCAGATTTTGAAGGGTATTTCTACAATGACTTTTGCTTGATATTATGCATCCAGTGATAAAACTTCAGATGGCTTAAAAAGTCTGACTTTGGTTACTGGGTGCCAGCTACTTAACTTGCAGTTGAGTCTACTGCTGAGGTCTTCAAAGAGATTGTACCAGGAAGCTTTGTTTTTCAGATAGGTGGTACAAAACTGTGGTCAGCTTGAGAAAGGGAAAAGGGCAAGGGTAACAGTAATGCTGAATGGACATCAAGGGATCCAGGACAGAGAAGTAAATGCAGTATTACAGGAAGGCCTGCTGCTCAAAGAACTAAGATAATTTTCATCCATGTTAAAGTCATAGGAAAATAAGATTTATTAAATAATAAATTGAATTTAATTTGCAGTTGATGGCTAGTCAGAGGTAATAGCATCTTGAAATTTCAAAGTAAGGTCAAAACGTACTTGACTTCTTGTCTTTTAAACTGTTTCTTTTTAGTGTCAAAACAATTTAAACTTCAGAAGGGTTAGGCAAACCACTTTAGATTCTGTCTTCACTGACCTAAAGCTATATATTTTTTTTCTTTTTTCTTTGGGCTAAAGTATAAGCATTACCCTGTGTGTGAGTGAAAATAAAGGACTTTGGTTTTACTGTAACGGAGATTAAGAAGGAGTGAAGTGCTGAGCCTAGTGAATCACCACCTCACAACATTGCAGTGTCTTCTTTTCATTGTTTTCACCGTATTTTTTTCTAACTACCGAGTATCTTGGATATTACCTCCAATAAGAATTTTATGTTCTTTCATGCTGAAATGAGTCCACAGGAACTCAAAGAAGCAAAAAGGATCTTACCTAATCGTCTGAAACTCAGAGCCAAAGTGCATTTGGTGTTCAAAAGAGGCCTTGGGACAACAGATGTTGTGTCTTAGTCCCCTTTGCTTTTTACAATAGCAAAAGGATTGTGAACAAAATATAGCAAAGGCAGATTAGGCAACAGATCAGGGAAACTGTGTGGGCAGGAAATAGAATAAAGAGTAATTCAAAGTATTCACATACATGAGCTCTTGGCTGAAATACGCCTGGAGTACAGTATGCTGTTTTGAATATTATCACCTCTGTTGAAAGCTCTAACAATAAAAAAATATGCAAAATCTCAATAAAGTCAGATTAAGTTAATTCATTATTTCAGTCTAAGATAATCCATTCATTCCTGTTCTGCAAGGCCTTCCAGTTTTTTCCATAATAACAGAGATTAGTATCACTGTAACGCTATAAAAGTCTTATGTAAGGTTTTATATTTGTAGACCTGAGACCAGAAATTTCCTTCTCATGGTAATGCCACTAACAACTTCTTAGAGCACATATTTTTCTTCTCTGGAAAGAACTCACCAGAGGACCAAGAATTTACTCTTAAGTAGTGGATATGTTTTGCTATATTTAAATACTTCCCTATGAATAAACTAATGAGCCTGCAGAATTCCAGTGTCTGTTTTTACATGACTTAATAATTTCAAGAGTAGAGCAGATTTTCTCCATAGGCACAGTTCATTAAAACCTTTCCAATAAGAATAGCACCAGACTGTGCTTTCACTTTTCAGTGTATGCTCAGGTCCCATGTAGTCTGCGGGATTCAAGACTTCTAATACCCTGTGCAGTTTCTTTACAGAGCCCTGAGATGGTGGAGCAGATTTTTCCACTGGGATTTACCTACATCCTGCCTGCAGCCTCCACCTCCAGGTTTCACCTTGGTGTCCCTCATCCGAACAAGTCCGGGTTCACTGTCACAGCTTGCCACATTGCCTTCCAGCCCCAGGCAAGCACTGGCGAAACCGTGGCTTTCGCCAACATCAAAGCACAGGTGAGCCTGAGTTTCTCTCCAGATTATTCACAGGTTCACACTATTTAGCCACAGTCTGAGATCAGAATTTCTGACAAAAAACAAAGCTGAGAAAATTTCACATGTTGTCAGTTTCTACTGACAACATTATTTTTAGCTCTGATAAGCATATTATGAATCAATATACTCAGGACTTGGGCAAACTGCACTGATAACAGTACAAATAAACAAATCTATCCAACATTAATTTTTAATACAAGAACATAAAAAGAAACACCTACTCTGGGTCTTGTAAGCCCACCCTTTGTGGGGGGCAGTGAAGAATCACAGTTTTTAAAAGTGTCCTGGTGCTGCCATCTGGCCGCCAGCCTCCCACTGAGCCGAATTGGCACTTACAGAGGCAGCAGTCAGTCAGGGGAGGATTGCCTTCCACAAGTGCTGATTTAGTGCCTTAGGAGACAGATTGGCGATGACATAAGGTAAAAGGCTCTTGAAAGTACAGTAGAACAAGAGAAGTGAAGGGAGGGGGAAAGGAAAGTGGAAGGGAAGTAAAGAGACCTGCAGATGGGACACAAGCTAAAGGAAAGCAGAAGAGGGTAGGTGAAAGAGGCTACACTGAAAAGAGGAATTTGGGAGGACTTGAGAATGGTATCACAATCATCATAGGATGGGAACAGGGGAAGACAAACTCTGAATTTCAATTTTCCTCAGTTTCTCTGACTATAAAATAGTAATATCTACATGCTTTCATGAGGTTTTCCAGGCCAGTTGTGCTCTAAGTGCAATATATAATACTTCTAGCCTGATCTTATTCAAATAAATGATTTTTCCTTTAAATAAATACACTGCTTCACATAAACGGTTTTGATATCACTGATCTGCAGTTCCATCATGTGTGCTACTGACAGATAACGGCAGAAAAGAAGTAGTGAGTGTGGCCAAAGCCTGCCATTCAAAGAATGGCATCCATACACATGGGTATTTGTGGGAATTAATTCAGTGCTGGCACTTCTATGTTCAGATGAGTCAAACGACTTGCCCCAGATGATGCAGGTGAAGCTGTACATGCACAGAGGCATTAGGTTCTTATTGAGTTTAATTTAGGTCACTGGTAAAAGTCATTTACAAGTGTCAACGGTTGAGAGCTGTGAGAAAGCCACCCCACAACGTGACACTGTTAGTTATTTCTTCTAAGAGGAAAAGTCTTATTAAAACAGCAGGAATGCTGCAGTGTAATCAGATGTGGAGTGCATCATGCCTGTGTAGTGTCAGCAGACTTGCCCTGTGCTGTGCTAGGCATGGCTCTGCCTTCCTTCCCCAACCCAGTGACATTTCTCTCTGCATGAAGTCTTGTGTCTAGCTGAGGCATTGCTGACACTAGGACACTCAGAAAAGCTAAGTTAAAACACAGCAGACTCCTGTGCGAAGGCTCTCTCTTAAAAGTGAAGGGACTCCAGTTCCCTGCAGTTGAGCTTGAATCTGTGAGCTTGAAAGTGAAGTTCTTCATCCTGAAAGGATCCAAAAATGTCACTCCTTGGCTTAATTAGCCTTAACTTTTTGGAGACTGTCATATCATAAGAGTTTAAGCAGCAACATTAACATCAGGATTTCCTACCTGCTGTTCCTACCTGCTTATTTCTGGCCAGGATCACAGCATTTTGCCTTCTCATCTGTGACATATGAATAGCTGGACCAGAACTGAGACCTCCTTGCCTCAAGCCCCACACGAGGAAGTGCCATGAACTACATTTCCCTTGATTTTAGATTTGCTTGCACCAGGACTAAATCAAACACTAGGGGAAATGTATTATCAGTGTTCTTGTCAGGCTTTTAGAGAGAAAAATCCTTCTTATGAAAAAGAACAATTTCACATTCCAGAAAAATTAGTAGCAAAAGGCAGGACAACCTAAACTGCCAAGAGCTCCATGCTGTTGTGCCCAGTCTGTTTGTGGTAGAGGAGCTTGTTTACAGCTAGCTCAGGTCTCTCTACATAACACTGTGGATTGCAGCATACTTCTATCAAGAGCAATTACTAAAAAAGTAGTGTTCTCAAGCATACCTTTAAATAGCTGTTTACTTGGTTTTGTCCCATTTTTTTGTTTGCTGTTTTCTAGCTTGGACTAACCCCTTTGGTCTTTGGAAAGTTGGAATAACAGTTCTCTGTATGAGCACTTTTAGATGGTGATATGTAAATCAAGCAAGACAGGAAGAGGACTCAAGTTTTCTGATCCCTGAGCAAATGCTTTAACCACTAAACTCCTGTCTAAATTGTGGAAACTGTGAGCACTGCTGTCACAAGTTAAGTTTGTTCATTCATTTGAGGTTTCCTAAGGCAGCTGGCTACCTTGAAAAGTTGGTAAGGTTTTAGCCATGTGCTGCTTTGGAGCACTTTGAATTCCCTGAGACGAAGAAACTTCCTACTCTGCTGAAGTCCAGGGAACGGTCACATGGAGGTGCCTGGCTCACTCTGTGTTGTATAGGAGGGGCAGGAGAGAACTGGCAGGGCTTTTATTGTACTCTGAATTCAGACCACTGCCCTAAATCAAGGATTATCTCACCCTAAATAAAGGTAGATTTAGCCATTTTGTTACTGTTGTCATTTGCAATGTCTTATTTTCTTATAATTATGTAACAAGTGATTTAGAGCAATATCTCATAATATGAACAGTGAGCTGGCTACGGAAAACAGCCTAAGTATAACCCCTGTAAGCAATTTGCAAACTAAATAACATATATGAAGAAAAGTCATATTAGGTTAATAATACTGTGGGCAATTGCCTTGAAGAGAAGAGATTTTAAGACACATCCTCCTGTGGAGCACTTTGAAATATCTAACAATAGGCAACTCCCTTTGTAATGGTCATATTTCATAGCTAGGCATGCTAGAGTACTCCACAGTTCATGCTCAGGAGATCATTGTGCTAGATTGTATAAAGAACAGAATAAAAAGGATGCCATTTTGAGAAATATTCTGTGACCTACGTTACAATTCATAAAATTACATTTCATTTCACTAGAAAATAGATTTTTAATAAGCAATTGGATGAGTCCTCATTCTCATTTTTTGCCTAATATTTACCATTTGATACCTTTCTCTGTCTCCTTATGCCTATGTCTCCACTCATCCATACAATTGCCACTAACACCAAAGAAATGTCTCCTATGAATTTTAGGAGCTTTTAGTAAAGATTGGTTTAGTGGATATTTTGTTGTCGTACGTGGGTTAAAAACTGCCACAGACACATGTGGCTGCAGAAGAGTAATATGACAACAGGTTACGAGTTTCACATCATTAGTCCCTTAGCTTCTTGTTTTTGAACTATGTAAAGACTTAGTATTCACCCTAATCAAGAATGCTATGTGCTATGTGTCACAGTGCTATGCCTTCTAGACAATAATTATGATTCCTGATTGTTATTTCAAACATATGCTCTGGGAGCCCAACTATTTGGCAAAACCTATTTAAGTGCGATGGGCTCATCATCATTGTCACGTTACAGTATCTGAAATTGCTTTGATACAGAACTATCCATCTGGTCCTCTGCTTTATTTTATTCTTTGCTTATTTAGATCATAATTACAGTTGTGGGGTATCAGGGTAACTACACTTTGATATTGATCCTATGTGTAACATCTGTTGAGAGTGCCTGATCTGAATATAATTAAGTAGTTTGTTGTGTTTTATTCTGAGTTAGAGAATATTCTTGTGCAAGAACAATTTCATGTTTCTCGGGTGGCTGGTGTTTTAGTTCTGAAAATGGCACTTTGGGGTGGAAACATAAGCTGAAATTATAGTGTTACTTGTACGGTTCTCAATCATTCTGCTTTTAGTGACTCTATGGACTATTATGAAATTACTGTTAATTTTGTCTTATGTCTTTCTAGACATAGAAATCTTTATATCTGGATGCAGAACAGTTTCGTTTTGCATGTTTGAATGCTTTGGCTATGCTCTGCCCCTGAAGAGCTGAGGCAGTATTTTACCATCTTGAAATGAAACCAAACTCAGGCCCAGGAGGGCTAGGGGTAACACGGTGATCATCCAGTCTGATTTCTGCTTTGCAGTCTGCCTTTACTTACTGCACTAATTACCTCGGTAAAGGGAATTCTCCTCTTCCGTTTAAGTGGGTAATACAGTAGCACCTGCATTGTAGCCCAGCTGAGTTATCAGTAGAGGGACAGAGATGAGGGGGAAATTCAGTTTTACCCATTTAAATGTTCTTTTTCACAAAACACTCTTGTCACACAGTTGGTAGGGACTTTAAAACAGATTTATAATTTCCAGACTCCACCAATTAGAAAGAGCTTTAATGGAAATCTTTTATGTTAAAACTTCATTCTTCACAACATTATCTGCAGTGTTCACAACAAAATATATTACAATTAGATTGTGTTGCTGCAGTGGAAATTGAGAAATTTAAGAAGAGAAGAATAACAAATGATATTAAGATTGTGGCCCAGGATAGAAAAACATAGGAATTCTTATGTCAGGCCAGCTTTTCTTCTGCTCATCCTTTACTAATGTTCCCACACATTCATTTTTGTCATTTTTCTTCCTAGAAAAATTATCTCTGAAATAATTTTAATTCACAGACAACATATACATGGCACATGGACCTCACTTTTCTGGTATTAGTTCTAGAGATCTGATGAAAATGCCTGGAGGTCACATGGATCGGAACTGAAAGTACTACAACGTATTTGCACATCTCTGGCCAGGAATAAGCACATTTTACTGGGGACTGTGGCTCTTTTCAAACAAGGCCTACTTTCATGATACCTATATTATTAGTCTAATTAAAACCCAACCAACCTGCCAACCAGACAGACCAAAAACATTGCAAAATATCTCTGCGATTGTCTTCGAACTGGAGCTATTGTCATGTTGTTTTGTCTCATGTCTCATGCCTAACCATTTACCCTCATTGTGGTTGCACCACTCATATTAATAGCTTAGAGAACTATATGTTATAATAAAATGACTGCAGAGTTTACAGCCACAGCTGTTGGATACTGAAGTATTTTTTTGTAGTCAAACTTTGCAGACTTCTGCAAATATATCTAAAAGTTCCCTGATTTATTGGACATTTATACTACACATTTGGTAAGTATCTCACATAAGTTTATTTGGGTTTTGCAAGACATTTGCCTTGCAACTGAGAAATATAATTAGCACTTAGGAGAAGTGAATGCAGTTCCCAGCTTTCCTGCAGACTGCCTGTGGATGGCAGGAAGAGATGAAGAGCCACATTCAGCTAGCTGTGCCTTAGCTCTTACTGTTGTTCTACGTGTGATGGATTAATGAGAAATTCAAGCCACCTACTCTCCAGGGTTCCCAGACATGCTGTCCTGTCAAAGGAGAGGTAGTTACGACACCTAAGCCAGCTGCTGGCAATAGTTGGTCTGCTGACAATAGATTCCCTTTCTTAGGGGGTTTCTTTCTCAAGGTGTGCTGTCTCTCCAGGTCCTAAGCCAAGAGCTAATGTGCATATACATTGCACATGCATTTTGAGCCTCAGCTCTTGGTTGGTTTTGTGTAGTAATTGGTAACAACTGTTTCTATAGACTGATAATTGCCATGTATTTATTATGTAAATATGGAGTAAGAATTTAATTCATTTGAGGAAATGTGGAAAAATTTATGTGGCAATGCCCTTTTGATTGCTGTTTTTCATGTCGTGAACATGTGGCAGCGTGTTACTTTTGGTGGATGTTGCGTTTTGCAGGAATGTGCCCTTTCTTCAAATGATAGCATTTTATATTTTTCTGTTCCCAGGTCTTGCTTCTTTCTATTTTCACAGAATCACAGAATCATATAGGTTGGAAAAGACCTTTAAGATCATCGAGTCCAACCATAAGTTGGATCATCGAGTCCAACCAAATAACCAACTATTTTGCTGTCTATTAGAGTAAATACATTCAGTACAAGAAGATTAATTGAACATTGGGAAATGTTACAAGTTCTGGGTGATATTTGGCCATTTATCAGTGAGACAAGAGATTGTCTTTTTTAACCTATAAAGGAAAATGATTGATTTGGAAAATGAAACTTCAGTCATCCTTCACTGCTTTAGTTATGCAGTGATCCAAAGTCCTCTATTGGATTAAAAATGGCTAAAAGGTTGTTCCTTCTATTTGTCAGATCTTTTGGCATTTGTTGCTTGTTTTTTTAAAGTGAAATTGAAGCCTGAGAATTGACTGTCCACATTGCTTTTATGCAGTTCAGTTTATTCCAAAAGGGTCAGATTAAGGCAGAACGACAACAGAGAAAATGGAGGACCAGCCATGCACCTTGGTACCCCTTGCTCACCATTGGGTTGTCTGTATTTCACCAGTGAGGGTAAACCAGATATAATTTAATGGAAACTGCATTCAAGAGTAATCCAATGTAATTCTAATTAAACTAATGAAATACAGTGGGAGTAAACCATAAAAATCCTCTGAATTCAACTGCAGTGAAAAGAGATGTCCACAATGGTGAATCCATTTTGCTGTATCTTGATAACTCTAATTGAGGAAAGAGATGCACAGCACATAAAGCCAGGTGATTCCTTCTTCCTGATTTCTTTTCTTTATTGACTTTAGTGAAGTGGAGGCGGCATCCATCACTGCTGTGGATGGCTTGGACTGACTCACACATCACATGTAACTTATGTCAGATTTTAAATAGATTTAGTTTCATCTTTTTAGGGAAGGCATTTAGGAAGATGTTGCATGTGCTGAATGGCCTGTATCTTCTTTTTTGATGTGTCTTACCCCATAGCTGACAGCAGGTCAGTTACCCAAATCATGGAAATTGAGGCATTGTTCCCATGTCCTCTGTTGTCTCTAAGTACTAAAAATTGAAGGGGTGTTTCCTATGAACTGGGGAGAAAAAAAAAAGAAAAAAAAAAGTTAAAATCAGAAGGCTAAGTAATTTAGCCCTGAAATTCTTCACTTAGTAATCTGCAGAATATGCCAAGGAGACTCACTTTTCAGCTACTTATCCAGGCTCAGGGGACCAAATACCTCATAATGGGAAAGGCATTAGATTATGATGAATGGAACTGAATGAGTTGTGGCACAGGCACATGCATTTGAAAGGACAATAACTAAGTATACACCATTTAACATTTAATCTAAAACAGGGCTTCCCCACATATTTGCCTGAATGGCAACATAGTGTGAAAATTTGGAGGGTTGTAAGAAAGAGCTATAAAAATGACATAAGACATTTGCTGATTTCCTGGAAGTAGGGGCAAAATTCCCAATGAATAAAATATAAGTAAAATACAATTCGGTTACTGAAACTGCACTAAAGTGTTTGTGGAATAGAGAATTACATTTTTCCACTCTATCAAATTGTCTAATAATAATAGCAGCCATCTTTTAAATGCTACAAATCAACCTGTCACTTCCTATCATGCAATTTGATTGTTACATTTCCTTTTTATTTAGAAGAGCCTCGTGGGATTAGGGTGGAACAAGAACTGTCAATTTATGACAAGAAACATTTCATATTTGAAGTCACAAAACTTCCAGTAGGTGATGAGATCTGGAAGAAAGCCCTCTGTAGTGTTCCCCATGAGATTAACAAACAGTGGAAATTGTTGATATTTTCTATATTAAAATTTATATGGCAAGGACAGTCCATGGTATTAAAGCAAAACTGGAGTTTTCCAATAGTTTTATTAAATCAAAACCCACTTCCCTTTCCTCAGCTGTAAAAGGGCCAGAGGGATTTTGGATTATGTCCCTTTTGTATGCATAAGGGCAAGTAAAGTGGCAGCTACTGTCTTTTAAAGACTGTCTGGAGAAATAAGATTAACTTTTAAACACTGTACTCCTGGTCTCTCTTTGATATCACCTTTCCTTTCGAGTCTTTGAGACCTTCAGCTGAAGAGCATAGTTCAGAATCATAAAATAATTTAGGCTAGAAGGAAGCTTTGGAGATCATCTGGTCCAACCTCCTACTTGAAGCAAAGCCAACTTTTAAGTTAGATCGAACTTCAAGGAATCCCTGAATATTTTCAATGGTATATTCAGAAGTTGCTCGCCTTTCCCGTTTAAACCCATTTCTATAAAAAGGCAGCTCTGTTTTGCAGCCTTGCAGTAGAAGATCAAAGTAGAAGCTAAAATACCCATATTATATCAACTTCCTTCAAGTAGAAGATGAAATACTGATATAAAATCGATATTTTATTTCCCAAGGAACAGTTTTTAAAATTTACTCAGTTGATTGACCATTGAATAACTTTTGTTGCTAGGGAAAAAAATCCTATGTAGCTGAAGAAAACCAGGAAGGAAATGAGCAGAGTGCTTTCAAGATATTACCGTAAGAGATTTTGGCCACCATCCTTTGCTGCTTTTTACTGCTGATTATTACTTCCTCCACAAGAAATAAACATTATTGTAACAGCTCTTTTTGTTATGGGGGTGAGAGAGGAGTGTTCGTTTTCCTGCATGTTTTTTATTTCTGAAGTAGTTATCTTTGTACCACAAGAACAATGAATTTGTAGTTGATTTAAAACATATTGTTTGTTGTTTTTCAAAACCATTATTGACTGAAAATGTCAGCGAGCATGAATCCCATTCTGTATGTATCAAAGTTATTTTAGCTGTGCATTGTTTTGGAAATATGGAGGCCTATTGATTACATTCAAAATTAAACTCTACTGTGCTGCTGCAAGTATTCAATGAATCACCTGTAATAAATTTGTCTGTAGAACTTGTTTAACTACAGTATCTGAAAAAAAGAAATCAATGGCATGTGCCAGTTGACCTTTAAGTTAGCAAATGTAAAAAAGAAATGTTTAGTAACTTCAGTCTTTGTACCAGTGCTGCAACTATTTTTGAACACCAAAATGCAAAAAAATTTCACCAACATCCCAGCTGCTGTAAAACAAGAAAGTCCTATTCAGTTCACTGACTCACAGCCCTCAGAGACTAAGACTTCTTACCCAGGCTGAGTTTGGTTTGGGTTTGGGTTTTTGCTATACCCTGTGTTCAAGGAAAACCACTATTCAGTTAAACAATCATTGTACGGTTAAATGTTTGTTTATGGATTTTACAGACATTTCAGTTAATTGAAATTCTGTGATTATTAACTAGTCTTTTACATCTGAGTCTTTTCTTTTCCCAGAGGTTGAGGTTCAAGTAAATATACCTAAGAAATGGATATGTGAGGGAGAGTTACAGGATGCCTACTTCAGACAGCTGTGTTAAAAATGAAACTCTTTTGAAATGACAGTGCTAACTGCAAAACCCCACTGCTTCTCAATGGTTGTCTTCAGTGTTGTGTACGAGTAGCCATGAAAACACTTTAGGATGGTAAAAACTTAGTATTTATTAAATGCAACGTGTTGGCAAGCTACTTTTCACCCCATACTCACTTCACGTCCATCAGTCAGACAAGTTTCTTTGTACAGATAGTGTACAAGTCTAGCTGTTTCAAACAACACCAAAGGGACATTTTTAAGAGAAGAACGTACAGAAGAAAAAGCATGAGGGATTCTAACCATTTAGAGGAATAAACACATTGATCTGCACGATAAATAAAAGGACTTGTTTGTGAAATGAGCAGGTAAACAGTCAGAATACTTGTCTGCATGTGTCTGCGGATGTCTCAAGAGCACGTGGATGACATAAACAGAGAAGGACAAATTTGGATGGCATTTGGTGACCAAGCTGCACCCAGCTAGAAGAACATTTTGGCCATCGCTAAGTGTACAAAATGTTACTAGCTGTCTAGTTATCTTTTAAGATAAAAAAGGTTTTATTTAAAATGGGTGTCTTTTCTACAGCAATAAAGTTATGAGAGTCTGAGAGTCCATGCCAGCTTTCTGCAGCCTGTGATTCTCTATTACATTTTAACATGGAAATGAAGCGTAAACGTCTTAATATGATCCTGCATGTAGTTCAAACACAGCACGCTGACATAAATGCCATGCCTACCAAAATCCAAAGTGGTAGGCTGCATATTGCAACCTGTGATTGCCTCGCTAGGCCTTACTCACTTCTGTGCTGCTCTGAGCCTAACCTGAGGTAATTCCCCTGAAATCCATGAAGCTGATGCTGTGTCAGAGCTGGGTGATGCACGACAAACCCATCTCACTCATTTTTCTGCACTGGAGCAGATGAAATGCTGGAGATCTCAGACTAGGTCTGCAGGGGAATAACTCAGATGATTGCTAAAAATCCTGACAGAAGCTCAGAAAGATTTAGCCGGGGCATTGAAGACATGGCATGCCTCAGCTGCGCATCCTTTGCAAGTCTCTGTCTCATTTGTTATAAATATCTGTGCAATTCTTCCTCCTTTGGTGTCCAAGCTGATAGACTACACAGTGAACAGGGCAGCTCATTTTGCCACCGCAACCTAGGTAGGATAAGACCCTGCCAGAAGACCATTCCAGCCAGCCCACCTTGAACCACTTACCACTGCTGAACACTGCAAAATGCTTCATCTCCTGGAATACATTTCTCCTAGTGAGAAATACAAACTCCTTTCCATGTGTGAAGGAGGCTGGTTATCTGAAATCGATTAGCCAGCGCTGTGTTATGTTATGCTACTACCTCTATATGCTTTATGAGACTGAGATGTCCATCCCAAACCAATTTATATCCCAGTGGCAGAAGGTGGCTGAAAGCATCTCACATCTCATGTGAATGCAGTAACCACTACCACTATTATAGCTTCCACTGTGGTAGGCAATACAAACAGGTCCCTCAATGGCCAGTCTCACCACCCGGGGTCAGATCCCAGCCTGGTGCAGTCAGGACTTTTGTGTTTGCATACTTGCCCCATGGGGAACGCGTGTCCTCCCAAGTCTAAAAACCCACTGGAGATTCTGAGGACTTAAATTTTATACTTGGGCAGCTAGTAACAATTCAATTATTCCCACATTTTGATTATTTATAACATTAATAACATGTCATGTTAAATTTTCCAGTCCTGTGTATATACATTGAGTTCTGATACAGCAGATATTTTAATGAATTGGAGGACTACCAATGATACCAATTAGTCCCATAAAAGGAACAACACTCAGAACATTGTTCTCTTTTAATACACTGCCCAAGATAACCATAATTTTCTGCAATGAAATGGGACAGTGTAGAACAGCCTGCAAACCACACCTTTGGAAAAGCTGTTCCTGTTGTATAGGGTAGCCTCACCATCTGTGCAAGGAGACAAAGCTTTTGCAAATTCGTCTTTCCTTTTAAAACACAATTATATCTGTACACATTTCTTTCTATTACTTTGCTTCACTCATGTTTAAATTGTCAATCAATGGTTGCCTCACCCAGGGACTGTGAGCCAGATTATAAAGAATATTCACCAGTGCAGGAAGTCACTCTCAACATCAGGCTGTAGGTGACAAAATGGGGGCTCTGCATGGGGAGCACTTGTGAAAATTCATTTTGCCTTATTCACTGTGTATAAGACAAGAAGACAGCCAGCTTAATTAACAGGAGGGCGTAGGCTAAATAATAGTGAGAAAAGTGAATTGTTAGGGTGCAGAAACACTGGGAGGAAGATCAAAAAATAATTAGGCCAGGACGGCAGTTACATAGGACAATGTCTGCACTGCTTTTAGTGCCCAAATTTTAAGGAGGAAGAAAAATCAAACCCATTCTGATGAGCTTGCAACTTTACTGAAGTACTGTAATAGCACATTTTTAGGCCGTACAGTCATTTGTTTGAAGTCAGTGGGCAAAGTAGGTGACATCATGGATTGTGATGCAGTTCTGTATGACAACATTAGGAGTTTAAGCTCTGGGCATGGATGTGGTGTTTATTTTCTCTATTTTAGGTGTTCAAGAAAGCATTCAGAGCTATCCTTGTACATTTATGTATTACCGAAATATTGTTTTGTTTTGTAAAAGAGTCAATCTTCATTAACATACTTAGAAACTGGGGGGGGCGGGGAAGAGCATTGCATGGGTTTACGTTCAAGTCCACTTGGAGCTAATCTCAGAAATCCTTAGGCCCTCTCCAGTGGCACAAAACAGCTGTAAACCAGCTTAACCAGCCTTTTGAGAATGTCCTTACGCAAGAGATTTGTCAAACAGGCAGCACAGAGCTGACACAGCAACTCTTACCAAAAAATGCCTTCCTAAGATTTCAGTGCCTAAGATGTTCCCAGGCCATCTTCACACAGGAGGAATTCCAGCTTCTAGGTGTGCCTGGCATCTGAAATAAAATAAAGCAACGCTTAATTTGCTCCAAATGACCGGAGATAAGAAAACCCCTGTGCGCAGTGAAGCAAAACTATGATTTTGAGGCACTCCAAGCTCACATGGGAATAAATCAACGAATACAAGAAACAAAAAACATACAGTGTTTTAAAATTACATTATTTCTGAATTTATTTTCACATATGAAGAACAGAAAATGGACATTAACATATGGCACCTCTGCAGAGGTGGAGGTAGACACTGTGATTTTGAATGTGTAGTTTCAGTTGTGTGACCAAAATATAGCTATTTGTGTCCACCTTAAAAATTTCCACTGTTCTTATCGCTACTGCAATGCTGACCCTTAACATAAGTCCCATGTCTAATTTGTCAGCAAAACCAGTTCTTTCCTTACATTGTTCTGAAAAGAAAAGCCATCAGTATCAATTTAAGGGAACATTAACAAACATAAGAACAAAATATTATAATTATATAATTTGTTCTCCTGAGGACAGTAGTAGAGGAAAAGGGAGCAATCTGTTCAGCAGAGATCTTGTTAACAAATGGAACTACTGCCACTCAGTGATTCCTGGTTTAGCACATAATGATTTACTGCGTTTTATTTTAGGGAGCTGCAATTTCTTGTAAAATCTGTCCAAATCTGTCCAATACCCTGTTTTCTTCAGGCTAGACAATCTCGACAAATTTGGTACAAGAAAAAAAAAAACAAAACCACATACAGAATATGAGTCATAAGAATTTAAGAGAATGTTTAAGCAGGTAAAGGTGGGAATGTCCTGACACAGCTCTGACTATCTCTACAGTATGCCAGTGGAAGTAATTAATTAAAACAATCTCAGTGTGAAGAGCAAGACTCCACCTCCTTCTTTAAAGGTTCTGATAAATTGTTCCCTATTCCCCTTCCATTACTCTGCTTTGTTTTTCTAGGACTTGGATGCTAACTTCTGTTTACCACTGATTGTTGAAACTATTTATGATATGCTTACCTCAAGTACCAAAACATTTGGCTGAACTACAAGCTTGCTGCTCCTTGTAATGCTTAATTGTAATACTCTGCTGGTTGTTCCTAAAACCACTTACTTAGGAGATAGGTTAAATCCATTTTAGTACATATTGCTGGTCGAGAAAATACTTGCCTCAGCCTTTTTAGTTGCTCTCCATCCCGTTGCTGGAACTGCCTTTTCAGAAGAGAGAGGGAAAGTAATGCATAGAAAGTGATTTTTCACTTCAGTACAGAGGCTTTGAACTTAAGCTTCAAATTCTGTGCCTCCTCTAGGAAGTAATAATAGCCTTCTTTTTTTATAATGCTACTTAGGAGCTGTTCTGAAAGCATGGTACAACAGAAGACAGTATTGTTAGTCCTAGCAGAAAGATAAAGCATCTGAGGCATACAAAAAAAAAAAAAAAGAAATAACTTGTCCAACAGTACCTACTAAGCCAGTCCCAGAACCTTTATCAGATAGTGATCCTTAACTCCCCTGCTCCAGCACACCGCTTACCCGCTAACCACGCTGCACGTTTTTGAGATGCAATCACTATTCTGTTGAAAAACTTGAGTGAAGACAAAGTATATGGGTATAAAAGAGACATCTTCTGGCCTTGGGTTATTGCTGCAGAAAAGTTTGTTTATATACCAGGATGGTTAACCTGATGTAAAATCCTGGTGGAGGCAGCACACAAGTAGTTTGCACTTCATTGTAACTGGACACCTTTAAATCCAATTACTAAAGAAGGTCTTGAGTAGCTGCAGCTTGGCAAACTACCTGTATGCTGCCTACTAAGGGCATTCTCCATTAAGAATTTGTATTTGTGGGAACTAGAATTGAGTTAGTACTTGGTATATTAAAAAACATTTTTGTTTTCCATCAAATCAAAACTCTAAATTCTAAGAAGAGTTTAGAATACAGCCAGTTGATGAAAACCTAAACCCACTTCTTGGACATATCACAAATGGCCAGCAATTTCACAAAGGTGAAATTACTGCTTGCTGTGCTTGGCACTCACTGTTAGCTCCCTTCATCTGTGGCACAGCCTTCTGGAACCACTGAAAACATATTTTAAAAGCAGGAATGTAGAGAAATTATTTTCACCCAACACAGTGGCTTTGAACTTAAGCCCTGTGATGTGTTACCCCACTTTAAATGATAATTTTACCATTATTCAGAGACTCAGAAACTCTGACTGCAGGAGAACATGTGAAAAACTGAAAATAAAGAGATAAATCAGTTTCAAATGGGAGGCCTAAAGCATGTAACGTGCTAAGGCACAAGGCATTGTAGTCTATCAGGAGCTGGTGGAAGGCCAGGACTTACTTACGTAAAGTAGATAAGGGGGATTCAGACTGGAATGTGGAACGTCTAAACAAGAATTACTGTCCTTGGGAGTAAAGCACATCCTGGAGAAATATGTAAGATAATTAAGATGTTTTGGGAACCATCTGAAACTACTAGTAGAAGTGTGATAAGAAGCACTCTCACGCAAACTGTCCTCATTATAATACTGAAAGTCACACCTCTCGAGCTGGAGACCCCGGCCCAAGCAGAGACCCCCTCACCTTTGAGCATGCGCAGAATATTAAAGTAGCACTGGAGCTTTAAGTTGAAATAAGAGAAATGTAGACCAACAGAAAACTGCTTTGCGTAATTACTTATGCATATGCATAGCTAGACTGTAGCTTTGTGGAGCTACCACCTAGCACCCATCTCTGCGCAGGCATGAAATAAAATACCTCTGCCCTGTGTGCATAGTGGCGTCTCGCACACCGGGTAAACGACCTCACACTTGTGGGATAACAGCATGACGTGCAAAAGGCACATAGATGAAGGAATGCCAGCTCTGTGCTGATTTCTAAAGCCAGTACAAGAGAGAGGGAGCTGAAGGTCTTTCTTTTCTCATTCAAGTTATTCACTATTTTCTTGCAGTATGTTATGAAAGCAACAACACTGGAAAAAAGTGAATGCCACAGGTTATGTACCTTTCATTCCATTAAATCCAATAACCATATTGCTATACTTATGAAATGTGTACCTCCAGTCCTAATTGGACAGTTCTATCCTTAAATTAAATTAGTGATGGAGAAACACAAACTGATATATACGGGAATAAAAAAATGAAATATCCTTTCTTGTTGCTGAGCTCTAAACCAACACAATAAACTTGGAAAGGACCTAAGGGTCACTGCAGATGGCACAGACCCACCAGAAAACAAGACACTGCAAAAAGGACAGACTGTAGCACTGTGGATTTCTCTGTTTATTAGAGGCACAATAGCATGTGCTCTCTAAGGTGTTAAATCACTAGTTATTTTAGTACTTGTATCTGTAATCATTCTCTGACAAAAGTGGAAGCTAGCAGTCGATATTCAGTGCACTTGCGGAAAAAAGGGAATCTAAAGTCAATATATATTTCTGTATTTGAAAGATAATTTAATATAACGCCCTGATTTAATCTGAATAATGATGGCTGAACAACTTCGTTGTTCATGTTCATATTTTAGAGCAAGTGAAATGAATTTCCAAAATGGTTTAAACTAAACTAGAACAAATCACTTTTCTTCCTGAATAAGACTGGTCACACAATGAGGACAACACTAGCTTATTCAGTAATAACTAAACCAAGAACAACTTGATATATATAGACTAAACCTTGATCTTGTAGCTCTTTTTTCCTACAGTCCATTTCTGTAAGAGTCATTAATCTTGGCAACTTCCAATCCCTGAGGAAAGCTATTGTTATTCCAGTAAGTATTTTTAAACTATTTTCTTCCCGTTTAACCATAAACTAAACTATAAATACACAATTAAGGATTAACAACACCATTCATTAGACGTGACATACAAGCCTGGCATGCTGTTGTGAGAAGCACTCAGCATTACTGTCTATTTGAAAAAAAAACCTTCTACATCTTTTAAGCAGAACTATTTGTAGTACAAAAGCTAATGAGTCATATGTAAAACTATAGGTGACACCAATGCTAGAACTGAGAAAGCTTTGAATGGTTTTAGAGTAAATAAGATTAAAAGGTTTAGCATTCTTTTTTGGGGTGAAAAAAAGAACACTTTCTCTGAGACACAGCCGATATCCAAGTGAGTTGTGCCTTTCATCTGAAGATAACTACTGTCTGATTTTTTTATGTTGTTACTTGCTCTAATAAAAAAGAAAAAAATTAAATATGCAAAGTTCTGCTGGTATTGTTTTCTTAATGTTAAAAAAAAAATAATTTTTAATTAGGTTCTATTACTCTGGGAAATTACTAGATAAGCAGCCAAACAGTTTCAGTTAGAGAAAAATTGCTTGGGGATTAAGTTAGGTGACAAATGTATTGCTGTTACATCCTATCTCTAGTACAGCTGTCCCAGACCTCCTGCACGACCTTCTGCATAACGTCTCTGGCTGCAACGTACACTATCTTCGGGGAACAGGATGGTGCTTCACAAGTGAGATCTCCACATCTAACTATTTAGAAAGCATGTGTCAGTCACACATGCTGATGAACGTAAGATTAGGCTCCTTTTTTAAAGCTTCGGTAACCCGTGCAGAATTCCTAGGATGCTGAAATACCGTCTACAGCTGCATGTGGTCCACAAGCAGTTTTCTTCCTTTCCCAAAATGTTTCTGGAGTGCCATGCTAATAGAGCCCTGACTGCAGAAACCATCGTGTTGCGAAAGAAAATTTCAGGATGCTGGTCTTACAAGGACTATGGGCGATATACACAGTTTCCATTCCTTGAATGAATCCCAGGCTAAAAAACAGCTCTGTCTACAGAGAAGAGATCTGCAGATTTCCCTGTCTACCTTGTTGTTAACCGGACCAGATACGAACATGCAGCTTTGTACTGCTGCGGTCATGAAGGCAGGGCTTGTTCAGAGGTCATTCTGTGAGATGAATTTACACAGTGGATTTCCTCCAGAGGAGAAAATTAAGAGTACTCTTAGCAGGTTGTCAGTATTGCTTGCAAAACACAGAATGGATGCTAAATAGTAATAACCACTGAGCCAGGGTTTTAGTTTGGGGACATAACACTGAGAAAGCTTTTAAGAATGACTGGTGTCTGGAACCTATTTTTAAAGATGTTTGAAAGGTTATTTATGGCAATAATAACCATAAATTGAGGAGGAAGGGAGGAGGTTATAATTCATGCTGGCTCCAACCTTTCCCAGATAACATAATCTATAGGAAATAACCATCAGAAGTCCAGTAAAATCTGTAACAGAGCCACGCACTGGTCTGCTCAGTGTACCTAGTCAAGGACGCTAATCTGCCCAAAGAATTAGAAGCAACTATCCATGAATGCCTCCAAATGCAGGAGGTGCAATACTGGCCACATTAAAGGTAATGGAGTTTTTGTCTCTGCCTTCAGCAGGGTACAGATTTTGCTCCAAGAATGATTCTGTTCTCAGCTTTTAACGAGGACCGCAGTACATGTATCTGCACATTTTTTCTCCCTTCTGCCTGCTTCCTATATGGACCTGCTACAATTTGTCTTTCTGTTAGGCATGTACTGTGTGAAACACAGGAATTTATTAAACCATCCAATCCATCATTTGAAAAA
Source organism: Mycteria americana (assembly GCF_035582795.1). Taxonomy (NCBI): domain Eukaryota; kingdom Metazoa; phylum Chordata; class Aves; order Ciconiiformes; family Ciconiidae; genus Mycteria; species Mycteria americana. The sequence continues at coordinate 16,540,087 of NC_134368.1, forward strand.
TAAAGAAACTTTCTTAATTTTTTTCCATGATGAATCATTGAGCTTGCTGGGTTTTCACCAGCTACTAGAGTACTGGATTTCCAGCTAGCATTGTTTCCTTTTAATATTTATGAACAAAGCATCTGTACCAAGTTAATCCTGTAATGGGAAATTATGTTTCACTTTTGCTTAAGGAAGAATACTTATGACAATTCCGTATCCTAAACATGATGGCTACCTGCCATAATATTACCTATACCATTCTGCTACAGACTTGCTGTTTTAGTCCTTCATAAATCTTCATAATCTTCAGAAATTATCATCTACTGCTTATTAATAATGCAGAAAACTAAAGTGAAGAACCAGTGCAAGTAAACTGTTTACTGGTAATGGGTTTTTCTCCTAATGAGAATCCTGCAGCTATAAGCAAAACTAAACAATGGCCTGTGTGAGCACTCCCTTCCCGTTCAACATGGGATACAAAATTCAAGCTCACCATGGGTGACTGCAGTTTCACTGATACAATTCTAAGAGCTTTTAAAACTGAGCATTTATATCAAGTTTAGTTTGTTAAAAAAATTGTGTAAAGTACAAATCAGAAATATTTTGCTTCAGAATTTCCACATTTCATTTTGCAATGTAAGAGCTTTGCTCAAACATTATGTGAAGATTTTTTATACTGGCATGATTTTTACATGAATAATTTTAAAACTGTAAGCAAGAATTGAGCTGCCAGTTTTCTACTTCTGCAAAACAGATATTGGGATATTTCTGATCCTGGCTTGCATGAATACGCCTGAATAGCAGTAGAATCCCAGCCTGATTTCTGTCAATGTCTGTTGCACTGAAACAGGTAATAGATAATATGACATAAAAATAATCATGTGGCAGTGGCTCTAAAAACAGTAGTAATTATTAACTTTTCTTAATTATTTTAACAATAAAATATTTTCTTGTGTATACTACAGTTTAAACAGTATACTACTACTGTGTATGTGGCATGAAGTACAGAAGGGAAAGAATGACATGAATGGCAAGAATTAAACCTTCCCTCCCTAAGAATTGTTTTAAAAGCTACATCAGTTCATAGTTTTGATTACATAGAGCAATTACTCTTCATCTTCTGTTTATACAGCTATAATACCTATAGGTCAAAAGAGAGGTTGGGCAGTGTTGTGCAATGTATTTTTTAAACAAATGGAACCGTGACAGATCTATCTCAAGAATCTCACAATCTTAAACCTTGACAGCAGGCAATAAAATGTTGGCTCTAGTGGTCGAAAAGCTGTATGTAACCAGTAGCCCACAGTGTTAGTTCAAAGCTATGCCAGCAAAGACTGCAGAATGCCTGTGCATCATCTTTTAGCCTACCCCAATTGTATCTCAGATTTGTAAGAGCTGCAAAACATTTAGAAGAAATAAATATTTTGAAATCAGGAAGTTTAATAAAACTAATCAAAGTTATGTTTTCAGAGGTCAAGAGACTTTTAGAAGACTTCCGTGCAGGATACAGCAAGCACTCTGTCAGTAGCAATGCAACAATAGGCACATATATACGCCTAATTAGACACAAAGCAAAAACAAGTCAGAAGGAAAATACAGTGAGAAACCAAGGTATCCAGACATCCAGACATCAAGCGGTTTGGACTCTCTCAGTTTTGATCTAGAAGGCTTTAAATTTTGGCAGTTTTCATCTACAGTTCAGTGATCATTCTACAGTTCTCAGACATGAATAGACACAGCTGCCAGCGTGAAGTTAACCTGTCACCACAGCAGAACCTAATGCAAGATTCCCATGAATCAAGTCCAACATATATTTTATGGTAGAATTACAAGCAATTTAAAACTTCTCCTTTCTACACTACAAAGGCAAATTATAGGGAGTGCCTTATTTAACTTATTTATCCTTAGGACAGCTTAGAATAATCACTGAAGTGTCACAGCCAGTGGAGAAAATTAAAATTCTGGCTCCACTTTCCAGTTTTCAGGTATTGAATTTTTAGAAATACTCCAATTTTTTAAGTTGTCAGCAAATTCCCTTCAGGTGCATATAAATCTTCATTTCTGAGTTGAAGAAAGGAAGCAGCAGGAATTGCTAGCAAATTATCTGAATAAAGCTTTTGTCTTACTAAATAGATGAAGATGATATACTATGAATCAACGTAACTTTGAGCAAGTAATCCAATGAAAGATTCCCAGGGCTAAAACAGTTCTTTGGAAAGAACAAGAAAAATAACACTTGTCCATGCAGGATATAACTAACAAGGATAAAGAACAAAAAACACTTTTAATCACCCCTACTATAACAAAACACTTTTGGGGAGCTGCTTTGACTTCATACAGTGACGAAAAGTATAATCAATGGGTAAGTCTTGAATTTAAACATTTAAAGAACCCCATAAATCATGGTGCACCATGTTTGAGCTTTTCTTCCAATTGTCCTCTCACAGGGAATGTTAGTTGAATGAGTCACAACAGTATATTGTAATTGTACTATTACAAATTGCCATATCTTCAACTTTGACACTCTATCAGTTCCCTGCAATGGGTAAAAATGAAGCTTAATAGCCCAGTATTTAAACGAAGAATCCACAGCCTTGTCATTACTGTGGGCACAATAGCAAGCCTCATTGGAATTGGCCATCCAAGCCATGGGGAGACTTGGAGTTAATTACATCACCTTAGATAATAATTTGCTCTTTGTGGTGGTAGTTATCTCTTTCCACAGTTGGTTCTCTTTTTTGTTGTTTTGTGATGTCCCATTAATCACAGCTACATTTACTCTGTGTCATGTGATTCATCATCCTTTATCCCCGCAGCTGTTTCCATCCTTTTGGACTCAGATAAACGGCTAATTTAAGCGGCTGATGTCCAACCTTGAATATCACAATGGCTTGTACCACACTGCTGAGGATCAGCTACTACATTCACATAGCCCAAGATTTTTGGCCACTCCAATTACTCTACAGCTCCTGCTCATATGTTGGGGTAGAGATCATGTTCATCTCAAATGTGTGGATAGCTTTTTTGATGTAGGCCTGACATGACAGGGCACAAGAATATGCATAGCTTTTTCTAATGTGAGTATGCTACTCTCTTTGCTTCTCTCTTTCTCTTCCCTGTTTTTAAGTCTTTCACGTTTCTTCCTAACATGACATCAAGCTAACTATATTTAGAGGACTGTGGAGAGGTGAGAGGAAGGAAGGAAGTTTTTGCTATTGCACTGTTTTTCCAAGCATTTTCCCACTGTCTTCAGTCACCTTCCTCTATGATATGTGCAATACAGCCACAGGGGAGAGAAACATTTACATAAAATTAAAATGAGACATAAAGTAGCTATAATATCTAATACCAAAATTTGGCAAATAAAAGTATTTCAAATAATAATATCCCTTGATTTCTGTTTTAAACAGAAGGGTTTTCCTATAAATTTATCAATTTATACTATTTTTAACAGACAAGTAACAACAGACTGTTCATTCACTGGGAACTAATAACTCGTTAGTGTGATGTGTATGAGAGAGTGCATCAAAATGCTGGAGAAAAGTACTGTTAGATTTTATTTTTCTTGATAAAGTGCCTGAGAGCAGGTGTAAGACACTGTGACTCACCCTTGCTTATCGTGTGAAAATTGTCGCTCATAATGCCTTTGCAATAGGACTGGCTGCATCAGCCTGAACAATGCAATACATTTCTATGCAGGAAGCAAAAGCTTTTCTTCACAAATTACTTCAGTCTGCTGTTTGCAGCAAGTGGAGGAGTAAGTGAGACACAACAGCAGAAAGCGTGATGCCATTGCTGGGCTGATGTTATGGCGTTCATGGTAAAGTGTGCTTACCAAACCTTCTGTCGATGTGGTGTTACAAATGGCTTCCAGCTAAATCTTCCTCTGAGTTACTCCAAGGAGAGCAGCAGAGGGAGAAGAGGAGCTGATAGAAACGTAGAAATGGCTGTTCATTACCAGAGCTTGGTGGAGCACATGGCACATCACGTATGGTGGCAACCCTGTTCAGCTACATCCAAGCCTGAACTGGAAAGGATTCAATTAGGAACAAGCTGACAGACTTATAGCCCCATACCTATCTGTGAAGCTTAAATAAATGACATTGCAGAACACCGTTACATTCTCCAGGTCTAAAGCCGGAGTTCATGCCACTGTCAGCCGCACTTGCTCCACTCCTTCTTCTGCCCTATATTGCTATTTTTGCTTCTCTTAGAAAAAGACCTCAGTTTTCAGCAAAGATAGAAATGTAAGGATTGAAAATTTAGTATGCTGTTCTCTAGTAGAAACACTAATAGCTTTTGAAGAACAAACAAGTGAAAGAGTTATATTCTATATGGAAATCTTATGAACACTTTGGTCTTGTCTAAATTAAGTTTAAAGTGTGACAACAGTATGTGTTAATTAGTTTTCGATGAGCCTGCTTGATGAGAGATTTCTGGTCCAACTTGGACATCTTAACAGATGCATTAGGCAGAATATCTTTTCTTCAGATTTCTAAAGCATTTAAGTCAGCATGTTAGCTAATATCAGTTAACACCAGCTATTTAAAGTTCAGTCAAAGCAAGACTTTAGATACAGATCTTACTGCTGCTTAAAACCACATTTTGAAAATGAATGTTTGTTTGTTTGTTTTGGTTTTACTATTCCTTGGAAGACACCTTAAATTTCAGCTAAACCAGCGTATTTCTAATGGTCATCAAAATGAGTGAACTCCCGCAGAGGCCAAGGTTTCCACCATTTGATGATTCACTCACTTAAGGAACAATTTAATAGCCTGTTAGAGAACTTTTACCCCTTTGGTGACTTTTCATGTGGGCAATGTGCCCAGTGCTACACCACTCATAAAACTTTCATGTTGTAGCAGCCACGCTTTGCAATGAAGTATCTCGTTAGGGGCTTTATTACTCACACTTCAATAAATGACATTCACATGATTAGCTAACTATATCTTTTGGAGGAAATATTAAATGAAAGAATGGGATCACTTAAAAAGAAAACCAGTTCTTCACCTTTGTATCACCTGTAGTGACAAATACTCATTCAGAAGTATGTTCTTCGTACAGGGTCCGTACTCTGCACACGTAATCTGCTACAGTTTTGTCGAAAGCTGTATCATATCTTCATAAAATATTATTTTAGCTTACTTCTCTGTGGATAAGGCATGCTGTTCCACCTACCTCATCAAACCCTGAGGGCAGAGAAAAAACACACATTTTTAAGCATGAAATTCCCCCTTTCAGTTCTCCAATCCACCACAGACTGACAGATCCACAGGAGCTAATGCCACAGTTTTCTGTTCCCTGCTAACCTCTTGACTGAATCACTTCTACTGATAAGATGCCTTCTCAGAGCAAGGACATTTTCCCTGCTATTTTACCATATGATACAATAAAGACAGAATATTTTATATGGAAAGTGTCACAGAACTGATCTCAGGCAATAGCACTTCATAGTGCCATCATCCGCATTGACACTTTCCTCTGAGACTTTGAGAGCTCCTCCAGAGACACCCAGGAGATGCAGGGAAGACCATGATAAAGGCACTTCAGCCTTCAGCATTACCTCTTCCAGGTGGACAGCAAGACTGCCTTTGCTCTACCATTCCACTTAATTTCAGAGGCTGTAAACCTTTTTTTTTTTTTTTTCAAGGTCCTGTAGCTTCTGCTTTTGTTGGAAATCCTTACTGAAAAAACTTGAAGCTGCCTGCCATGGCCTTGTGTGCAAGGACCTCCCGTGCTTAGGATGCCCTTCCTGGGGTGCCTTGAGATCCTGCTTGAGCTCCCATGGGAACAATTTGGAAAGGCTCCTGCATTTTATGACAATGTGGCACAGCTGCCAATAGCTCTGAACAGATCACCAAGGCAGATATTATCAAAGGTTCCTCCAGTAATCAAGTCTCTCATACACATTCACTTTTAAAAGGCTTGTGCTGACTTAGAAACTTTTGTTCTAATTTCTCTGCATCTCGGCCTCCCTATGTTTAAAGAGGATACATGAAGAAGCAAAATGTTAAGTAAGGACTAGTTATTACCTTTCTTCATATTAGAACTAATAAAAAGTACCACCATTATATCATAATTTTTTCATAGGTTTATTGTTTGCACAAAAGACTGAGACTGTATGCCGTATACAAACATTTCATCAGTTATCTCTGCGAAAAATCCATTATATTATTTTCTAATTCTAGCTGCGATTATGAAGCAAAGAATCAAAACATGTAAAAGGAAGAATTTTGGTTCATATGATAGACTAGGTAAGGTTTGATTTTATCTCATATCTTCCACTAGTTAAATAGGATGCCTGATCCTAATGACAAGTATAGAGGATTAACCACAAATGCTAAGCATCCTCCTAAGACACACACACCCCCCTGCACCTGCAAGTTGTTGTACAATTGATCAAGAGAAACAGGTGCATTTCAAGCCACCCTGCCGCACTGTGGGAACCTGGCAATGCTCCATGATTAACATGAAATTTCTAAATGAGATCTCTCTTTTAAAAGCTGTGTCATTGGCAAATTAGAAATTCGTGTTGAAAGTCAAGGACAAACGTAATATAAATTGACAACAGTCTCCACCATGATTGCTGCTCATTAATTTGCATAATTTGTTTATTGTTTGATGTGTGTTTGTTTTTTAGAATGTCTATTCAAGCCAAACCCTTGAGGCATCAACAGTAACAGTCTAATCTCTCCAAGGACATAATTTATACTCTTAAAGTCTCACCGTGAATAGCAGTATGAAAACAACTAAATTCGATGTGCGCTGGAGTTCCCAGGACTGTTGTAGGCTATACACAAGCCTAGGTGGCTGGCAACTGCCCAATTAACATGTATTTCCTTTATTAATAGTATATATATTTTAAAAAAAGCTACTGCCAACAAAATCACACTGAGAGAAATTTAAATTAATACATTAATATTACTGACAACAGGTCAAAGGGGTACAGACTTATAAATCCAACCATTTCTGCATTTAGGGCTTGATTCCTAGAACTGTTTTCTATAATCCAGACAAACAGAAAAGCACACATTTAATTGAAAGCAATGTCATAGTCCTGTTCTGTTACCATGAAAGTCAGGGGGACAACTCCCACTGTTAAATCACAAGCCTTCAGTGTTCTGCATAGTCAGGCCCAGACTGCTTAGCACCTTGCAGGAGCGAGCCCTTGATTACTGTTTTTCTTTTCTCTCCAAATAGCGACACAAGGGAAAGTCAATACATGATTATAAGGTCAATGTATTCTTGTTGCTAATGCCATTAGTAAAAGAAAAAGAAAAAAACAGTTTAGATTACATCACGTAGCAGTCATGCTATTTCACAGCAGCAACAATTCGGTCACTTGAGACCCACTTGTAGTACTGGAGTCTTCATTTTGTCATTGGTTAAGATATTTTCTGCTTCACAGCTGTCTCTCAATCAATCCACAAGTATGTTGTATTTCCATCCTCTGAGAATCTTAAATTTTTATACTAACAGACACATCAATATACATTTTATAATTTTCATGTGTTATTCATCCATTACTCCCAAGATGCAGACATTTGGAGGGAGCTGGATATGGACTTCAAAATAAAATTACTGCAAATTTTGTTTCATTTTTCAGTTATGGCAAAGAAAATATATTCTGCCAAGTTAGCTGAAAGGTGGCCGTATGGTAAGAACTCACTATGTGCAGCTACTGTAAATGTGGAATACATGAACTTAGATGCAGATGACATTATACTGTGATTCCTTTCAGTCTTCTGATAATGATATACACAACTCTGCTTCTTACTTGTTTTTCTTTACATCCAATGACAACAGATATGACAATTATGCATTTTTTACATATTGCCTGCATTATTGCTTTACAATACAAAAACTGAATAATTCACTTAATGTTCCAAGTAATGTCTAATTGCTGTTATATTATAAATTGTGTCTAACAAAGGAGAGCCCTGTGACACTGGCAGGTAATTTTTGTAAGGGATGATAGGGAGTGATGAAAAAGAAGTTGACAAACTAAGCTGCTTCTGTTGTTGTTGCTCTTGTTCTTTTGGATCTAAATATTCAAGAGCTGGCTCCACAATGAACCCATGTATTGCTATGTGAATATAGAAATTGATCCTCAAAGGTGGTGAATGCTTTAAGGGTTAGGACATATGAAATGAATTATTAATATCTTGAAATGAACAAAAGACATTTTCTCAAGTGCAGTAATAAGTGTTAAATAATGAAGATGTCTGCAAGACTCCAAACAGAGTCACAGCTAATGATCAGTATTGTCAGACCCAAGTCCTGCCTGAAATGTTGGCAGGACTGGGTTCACTGTGTGTGCCTGGCACTTTACACCCGCGCTGCATGATCTTTGTCAGTGATTACTGTAAGGTCTGAGATAGACCCTGTAACTATTAATAGTAGAGCATTTAGGTAAAACAATGTTATGGGGAAGAGAGGATATTCCTTACTGCAGGATACTGACAAATTTTGTAAAATTGTATTAAAGCTAAAGGGCAACTGAAATCCATGAAGGCTCCTAGGGGTCCTGATCCTGTAAGAGTCCAGATGAGGAACATAGCTGGAATAGCCCACAGATCATTTCTGGCCTGCATAAATGTCCTTCCTTTTCAGGGAACTAAGAAGAATATGTATATATATCCAGGTCTTATCATGAGGATGGGCTGGGATTCCTCTACAAGGGGCTAGTGACACAAAGCTATTACTAATATTGCAGGTGCTGAGCTAATTTTAAGCACTCTTCAGAAATGCCAGCGTAAGAGGAAAACATAGTTCAGGTTGCTCTTTTCTCCCTACTTGGGCCAGGGAGAGGGGAAAAAAAGAGAGAAAAATTGTGTCTGATAGCTCTTCTGGAGCTAACAGAATTAAAGTATTGATCAAGGACTTTTAGTCCTTTCCTGACCACAGCTCAGAGACCACTGTTTTATAATAAGGTGCCTGTGCAGGTGCTATTTCCCTGCACAGCATATTCCCTCTAGCTGTGCATCCCAGTGTGCCAGGGTCTGAGAGCTGCTTTTGGATCCATATCTAAAATTTCTCCTCTAAAAGCTAAACTCGTATCTGGTCACTCTGCCTTGAGAGAATATCTATTTTTCACTCCCATTTTCTCATCCTGGCATGGTGGGACTTTTGTGAGAAGAAACAGATTCTGCAGGCAAAGCTATATAAGGAAGATGGAATAAGCCCTTCCTATTGCCTAGGCAACAGTCACCTACATTTCAAGGGTTTTCAATCTCATGCTTTTACACTCACACTTACAGTACAATCTTCAAAGGTGTTTCATAACAGTTATTTTCAGCCATTATACCCAGTGGAAGTCGTAAATGGCATAATTATTCATTATAAGTTTGTCCTTTTGTTTTCAGAGGTGCCTTACACACTTCAGTGCTCAATAAATAATAATACAAGAGTAATATAGTATGAAAGTCAAACCTTACACTTGGTCATCCGTTACTGATTTTCATATACTTATGCACAAAACTGTATCTGATTTAAGACATTGTTTAGCATTGAAATGTTCTCATCTCTTTTATTCAATTTGAGAAGGAAAAAAAAGAAAAACCACAAAATTTCTTCTAGCAGTAATTTGCTTATCTTCTTCTGCACGTTCACAGCATGAGATGGTGATGTTAAAATAGGCCCAAATATTACAATATTATTACTATAGCTATATTATAAAAAATGAACATTCATAGAAAAACCCAGAGATGACTATTCTAGCAGTTGAAGCAAGGCATTGAAGGGTAATTCAGGGTTGCATGAAGCAGCCTGCAGTCTCAGCCTAAACATTCTGGTGCTCAGTAGCACCTCTCACAGAAGACCACAAAGCACCTGTGAGGACTATCCTGGAACTACCCCTGTAGCAGGAATCGTCTTGGATTCAGGTGTCATTTACACAACTTGGGACAACTGCCATAGGCTTTCTCAACTATTTAAGTCCTAGTTGGCCAAATTATATTGTTACCTTTTGAGTCCCTGTACTTGTCTCAGCTCTGCTGTAGAGAGGAATTGTGACACCAGAAACACCCGAAACACCCAAAAGGCCTTTCTTAGGTAAAGTATGTGGAAACGTATGTTCTGGAAAGTCCTAATAATATCTTTGAAAGAGCATTACATTACAGCCAGTTGTGTTGATAATCCATGTACTAATCAGTCCCTAAGTAACTGTTGACACCACAGAATGCAGCAGCTCTGAAGGGAAATTACCAGCATGTAAGTTACTTCTGCTGGAAACAGACTTAGCATTTAGAACATTTTCACGCCACTTTCCAGCTCATTAACCTTTTTGTATCAGAAAAAATACTAATATCCAGCACGGATGAACTCATGAATCATTTAATTTGTTTCAAGTCTGCCCCAATAAGATTAGGAGAAAAACTGAATGGAGGCTCTCAGATGTTTATTTTTATCTATCTTTGGCATAAATATAATGACGATTTTTCTTTAATTTAGTGGTAAGTGTAGTCTACCTTAATAAAGTGGCCTTACAAATTGAGGTAAAAACTTTACAGAGATACTAAGAGACAGTACTTCCAACTTGTTGATCAAAGAGCAATGCTCCAGAAACAGGTATCAAAGGGGAAAAAGTGGCAAACCACATCTGAATGAAAGCGTAAGGCATTTTACATTAGCAGAAGGTAATTATTCACACTGGGATTTAGGAAGGACACCACTCTCTACTATGTCTGAAAAATATTCCTTCAGACATTCGAGCTTCCATGCGTGAGTAGGATCCAGGTGTCTGTTTAACAAAACAGAAAACTCTCCAATAGTACAATGCTCTCAGCGTCATGTTGGGCTTGTAACAGAGGGGACAGTGCCACCAATTGAATCGTTGATACTACTTTTTGTACTACAAATCTGTTCCCTGAAACCTCATCAGCTAATTTTACCCAGCCCCTATGTAATTTGTCTCACCGTAATGCTCCAGGGATTTGTCCTGGGCAACAGAGGGGAAAACACACCTGAACAATACCCTCAGTTCAGGTGGTTACAGCCTGGAGCAGGTGTGCAATCTTCAAAGACATGCTCCTGGCTGTGATAAAGATTATTCGCTCTGACTTGTGGCTGGGAAGCAAGACCCTCAAGAAAGAACCAAACTGGCAAGTAAAGATGAGGTGAAAGTCAGAGGGCTGAGAAACCAGTCTTTAACTGGGGAATCACAGTTAAAGTCTGGAGTGAAATGGCATGGACACTTCCCTTTACAGGTGAAGAAGCTTTAGGAATTGTGGTATCTAAATCTTCTCACTTCACTTAAATACAGAGGTAAAATAGCTAGTTGTTAAAATGGAAGTGTTGCCTCCCTGGCAGCAGGTGCATGCTCAGCAGCTGGGCTTTTGAGGAACAAAGTATTTTCCAAAACTTGCAGCAATAAGGGGTTAAACCCTTGCGGTGCGTGTCTAAGCCCATGTTGTTTGTAATAGACAATGTCTGTTCAGTCAATTTAGGCTCAGCAGTAGATAGTGTCCTGCCTCAACTGTACTGTCCATACTTGACAGCAAAGCACGTCTACCTGATGTCTTTGAAAAAGGTAGTAAGTCCCACAGCTTTTTTTTTATTATTATTGCAGAGCCCAGTCTAATTAATGTGCTCTGAGAACATCTGCGGTTTCAAGCTCTGGAAGTAGGACAGACAGGTAAGGATGGACCTTAGTGTATGGATTGTGACAGTGCTTTTATGTGAGTTAAACACTCTGACATGTGTTCCTAAGCATGGGCCAAAGCAGATCTTTAAGCACCCTAGGAGTTGAGGGCCAAAAGCTTTCGGGAGTAGGTATTAGTATAGAAGAGAATTTCAGAACTGAAACTTTTGGCCAAAATCCCAGCCCCTCTTTCAATCAGAGCATTTAAACCATTTACTAAAGAATGTCTGGGCACTCTAACCTCACACTTGCTTCGTTAAAGGATACCCAATGGTGGCTGGAATGGACAAAGGGTGACATCCAGGTGACACCAATCAGGTGAGATGATATGAAAAAATCCCTTCCTCACTTCACATACATTGATGCAGAAATATTATCTAGCTGCAGAGAAATGAAAGAGTATGCTACTTGCAGGTTTTGATTTTACAGCATTGCCACCAAATTGTCAGGTCTCAAGAAAAGAGAAAGGAAAAGCAACAAGGGAATCGGTAATCCGTTTTTCTGTAAATAGTGTCAGGATTTGATTAGCTTGAAAGCTGAAGAAAAGATACTCCAATATTTACAAACCAAATATGTTTACATTGTATGTTAGGAAACATGACCAGATTTCACTTTGCTGATCCTCTATCAAGAAGCATTTAGTTTTGAGTCCAGGAAGAAATTCACTGAGTTTTAGAAAGTGTAAAATACTCAGAATGTTATTCTGTTTTTTCTCAGGAGACTTTTATTCTGCATTTACAGAAAGAAGAGACAGAGGAGCTGGACAGAAGTGACTGGAAAATATATTGCATGAGATTTAATTTTATGAGGATTTAGGTACCTAATTCCCATAGGTTTATTTGAAAACTAATTATTTAATAAATGCATTCAGTAAGTTAAGACCTCTGCATTAATATATTTTAAGACTATGGATCATCAGATCATCTAGCCTGTCCACTCGTATTATACCAGCCATAAAACTTCATCTAGTAATTCCCCCAGTAAGCTCAATAGTTTGTGCTTTGCAAATAAGTATCTTTGGGGAAAAAAAAAATCCTTTCTGGAGCTGAAGGCATCCATAGACAGAAGACCTACAATTTCACTTGGTATGTATTCCACTTATTACTCATTCCCATGGCTAAATTATGCCCTTGATTTCTCAACTGAATTTATGCAGCATCAACATTCACTCTTCATCTTTTTTTAGGCCTTTTTCTACAACTTTTTCAACAACTTTTAGACCCTCAGCTCTATCTTGGAGGTATTATGTGCTACCTATTTTTTAATTACCTATTGTCAGGTCATTTCTTGAATGAAACTGTTGATGTATTTAAAAATAAAAAAGATTCAGGCAAGGAGATTTCAACCTACAGGTTCTTCACAATGTATTCAGAAAAGCCAGTACTTCTTGTTTACATATTTCGCACCAACCTGCTTATCCTCTCTGAATAAGCAACTTCTAAACATGCAAGAGGCACTGAAGATGCCTGTCCAAACATTTCTGGAATTACTCTTAGCAATTGGCTATTCACAGATGTAGTCAAAACACTTTATCTCTATGAATATTCTTGCCAATAAAATGTTCTTAGCTGAGTTAAAAAAAAAAATATAAAAAGCACAGAGAAGCACTATGGACACTCTCAAAGTAATACATGGTATTTGTGTGCATATATTTCACAGACTGTTTAAACAGTCTACTATTTGCTTAATTTTTCCTGACATTGGCACAGCTGTAGATTTGCCATGACCATAAGCAAGTGTGTAGACACACTGTCCAAAGAGCTAACTTGGACTTGAGATACTACTACCACTACCATGCTCTGAAATGAGCTATTCTGTGACAGTCCTGTCACTTGCTACCAGGAGAATCCCTCACTTAATCAGCAAAAAGTTATACTGTCAAGCAGAGACAGCAGGCTGTTCCCCGTGTCTGCTTCCTCAGGGGGAATGTCACTACTGGTTTTGTTGACTCTTTCCCCTTTGTAGCAGTATCTTGATACCTTCTTTTTTATTCTTGTACAGGACATGTTACTAAAGTTACCATACCAAAAACCCAGAAGCAGGCTAAGGAAATTGCAAAAACACATTGTGAGTATCTCATAATTTCAAAATAGCACGATTCCCAGTTTCAGAGGGAGCTTAAACCATGTGTAAAAACATTTTTAGAAACAAAATTTAAACACGTGACAGTAAAGTATACACTTCTCCTGCAGAAATTCCATGCCAAGCTGCAAACTAAGTGCAAATTAGAGGATGTGTTGCATGTATGTTTTCCTCTATTAAGTTACATTTTTTAGAAACATCATTTCTTCCATCCACGAAGAACTATCAGAGTTTTAAGTGCTATGGAAAATAATGTGCACAATGGAAGAATTTCAGCCACAGGCTTCTCTAGTTACCTTCTCTAGTGGTCTTTTTAAATTTCTTCTTGCTCTTTCCCATCCTTAGCTGCCACCTGGCACTCTTCCGTTAGCATTGGAAAAGCAGGCCAAGCTTGCCAATAGCATCGTTTGAGTGACAGGCTGTGAAAATTTAAACACTCCACAAAAACATCCTTTTCCTCTGGAAAAACGGAATTTCACATCTCTATATTTCTTGGGGTTCTGATGTAAACTCTGCTTCATGGAGCATAAGGCCATGGGCAGTGATTTAGTCCAGCAGATCTAAAAGGGTTTTATTCATACTTTCAGAAGCAAAAGTAACTGTTTGTTTTCTTTCTTTTTTTCCAAATACTGCTCTGTTGCTTTCCCAAGGCAATTTTAGATTTCTAACTTTCACATGTTGATGAAGTAGTTGCGTTTATGGCTTTCTACTCACATATGATTTATAGACAGAACTCCTGGCAATAAAAAAAAAAATTCACTATTTTTTAACCTAAAGATTTGCCTTCAGCTGCTAGATACCTGTATTTGTCAATTATAGCTTGTTAACTCAGGTAAGACCTTTCCTGAGATATCGTGAAAACAATTTTCCATTGGAAAATGTCATTTCTTAAAATAAACTTTTTTCTCTTGGCCATTATATCAAGTACAAGAAAACATTTGCAAAAATGATATTGACCAGATCCAGAATGAAGTTTCTTATCAAAAATCAGGAAGTCTGTTGCCAAATTTTTACATCACATGGAAGTAGGTAGAAAACTGTATCCAAAAGCCCTGCTTTGTTTGGTTCAGGACAAGACTTTGAGGCCAAGTTTCCCACCTCAGCATCCTATGCTTTAAACTAGGAAGTATCTTCTGACTTTTCTCACAGAAATTTTTCCCCAAATTATTTTAACATAATTTTTATGCAAAATGAAAACAAGTTTTTAAAATCTTTGCTTTTTTGTTGAAAGAACAACTGTTCTCTGGACAATTCCAGTTAAAAAAAGTCATAATAACCCAATAAGATGGGTTGGAAAAAGTTAGTTCTATACTCCAACAAGAATTGACTTGTAGAAGTTAGTTCTATACTCCAACAAGAACTGACTGCACCTACTGTACATTGCAGTAAACCAAAAGCCCCTTGCTTTTCTGGTGTTTTGCAGCGGAATTGCTCTTTCATCTTAGTTCTTAAATGCTTTAAAACCAGAAAGTCACATCCCTCAGTGAAAGATGAAGACTCCTATTTCTCACAAGTGATTTTTAGGGGAGTACGTTGGGATTTATACAACATCTGCCCCTCAAAAGTCATTCTTGCTATGAAAAATTCCATTGGAATTCACTGTACAGTCTTACCTGAAAAAAGAAAAAAACCACCCCACTTTCTAATCTCAGCATTTCCTCAGTATCTTTGGTTCTTTTAAAACCAAAGGCTCTCTCAAATCCTATGGTACAGGCTTCTCTCTTGACATCTCCCTCATAAATTCACAGCACCACCACTGAGTTCAAGGATTCAGTGTAATCTGCCTCGATTCAACGGAATCAGCCTAGATCTATACTGGCAACATATAACCAATTTTTCCTTAACTGTGATTAAAGGCTACAGTGACACTGAGCAGATTGCCTCTCCCTCTTCCATTGACTTCAATCCCTTTGACAGCTGTGTGCCAGTAGTTTTAATAGATCTAGTTTGAACAAACTGTTCAGGTTAATGGGAGAGGAAAAAAAGGAAAAAAAAAAGAATAAGATACAGACACTGAGCTCAGGAACACCAATATAAATTAGTCCAGAATAACTCAGGGCAAAGACCAACCATTTGCATTCCCTAGGTGCTAAGTACCTATTTCCATGAGACACTTAACTTCCAAACAGCTAGGGATTAGGTGCTACTTTAGAGACCTTCTCCAAAGTAATGTCAGTGTTGTGGGAGTCCAATATTTTCATTACAGTAAAGAACTGTTGAGGGGATAGGGCAGTCACTCCAAAACCACTGAATCCAAGGGCAGCCTTTCTCCTGGCTCCCCTGAGTACTGGGCACAACCCATCTCCCTACAGGTATGTGCACCTTAAAGAGAAAGTGCTGTACTACCCCTTCTGCATGAAGTGCATCTATTCTTCCTTTTTGGCAATTAGTGCAAAGTTTGGGGCACTTGCCCTGGTGCTGACTGGACTCGTTTAATAAGAGCCTGCAGTGTTTATTAGCCGAGAGAAACAGTTATGTCTCCAGCATTCCCGGTGGTTTGTTTTGCCAGGAATTCCTGCTCACACAACGGATTTCAACATTCCTCTTTTAAGACGGGAACAAACAACTGAACCTACTGAGAGTACCCTTTGTCAGAGCTTGGTAGTGCTTTTCTAATAAAACACAGATGATTTATAATATGTTCAGATGGGAGACATATTTGGCATATAAAGCAATTGCAGCACAAGATTCTTGGGTGCCAGAAAGAGGTTTCTGGTGATTTCACAACAAAGATCTTCTGTTACTGCTCAGAACAGTCAGGGGAACTTTTCTGTACAGCACTAAAACAGTAAGATATTCTCACTGGTTAATAGCCACAACCTATTTGTCAGGGTGTACGGCAAACCCACAATAACTTCAATTGTTCTGCCACGAGACAAATCCCTAAGAATTGCTGGCCAGCCAAAGAGCAACAGGGTACCAATAGCTACATCCATGTTACGGCTGGAATAATTCATTTGTGTATCACTGGTTCTATATGCAAGGCTTGGGAGCAGATTTTGGGAGCCAAAAGTTTTACCTACCCAGTGGAGGCACTACCAGAACAAGGGTGGCTGCCGTAGCGCAGCCATTCTCCCAGGAGGGCGCAGCTTCCAGCATCACCGAATTTGCCTGGGAAAAGACTGCCTAGGCAAGGCATTAGGCACTCTTTTTCTGTCCCAGTCTTACTTTTAGCTCTCCATTAGTTCACTCAGCAGTTACAGGTATTTTTAAGTCTCTCTACACTCACACTATGCAGATTGACTGCAGAGCCAACAGCCTACGTCCAACCAGCCGCATTCAGTGAATCAGGTCAGGTGGAGAAGCAACCATCACAAAAGGTGGGTAGGAGGAGGCAATCCTCAAACAAATATGCAGTAAAAAGGACCTAGAAGAAGCCTTACTTCTTCATTCTCTTCCTTTTTGCCAGACTTTCAGTGTTACAGCAATAGTTCCCCCTTCTCTTTTTTGTGTATTTAACTCTTTCAATATCCTGATAGAATTGCATCAGGAAAGCAAATTGCTGAGGCCCAGATGTCAAGCTGAGCATCCAGGTGAATGGTTAATTCTATAGGGTTTTTTACGCAATTGCCCCCCCCCCCCCCCCCCAACAAAGACTGCTAGAATGAATAATTACAAAAAAAGATATGTTTGACCTCACTGAGGTCTTGGTCATTTTTACTTTATAGCTTACCTTTACTCACTAGAGCTTTGTAACAACAAACAATCTCACCAATAAGAGCAGACCTGTAAAACTGGAAGAACCATGCATCAGCCATCCCCAGTATCAAAGTCTGTTTGAAAGGAGCTTGAGGGAAAACACTTGTAATGCAGGCCACAGTCACATTTCTTAAGTAAAACACAGACTAACAGAATAAGTGATTTTATGACAGATAAGAATTCATGCTGACAAAATTACTTTTTCAATGTTCACCCAAGAGAATGGGGAAAAAAACCCAGTCCTGTGGGATAAAAAACATTGATCATTTTAGCAAGTTTCATAAGCTGTGTGTTTCGTATGCTATTTGTGTTACTCCCTCTTCTATATTTATATACAAAACATACATAGAAAAAATAAAGCTTTTCCAGCTTTCTGAGGAACAATAAACAGGCCATACATTTTAAATATGAAGTATATTTTTTTTAATACTTACTTCTGTTGACTACAGGGCTGAATATACTTTGCGTAGCATTTCAAAGCATGGCAACAAACCATTAGAAGCAAGCCAATTACAAAAAAATGTAATATAGATTAAGTCAGACTAACAAGGAAATAATTTAGTACAGTCTGTTTCAACTCTAATTACTTTAAAACTTTGTCCTTTGTTACTTATCAGTACTCAAATGGGAAGCAGTTAGTTTTGCTGCGCACAACAAAGCTGCAGTGAAAGAAAACATCAGTCCACGTGACAGTTCATACTGTTTCGTCTTTCATCTACAAAAGGAGTATTTGAACAAAGCGGAATGACCGTTCAGCAGGCTCAGATGAGCCCACTTCATTCATTTATTGCCCTAAGATAAATCACACATCCTTCAGCTAATCAGGATTTAGTAAGAGTCCCACATTCATCAAATTCCATGTATGAAGCACGCAGAATACATGGCCTTCTATTTATAATACATGCAACAGCTAAAAATGGTTCTATGCCAGCAATTAAAAAAGTAAATCACTGTGCTCTACCAGTTTGCCTCAGGCACCACCTCCTTATCACCTGTCATAGACACTCATAATGTCTTAGCCAAATGACAACTAAAAGTAAGAAGTAGGACTGACACCCAAATATTTCAGCTAAGGTCTTAATTCCAAAATTTCCCATTAAAAAATAAGAGAAGCAAAACAAAGACTGACCAGAGAATAAGGACTTTACACAACCAAAATTCAGAATAAGCACTTTACACAAATGAATTCCCTGTGAGATTTCATACCAACTGTACATCATCTTTCAGGGGGAAAAATGGAAATAAAAGCTACATATTGTGTCCAGATTAGAACACAGCTCTAAGCTGCTGAGTCTATTGCCAAATGCCTTCAAATCTGAGCTATCAGAAAAACAGAGGAAGCATTTAATGAGAAATTTAGAAGCTGCTACTTCACAGACCAGTTTATTGCTTTGCTATTCACTTTAAGAGATTTTTTCCATGCTCCTCCTTTTATAAACCTAAGAAACATTCTCAAGCAAGGTTTGAGAATTCTCAAAGTCTGTCATTGTATTTATTTGAAAAACAGTGTTTCAAGACAATAATGGGAATGCAGCAGGGGTGATAAAGTTTTACTATAACTATAACAGTAAATTTTGAGGTAAGAATTGTTTATTTGAAAAATACACATTCCTCTTGATAACTGCTCTTGTAAGACAATGTGCCCAACTCCATTGCTCATTTTTAATGAACCCTGAAGTTAAAAGTAGTTTTCTACCTCACCATTTCAGCATTGAGTACTGATAGCTGATGCAAGTGCCTCTGAATGTCTGATGATGTAATAATTATCACAGGTATTAATCGCCTTTGAACCTTGAATATGTTTTTTTGCATATCACTAATAGGAATGGCTCTTTTCTGAGTTATTTCAAGCACAGACTAGACTGTGGAAGGTTTAACACATCTGTCGTGCTAGCAAAATTCTAGGACACTTCTCTGTCTGTCATGCTGCAACTCACTGAATTTCATCTGT
This sequence comes from Mycteria americana, assembly GCF_035582795.1. Classification (NCBI taxonomy): domain Eukaryota; kingdom Metazoa; phylum Chordata; class Aves; order Ciconiiformes; family Ciconiidae; genus Mycteria; species Mycteria americana. The sequence goes on from NC_134368.1 coordinate 16,559,442, forward strand.
TTGCTGTGAAACTTCTCCAACTGTGGCTGAAAGTTATTCTGAAGAACACTCATTTGGCTTAAAAAGTGTACTCAGTAGCACCTAAATTTGCATCTGTTAACACTCTCAGTGTGCTGAGTGCCATTCCTAAAATACCCCAAAAGAATAAATTCATAGGAGAATCTTGGGGATTTCAGACACCTAAATTTTAGATGATCTTCTACATCTTCTGCACTGAAATGCAGACCATTCAAATTAGCCACCTCAGCATGAGGACAGTTAAGTGCTCAACAACTGGGGGCTCAAAATTCCTTAAACAGAGATTTAGACTGTCAGTGTGGTAGATATTGCTGAAAGAGAGGGTCAGTTAAGCTGCATTTCTTGTTAGTACCTTAATGTTCTCAGAGATTCACAACACTAAGCTCTTTCTTTCAAATGCCAGGAACCCGTCAAGTTGTTTCAAACACAAGAGGAGCTGATAGTCAATAGTTCAGCACTGGGATTACTCATCAGGAGTGCAGGAGCAGAACGCTGCAAACTGAGCCAAGCAGCATCCCAGCATGGGGAATTTCTCACTCCCGCTTTTCAGAGGTATTCCACTTCACCCAGTATACAAGCTAAGGATTTGCCAGAGAGGCAGAGATGCAGCGATGACTTCTGTAGAGTACCTTCCTCCCTTAAAATGCTGACCTCTCACAGGTGAACCCTACACCCTCTACACTTGCCCACTGCAAGCCAGCTAGCCCTCCTTCATCATCACAAATGGAAATAATAAGTTTTCCCAATATGCGCCTTTCCCCTTCCTGCCTCTACCCTCCAGGTATTCCCCACCACTTTGGAAAATACTGATTAGTGATTAGGACATTAATTGGCACAGAGGTGGGAAGCCAGCTCTCGCACCTCCAAGTGATTATCCTGAACTGAAAGCAATAGACTTATGGGCATTTTCATTTCCTTGTTCTAGGCCAATGCCCTGTTAATTATTTCATTCCTGAGCACATCTGTTGGCTCCGGACTTCCAGGTAAAGTAGGTGAATGTTTTGTGAACCTCGGCAGGATTTAGGCCTTAGTTCCCTGCCAAGTATCTCATTGCTGTGAAGACTTTGGTGGCTATAACAATGCACCAACAGCTTTCCCAGAGGAAAGCTAATGCAGAGGAAGTTTTAGGCACCTGCAGGGTTAGGCATGAATTTTGTTCACGACAGTGGGTGTCTACAAAATTAACTAGCTGCCCTGTCAATCCGGCTCCCGATATCTCAATCAAGTACTTACAAATGAGACAGTAGGACACTGCTATTGCAATTTGTGCACATGAAAGGTTCAGCTTCATTTAAATACTCAAACATAACTGAGGAATGTTATTGTTCTACTTTTTCCCTGAAGATCCACATGATCGCCTTCTTCATCTGCATAATTTGCCTACATTTCCCCAGTGACTGACGCAGGAGCTGTCTGTACCAGAAGCGCGCTCCTCGGAGCTGGGTTGCACTGTTTGGCAGTGATTGAGATGTCTGGAATAAGAAGAAAGACTCTGTCAGCAATACAATACTCACGACATGTTTCGTCTTCAGAACTTTTCCCCCCAAAGTCTTGCAGTGAACGATGCAATTAAAATTTTGGAATTGCAGGGGTGGTGATTGAGTGCTCAACTTCTCATTTTCTCTGGCAGCTACTCAACTCCTTTGTCCAATTATGGCAGGAACCAAATGAATTGCGAGTGAAATAAATTTTCCCCAGAGCATTTCCATTTTATCAATACATGCTTCAGGTTCTGAAAACAGATTAGCAGCATTGTGTTTTTCACGGACATTATTTCAAATTATTATTTTCTTCTGAAAAAAGAGAACTATCTAATTACACCCAAAGAAACACAAAAAAAAGTGGCCTTGAACACAGTGTTCCTATCTCTTGAAAATAAAAATTCAGCAAGATCAACTGAATTGTGTTTACAGCACTGCAAAAGTTTTGGATATTTACTTTACACTTTTAATAAATATTTTTGTGATACAACTCACACTCACTGCTATTTCTCATTGTTTTGAAAATAGTTTAAATTGACTTTTTTGACAAAATATGTCTAATACCATAACCATTGAAGAATATCACAATCATTTTTACAAGCTGGTAGATTATTTTAGTAGCATCATCTATAATTCTTTTCAGAATTTGTAGGAATGATGTTTGTGTACATTTAGTGTGCACACATACAGGCACTGGAGGAGCTGGCATTGAAACCTCGCTATAAGTTCTGTGAAAAGCATTTGAAATTAATTAGACTTAGTCATGCATCGAAAGATAACAGTCTTAGGTGCTTTGCTGAACAGAAAGGGGGTATTCCCATGCATACACATGACTAAATTCGGTGGATCTGGAAGAAAAGCAGCACATATAGATTACTCAGAGTATCAGCATACACAGAGATAAGCTGCTTCCTGGGTCATCAAATTCAGTCCACCATGGTTAATTACTTGTAATATAATCTGTTATATATGTTCAAAGGTCCATCCTAAAGTAATTTAGGATTTTTGTCCACAGTATCTATTAAAAAGGTGTTCTATAACTTCTCCGCAATGACGATTAGAAACCTTTTTAGAATTTCCACAATAAACACCTGATGGCAAATTAAATTCTGTTAGGTTTTGTGCTAATATGTCCTCTTTTTTAAATCACTTCTCTTGTTTTTTCTCCTAAACATGTTATCAAGAACAGCTTTATAATTTCTGGTATCCTATGCTAAGGAAATGAAGTTAGATAGTTAACTAATGTAGTTAGTAACTAATTAGATAGTAACTAATGATAGTTACTCTATTCCTCAAAGTTGTCTAGCGGTCCCTCCCAGTATTTGTTCCAGTTTAGTGCCTATATCTCAGTGTGAAAAAAAGACCATACAGTATTATAGATGTCATTCCAAGGCCTCATACACTGAATACTAGACATACTTTACCTGATATTTTGTAGCATCAAATCTCTTTTTGTGTCCATAGGACATTAAAAAAATTACCTCCATCCATTTAACAACTAATACAGCAAGGTTTTTCTTCTCTGTCTTATGTGACTCAGGAACCTTCAGTTTATATCACAAACTGCTCTCCAAATACCTTGTCTCACAATGCTGGTCTTCATCTCTCCAGTCTTTACCATCATCAATACTCCAGTCCTCTTTGTAACTTAGATGCATTCCCGAACATCAACAAGTTTAATTAAACTTAGTTCTCGTACCAGTTTCACTTCTGAAAATATTGTATAAGATCAGCACCAAAAATGAATTTCAAGGAACTCCACGAGCCTAATAGTTCCTCAGTGTCACAATTCATTGTCCTTGTTTGTCAGCTAATCTGTATCTCCATGCTGTCCTTTATCATTTATTTCTTATTATTGTATGGAGTTCAGGCTTAGGTTCAGATCAGCATTTCTGTAAAGTAGAAGATCATTTTTACCAAGGATACTCATCAGCTTAACCTGGTAAATCCATAACACATTTTATCTCCATTTTTTCATTTATATCCATATCCTTAAAGATTCTTTCATTTAAGCTGTAGCCTGTATTTACTGAGTTTAGACTAATGGGTCTGTAGTACTTTGATGGCTTCCTTACCTTGCTTTTAACACAAATGCTCTATTTGTTATGCTTCAGTCATATAGTACCAATTTAAATAAATGACTAGAGTTATTTAAAACCCTTGCAGCCTGACTTGTGGTTTCATGTGCTAAATCTTTCAGTCTTCTAGGATGGAGATATCTGCTCACCACTTCCCCATTTAAGTGCCTTAAGCTCTGCACCTTAGTTCCTCCTCAAAGTTTTTATTTCCATCTCTTGTTTCCACCAGCCATTCTGCCTTTGGACCGTTTCTATCACCACCTTTAATTTGAGGCAGAATTTCTCCACTTCTGGGGACAGCATTAGGTTCTTTTCAGTCTTGACTCCATTTTCATTGTTGAGTTGTCCCAATTCTTTTCCTGTTCTCCTTTTACCTCAATGGATAAAGGATCTCTTGATGCTCATGTTCATTTCCTGGAAAAGTCTAAATAAGCTGTTGTTTGGTTTTTTGCTTTTAACAGTTCTTGAGGTAGCCCAATACTTCCTGATCCCAAAGACTTTCTTTGCTAATCAGCTCTATTCCCCTTTGTTCTCTGGCTCACTATCATTGGAATTATTTTAGTGCTTAGTAATATTCATTTGCCTTATTTCTTCCTACTGGAATATTAAAGGAAACGGTATTATTGAAGCTTCTGACCTGAAAATGAAACATTAAATAATGTAATATCGTATTGAAAGAGTTCTAAAAAAGCTTATGTGGGAAGCAATAGGCTTTCAATGGAAATTCTACTACAGTATGTTTCCTTAAACCATAGCTGAAGGCAGAAGGGATAGACATGATCTCCAAATTTTGTGTATAAATCTGGATTTGAAATTACGGTGTGGCCTGCCTGTGGGCTGTTTTGGAGACTGTATTCCTAATAAGGATGAGCAGGTTGCATAAACAGATATTTTGGTTAAATTATGAAAAAAATATGCATGACTTGTACTTTCTTTGTATTCATGATGTGTTTTTGAGGTCTATACATCAGCACACAAATGAGTACTTTCAATATATTTTCTTTTGTGTTAGTCCTTAATAGCTTTGTTTTGCCAGAAATACCCTATAGTCTATACTGAAGAAGCCTGGGTCTTATATTCCCAACCACAGCTGTTTATTACAATTCAGAACCACAAGAGGTTAATAATGTGTGAATAGTGAGGCCTTTTTCATTGAATATTAACTATAACAGGTTTTCTACACTCTATTTTACAAGAGTTCAGGGAGGATTGGTTTAGCTACCTCACACAAAAAGTAGTGGGAGAATATTGAATTAAACAGTATTTTTTGCAAATAAAAGTCGGTGCTAGAATAATACTAGAGACATAGAGGAAATTAGTTTTTCTTTTCTCCTTTGTCTTTGTTTTCATAAGTAAATGTTTACTTAAGGTAACTATCGGACGTGGGCAGCACATGCTTAAATTGAATGTTATTGACTAATTTGTGATCTTTTCAGATTAGATAAAAGGAATGATATGCAAAGATTTTATCAAATGTCAAGAAATAAATAGCTTTCTTGTTCATTATTAATAATTTCCAAAACAAGACATTATTTCTGAATTAATAACTGTGTTTGCAATAAAAAGCTGATAACTTGGGAGCTCTGTGCTTCATTCTACCCTGAAGAAGAGTATAGGGATGCTGCCTGATTGTGTAGGAATGGGGTCAGGAAGGCCAAGGTGCAGCTGGAGCTGAGCTTGACAAGGGATGCAAAGAATAATACAAATGGCTTCTACAGGTATGTCAGCCAGAAAAGGAAGGTCAAAGAAAGCATACCCCCCGGATGAGCAAGACTGCCAAACTGGCAACAACAGACAAGGAGAAGGCTGAGGTACTCAACAAATTCTTTGCCTCAGTCTTCACTGGCAACCTCTCTTCCCACACCTCTCCAGTGGATGGACTGCAAGATGAGGACTGGGGGAGCAAAGTCCTTCCCACTGTAAGAGAAGATCAGGTTCGTGACCACCTGAGGAAACTGAACATACATAAGTCTATGGGATCTGACGAGATGCAGCCCTGAGTCCTGAGGGAATTGGCTAATGTAGCTGCCAAGCCACTCTCCATGATATCTGAAAAGTCATGGAAGTCAGGGGAAGTCCCTGGTGACTGGAAAAAGGGAAACATTGCACCCATTTTTAAAAAGGGTAGAAAGGAGGACCCTGGGAACTACCGACCTGTCAGCCTCACCTCTGTGCCTGGGAAGATCATGGAACAGATCCTCCTAGAAGCTATGCTAAAGCACATGGAGTACAGGGAGGTGATTCGAGACAGCCAGCATGGCTTCACCTAGGGCAAGTCCTGCCTGACCAGCTTGATGGCCTTCTATGATGGAGTGACTACGTCAGTGGACAAGGGAAGAGCTATGGATGTTGTCTATCTGGACTTCTGTAAGGCCTTTGATATGGTCCACCACAACATCCTTCTCTCTAAACTGGAGAGATATGGATTTGATGGGTGGACTGTTCGGTGGATGAAGAATCGGTTGGATGGTCACATCCAGAGGGTAGCGGTCAACAGCTCAATGTCCAGATGGAGTTCGGTGACAAGTGGTGTCCCTCAGGGGTCCATATTGGGACCAGTACTGTTTAATACCTACATCAATGACATAGTGGGATCAAGTGCACCCTCAGCAAATTTACACATGACACAAAGCTGAGTGGTGTGACTGACATGTCTGAGGGACAGGATGCCATCCAGAGGGACCTGGACAAGCTCAAGAAGTGGGCCCATGTGAACCTCATGAGGTTCAACGAGGCCAAGTGCAAGGTCCTGCACCTGGGTTGGGGCAACCCCCAGTATCAATACCGGTGAGAGGATGAAGGGACTGAGAGCAGCCCTGCAGAGAAAGACTTGGGGGTACTGGTGGATGAAAAGCTCAAAATGAGCCGACAATGTGTGCTTGCAGCCCAGAAGGCCAACCGTATCCTGGGCTGCAACAAAAGAAGCATGGCCAGCAGGTCGAGGGAGGTGATTCTGCCCCTCTACTCCACTCTGGTGAGACCTCACCTGGAGTACTGCATCCAGCTCTGGAGCCCTCAGCACAGGAAAGACGTGGACCTGTTGGAGCAGGTCCAGAGGGCCACAAAAATGATCAGAGGCATGATACACCTCTCCCATGAGGAAAGGCTGAGAGAGGTGGGGTTATTCAGCCTGGAGAAGAGAAGGCTCCAGAGAGACCTTATTGCAACCTTTCAGTACTTAAAGGGGGCTTATAAGAAAGATGAGGACAAACTTTTTAGCACAGCCTGTTGCAATAGGACAAGGGGTAATGGTTAAACTAAAAGAGGGAAGATTCAGACTAGATATGAGGAGGACTTTTTTTACGATGGGGGTGGTGAAACACTGGAACAGGTTGCCCAGAGAGGTGGTGGATGCCCCATCCCTGGAAACATTCAAGGCCAGGTTGGACGGGGCTCTGAGCAACCTGCTCTAGTTGAAGATGTCCCTGCTCCTTGCGGGGGGGGGGGGGGGGGGGGGTGGACTAGATGACCTGTAAAGGTCCCTTCCAACCCAAACTATTCTACGATTCTATGATTCTATGATTCACGTAAACAGGCTTAAATTAAATTGGGATTAATAGCAGAAATCAGTGTGCTAATGAAGTGAATTACAGTGTCATAGTGTTTCTTAACTGTGAAAAGTATTTAAAATGCCTGCTGTTTGTTATTTATTGCATACAATTTATAAAGGCCCTATCTTAATCCTTAGATGTATGCTTAGTCTTACATACATAAACACACTAACTTCAGTAGAACTGTATTGAAGTAAGCATCTAAATACCATTTTCTAGACTGTCTAATACAGAAACCATACTGCTTTTTTCATCTAATGAATGCAGATATAGAAACAGAAGAGATATATGATGATGTAATCTAAATTTCGAAAAGGAAGCATTTGGATCAACATTTTCTATTATTACATTCACACTGCCAGAACAAGACTGTATTTTACAGCATTCTGATTCCTTTTTTTTAACTGGATTTCACTTATTTTCAAAAGGTTGAGTCTTTAAATGTATGAAAATATTCAAAATATTTTTTACAAATCTACAGCTGACATTCTGATCCTCTTTTCCATTGACAGTCATTATAATCTTAAAAAAAATTAAAAGAAACATGCTCTTTTGTATGTTTTTAAAGCAAATTACAAACCAGACATTTTATGCTCTTACTGCTGGATTATGGGTTACAAACTGCCAAGAAATGTTTTGGGTATGTCAAGAAGCTCTTTCCTGGATTCCCTGAAACAGAAAGAAGTTAGTGCCATCTATAGACAGAATTTAATATTGAAAAATAATCGGAAAAATAATGCAGGCTCATCAACCCAATCATATCAAACAAAGCAAAGGTCATTCTACAATATAAAAATTAACAGAAAAATGCCTGAGATCTGCTCATTCTTTCCCAGTTTTTCTAATAAACAATTTAACACAAATGAAGATTTAACCTATAACAGAGCAATTTAACATTCCTTTCAGTAATCCTGTGAAATCATTTTAGTACACCCTTGTTTAAAGTCACCCAGCAGTGGTCATTGGTTTAATACACAGCATAATAAACACCATTACTGAGTCATTTCACTTTGTTTCACTTCTCAACTGAGCTGCTTTCAATAGTTATTATAATGACTATCACCACTGGCAAATTTAATCTTGCAAAGCTTAAGCACCTAAGTCACTTTAATTAGGTGAATAAGCCAATTAACTTCAGAAGTTATTCACATGTTTTGTCTTGCAGGAACATGCTCATAGATTATAAAATTGTCTGTTGTATACATCTTGTTTCCTTTAACTGCAAAGCTTCTGTCCTGGTTTACCATGAGACTTAAAAATCATATAAATTTAATGTAAAAACAGTATTACAAAATAAATAAAAAGGTATGCTGGTAGCTAAAAATCCACATAAGTACCTGATGAGAATTAGAAAATTACCAGCAGAGTGGTACTTTGTAAACCTTATTAAATACCCTAATCTGTGTTTTAGGTGGTCTAAATGCATCAATCTGTCTTCTCTTAGTTTTCATCTCAGTAAAAAAGTTTGCAAGTCCAATCCAGCTTTCCAAGAAACACCCTTTTGGCTTCTTAATTAAATTAGGTTTCAAATCAAAAACAATGCCACAGTGCCAGAAATAAAACTGGGATACAATTTGTTGAAGTTATATAGAGGAAAAACCACTGCTGTTATTGACCTTAAAGAATCAATATTGTCATTATTGTCAAAGGGCCAGCCCCTCCAAGCCCTTTTGGGCAACTTCCTTTCATTAAATCTCTATTTCTATCCTGAAAGTGAAAAGGAGCATGGGGCTGCAAACACCCGGTAGAGGATTCTGCGCTCGTGTCAGAGATGTGCAGAGCAGCAACAGGGCAAGCAGGAACCCAGCATGCAAAATGTTCTGTGGTGTTTGGAAAGCAATAACTGCAAGCTCCTTAACTGCGTAAAATACATCACACGAAATATCTAAATGGCTTGTTTGGACTTGAAAGGCTAGCAGATTCAGTCAGAAAACTGCATGTTTTAAGTGGAAAAATCAAATATCTTGAAGTAATAAAAAATAGACACTTTTTAAAAAGTTACCATATAATTGACATTACTATGCCAAAGTTGTATGGTACTGCTGAATTAACTTTGGCACCTTCAGAGGGCATGGCTGTATATTAGTGCATTCAAATCTATAGGTGGTTTCTTAGCAGCATTCCAATATTGCATTGAATACACACATCCATACACATACAGATATAAATATACATAAAATGTCAGAAATAAAATTGCTTTGAAATGTCTGCATTTTTTCTGCCATAACAAAAATGAGCATGCTAGTAAAATATAAAGCATTACAGCAGACATTGAAATTCTTCAGTAGACGCAAAATAATTTCACAAAGAGTTTTCTTTCTGTCCAGTTCAGCACAATTGCAACTTGTGGTAAAGAGTTTCTAAAAGGAATTAGGTTGCTTGAATTTGTTTGAATGTCAAGCTTATATATTCTCTCTCTCTCTCCCCTTCCATTTCTTCCAAGTGCTTAGACAAATTTCATTCTTTACTAACATAACCCAAAGGCAGATTTTTCTAGAAAAGTTCTAGGCTTTGAATTTTCTTCATCTTATGCTAGTCAAAGAAAATGTCATACTATGTCCTTGGATGTTAGCAAAGGCACGTGCTGCAGAGCCATACATCTATTGTGACAAAGCTCAACAAGTCACAGATTAGCAGAAAAGGATGAATAAGGAAGTAACTACAGGTAAATCGAAAGGTAGCGCCAAAAAGAAACAGAATCTCCTGAGAATCTGATGATTTTATTTAATATTTTGTCCACAGTTTTTATGATGTTCACCTGCATCTGCACCTTCCTTTTGGTAAACTCATGAGCAACCTTTATTTTCCAGCTGCTTCAGCAAATATATCTTAAAGAAGCCAGTGCACTTGAAATGAAGAGGCCTAGGTGGAATTTGGGGCAGCCTGATAAGCAAATTAAAACAATGGAAAACATGCGATACATTTGTTGATTCCAGACAAAGAAATGTCTGTTTTACCCCTCACTCAGCAGCTCTGTTTAAGGAAAATTTAGAAAAAATAACAGAAGTCCTGGGGCTTTTACAACCCTTCTTGCCTCAGAATAATAAATCAAAAGATAAGCCAAATACTACCTGGATGGTTTAGACAACTGGTTCTATACATTTCATTTGCCTCTCCTTTATTCAAGCCTGGGAAATTCGCAGATAAAGAATCTTTGTCAAAGAAATTTCACATATTTTCGTCAGATCTGAAAAACTGAAACTGATATAAGTTACTTCCACCCCTTTCTTTTTCATGTACAGCATTGATTCCCAGTGAGAGTACTGCTCACCAACGTTTACCTTCATTTCCTTTCAAATTAAAAATGATAAATAGATAACTTTTCAGTATGATTTTTTAAAAAAATATTATCATTACTCTTAATTATTTATTTAGAAAGAAATTATCAAGTTACATGTATGTGGGATCTGGAAGAAAAGGAAGAATGTGGGGCTTATCAGTTTTTAAATGGCTCAATTAAGTAAAATTACAGCTTGACTTCAGGCTGCTTTATGAAGTCTAAAAACAAGGAACTGAAGACCATGATCCAACGCTTGTTGGGGCTAATAAGAGTCTTTTCATTACCACTTTGGGCATGGGATCAGGCCACAAAATGTCACGTGTTTCTTATGTACAGTTCTAAAGTGAGTCAGTAAGAAAAAAATCTAGTTTTCTCATATTTAGGAGGCCTTTTCTAAGAACACAGTCACTTGGAACACAATGAATAGCAGGAGAGCCAAGAAGAACACAGAAGAGGGTAAATCTCAAATGAACTAGCTTCTGGATGAGAGTTATGAAAAAACATTCAGAAAAACAAAGCAGTAAAAATTTTTCAACCATAGTTCAAATATATTATAAATTACAATTGACTTCATATTTTTTTAAATAGAGTTGTAACAAACAGACCACCCAACACCTTATTGGCAATTGGGCCATCAAAGATAAACATTAAGATAATTCAGTAATGTATACCTATAATAAATATGATCATGGGACAAAGATTTTCTTTCAGCACCACTTGAATTACATTAATTATGTTTGAATATTTCCCCGTAAACTATTTGCAGACCAGTAGAGCCAAAGCTTGTACCCTCCTAAACAATATGCTTTATAGCATATCTCTTGCCCTATAAAACCAATTTCAGATCTATTTGGATATGTATATGTATAAGTAATAATGTTAAACGAGGGGAAAAAATAATTTGATTAAGATATCAAAAAATAGGAAACTCATTCAGTGAAGAAATTGAATATACCCAAAATTTCAGTGTTTTAGGGGAGTTAGAGGAAAGGGCTTTTTCTAAAGGAAAAACTGAACCAATTTTGAAAGGCTCAAATATTTCTCTGCTGTGGTCTGGAGTTCTTGCAATATAAGTTTATTGACTCTTGTGCTGTTTTGAATTTGTATGAGGCCATTTATATCATTTATGAAATTTCATATATTACTGTGAAGCACATAATGTGGTTATGTAAAATGTGTTTTAGTTGCCAAGGAAAATAGAGTAGAAAAAAACCCAAAAAACCTTGGTGTCTTTGGGAGATTTTAGTATGCACTGAGCTTTAGAGGATGAATACGAAGCCAAATCCAACCTGAATGCTTTGGGTTTGCCCTGAGGCCTAGAAAGAACTTTTTTTCTTTATGTACTCTGCTTCCACTTGGAGATAGATGCTTATAGAATATTGAGAAGCTATATAAAAAAAGAAAAAGTCATCAACCACAGTCTTGTCCTACTTCAAAAAACACAAACTAGTTATTTTTACTGTCAATCTATGAAAACTTTGGTTCCTTCTTACTGGAAAGCAAAGGAATTGATAGAGAGAACATGTGAAATAATGTACTACTGGATATATACTTTCCCATGGAAATGGATTCAGTCAGTCTTCTTTTACAGCAAATGCTGTAGACTTACTCAAGACGAAAATACCCTACTTTCAGGCTCTGTAAAGTCATGTAAAGGGAAGTTTGAGAGAATTTGAAAAGCCAAAGTGATGGAGAGAGATTAAGGATTATTCTGTGTTCATTATGTGAAAGAGCTTTGCTGGAGTTGCAGGAAGGAAAGCGAATCTGTCTGGAGGTATTATAGTATCTAGAGGTAAATTGGATGTTAACTGGGTCAAACTCCACACCGCTGTAATTCTGCCGTAGGAGAATTCAGGCCAGTGTGTCAGTGCAGCAGTGACTCGAAGTGACTGATTCTTTCACCCATACCAGAGAACAGCAGCTCACCTGGGGGGCACAAGAAATGAGACCCTACAAAGAAATTTTCTGATCAGCTCACTTGAAAATGAAAAAAATGGAATAGCTAATCAATTTCCAACACAAACAATTAAAATACTGTTCAGTGTTGTAGAACTCTGTGAGAAGGAAACCATCTTCAGGAAGGCTAATAATTACTGATGCTGCTCATAAAAGTACAGCTAGAGTAGTAATTAATTTCTCAGTTTAAATATGAAAAAATAGTCCATGTGATGACTAATAGTAGGAGAGGACATTTTTCAAGACAGAATATAAAACATCAATACTTTTCAGACAAAATGTTGTGCTCAGGGGCTTATTAAAGTGAGTGGAAATCACTCTTTTTCTACTTTTATTATATAAACATATTGCATTTTTATAATAGAATTGTTTTGATGTGCAGTCGCCAGCATTGAACCTCCCAAAGATTGCTTCCCATTTGCTCTTCTTCATAATACACCACAAAATGGTTTGTTTTAAAGATCAGCCATGTTCTGGACAGTGCATAGCCCTACCATTCAGAAGGGCACAGTCTGCAGCACTGGCAGGGCCAAACCCAGGACCGACGGAAAGTTCTCGGCCAAGTTTACTAGTGGTAAATACTCCACTGGGTTTGGCTGCTGAACTCAGTTCCGCTGATGGAAATTGAGAATAATCCTACCAAAGATAATCTTTTGTAATGCAATGTTATCAAACCAAAGTGGATTCATAATTGCTTTGGAGAAGCCATCTCATTAGGGAAAAAGATGAGAGGGACTCAATTAGCTGTAATGTCTTCTGTTATCACAAGACAGTAATTTTTTCCCAGGAAAAAATGGAAGGAAAATGGAACATGATAAACAATTTAGGGCCAAGTCAAAAGATGAATAATCTGTTTGCAAGTCATGTAATTACTGGTTTGAAGTTATCATTAAGTTCAAGATTGTGAATTAAACAGAGAAAGAGGGGTGTCCTTTAAATGATTAATTATAGCTAGTTTAGACAACCGAGTATCTGTATCAAATGATTTACCAAATTTCTAGAGTGTTGAAGAGAGACTGAAGACAAAATCCATAGTCTTATACACAAACACTGTACTGCAACATTGGACGAGAGATGGGTCAATCTGATTAATGCCAGTTAACTAAAGGCAAATCTCACTATACATAAAAGGTTGCAACTTTCTGTCTAGCACTTTGAAGGATTAACAATACTGTACTCTGAACGATTTTGATTCTACTCTGAGAATAAAACCAAACATGTTAAAACTTAGCGCTCTAAGCCTTGATAACCAAACCCATATTTTTTTACTCACATGCTATCGGGGTTGATTATTAAAAATACTGAGCTCTGTAGCTCATGTGGAAAACCAACAGAAGGCAGAGTTGCTCTCTATTTCTGAAAGTAAGTTTTATTTAGTAATCATTTAGGGATCCGCTTTGACACTCAAATACAGACACTTAGGCTGTATTGACTGCATCATTCTCATATAAAAGGGAATTCACCATGTATTTCAATGAACCTGACCTATATATCTACCTGAGTGAAGACAGGGACACTCCCTTTTGCATCTCAAATACCAGATGAATTCTTGAAGCAGCAGGACCAACGCAATTTCCCCCTCCTCTCTTCTCAGCAGTCTCTTAGCTATTTTGTCCCTCCCTGTTCTGCTCCAGGCACTCAGCTATTTTGTTTATGGCTGCAGCAGTCCCTGGCTGTCTTGCTTTACACTAGTAAGTGCCTTGTCTGGTTTATATATATTTTCAATGCTCCTAAAAAACTTGATGAAGGACAGATAGCAAAAGAGGCCAGACCACCAGTCACTGTAAATGGGATAGCTCTGTGGATTCAGCGAATTAAAACCAAACTGTACTGATTCACAAAATATGTTTTTCGTGCTGGGACACTGTGCTTTGAAATTCTGTTGTGGCTGCACAGACTCTCCATTTTCTGGATGTCTGTTTAAAAAGCAGACATTTCTGTTTGCTGTGCATATTCATTTCAATATGTATTTGAAGCCAAAGAGATCATCTGGATCCACAAATAAAATGCCTGCAGTCATTCATGCCCACTCACAAATACTATTGGGGTGACCAGAGGTGGAACCTATAATTTAGCTGTCAGGTTTTGTTAATGGGTCCATAAAGTAAAAATTATAGGCTGACAGCATCCTCTGTTGGGAAACTTGCCATTGAGATATTCTGAGGTCTCTTAAATAAAAACTGTCTGAGTGAGAAAATTGCTTTTAATATGGTTGGGTGCTTTAGGGTAGCTAGATTTCTTCTCATTCCCAAATACTCTACACTGGTCTTGAAGGGCGAATGCATATATTAATATCCTGTCTCCCAAGGAGATGTGTAAATTTTTTTTTGGAGAAAAATGGTAAACACAGACACCATTTACATAGGGATCTTATTGATTCACCATCATGAGGAATCTTGACATGAAACTTTTTTTCTTCCCAGAAGATATGCTGTACTTTGGCTCTGGTTATGGTCCTGAAGAGGGACGTACCTGGTACATCATAGAGGCAGTGCTATGGAAAAGGTCACTAAAATCCTTCCTATCCTTAAAAATCTACCAAAATGCGCTTTACACCAAAACAAATATTTCCTAAGAAATACTGTTGGGTTGCAGCAGCATGGTCCAAAGCTGCCACCCTGCAGGGCCAGACGGGGACGCACTGCTGAGGGAGCGCTCGCCGCTGTTGGGGGAAGCAAAAGAAGTTTCCTCTTGTAGTAGAGGAGCTCATGGGCTTCCTGCCTTCTGCCCTCTGATAAAAGAAAAAGAGAGAGAAAAAGGCTGTCCTAATAGAAATATTAGGCATATTTACACAAACCTTTACATTTACAGCTACCCATAACTCTACTTAAAAATTCTCCTTCTATGTGTCATTAGGAACATTTTGTTGTATCTGAGGGCAGAAAACATGTAAATTATCAAAAGTGATACTTTTTTTTTCCCAAACTTAAATGAGGAGGATAGAGGGAGAGAGAATTTAAACCCATGAGGTTCAGTGCTGTGAAGTGCTAAAGATTTGCAGTTAATAACTGAGACTCAAGTCTCTGGCAGTAAACCCTTCTGTGTGCTCTCAGGAGTAAGATACGGGGCCTGTAGGGCATGGAAGAGCTCTGAACATGGAAAGAACATGGGCACTATGATGGGCTAAATTCCTATGGTCTTTAAAGCCTGTAGTTACAATCTCATCTTTATGTAAACTGAAGTCAAGGGCAAGAATATTGTTCGATCGATTTTTATGTCTACCACCTCTTTTCTGAACAACCCTGGGCTTCTTCTAAGTTTCAAAATCAAATAAAAGATCCCACACACGATGAGTGCTACAATGACCTCTCTGCAGATGCAAATAACCTCCTCAAAGCTACAGCAGTCAGAGGGACAGGGCTGTAATAAATACCTTGTATTATTATTACACCCTTCTTTTCTCATTCATCTTCAAATGTTCTGCTTTTCCATTTTCCTCCTTTTCTTTTGCATTCTTCAATTCCCAGTTCTCCTTTTTCTCCAGCTATCTGCTCTTTCTCTGTAGTTCTTATGTACATGAGAATCTACATCACTGTTCACAGTAAAACAGGGAAAACAAAGAGTTGCAAGCAACGTACCCTTCGGAAGCATGCTCACCTGGGGCCATTGAGGGATATAAAAGCTTTATATATTACTTAGAGGTATTTAAGTATCTAAATACTTACCACAACAGAAGTCTACATGGTTTATTCATACACAGATTTTTCTAGGCAGCTCACTTTAACTAGTATCCAAACCACCCACAACTATGCAGCAAAACTCCACATCATTGTATAAACAAGTGCTCCATGAAAAGCAATTTCTCCATGATTCCTCAGGGCTTTGTGGGTTTTTCATTATTTATTTATTTAAATGGCTTAGCAAATGTACTCAGATGCCACAGCGATAGGCAAGATATAAGAAGCAAAGTAGAATGTATACTGGAGAAAATAGAACAGTTTAAGATCAGATTCAATTAATTAGCTATGGATCGTTCTCTTCTCTCCATTTTATCCAGACTGGAATATATGATCGAACAGAAGCAGTTACGTGGAAGAAAATTCTTTCTGGACTGCAGGCAGAAGGAAAAAGGACAGCAAACTGCTTTCTCTATTTACTTTTGGGGGTTTGACAGTTCTTTACATATACTCCTTTAAACTTTCACCCAGAGCGTCTCCGACTTGGTCAGTTTTTCCTGATGGCTGGGGGGATCTTTCAAGAGCAAAACAGGAGAGAAAACACATTTAATGCGATCCCACAAGCTTAGCAAAAGGTAGGAATTCCATACTATACTGCTTTTTAAGTGTTTAATCTTAAAATTTGCAAGATTTCAGGTTGATAATGCCTGTCTTTCTGACAACTTCCCCTGAATTTTCTTAAAATCTTCTTAAAATACACCCTTAGAAAACTGGGGTTGTTTATCCAAATTGGAAAGCGAAACCGAATACAACCACAGAAAAATAAAGCCTGCACGTTTACTCATAGCAATTAGAAAAAATAGTGGAGACAAATAAGCGAATTATATAGAATTTGAGACCAGCCCTTTAAGAAAAATAATGATAGTGACTTATTGATTCTTAATCTCTTATACCTCATTTTCTGTCCCCTAAATGCCAACTTTGCAGTGAATAGGAGGATTTTATAGCCGCTCTTGCTTCTGTGTTGGACTGCTCAGGTCTTGGCAACTGAGATAGCTCTGCTTTTAATTCACTGGAAGGCATATCCTCAGTATCTGAATGTGATTGATCACACCGAGGTTCAAAGAAAACACAGCTAAGCAGGGGTAAGCTACACCCCACTTAACCAAAAGCCCTAGAGTTTAAAGCACTCACCTGCTCTGTGGACACCAGCTCCAATCACTGCACCACACATGGGCTTTGAACCCATTAGTTGTAAGACAGAGCGCTCCACAAGTTCCAAATTACCCATACAAACACAGAAGAAAAAGTTCACGAGGGGAGCATTATGGAGCTAAGTCTTGCTCTGAGCTGCTGCCTATCTACTAACCACACACCTAAATGCACCAGTCCATACCTAGATGTATAAATGGGACCATATTCTGCTCAAAATTCATCCCACTGCCAACATGGTTGTCTAAACCTTTGGTCAAGAGCTATCAAGATTTACCCATTTCTTGTTAGCTGTAGGAGTCCTGCACAGGCAAAGGAGAAGACTGACTGTGGGCATGCCTAAGACCAAGGCTTGTGTGGCCAGGTGAGTCTAAACCAAAAAGTTCTCATATGAGCATCAAGGGTCTTTCACAACTAGGGAAGCACCAAGATGTTTCACACCTATCTTGGCCTGGAGGTTGGTGAATTGTCTGAGCAAAGAGGCAAGTGAGATTTGTTTGTCTGCCTGGGGCCATTTAGATTAGGCTGGAGTAGGCACCAGGAGAAACTAGACAGAGATGGGTTGGAAGAGTGTGTCACTTAAAGAAGTCCTGAAGAAAGATGGGGACTAGGCATGCTAATTCAGACCAGCAAGGATTGCATTGGGGAATGGACAAGCAGGCAGCACATGAATGAAAAAGATGGAGCAGAAATGAAGTGGGTTTCTACAGCAAGCCATCATGCACACTCTCTAGGAGCTGACTTCTAGGATATCTACAGCCTCAAGGCCTTAGGGAAACTAATAGTCGTTCTCTTGAAGTATTTAAAACAGCCTGTCTGGTACAACTCAGCCCTGAGGCTCAAAACCAACCCTTTTAATTGGCTGGGAGCTAGAGGCAATGGATGGTGTATGGAGATCACAAAGCTTTCTCCTTCCTCCTGCAGTGACTCTGCTGGCTTCACAAGCAGGTGCATCTACAGAACAGGAGGTGGCCCCACTGGTCATTGACACCTGTAATTCCCCACTCACTGCGAGGCTGCTTTTCACGCCTGCTGTAGGTGGGGGGATGCCACCATCAGCAGCACTTCTTCCTCAGGAGAAAGATGAGGAGAGAGCTGTGGTGGTGGAGGAAGGAGAATAACCTAAACAGAAAGACTACGACAGTCTCCACCATATCCCATCACCCAGGGGTTTAGGATACGCTCAGCATCCTAAACCCACCAACATGGGCTGTGAATGTCATTCATGAGGAGAGAGATAACTTGAAGATGGGCTTTATCACTCTGAAGCAAAATCTCCTTACAAATCGGTGACAAGGCCAGGAATGAGGTATGAGCTAGCCCCATTCTTATTCCTGGTGCTTGAGTCAAAAGCTTGCCTCCCCATCTTCCTGTTTCCTTCAGCGGACAATCAGTCTGGAAGAATCATTTACTGAGCAGAGATTAAAAAATGAAGTAACAAATCACATTTCTGCCACAATCCTGGCATTTGACTTAATCTGTGGTTTTAGCTAAATCACAAATTCCAAGTGCCTCAGCTTTATCCACCTATGAAATGGGGATAGCACTAGTTTAACGACTGTGAAGCACTTCGAAAAGCAGTGAACAAAATATGCAAAATAAGCCTAATTTTTTTCTTTCTTAGCCTTTACAGTCAAGAGAATAATTCACAATGAATAATTTATGCAGTGACATGAACTCCTTTCCCTTTGAATGTTATTCACCCACAATGTATAAGGTTTTTTTCTGAGTTACTTGTTATTCTACACTGGTTAAATAATTCCCATAAATATTTATTGGTTTATGGGCTGTTCATGAAAAGTTTATTCAGAATATTTATTACATGAAATATAATGAATTGCTTATTTTTGGTGTATCCAGTCTCTGCTGCCTGACTAGATTCGTGCAATTTGTTGAATCAGGTCTTTTATGCAAATTATTTTTCTTATACATCAATTATATTTTCTGTATATACTCCTGCTTATGTATGTTTGAGAACATCCCTAGCCATCAACTCGTTCACTGGAAAACAAATTTAGTTTTTAAATCACAAATGCAGGTAAAGAAAATTCAATATTTTAGTTAAGGTAGGAACATCCATTTGCATCTGATCTTACAGTATCTTATTCTTCATGTACAGAAAATGAACACAAAGTTAAAAAATATTCGGGGTGTTTTTTTAATTTAAATTAAATTACCATTAACTTCTTTCACGTACAAGTAATTTAACATGATTAAAGAGAATACTCTGTGGATTTACGTTTTCCAAATGGATTAGAAATAGATCTCTTGGAATTCATCAGGTATAAGAATGAAGCTGTAAAACAGTAATTTAAGTAAATGCAAGGAATACCAAGAGGATTAAAATGAGATCTCTAAGGCCAATAACATTGCAGTGTAGATTTTATTGTAACATTAAATCTTTTGAAATATTTACAGAGAAGAAATATTCTTTAGCTCTGAGACAAATTATAGAACACAGAAGTTTGAGCAAGCTATGATTTACATTTTCACTTACCTGAGGGAATCATTAATTGCTAGAAACGGTTCATTATTTAAGAGGTCTTCAAGTAAAATTATGAGAAAGAGGGAAAATTTCTGGGTGACAAACAAAGCCTGTTTTAAATATAGCTTTGTATTTCTGTTGTTGTTTTCTAAAAAAACTGTAATCATATTTCAATGATAAATTAAATGCATTAAAATATTTTTATGTTGCTGTTTCATCTTAGTGTAAAACTATGGAATAGCCAGCAAAGTAATTAACTGTAAGGACATTTATATTTTTAATGCTCACAGTGTTCTGTAGAACTTTTTATTTTCTTTAAAAACATTTTTAAACAAATCAAGGCTCATGGGTCATAATCTCCAGAGTATCATCTTTCTGCATAGCTGCTTTTCCCACATCAACACAGTCCTTTGAGGACAAATTTTATTTTTAAATATTGAAAATCTCAGTTAGCATCTTTCAGGGTGATGGGCAAACGAATAAGCTCCTTGGAGTCTTACTCTAAAGCATTTCTATGCCTGTCAGCCTCAGTGCCTTTCCATCCTCTCCCTCCACAACAAGCCACCGACCTTGTAACTGCTACGTTTGTACACACACAGAACTTCACACACAAACATGGAATTTCTGCTATGGGAAACTACCAAGTATCAGGGGATGAAACCTATGTTAGTCTGATAGCTGTTACTCTTAAAAATATTTGACTGAATATGTAAATTACTGTAAGAAAATAGTTTTTCCCTGATAAATTTTAGACTCAGCTATGGTTGGGTTAGACCTTACAGTAATTGTACTGTCAAGGATATTGGATGCTAATTTAATCTAGTATAAAGAAAGCTCCAAACATAACCTTCTCATTTCAAATGTTCATAACTTTTATCTAATATATTATCTCAGAGTAAAATTAGTTTTCTCATCTCTCCAATTAAATCTTAAACAAATCTGCATTCTCAGGCATATTTTTAAAATGAAAAAAAGATAAAAGACTCTTAACAGAAAGTATGGTTATGGATAAAGATCCAAATCTAACCTGTCCCACTAATTCTAAAATATACCAGACTTGAAAGGCATGTTCTCTTGAATATTTTCTGCTTCTTTATATTCACTGACACAAGGGTACTCTTTAGAGAGATGATATTTCCTGAGGCATAGTAAGTGCTGGCAAGCTCAAAAAAAGCAATGACTACAGAAAACACATATACTGATTGTTTTAGACAATAACATGATCATGCATGGTCTAATCTTTCTGCACTCTCATCCTCCTAAACAAAGCAACATGGGCTAAAAAAATCACTAGAAAATATAGAAACAAAATCTGCCACAGACATCTCAATAGCTATGCATTTACGGACTATTTCACCCACAGAAAAACAAAGAGTGGGATTTTCAAAAAGTTCCTAAATGTAGCATTGACTTAACTCTGAGCCTACTGAAATAGTGTGTAAAGGCCACTGACTTTGAAAACTACTGCCCTGCTGTCTGTAGTGACTATGCCTACAGGTCGTCCCTATATGTATAAATCAGAAAATCACATTTTAGCACCATGCAATGTTTTCTTTCTATTTGAGGTACAGCTCATAGGTACCAAACAGTTAGAAGACACTACATCATGAAAGTACGTCCTGGTACTATGATTACCTTATGAAATAATTGCATCACAGTAAGCAAAAAGCGTTTTCCCTGAGTTCAGTCGCCTCTGTGTTTAAAAACAAAGCTAGTAAATCCAGCTGTATCTGTCAGTTCGGAGAGCAGTCAATACATGGTAGTTGTACCTAGAGCATGAGACAGTGATGGATAAATAGCCTGCTGTGGATGATTTTAGAAAAAAAAAAATAAACCTTTAAGAGGGTTTACAAGGCTCAGAAGGTTTTGGATTTTAGAAGCACAAAAATCTTCCCAGCTGCACTCAGTGGAATTCCACAGCTCCTCCTGCTGCTCACAGCGATACATTATTTAACACATGCAGGAAAGAAGCTTCTTGCAAAAAGCAGGTTTTTACACACCAGATGCACCGTTTCCTCGCATGTATTCTTCCTTAGATTACCACAGAGAGCTTCTCACAATAGGCAAGGAATGACAGCATTGTCAAATTGAAAAGACTTTGCAGAGAGGTTATTTGGCTGATCTCAGATTTCTCCACCACTTTCCGTTCCCCAGTACATTCAAGCTTTTTATTTTTGGCTTCAGGGTGCCTATACGTGGGTGCTCTTTCTATTCTTAATGACTGTGCTCTTCTGTATTTTCTG
Organism: Mycteria americana; assembly: GCF_035582795.1. Lineage (NCBI taxonomy): Eukaryota > Metazoa > Chordata > Aves > Ciconiiformes > Ciconiidae > Mycteria > Mycteria americana. The sequence continues at coordinate 16,581,363 of NC_134368.1, forward strand.
TGTTCCCTTCGCCTCTCCTTTTTCAGGGCACCCATTCTAACCTCCTTCCTTCCCACCCTGTTGGGACTTACTTTGGGTTGAGCAGCACTTCTGATTTACAGTCCTGACTTTTTTGCCTTTGCAAACCCTCCCAAAGTTGATTTTCTTACTAGTCAACTGCTCTTCTCCCTCATCGTATTTAATGGGCAATTATTTTTTTTTTAATTCAGTCAGCTCTCAACTGGATATTAGCCGGTTATGAGAGAACTTAAATATTTAAAAACCAAACCCCTTGATAATAAAAGACACATACAAGTTTGGCCGTGTGCCTTTACCTTCAAAAATGTAGTAAACAGACTTTTGCAGACAGCTCCTTTAAAGAGCAACAGGAGCCTGGCATGTGACACGGACCCTGTCAAGCTCTTCAGGGCACCGTGTGGCAGCAGGAAAACTCAGGAACCGTGAACCACAGCCTGGATAATCCACCCCAAGCTGCAAGGGATTAGGCCATGGACTGTTCAGGCCACGGATCTAGTTGATAGAAGCTGTTTTTCAAAGTACTGGGCACATATGGAAACAAGGCACTAATGAGCAACCATGAAGAAACAGAAAGGTTGGATTCTTGGGAATGTGGTGGGAAAATTAGTGGATGCATCTGATTTGCTCCTCAAAAGGGAAAAACAAAAAGAAAACCATTTATCAGCAATGCAGATTTCATTACTTAAAAAACCAAACCAAAGCAATATTTTAAAGCAAGGGACTGAATCAACATGTATATATAATTTACCGCATTGCATTACTGTAGTGTTTTAGCCAATAGCAACTAGAACTGGGCAAATATCAAATTAAGTCTGAACTGCATTTCAGTGCAGCCATGTTTGTGCCATTTCTGTAAGACCAGTTCTGGGCAGAGGCAGAGCAGTTTAAATCCTGGGGTTTACTTCTGGGCCAGACCTGCTCTGTCTGCCTCTGCCACCACTGGGAATACGAGCTAGCTGGGGAGGGCACAGGGGAAGACAGAGGAAGAAAAAGTGCAGCCCTCATCCACAGGCAGTGGTTCGAAAGAGTCCACACCTGCTTGATGAGGATGGTGAGGAAAGCAGTGGCATAGGGCCCATAAGCTGGAGATACACTCTGGCACCTTGGTGGGTGGTAGGTGTACATCAGCGCACTCTTGTCCATCACGGGGTGAAGAAGGGATGGTTGGACTCACTGGTGGGCAAGAAGGAAGGAAAAAAAGGAAGTTATTCCAACAAAAGTTACAACCCCCAACTTCCAAGAGCCCAGGGCCATCCTCCAACTCCACCTCTGCTAATTCTTCCCAGACCATGTTCCCATCCACCCTTCCCATCCCCCTACCATCTTCTGCTGAGATCTCACTGTGCTGCAACACTGAGTTTTCCTTTCATGGTACTTTTTCCTCTTCTTGGCCATAACCAAATTCATGTTTGCTTACAGCACAGAAATGGCTTGATCCAGCTTTTGTCTAGCCACAGAAATGAACTACCAACCTCTGCTAGTTCCCAAATATTACTATAGCGAGTACTGTAAGAAAACCTAGGGAGACCAGACATAGATGGCTCACGCAGTACAAACCACCTAATTCCTGAGCAACATGAGGAGCTGGGTAAGCAGTATCCCTGGTCAGCACCTCCTCATTTCTAAGCTGAAAAGCTACTTGTGGTAAGGAGCCATTCCTTTTTTTTAATTTTTGGCTTTTATCTTAAGCCCAAGCTTTCATCACCTTTTTTCAGCTACAGCCTCTGGATTTCCAACTCTGTGGCTGTAAAACAGATATGAAACAGAATATTGGAGACAAGCTACCAAAATGGCAGCCCTTGATACCCAGCATTCCCTAGAGTTATAACAGAAGCTATATGCACTGCTAGCTTTTTAGTAAGAATTTTTTTTTTTAATATAGAGGAAAGTTCTAGAGAGAAAATAGAGGGAAAAGCCAGACTGACTGGTGACTTCGCAGTTTCTTATTGCTGGTAAACTACGCATATTCTGAAATCCAACAGGTTAAATCAGAGCAATAGGTACTGTTAAGGGTCAATGATTAATGGTGGATCTTTTGTGTAAGTAAATGGTGATAAAAATTAATGGACTCACAGGCAGCTTCTTGAATCAAGCCTTCATGACTGTCAACACCAGTCATACGGAGCATTACCACATTCCTAGATTATTTTAAAGGGACAAAAACATAGAAAACTTTATGGGAAGCAAGCACAGTTTCCCTCAAGCTCTACTATTTTAATTTTTTCAGAGAGGATCAAAGTGGTTCGCACCTCTTTGCAAGAGGTGACAACAAGAGCTATTCCTGACAACAAATTGCATGTGCACTTGGGTTCTTGGAGAGAGGAACCCATGCTGCTGTCTCTCACATGTGAAATCAAGCATGTAAGCCTTGGTTGGGTAGCAATCAGGAAGGAGGGCAGAACCTCACAAATTGGCAAGTGATATTTCATTAGTGCAAAATAATTGTTTCTACTCCATAGTGGCTTCAGTGGAAGTTGCACTGCTCTTAATGATGGCAAAGTTTTGTCCCGGGTAGGTACCTTTCACCTAAACACAGCACATGGATTTGAAGCAATTCCTGCAAAAAAAGCTGAATGTGGAGTACAGTATGTCAGAACCTAGTGGGTAGAGTTTGTGGAAATTTCTTCAATGTCAAAGTTTCAGGAAGAAAACACATACTCTGAAACATTCACTCAAACAGGCCTTTCCAGCTCATTTCACCTACAACTTTTTTTCCTTCCACAAGTCAAAATATTCTTTCATTGTAAGAAATTTATGCTACTTCACTTGCCTTAAAACACAGCTGGTGTGACCTGAGACATGTCACAACACAGTGTTGTGCCATATTCCTGGGTTGGGCTTTTTTCCTCTTCCATGAACATGAGACAGGCAGCTCATTCCAGCATGAAACCAGTTGACTCAGACCACAGCTGGGAGCTGGACCACACAGACACACAAACTCCCCAGAATTTTTTTGTTCTGTACATCACCCTGTAAAATAATAAGGCCAAAGCCACACCATAATCCCTAACTCCCCATTATTCTTTATTTCCCTTTCTTTTAGGTGCAGGCAGAGATCAACTGTTTTCTATACATTGTTCAACTGCAATGTTCTCCATATACTGTAGTCTTGCAAGTCACCACATAGTCAAAGGGTAAAAGGGATCCATTTGCCAGCTTTCCCCACAATGAGGAGTATTCAAAACAAAACAAAAAAGGCTTTGTAAGCCAAAAAGAAATTATCACTTTAAGGATATTAAAAATTTTCAAGATGTTTTGCCATTTTACAATTTGTTTGGTTTCAAACTGAGTCCCATTATTCACAGAAATATTTACTAGACTTTTCTGTCTGGAATATGCATAGTTTGTCTTCTAAAAGATCACCAATCACACAACTTTATTTCTTATATGTAAAGAAAATATTCCAAGGGTGTTATTTCCCTAAAAAGTCAATGGAAGTTCTTCTAATTCACCCGTGACAGCAATAATGAAATGAGTAATAGACACTTATCTAATACAATGTATTAATTTTTTGTCATGTGCCTAAAGGAAATTTGGGGCATGAAGGTTCCTATGTGTTTGTAAAATGGAGCACTAAGTTTATGTATAGCTTTAATATTCTTTTCTTTCATTAGTTTATGATAAACTAAAGTTGAAAATGCCACAAGAAGAAGAAGAAACTAATCTACCCCAACAGGCAGTGTCTACATGATTGCAAATGCTAATCTAAACCCAAGATGAAACAGGAATGTTTTCTAAATATTTGCATCAAATGCCTTTTTAGCAAGGAGAATGATCATCTGATATTATCCTCACCTATTTCGACACATTTAGTTCTCCAGTAATTTTGATTATAGTAGTCCTTCTTCATCTGTAGAGAGCCTGTTTGACACGGGTAATCACTCTGAGTGTTAACAAGCTTTTCCTGATACAAAAATCTGTAATGTCAAAGGAAATAAGTCTAAAGTATCCTGGTCTGAAGGATTTGGAATGACAATATGATAATTTATGAACTGCTATGATGATGAAGTTGCTATGGGGCCAGCTTGGCAGGAGTCTGTATGGAAAAACAGACAGGAAAGAAAAGAAATTGTTAATTTGCTCCTTCTCAAAATACTCTTCTGGCATTCTCTTGTTAAAGCTCTGAACTACCAGTTTTAAAAGTCATGCCCACATGTCCAGGCAACCTGAAAGCTGTCTTCCAATTACCAGAACAGTAAAAATTTTGAGCAGAACCAAACAAGTGCCGCAAGACTAAAAAAAAGGGATGCCCCCAGGAGTCACCAGTTGCCTGGGAGAAGCAAGCTGAGGTGTGGGATCCTGCTGGCTAGATGAAACAAAGCAAGGCCACCCCCAACACAGGTAACACTAAAGTTGCCCTTTCTTTAAACAAACAAGATGGGAAAAACATACATTTCCATATCTCAAGGGCAGTTATTGTGGGAGACCAGAAAATGATGCAGATCTGAAGTTGTCACTTTAAAAGAGCTGATTTCTAATGCTGAAAAGAAATCAGAAATGTCAAGATTAAATTCAATTGTTCCACCTATTTCTACCAAGCAAGATTTCATTAGAGATCTCTAGACTTCTCTGCAGCCACTAACTCTGAGAAATCCTGACAATTTTAGCAGGTCTACTTCCTAGCATGTCATTTACATCTTGTCAGATATACCAGATCAATATAAGCATTCCACTGTCGTTTGAAAAAAATCAATACAGCACAGCGTGTGGAGAGTGAACAGAAGGCAGAGTCAACTATATGTACTTTATTGGTTGAAAAGCAAGGTCAGACTTTAGTCTGAAGAAGAAAAAAATGTTACTCTCTTTCATAAGTGAAAGACTTCAAAAATACGATCTGGGGCACCTTGCATGGAATGTAGAAATTTTTCACACACAAACAGTAGGACTTTTGTTTTGCTCTTGTAAAAAAAATGAAGACCCACATTGCATCAGTAGTCTTTTTGGAAGCATTTATAAAAATGGCAAGTGAGAAGTATCAAAGCAAGAGCAAAAGTATCTGTGGTATTTTATTTAAAAAAAGGAGCTACACATTTTGCAGGCAAAACTGAATTTATAAAATTTGAGGGGGGAAAGTGAAATATTTCATTATCATAAATGGCAGACTGTCAAAAAAAAAAAAAGGTCTCTGCAGCAGTAAATTGCAATGGGTAACAGTAAGCTTGTAAGGGACAATAAAGTACGACTGGAACCACCTCAGAAGCAAGAACCCAAAAGGCGCCTGAAGGGGGACAGAACAGCCTCCAGCTTCCACGTCTGAAAAACCCAAGTTGGTGTTATATCATCCGTGCTGACTTTACCGCCAACGGCCATTAAACACTAAAGCTGAAAGTGATACTTTTGCTCTCTTCCCACACTTTCTTTCAACTATTGTTTTCTTGTTCTCCTTTCCAACGTGCCACAGAGAAGCATTTTTCTGGGCCAATCTTTAGTGCCAGTTCAAATTAAGGATTTTTCATTCTTTAAAAATTAATCCAGAAATCTGTGCTGCCACACTGTTCTGACTGGATGTAGACCAGGAGTTAAGGGACAGTGCATCTTGATAGAGCTAAGCAAGCTTTAACGTACAATGCTTATTTGGGTGTTTTCTTTTCTTTAATTTGTTTTGGATCAGGACAGGGTGTTTTAATTGGCAGAGTACATTTTGATTGTCTTGTTTCCTTTGAATGGATCTTATTTTCATGTCCTCCTTTCATCTGTTCCAAAACCCCTGCATTTAGATCAGCTTGGCTTGCGTTTTTAAGAGTAATTCATTTGGGTTGGGTTACTCTGAACACAAAATTGGTTATAGTCTGCTGCAAAATAATTTGTCATTTACTCCTGAGTTATCATTTAATAAAGAGAATCCAAGTCTGGAAGTGTTTTAACATGAAGACATTGTAGATAGATGTGGAATTGACAGTACTGTCTTTACAAATGATGGTTGGCTGTGGGGTTTTTTGCTGTTGTGTGCTAGCTACCCATGTCAGTAACACTTCCATCTAGGAAAGGTCATTCCTGCCTGTGAGTACTTTCACAGGAATGAAAGAATATGAACCACAAGAGAGTTTGTGCAGTGTCTGTCAGCAAATAAGAATGGGAATATTTTTTGGAAATGGAACCTAATATTGTTCTCTTATGATGTGAAAAATGTAAAAGCTTTCAAGGCAGGATTTGTCTTGGCATTACCTTGACCTTATTTACAGTAACATCTATATACTGCATACACAGCAGTAAGGCAGTCAGCCTGTAACTTCCAAAATTCCCCTTAGCATTATTTTATATTTACTCAACTTGTTATCTTTCTAGACTACAGAAAAACTTTCTACTTTCAATTATTTATTGCAAGTTCTCACCACTATTTCTTTTCTTTGGCATTACATTTCCTCCAAAATCCTCAAATGAGAGTTGCTGGTTCCTGGTGATTTATGTAATTTGACTTTCTCAAGTTATTTTGTTCCTTCCTCACCCTCCAAAAAAAAGAAAAAAAGTTCTGTCAATATGATATTCTAATTACTTGTGTGAATGACCTTGGAACATAGGGTCACATGCAGCTGTGCTATTGCACAAGTATAGCTGCAACTGTGACAGTCCTGGGCTTTATACCCCACAATGGACAGTGCCAATTTAATGATGGAAGTGCCGGAAAGGAGAAAAAAGGCAACAGCTTTAATGTTTCCTAACACCTTCTGGTAAATCCATAGCTGGCAACATGAATATACGTCATCCTCTCAACAATAACAACTATAGTAAAACTCTCATTGACTTCTCCATTACCCTGACCTTTTTGCTTTAATTTCCTTGTGAAGGCTGCAAACAAAACACAGCAACCTTCTCTTTAATATTTTTTATTCTTATTCTTGTATGTATTGGAACTGTGGTCTTTCACCCAGATCTATACAAACACAGTCCTTTCCCTAAGCCTTTAGTTTAATAACTTGTTCTTGGTATAATGGGCTGTAGACATAGCAGGTTTTGACTCTACATAATGATATTCAACAGCAACCATCTTGCATCATGGATAGAAACAGGCACTGATTTGTTTTGGTTTAATTTGCCTGAAGACATATCTGTCCTTTGAACAACCACCTGGAGGTGACTGTTCCTTTGAATTACATGGGCAGCCTTGGGGAAGGAGACACTTCAGCTAAACTTGGAGAGGATGAATACAAGCCATGGTTGAACACTAAAAACATGAGTCCAGAAATCCTGTCCTCTCTGTATTGTTTGACAGTGAGCCATAAGGTTTTGCTAACATGCTCATGTGATGCAGCAGGAGTGACTGATGGACCAGGACAGGGCCCATAGTGAGCAGTCTTTCCTTTCCCTTCCCCAACAGACCTGAGAGCAAAGATGAATTACAAATCCTCCCCTGCAAGTATCTTCATCTATAGAGTTCCCACAGAGATCCTCATTGCACCTTTTGGACTTTTATACCCAACGATACTAATGGGAAAGGAAATGAGAGACTTAGTTGCCAAACATATGTCTTCTGCACTCAATTACATATTTTATTCTCAGTTTATGCAGCTGTTACTCTTCAAATGCCAGAACATCTACTTACACTTCTAGATGACAAACCACCAGTAGCTGGAAATGAGTGCTGATCAGGATGAAAAAGTACTTCACCTTTAGACTGCTAGGAAATGTTCATCTTCATTTCCAAGTGAGGACAAGTCAATCTAACTCTTACATTTATCATTGTCAGTCTGGATTACAGTTATTCACACTACTTGATGTTGAAAGTGAAGAGGAGCGGCAGGTTCTAGCTAATATGCAATACATCTGCCTGCCTTTGTCATGGCTTAAACAACCACAAAAAGGAACCATGAACACATTTTCTTTAGGTTTTTGTCCTAAGTTTCAAAGCCATTAATGGACTAAGCCCCAGTGACACTAGAAGCTGGACACCAAGTTATGAACCAAGCCAAACAGGTTCATCTAGAATAATGCAGAAAATAAAATTCATGCTCATAATCAGTCTCCAGAAGGACATGAGCTTAGTTGAGAATCTAAACATATTCAGGAAGTATTTCAAAGCCTTCTTCTTTTGGAAAACCTTTTCATCATAACCAATGTATACAATGTGAATAGACATGGTAAGAACATTGACAAATGTCTGTCAGACCTCTATCCCCCACCCCCAAACATGACCTCAGTTCTAGCTCCCAGTTAAAGAAACATGCCACATCCTTCTCCCATTGATTTTTACCTAGAAGTTCCTTGGATAGAGTGGTGATAACCAGCATAATAAAAATGCAAGCTATGTAGTTTTTGATCTCTCCAACGTTAAATTTGAAAACAACATTACAGGAAACAGCCAACTTACTGATGGCACTAACTGGGAATCTTCAGACATGCTTTCAGGATGAGCTTCAATATGGAGTATTTGCTCACTGAGATGCTAGATATATCCTCCACAGAATCAGTAACACGTTCCTACTACTCTACCTTAACAGTACTTTTGAGGTTTTATCTGGATAGCTTTGTGTTCAACACTTCAGCATGAAAATGCATTCAAGACTTGTTAATCTTTTCTGCCAGCAAATTAAGGTGGTCAGCGGAAAAAAACATCCTCATACCAGGTGCTAATTACCTTCTAGTCTTTGTTTAGTGCCATGAGAGGTCCTTACCAGACAACTTTATGATCTTTCATGGATTTGATGCTAACAAAAGACTATGGGCAATATCTCCTCAACACCTTTTCATGGCAACTGCAAAGACAACTACATCATTGGTACTTTGATACCAACATTATTTTAGGTCTATAACATGGAACAGGTGAAAGTAAAAAAAAATAAAAATAAAAAAGCCTGGCAAAGTAGTGGTAATGGGCAACTGCTAAAATATTTGCTTTGTGAGATCCCTAGCTAAATACTATCTGCCAAATCTCTCCTGATTCAGCAGTGAAAGCACTAACACTTTCAACAAAACCAACCAAACTGCATGGCAAACAAATGCATATAGGGCTATCTTCCAGCATTGCACTGCTCAAATGCACAGCCTAGAGCTCGGGCTTCACAAGTACAGATAAAGGGAAATAAAGAACGGGTGAATTTGACTTTCCTCCTCATGGACACGGTTCAGAACAGCAACAATGACACAATATACTGGGGAAAAAAATGCCCTTTTGTGCAAGAATGGCTTAATCAAGATGTGAAGAGGAAATAAGCAGGATACATTTCCCTGCTCAGCATCTCCAGCTCAATACATTCTGAGGTCACATAGTTCCTTGTGGTATCACTCTAACACTCTCTATCTATGTTACCTTGTCCTTCAGCAGTGGCAGATGGTGCACTCCCACCTTGGGAATCTCCAGCTCAAGGCAGAGCCATATCAAGATCAAAAGCCTGCATGCAACACACTACAACATGGCCATGAGCAGCACTGAGAACAAAGGCTGCAAAAACAATCAGTCACTCACATATTTATAGTAATGAAACCCAGGCACCAGTACTTAGTTGTACTAGGCAAAGGGACCCATCTTCATGGTGTATTCACTTTGGCGTGTTTATATGATAACTTTTCAAAAATAACCCCCTTTTCCAGTCTTACTTCCAATAAAAATCATCATGGGAGTGATTGGTTCACAGTGAAAACTTTCTTACCATTAAATACTTTTATGCTTTCAACCAACAGAAGCAAGCCTCAGTCAGATGTGTCTTACAACTTTAAGTACTTAATTACAAAAGCACTTGCTAAATCTTTGCCAAAAGCCCACTGATGTTAACACTGAAAGTTTACAGATTAATTAATATTGCCAAAACAGTGGCTGCATTTTCAGTTTGGGTCTAATGATACAGTAATTCTCCATCATACCAGTTGGCAAAGACCTTGCTCCCATCAAAATGAATAGTAAATCTTCCACTACTTAGTACAGAGGTACACATTACATATATTTTGTGAAGACAGAAACAGAAACTGTGTCTAGTCTACAGCTTCTTCAAATAAAAACTGGAAAGACAATCTAAAGAGTGAATTTAATCTCTTGAGCACCATCTAATGACCAAATTGTAAAATCACAATTACCAAGAAGCACATTGGCAGCTAAGTTAAAAAAGGCTGAACTTTTTGACTCAAGCTGGTCAAGAATTTCCATCAGAGGTTTCAATGGAAAAGAGCTTTTTGCTGAAATGGAAAACTCCATGAATAGTATCCATTTTGACAAAATTATTGAGGAAGTTCTCTATGAAAACAACACCTGTAAATGCTAACATTTTGTTTTGAAGAGGTCTTGATTTTTTTTTCCAACATAACCAAAGAAGTACTTAGATGATTTAAAAGCCTTATTGTTTTTAGCTCTCTCCTGAAAGAGGGAAAAAAAAAATATTTCCTGACCAGACGCAACTAAGCGTCTTCATTCAATATTTCCATTCTCCTGAACTAGACTTGCAAATACAAACTCACCGTTTCAGGTATATTACTGCCAGCATAGTATTTTGCATTTATTATCAGTCCAAGCACATAAAAAAAAAAAGTAAAACAAAATGACAAGTGTGTCCAAAAATCAACTTATTTAAGCATAGGTTAAAAAAAGTTAAGAACATCTCCAAAAAGCAGCTATGATGAATAGTAGGAAGTTAATATGAAGGCTACTTATATCAGGCATGTATAAATCCTTCACGTACCTGGAAAGGTCAGTCCTGAAGAAAAGATTAGATTGAAGATCAGGAAGGACAAGGAAAAAAGGGATCAAGAGAATGGAAAGAGAGAAATAAGGAAAATATGGAAGGGGAGGAAAAGAAAGATGGATAGAGCAGCAAAGTCATCCCATGGAAGGAGAATGAAGTGCAGGCACTGCCACTGAAGGCTTTAAGGGCACTTATAAACATTTAAGGGGCACTTATATAGGGCATAGCATTATAAAGGGCACTTATATACATTTAAGAATTTTTAGGCTATAATGGAAAGCTCAAGATTTTCCAAACACAAATAGGCCAAACTGAGGCACAGATGGGGTATTCAACATGGCCTAAATATAGGAAGTTAATCTTCCTAATAGCCTTAGAGATATTCTGAAAGGTGGTTTAGTTCAGGTCAGGAATACATGTTTTTGAGGCGCATCTTTTGGTGGTGCCCACTTAACTGCACTTTGGTTCACATTATGGAGCAGTCTTAGAGCACACAAACTGCATTTCTTTTGGATTAACTAACTGAACATATGCTGCAGTGCTTTGAAGTTAATGGTATAGAAGCCTCTGGGTCTGATCCTGCAAGAGCTAAACCAGCTTGGACTCCACCTCAGCGAAGGGATGCCAGGAAAGTCAGGCTTTTCAGCAGACTATCACAGGCTCAGAAAGCCCTGCAGAAACAGTCTTTTGCACCACTGTCATCAGGAATCAGTGCTCCAGGCACAGCTGCACCTGGGGACTTGCCGTTGCAAAAAAGATGAGAGCTAACTCCTGGAAAAATCCTCACCCTGAAACTGTCTGGATGTTTCCCAGTCAGTATTCGTGGCAGCTCTCTAAAAAAAGACACCTGTCACATCTTTACAAAAAACCCCAACACTTCAAGAGCAAATAGTTGCAGAGCAGCTCTAGATTTCAGCTTTCGTTTTGAGCCCAGCGCATCCTGGCAGGGGAGGCAGCATTTCCCTCGCAGCAGCCGGCCGCGGCACTGAAGCAGCCTTTCCCTGCCAGGAGCTCAGCCCTTATGAATGCCACTTTCACTCCAAATATTGGCGGCCATCAGCCCAGCTTTCGTGCCAATGCAAAAATTGTTATTCAGCAAGAGTGGGATGAAACTAGGTAAAATAAGGGCTTGATTTACAATTAACTTTCGACTCAGCTTCACCCACTGCCTGTGTGTGGCATACAGGGCTTGCATTAGCAGGTATGAGTGGCCCAGAAGTGCTTGCGTAGGTACGTCTGGGCAGCAGGAGAGGCCGGGCCCCGAAAAGCAGGTGCTAATTGATTGGGGTTAGTGCAGACGTTCGGGGCAGAATGGCTCAGTGTTCTGCTCTCCCACCTCCCGGCGTACGGCGAGTAGGAGCGAGCGGCAGTCGGCATTTATGCACTTCATAAAAATACCACTCCGTCCATCACGAGAGCCCCGAGATTATAACCGGCCTGGACTGAGGGGCATTGACTGAGCCGCAGTGGGAAGTTTGCACAGCACCTGCCTGTGTTGTATCTGGCACGCATCACCATGGGTAGGCCCCATCTTTCATGGGCAAAAAAAAGAAATTCGTGTAGACTTTTATATTTTTAAATATATATATAGCTTGTGTAAAAGGAGAAGCGAGTGTTTGGGCTAATTCTGATTTCCCACTTCTGCCTGCCCAAAAGTGTCTCCTGCCTCCTGCGAGCACGCTGGGCTCTGCCGCTTCGCCCAGCAAACCCGCCCGAGCTGGAGCGCTGGTGGGAACAGGCGGGCGCCTGAACTCACCGACGCAGGCTTCCAAGCGAAACCGCGCAGCCGGGCCCTTCCCCGCCGCCGGGAGGGGGCAGGGCAGGCCGGGAAACGCCCGCACCGCCGGGCCCGCACCGCCCGGCCCGCACCGCACCGCCGGGCCCGCACCGCCCGGCCCGCACCGCACCGCACCGCCGCGACGCGCTGCGCTGGGACGCCCGGAGCCTGCCCCTGAGCCTGCCCCGGGGCGCCCGGCAGCACCGCCCGCCCCGAATCTGACTTCTGGGGGTGCCAGAGAGGGCCCATAACGGAGGGGAGACACAGAAGGAGACACAGGCTCATCCTCCCGATGAGCTCTTTCAGTCCAAGATTTTGTCTCAGGGCTGTTTCTTTTCCTTCCCCTTCTCTTAATGCCATCAGTTTCCCAAATATCTGTCAAAAAGTATGGAAAGGGCTCGGGGTGACCTGCATAGCGGAGAGGGTTTGCATTCACTCCTGGAAGTGGTGACACCCTCCAATTCAGAAGCCAGAGGTCCCACTGAGAAAACTGCTCCTCCTCATCTTCAAAGCTTTCCTGGCAGTGGGCCCCCTGGTCCCAAATATGACCAGTTCACTAACTGTCCAGGCATAACGGGGGTTTGGGACCACACAGAGACAAACCTCCAATGATGCTAGTGCCTCCAGATCTCAGCTGACTCCTGATGCTCCTGGACAGGCTTCACAGCTCTGCCGCGCAAGAGCCGGGGTGCCACCGCCGCTCCCATCACGCGCTGGCAGCATGTCCAGGGTCCCAACGCCATGTGCTCGAGTGGGCGAGTCCTGCTGGGCTCGGAGTGGCTAGCACAGGGACAGCTCCAATGCCTCAACGCTGGGTTAACATATTCATTTGCCACGGAGAAGTGAGTACCTGTGAGGCTCTTAGACTCACTGTAGAATATTTGAAAAAGTTTTTGAGCAGCTCAGCAGACTTGAGTTTCACTGAAAAAACGCACCTGACAGCTGAGTTCCATTTGCATTATATTTAGGTCTGCTTAGCCCTGAAACCACTCCCCTAAGACATGAAAATAGAGGGAGACTAAGTGAACAAGAAAAGGAGAAAGATATTGATGAGAGGTTGCACTGTGGGAATAGGGATTTGGGTATCTCAGTCAAATCTGTCGCTTAACTTAGTATTTCTGTCCAGAAGAACACTACAGAAAGTACATTACCAAACACACCAGCTCTGACATCCTTTCAGCATCTAATCAGGAGAAAAATCAAGTCTGTTTGTCCCTCAGGCAATTCCTTGAAGAAGAAAATGAATGTTTTTTAAAAAAAAAAATATTTTTTAGCTGTGCTGTTAACTTATTTAAAGTCATTCCGTGAAGCATATAATGGAGTAAAGCATCACATAGGTATTCTTTGATGCAACTCTCAAAGATTCACTGAGCCATTACTCTGGCAATTGCAAAAAAGCCACAGGAGAGAAGTAAACTTTGCAGCACGATGCATATCTTCCATGGTGGATGGCAATTGTGTTCTTGAACATCCAGGAGTTATGCCAGGGCTTTTTTCTCCATGTTTCAGTTATGCTACATACAATGTCAGGGTAGCGATACCAAAATGACTTAGCAAGATAATCACACGCCCTGTGAAGTTCAGCAGCTTGTTTCATTAACTATTAAAGTGATGCCCAGAAATGCCTCTAAAAATTTGATACTATTTGGCATGACTTTTTTCCCCCTGTATCGTAATACTAATTACACAGCAATTAAGTGAGGCTGTCCCTCATGGCTGCAGCTAGAAGTTGCATGTCAAAGCCTGACCTGTCTTTTTTGAATCTGACATTAAAAAAATAAAATTTAAAAAATTAAAAAAATATCCACAGAACAAGGAAAAGACCAAAGGCAGCGTTCAGCTGTTAAACAGCAGACTTGCACAAAAGGCCAGTGTGAAAACCAAGACTAATCTCCCCATGCAACATACACTGTATTTTCAAAAGTCAAGTGCTCAGGTCTCTTCACTGCCATGTGCATTAGAAGGAGTATTTGTAATGTGTTGTAAAGCTAACAAGCTTGGTTAAGCAGAGGTGTGTGGTCTTTCAAAGTGTATTCCCAGGGTATAACCTCCCTCCTCAAGAAACTCATTTATCACTGTGATGGTTTCACCTCATTTGAAGCCAAGTTATTGTCACCCTTAAAATAATGTACCTTGACAGGAAAAATGAAATTCATGTGAAAAGTTATACAGTCATCACGCTCTGGAGTCAAAATATAGACCATCGTATCAAAACATAAAGCAGATGAAAACTTTTTCCATGTATATATTGTAGGTGGTATTTGCTTGTACCACAGCCTTTTCTTTCTTTTTTTCTTTTTTTTTCTTTTTTTTTCTTTTTTTTTCTTTTTTTTTCTTTTTTCTTTTTTTTTTTTTTTAAACTAGATGTAAGTATTTAGATCATGTGCGTATGGAATAAATACATGGCCTGTGGTTCACTGTCTTTAAAGGGAGGTGTACATGCTTCATAGCTGCCTTGGTATGGCAGCCAAGGCTTTTTAAAATGTTAAGCTGGGCTGAGAAACGTGCACATGTATTTAATAGGGAGTAACTGTTTAAATGATTGGTCACCCCCTAGTGCACGGTTATATTTCACGTGTTGTGAGTGTGCTAAATCTTGTCCTGTCCTATTCAGCAACTGTTGTTCACACTCTGGAGTCTCTTAAATCTTTCTCTTTGACCCTCCATCCTCAAAAGTCGTCAAGGAACCAGGGCGGACTAGGCTAAATGAAGCTCCAAGTGGAAACAGTTCCAAGTTAAACCACAGTCTCTCTAAGAAGCTCAGTCCTCAGCTACGTATTTTCAAATCAGTTCGTCACACACAGCGTGCTGTGAAGGAGCTGTGCTGGAGCACGCTGTGCCAAGTGCCGTCACTGCAAGGCTGTGCTTTGCTCAAGTCACAGGCTCTTTCTGGGCTTCTGCTTTTTGTCTTTTTTCTTTTTTCTTTTTTTCTTTTGTCTTTTTACTGTCATCCTTTGGCCCCAGGATTTGCAGAATTTATTTTGAAGACTTTTAGGATTGTTGGCATTTTCCTAGATGGCTGTGAATTCTCACATTAATTATTATTTACTAAACAGCTAAAATAAATTTCTGAAATAAGTTTTTACGTCTTTATACAACTATTTTCACCTTTACTATTTTTTAAAACATTCTTGAGGTTCATCTGACTTTTCTGTGAATATGCCATAAGACATCCTCTGTGGGGCTGTACCTGTCAGGGTCAGCAGGCATTTCCTAAACTCTACATGACTTCTGTGTTTCTCCTCACTGCAGTCTGCATTTTCAACTTAAAGACAATCCTTTAAATCTGTATTTAGGCTTCCAGTTAAGCAGCCTGAATATTATAACCTTGTAGATCTTAGTGAAGTTAGAAGAAAAATCTGGCCATGTTTAGGGGACTGGAAATGAAGCTTGGAGAGGGTATGAAAGTGACAGGTGACATCAATTATGAGAGGAGATACACATAAAGAAAAAGGGAAAGGCTCAGACAGGAAAAAAAAAGCAAACAAACTTTTGCATAAGAATGTTTCTCCTGCCTTCCTTACCAGGTTATTTCCATTTTGCATGTCTTTCTCATTATCTTACTCAGTCTGTTTTACCGAATTGTCAAGCATATGGAAAAGCAACATGGTCATTTTTTTTTTTTTTATTTGGATACTAACACAATCAGAAGAAATAATTATGCAAGGGATGCAATGGGGGGTGTTGTGTTTAGGGGCTGTCTCAAAAGCCAGACTGCTCTTCTTTGCCTAAGGTTCAGGATGAAAGACAATTATTTAAAACTTGCAAAGCTTATTAGTAAAAACTCTGATGCAAATCCTGTTTGTAAGAATATGCAATTTTGACCAGTTTGCTTTACTGGAATTTCATTCTGAAGAAAACAGCACTTCTGACAATTTCAAAACATGCCTTAAGGCTATATTCATAATTTAATATTTGAATTTTTATTCTGAAATAACTCTTCATTTACTTTTTTCTTAGTTTACCTCATACTCATATAACATATGATCAAAATCCAGCCCACACAAACCATAAGAAAATTAAATGTTTCCATTTTGTCAAATGAAGAACCATCAATCCAAACAAGAAGACATTTGGGAAGCCTGGTTTCTGGAAAATGTTAAATGTTCCAGATTTTGTGCCAGTTTAATACACAGCTAAATGTCAAACCCCTTTGCAAAACAAAATTCTGTTTCTTTGCAACAAAATCAAGTAACTGGAGATTACAAAAACATGAGGCCTGGATAGTAGAGGAACCACATTGCTCTAAATGCTGAGCTTCATACTGATAAAGGAGTCTGTTTTCAAAACTGGGTACTACTCACATTTGAAGGCCCATCCTAAACTGAGTATCTGCATTTTTCTTCCTCCTTTACTCAAATTGCTCCTCCAGCAGCTTTTCAGACATGCACTAAACTTCTGATGTCATTAAGGGAAAAGTCCAACAGAGAATTTTTAAGGTAGCTCATTTACCATGTGAGCAATTCTGATTTATTCATTTCCATGTGACAAGACCTATACTGATCAAGAGATATACATACTATGCTAATGATAAACTTCTGTTACAAATTTCCAGCTGCCTCCCACATAAAATTTTCTCTCACAGCGAAAATATTGATGTCTACTTGCAAACAGTTCTGCTATTTACTGAGGCAGATTCAAATTGGTCCTGAACTGTTAATCTACGCAAAATTTAATTACTAAAGAACCTGAAGCAGCTGTAATGAGAAACCTTAGGTGTGTCTCAAAACCTCCTATTGCTACAAAGGCTCTCACCAAACCTTGTGTTTCCCCAGCACCACACAAATTAAATCCTTTTTCAGATGCCTTTTCTCTACCCGTATATAGAACTCACTTGGAGCTATTTTCCTTTGCTAATCCCATTACTTAAGAGCAAAAGATAACTTAAAGCACTAAATATGCCAAAGGTGATTTCATACATTTGATTGGATAGCAGAAATAGTACCAGCAGGCATAGAAATACTCAGCTCTGGGCGGTTGATGAAAACTCAAAATAAGATGCAAATAGTATTGATAAGACAGAGGTTATTTGTATAATAGTCACTGGCACTGAAATTTTAATGTTAAGCCTGCTCTGTATGTCCTAAAAGGATGAACGGATGAACTAGTGGGCATATAATAAAGCCATCAGACAGGAAGGGCTGCTTCTACCCTTGGGAAGGAGATGAATCAAACCTGGAATAAAAGGCAGGCATGGATAAAGGAGATTAACTAGGCTATTAAATAAACAGCAAATAACAAGAGGCGTGTTGACAAAAACAGTAGAAAGTATGTTCTGCAGTCACAGACTGCAAAACACTGATCAGGGAAAGGATTTGGTGATGACTGTTGACAGACACTTAAAAACAGCAACCTGATGTCTGGTAGCAGTTAGGAAAGCAAACAAGACATGGAGAAGTGTAAATAGAGGAACAGAGCACAGATCTGTGCAGATAACCGCATCCTGGTACAAAGGGCTGCTGTGACCACACCTGGAGCACTGCACGCTGCTTGGGGCGTCGTGTAACAGGAACTCGAGTGTAGGTACAAAGGGAGCGAACAAAAACATGAGCTTAGGAGCAGGCCCTTACAACTGAGAACATCACTCTGATACAGGAAAACCAACAGTAAAGAAAAGCTGCCTGGCAAAAAGCATTTAAGGGCAAATACCAACTCGAATAGCTTTAAATGGAGGGAAATTTAAGGGAACACAAGGCAATTCAGCAGTGGCGACACAATGCTATACTGTGATAACATATAGAACGTATACTGACAAATCCTGCAACTGCATTTCTACAGAGCTGCAGCTATTACTGTGGCTGGGAGCACAGCATAATTTATTGAGAGCATTTTGGCATTACCGTGTGACTCATGGATATGAAATTGTACACCATGCCTATGGGGCCACAGCATGTACCATTGCTCAGAGGTGTAGTCTTCTGCTGTCACAGGGCAGATCTGCCCTTGCCAAGCCAGTTCGGATGCACTGCGGGTAACTTTTTGCTGTTCGAAGCCTGCAGCTGCACCTCTGAAGACTCATGTGCTCTCCCTCACCCACCCCCTGGAAGTTGCAGATTGGATATTTTAAAATTTATGCATGTAATATTGAAATTGGAAAAGCAATATTTCAGGAGGGAACTCTGCTTCCATTCTGTTGCATGCTGGCCATGTCTATATTACCATTGTGGTTTAGATCAGGAGATTTTTTTGAAGAGAATCATCTAATGGCCCCACTTACCACACGTGGGTCGCATTGTGGAGCAACGTCAGGGCACAGAAACTGAATTCCTTTCAGATGAAATTAAACCTTGAGACTGATATCAAACCTCCAACTGCTCACAGGCTTTTATTCCAGGGGTCAGAGCCTTCAATGAAGCTGAAGTAAACCCCCTGAAATGAGAACAGTATGGATATCAGGTCCTAAGCACCAACCATTTTGCCCACCAGATTTGCTCCTGCTGGGCTACCGTAGTTGCTAATGTAGACATAGCCTATCTCTATTTCTTAAAAATAGCTCCTCACTGCAATACCTGAGCACACTTTGGTGTTTTGCCCAGCAGTGTTTATCTCCTGGAGTGGCCATAACTACAAAGTAGACATCAAGGTTGAGCTATGAATGACATATCCATCCCACAGGAAGGGGACGTTATGGAATAATGGTCATTATCTTCTTCATCTTCTGTCTTTTGAAGAAAAAATAAAAAGCACTGGATGTGGACTGACAAAAAATATCTAAGTACTGGGCATACAGGTCAAAGGAGACTGATAAGCCACAGAGCTTCTTTCTCTCCCAAAATGTTATTACTGTGTAAATATGAACCATGCACATGGTTTGGCTATTTGCCAGTTCCACTTGGGTGTGAAAAGCAGCTTTCATGCTTGAAAAGCTATTTTTCTGAACCGCAAATGGCCATGGCCATGTGAGAGACATCTATTTAAGATGTGACCCAAGTAGAACCAGACATAAAAGATGAAATAGCTGGTGGGGCTCTGTGTCACCCCTGAAGCTACTCTTGTTTTTTAATAGTCCCTCATAGACTTGCTGGGGAACCATCTGAGACAAGCTCAATCCCTTAGCTGGCAGCTACTGTCTGCCTACAAAATATGATTACTCAAAATATATTTTATTATGACGCACTTTCAAAACTTCCTGTGCTTAAAAGAGTTTATTATCAGTGGATTTTTAGAGAGGTCCCATCCATTAATCAGAACAGCGAAATGCCCTGGAGTGGACTGTATTCCTCCAAAGGAGCTGTAAGAGCAGGTTATTCAAGAACTCATTTGCCGGTTATAAATACTCTGAAGTGCGGAGCGGGAGTATCGGCAGTGGAGAGCACATTAGGAGCTGATGGTGCAGCTGTGTGGATATATTTCCCTTGACTTGTGTGGCATGGGGCTTAAAAGTATAAAGGGTAGGAAGTGAGGTGGAACTGGAATTCAGAATGATCAGGGTCTCTCTGCACTGAGAGCATGGCGAAGAAACAGCTGAGTACATAAAACCTCATAAAGAAAACCAAAACAATGATATTCCCTATTGTGACTGTTTAGTCTTTCTGTAGAGACTCATGAGGTCTGGGCTATTATCTATTTTTAATATCACTTGACCTGAAAATTTATGCTACCATCTGGAGAATGTGAGGATTTCTGTGTTACAGACTTAATACTGTCAGGGAAAGAAAGCGGGGGGCTGCAAGGGAGGTACGTTACAAAAATGTTTAAACATTATTCAGCAAATGCCACTCATTTCTTTACATTTTTTCTAAAGAGAACTTAAACAAAAATATATATCTTAAATTGCAAAATGTAAAAATATAGGTTGAGATGTGAATTCATGTGTATTATCTCAGATAATATTTGCGTTACATTTCTTTCTATTTCAAGACTTTTAGTACCTTAGGAAATTAAGGTAACCTTTCAGAGGTCTGCTGCTAATTTGTCTTTTACATAATGAATTGGAAGTACTAAATATAGGAGGAAAAACAAAAGGCTATTTAAAACCTTTGTAATATTCTTCTTTTTATTACATTTATAATGCTTTTTTTCTGGAGTCATCTCCAAACAGGGAGACTGGTTTTTAAACCATGAGATTTAAGCATCAAAATAAATACACTTCATATTTGCTTTTTTCATCTTTAAGCATTAAATGCTCATGCTTCAAAACGTCTCTGAAAACCTGACAGCTAGAAACCCTGTCATAATGCAATTGCTGCAATATTAACGAAACAAACGATATCATTAGACTTGAATAAAGTCACAAAAATTAGCAGCTCTGTAAGACAGCGAAGCAGAGCCCCACGCCAGAGCAGGATCAGCGCCCGAGGGGAGGATGCTGGATCTCGTCCGCTGTAAGGGCCACTCCTGGCCCCAGGGTCACTTCCAGTGGTCACTGGCCCATAAAGCAACATCTCTGCCTCAACACGCGGGGTACCCAGGGAGTGATCATCAGCCAGTGTGATGGGTGGCACGAATGGCCCCTGCTCGTGTTGCTTATTGCAGGATCCTCTAGTGCTCACCGGCCACATCCTTGCTACATATTATTTGGCCCTTGGGTTCCTCTGGGCCCCTGTGGCCCTACATATACTTACCTGATTTTTCGGCAGGATGGGGGAGAAGGTCCCATTTCAGTGCATCTGAAATAACGTGAGGGTCATGCTGCAGCCCACCAACGTGGTGCTTGTATGACATAAAACTGAAGGTATGTGCCATATGCCCTGAAGTGTGAGGCTGTGTAGAGTACATAGCCTGCTGGCATAGCGTCAAAAAATGTGTGGGATAGAGGAAACTAATCCTGATGCAGTCTCATCCATACTGCTGACTGGGATGGATTTTTAAGGTGAACTATCCCTTGAATCATGCTGAGGATTTTCCTTGGGGACAGCTCACTGGAGCTCCCCAAGAAAGGGGTGTCTGTAAAAAGATAATTCTAACCAGGCTACAATAACATCAATCATAAAGAAATACATTAGGACACAACAATAATAATTTTGTATTTGTCTGTTTGATATTAATGAAAGACTGAACTGACCTTCCAGCCAGGGAAAAGTGTAAAATTTTAAAAATGTGCACTTTTGCATGTTGGCTTTCATGATGTGTGAAACTGAAGAAAGGGGTGTAGACAAGCTCAACTCCAGAATCAAGTCTAAACCAAAATTAATTCAGCCTTTCTTAGTAGAAATTAGAAGAGCTGCATGAAGATCATGGCCAGGAGTCAGAGAAGCACCTTTGATTTTCTACAGTCAGTATCTTTAAATCCTCCTCCCCACACACACATCACTGAAAATTGGCTTGATTTTTAGACATCATGGTAGCACCCTGCAAAGCTTACTAAAATCTCTGGAAGAGGTGTGTTTCAGGACTTCTGGAAGTCAGGAAATATATTTAGAGATCCAGCTTTTGGAGCTAATCATCGGAAGACCAAGTAACATTGTATTCTTCAAGACCAAACCTTAAACCATCCATGAAATTATCCTGTTAAAAAAGGGTACCGTACAGCTTTGAAAAACTGATTCAAGATATCAGCAAAATGATCATTGATCTTCTTTAAAAAATCTCAACTGAAGTTCATCTCATCACCTACAATTCCATTTCCTCCCCAACTGACTACCAACAGGCAGGTTTAAAAGTCCCATTCTCTGTATAGGTTTTAATTGGTCACAAACTAATCAGAAGCTATACTGTTATTAATGGAGCCCCATGGAGTAATAGAGAAGCATTTTGAAACCCAAAGTGATCTCTTCCTTGGATCTCTTTCTCAGATTCCTCCCAACTGTGGCCGCTTCCTGCCCTGTCTACTCCTGTTAACCTTCAGCCCCTCTTTCTTCACAGCAGCTGGTAGGACTTAGGCATATTTTCTCCCTTTTGTCATGCCCCTTTCACCCTGCCTTTGCTGCAGCTCTAACTCTTATGCCCAGATTAAAGGGCAAGGGAGTAGTGGCAAAGTGCTGTAATTAAACAAGAGGCCATACATTATGAAACTCTCCGCTGACACGGTCTAACCATGCAAGTTAAACAGCTGATCTTCCTTATCTAAATAAATTTGCTAGCTGGGAGAATAAGATCTTACTTGTTTGCAGACATACAGTGCTCTGGAATACTGGCAAGTACAGTATTGAAACAATCCTGATGCCTGAATAGAAAGAAGGTTTTTAATTTTTTCTTAAATCTGGAGAAGCAAAGCTATTTTGCTCAGACTGCTCATCCAGCTGCAAACGCTGCAAACACTGCATCTGTCACCTTCCTGCTAGTCCTAAGGTCAAGGCTTTACCCAGTGTAATTCTTAATATCATGATTTTGATTGCACATCTGACTGATAACCTGTTGATGTTCTGGAAATTTGTAGCCACATATCCCCAGAGAATTCAAAGAGAAAGACAGAAAAAGTCCTTACTGGTCTTTACAAAATAGAAAGGTTTTTTACAGCAGAATGTAACACTCTTGTTTACCATTTTCCCTATATCCTATGTTTCCTATTGCAAATGACACAGGACAGTGCTATCTTGTTATTCCACAAGATAGTGGAACGAAGACAGTTTAGAGCAGAGCTCCAATATACACAACTGTATATCAAGTTTGCATGTTTATTTATTGATTTTCTTTAACTATACTCTTACAAAATATTGCAGCAAAAGAGTTGCTAGTAAAGTACACGTACAACCAGGCCTTCCTATTGTCTATGCCAAGGTCTCTGCCAGCATATGCCAGAGGCATTATTTCTTATTTCCATTCATAAAAAGTGAGAAGAAAAGAATAACTGCATCATCTGCAGACTGCGCACATCATAGTCCGCTCGGAATATCAAGACGCATTCCCAAAAGTTCTTATTGGTGAACTTATTAATATATTATTAATGTGATTAATGTGTTCCTGTATCAGCTGTTTGTTTAACTGAGCATTGCCGTTGCATTTTGCACTGGCTGCTCACTTCATACATAGATGTTCATTGTTCTGACTCGAGGCTTTGTTCCCTTCTTTCACACATTGAGAAAGTTTTCCACAAACTGAGTGTTTATGTGTTGAGTGCAGTACTCCATGGACTTCAGGGTCTAATGGAGTGTGAGAGGGGGCCTGTGGTTTTTCATCTTGTTTTCAGCTGTACAAACATCATGTACTTTTCCCTTCCTTTTAGAGGCCAGTCTATGGCCTGCTAAAACACCAGCGCACTGCAACGTAGTTGCTGAGACTTTACAAGTCAAACTGGGAGGACCTGATGCCATTCACCTTAACACCAAACATATTGACAGTGTTTATTTTCTCTGCCCCAGCCTCAGCCCTCAAATAAACATATCAGTGGCTGATTTTCAGTGCGCCTCTGAAGAAAAGCCTAAAAGAGTATCTATCTCATTGTCAATAACAAGTATAACCTGGTCTCAGAATAAAAGTGCTGGGGGAGTAGAGAAGGGTACAAACAAACAAAAAGACGAATTTCTCTCTTATAAGCCTTTTTAAAAGGTATTTTATTTCTAGACACTTTTTGATACAAGCAGGGTCCTTGTTTTGCTTTTACACTTTACACTTTGTGAAGTCCCAAAGGGACCTGAACTAGGTTGGTTGGTACTTTGTATATTTTTTAGCATGCGCACCTTGCCTCTGGGGAAAGCCATTCATTAAATTGCTATTCTGGGTTGATGACATACAGATTTACTTTTCTCTTCATCAAGAAAATCCTGTAGCTGTCTAGAAAAAAAAGTTCTCTCTTTAATACAACATCTCCTAGAGGTGTTTGAGCCTTTAAATTAACAGGGGAAAATGACTACCAGAAGTCAGCATTGATGCAGTAATGTACAATTCTAGCTAGAAAAAGGAAAATCCAATCACAAGTTTGTACTCTTGGCACAAAGACATGGCCAAAATTCATTTGTCAGTGCTTTACAACATAAGCAGCAGGCAATTTAAAGCCTTTTAAAATGGAAATTTTTACATAGGTGTTCAGAGATAGCTTTGTGAATGCAAAAAGAGTTCATGTTGTTAATTGCTAGAGAATGAACATCCTTTCTAATGAATACTAATTTTAGTGTGTGTCCACACTATTTCGTATCTCCAGATTCCTTCAGCAGTATCTTTCTATCCTTTCAAACATGTCCATAGACATATGATGAATGGCTAAAATGAATTATGTACACAAGCCTTTTGACTGATTATGGTATAGTTGTATAATTGCATGTGTAGATTGCAAATGACAAAATGGAAAAAAAGTGTCTGAAGTTTGCTGTTTAATCATAATTTCTATATTCATGGTTCTCTTTTACATATTTTCTTGGGACTATGATGTGGAAGCCGTTCAGAGCGCTGAGTGACTGTCAGCACCACCTCTTCTGTCTCCGTAAATATTTTCCCAAGTCTCACTAGACATATGTTACACTTCTGTAAGCCCTTTTGAAACCAATTCATTCTAAAAGGAATTAATTTATTTAAAAACTTAGACCTCAGTGTTATTTCTGTGTGATTGTATTAGCTGGAGAGAATCTATCGAATAAGCAGGATCCCACCATAATAGACGTGCACTAAGATAAGATCTCTTATCCTCATAGGGCTAAGGATTTGGGAAACGGTGCTACCAGCCACGGAGACAGACTTCATAGCAATATGCCACCCTATAAAGCCAGAATTAGAGTAACTCAGAGATCCTGGTTCTACAGTTCAGAAATTGTAAAAATAACTGCAGCAAGGAAAAAAACAACTCTCTAAAACTTGGGTCAAGTCACTTCCCTGGGTCGTGTGTGTTGCATTTAGCATACATGCTGACGCAGTACTGAACAACTGTTTTAACCCTTTCTTGTGGTTTTTGTGTAACAGATTCCTCACCTCACTAGTCATGAAAAACATATTTTTAGGACTGGATTTGTGGCAAGTACTTCTCAAACACCTCAGGAAGCCTGCCCTTCCTACGCAGGGAGCGCAACCTGAGAACAGGCAACCAGACAACAGGAGAAAACTAAATCAAAATATGAAAATCATGGGTGATTTTAATTCCAGTTAACTGGACATGTTCAAAGCTAAGCTCAGCAAGGCTGTAATAAAGTGTTGAAGTGCAAGATGCTGTTTGTTTGGCATATCTCATAGAATTGATGGAACTTGACAGGTTTGTGAGGGATACAAAGCTGAGCAAGGGAGGCTAAGCTAGAAGAGGGAGACTTATAAAGTCTTTTAAAAGTGATTACAAGAGGTCATCTTCTGCAGGCATTTATTAAAATAATGTACATAAAAGCATAAGCATATATGTTCATCTCTATTCCTTTTCACACAATCTCTGTTTCTATTTTTAGTGCTTTATCCTTTCTTTTTTTTATTTTTAAAAATAGGAATGCTAATAATAATTGTATTCAGACCAAAATCTTTCAGACTTACTGAGTATTGGCACGTTGGTAATTAAGGTCTCAGCTCTCCTGTTGTGACTTTTATTAAAGTCAATTTATATCTGTCAGATCCTGGCAGTCTATAAGAATTCCCAGTGGGGATACTTGAAGCAGGTTTCTCCCATCATCATTAATTGTGTGTCATTAATTTGATAATGTATCACAGGCATTTGATACCCCTAGAGCCTGGCACTTTCAATCCAGGCCTTCTGTAATTGGCAAGAGCTATTTAAGAGCAAACCCATTCATCTAGACCCCAGGTGCACACATACAGCCCCACTGAGCTATAGCCTAGTTTGAGGATTTACTCTCATACCAGGTACATGTTTTTACTGTGTCTGAACTCAGGTGTGTTTTGAGGATTACTGCTAAATTGGGCTGGAATTTCAATTCTCACTTGAATATTTTGGAGAACTTCAGGTAAGATTTCCAAAATGGCAGATGTACTGAAAATGGTGTAGCTGTGATACTAATACATTTCAAAATGTTATTAGAAACCTAAGCTTTTCACAGACAAGTAAGGCAACGTTTTCCAAAAGCTCAGCTTGTTCCTGCTGCACACTTGATTAAAGATGTAGCCTCTGTAACACCCAACATTGGCAGTGGCACTATGAAAAACCATGAAATAGCTGTAAAGCTATACTGGTTTAACCCTTCATAAATTTGTTCATCCCTCATGTTCAAAGCTGAATAGCTAAATATAATGCTTGCATGCAGCAAAAATAGTTTGAAAACTGATTAGCAGCACCCCAAGGACTTCTTAATTTCAAAAGGCATGTACTCTGTCCTCTTCCCAGTTAAGCCCCGTAGCATGGGAAAGTTTGATTTCCCAAACTGGAACAGCTCTCAGCAAGACAAATTAGAGGGGACAGATTAACATCTTCCCCTGCTACTGCTGGTGCAGAAGTGACCTTCAATATAATGTGAGATTATCTTATAATGAAAATATCTAATCCAAAAAGGAAGATGGCATGGGAAATTACTGCTTACTGAAGCTAAGGAGGAGGCTGAGAGCTTCAGTTTTCATATGCCTTTTAAATTTTTATGTGTGGTGTCCTTTGGATATATTTTACTGCATCCTCACTTCCCTAACTGGGAGTAAGGAGAGAAGAGAAAGTATTTCCCAGCGTTTCTTGCTCCAGTGCTTGCAAGGCCTGACAGCAATTCTTTGAGCTCAGGCTTAGCCTCAGCCCAAGAGCATTAAAAAGCTGAGCCTGGGCCAGGCTGTAAAGGGTCACTATGCGCATTATAGGCAGAAATCAGACTTTATTACACTTCTTATTCCCAGGAAGTAAATAATAATTCCCATCAACAAATTAAAGGTACGCCTGATGTAAAAAATCCCTGAAGCACATCTGTCCCTGCATTAAATTTTCTGTGTCCTAACAAAATCAATGGCAAGTACCTGACAACATGCTTGGATCATTCATTTTTTTAGAAGGAAACTGTGTCACTGGCAGGGCTGTTCACTTTAAAGTTACTTAGGGATTTTGAGTGTCCTTTTGATTTTTGAAAAGCTCCACTCACCAGCAACTTCCCACTGTTTTCCCCAAGGCCACTCGGAAAACAACTTTACTGGTTTTCTTCCCACTAGTTCTACAGTTTCTCACTGTGGACATAATTAATTTTCAACTCCTCTGATGCCAATGTGAATCGGTCTTCAGCTGAAAGATTTTTGAGCCTGGCTGCAAATGAAGGGACTGATCCTACCCAAGGCAATATAACTTCTCATAAGTAATTCTCTTTTGCTTTCAAATCCTGCCGTGAGGCACCAATCTGCAATGATGGACATCTACTCTTTTTCCAAGAAATGGCTCAAGCCCTTGGTCTGAGGTGAGTTGGGGCCGAGCGAGGAGGCATGCAAGCTGGGAGCTGCTCCGTGGGCATCATTGCCCTTCCCGGGGACTTCTGCAGCAGGACTCACACCTGCATGTGAGCAATGAAATCCCACCACTTCCACGACCTGAGGACCTCAGTAGCCACAGGACTGAGGCACGGTTGGCTTTCCTGGGCATGTACGGGTATATTTCCTGGGCATATACACTCTGCTAGGATAAGACCCAAAGGCCGTTTGTGTCTCACTCGATTGCCGGTTTATGACCTTTCACTGGTGGCTCCCTGCCCGTGGCTGGAGCTGGACTCCACCACACGGCACAGGGCAGTTGTGCCAGCAGCCTTCCATCCTTGTCCCACAAACGTTCTCTGTCTCACCAGAAACATGGCCTTATTCCTTCCCACGCTTATTTTTTTCCTGGAGCACAGGAACTTGCAACAGCACATTTTATAGAAATTCAGCCACTATTGCTAGTGGCATTAAGGATCAGCCTGAGTTTCTGCTATAGCTACCTGATTTCAGAGATTTTAAATCATTCATTAGGAAAAAAAGAAAAAGCCTTTCAATGTGAGTCTTGGCATTCAGGGACTCAAACAAAAGCAATTTATTTTTAATTGATGTAACACCATAATGGGGAACGATTTCATTGCAGGTGGAAAAAAACACAGTTTAGTGTTTTCATGTGGTTTTTTCTGCTCCTGCAGTTAGTAGATGCATTTGATTAATAAAGGTCCAGACTACAACATGCTCTAATTGTCTGAAAGGAAAACTGGTTGATAACGTATGCTGGAGCTGTAAAACCAGCTATTGTCCACATGCACCAGCTACTCTTTTGCTGAAGTGTTTAACATTAATTTACTATTAAGGATCGATAGCAGGACTTCCTAATGGACATGCTGACAGATTCTTAACTACACAGTTTCTGGCCAAGCATATTTTTTTATATCTTGGCTTTAAATATAATGGATTATAATTCTTACACATTGAAAAGCTGATTCTCATTCTCATTTAGTGGGTTTGTTTTGGCCAGTTTATGGGATTTTTATAAGTACTGCAAAATCACACTGTGCATATAACTTTCACTGTGACAATAGGAGGCCTTACCCCAGAGACTGCAGATCCAGCGTTATTCTACCGTACCCAGCGGAGTAGCCGGAGTTGAGGGCAGTGGATATTATTTAAATTTTGAGAGGACACTAAATTAATATCTGATTTGGTAGACCCCCTAAGCTGAGTGTTGTTTTTAAAAGAAGTAGTCTGGGACATTACTATGAACAATGTGTTATACTGCAGAGCAGTTACACTATATAGCTATTATATTTTGCATTTCATGTGAGACTACTGGAAATAGCAAGAAGTGAACTACATCATGTAACAACGAGAAATGAGGTTATAACAGACTTATCTCATGTTCAGACCTGTCTGAACAACATATTTTCTCCTATAAAGAGCCCCACAGATTTAGTTGCAACTTCAAATAATTCCATACTGTATAATGTCTCTCCATCTCTGGTTCCCACAGTCCTAAAAGTATATTTTTAAAATGCAAATTACATAGGTTTTTCCTTTTATTCTTGTGTTCAACGCAGGGTCAAACATATCGCTGGCACTAAAATGAACATTCATGATAATAATCAGACAGGGGGGAAGATACCAACTGTTCACTGGGATAGAGAGACATACTTTCATCTCTTGTCATACAGATGCTCTATTGCTTTTCTGTAACTCATGACATCAAAGGAATCCTGTAAGTCTAAGAAAGCTGCTTCATATTTCTAGATTACAATCCTCTTTGCTCCTTTGTGATTTGCACAGAGCTCCCAAGAGAAGTTCATAGGAAAACATGACTATTTTTTTAAGCCTTTTATTGGGGTATTTCACCTGTCTCATTTTACATAGTCCCCTCTCATTTCTCATCATCTGGATGTAGGAGTTTCACTGTGCATCCATCATTTCAATCTTCTGCATTCTTCTCAAGCGAGTAGGTTTCAAGAGAGTAATTCGAGTCAGTGATTATTATACAAGAACTGATGATGACCTCACCTTTTAGCTTGCCTGATACTTTCCATTGACAGATATTTGTCTGTTTTTCAAGAGGTCTCATCGCCTTTCCTTCTTGATATTTGTCAGAGATTAAACTTAGATTAAACTTAGATTAAAGATGTCTTCTCTTTACCAGACAAAATTCAGCCTAGTCCGACTGCAGTGAAAGATTGTTTCTAAAAAAAAATTACCATTTTCCTGCTTTTATTTGGAATCTTCAGGAAAAAAGCGTAACTATCCCATTTTCAGCCACTCTCAAACTGTACATGCCCCCAACAGATCATTTCCATTTTAAGGATAATGGCCATCTGTTGCCAGCTGAGGTAGTAATATGCTTTGTAGTGTAAATGGCAGAAGTCTGTGTGGTAGCTCAAGGTCACGTTATAGTTGCAGCTCTGTGTTTTGTTCTTTAAAAAAAAAGTCTCAACCATGACAAACCTAGGAAATTAAAGAAAAGAAAGAAACACTCACAAAAAATACCCACCGAGAAGAAACCTGCATTAAAAGAGTTTTATTTTAGCTGGAAAAATCAAGTACTTGAAAGTCAGGAAATGGCAGCTCACAGTTGCCCTATGGTATATCAATACATGATCACAAACTGCTTCTCCATGGGATCCCTCCGTGTTCACTAGAAGAGACTGACACACAGCAGAGCAGTCTCAAAACTCCTTGCATAATCATATTGAAGAGCTTAGTTTTACAAACAAAATAGTATCCATACCTGGATGTTTCTTTGTTACGTGGTTAGGATACACAAGGTAAAAACCAAAGCCAAACATTCAAGAACACATGGCTAGTGACTTGTGCCACAGGACAAAATCTGAGCTGAATATTTTACAAGCGCAGGTTAGATGCCAAGGTATTATCCCACTCAGGATCTGTGTCTGACCACCCCGTGACAACAGAGGAATGGGAATGGTGTTGCAGATGAGCATCCAGGAAGTAGGGTCAAAAGAGATGAACAAAAATAAGGCTGCATGTGTGTTGCAGATGTTACTGGAGTGCTGGGTTCCTGATCCCTTTGTTTGTTTGCTTTTAAAATATCTATGACTTTTGTAGTCCATGATTTTTGAGATCTGTGTATCCATGACTTTTCAGGATGTGCAAGAGCATTAGCAAGGGGATGGTGGTGGAGATATGCATAATGGTTGCACCAGTTTCACCAAAACCAGTGAAATCCTGAGACTGCATTTCAGATCAACAAAGCAAGCCCACCGAGTATGAGGATGAAACAGCTTTAAGAGGGACAGAAATTTCTTGTTACCTGTATAACTTCTTTAAGAAAACACTGGATAGCCTTATCCCTTAGCAGCTGAATATCAGCAGTAGAAATCTGCAGGCAGGGAGTTATGTAGAAATATTTTAACTGTAGTTGCTGTAAATTTGGACATTTTGAGAGAGGTTTTACTTACAAGTGTTGAAAGGAAATTAAAAGATAACATTAAAAATTGAGTTTCTCATCTAGAAAAAATGTGCTTTTGGGTAAGAACATGAATACAGCCATTTCAAAACACATGTTGCAGTATGCTACTTCTAACCATGGCTAGCAACAGAGAAATAAGGAAAGAGCATAAGAAATATGATTATAAATATAAAGTATTGCTTCCCACCTATGTCACTCAAATTCAGCATATAGGTGGGTAATATGTACCCAGACTGCTGTGTTTAATAGTCTGAAGTAAAACATTGCTGACCAAGCCGCAGTGAAAAGGCACCTTAGAAGACTTTCTCCATTCCTTTTATTTACACTCATATTAAAATCTGAAATCCTGGTAGATTATATTATTTACCTTGAAATATTATTCCATGATTTTATATCAGCATCTGTAAGAAGTTGTCCTTGATGGCAAACTTAAATCTGTTAGCATCATTCATTTTTCTTAGTAATGTCAGGTAGAACACATATTTTTGGTGGTGTGTGGTGCAATAGTATCTCTTCTTAGCTTTTCCTTAAACTTGAGCTGATTCAGAATAGCTAAGCAATGAGTTTGTGAGAAATGATTTCTCAGAACAATTCTGGATTTGCTTTTATTTATATATTTCCCATTGGTATCCAGGTAGGTAACAATATTGTTCTGCAATTTAATCTATCAGAAGTATCCATCATTGAGAGTTTCTGAGACTAAAAGATCAGCTATAGTCAGGAAACCTAGAAAAGCTGCCTCTGATAGTGGTGCACACTATTCACGTGGTCACCTTCTGCAGATATGTTCACCACATATTGGGTACCCCAGGTGTATATTTCTATGAGTTGCCTATCACTCCCTTTGTTAAATTGTTTTGTAAATATTAAATTTAGACTGTAAACCTATAAAACAAAGCCCACATGTTTCTTCCACCTGGCTGCCAAAGGCTAAACTCTTTCATTTCCATCAGAGAACAGTGGAGTCCAGACGTCTTCAGCATGAGACTCCTTGAAACTCGGCTAACTGCTCATTTGTCTATCAAATGCCTTTTAGGTGCTATGCATCAGTACCTCTGATAACATCTGTGCAAGTAAAGTCACACTGGTATATACAGTATACACATATGGCTACTTCAGCATTTATCAGCTTCTGCGTATATGCAGCAAACCAGTTTTAACTTAAAAGTATAATCATTATGAATGCAAATACAGTGGATTTGTGCTCCAATATGCAGTCACTAGACAGAAATGAAGATTTTCTACTGTTGTATCTTGCCAAAGAATAAGGGAATTGATATACAAATCTAATGTCTTGTCAGATTTGATGCCTGAAATAGGTATTAAATGTATCAAAGGAAAGTGCAAGTGCCCCCTAAAAGAATGAACTACTGCCACAACGATGATATTGCTAATAAACACATGTACTTTCTATCTTATTCAAACCACTGCAAGGCAAAAACAGGCCCCACATTAACTCCACATGTAGAGTTGTTCTGGGAGTCGTGCTTAGTACTGCTGGCTTTGATATCGCTAGTTTTGCAGTGCTATTACACTGCAGAGCAATCATTCGTGCTTTGCACTGACCTTATCTGAGATCAGGAAGAGGACCTCTTAGAAAGGATTGTCATCTTCAGGAACCAGACTCACCCTGCCTGGTACGTGCCCATGGCTGGTTGTACCGTGGTCAGTAAAAGACAACACAAGTCATAATAAATTCCCTGTTGAAGAGCCTCTGGTGAGAAAAATCTTAACAGGAGATATGCAAATACGTCCCTTTTGAACCTAATGTTGTGGCTGAACCCATTGCTGCTTTAGCTTGTCTCTGCTCTCCTTCTGCTCCAAAAAGCATTTCTTGTGCAGTTACAGTAAGTTTGACTGATACTTTGCTCATCCAGCAGTGTTTCATGAATCCCTTTGACAAGATGAGTTTGTTTGGTGAGTTCAGTTAGCCTGAGCACAGAGTTTTCAGGAGGCAATATCAGCCTGGGACCACAATGCTGGCAAACACTTAGGCATGTGTTTAAATCCTTTCCCATTCAGCAAAACATTGAGCCTATTTCCTTTGATGGAATGTAGGCATATTTTTTAAGTCCATGGGATTATTATTTTTTTAAATTTTCTGAATAGGGACACTTTCTTTAAATTAGGATAATTTGAATTTTGGAATTGTATATTTAGAACCCCAAAATAAAAGAGGAAAAAAAAAAGGCAAGCAAATTTTGTTTACTCTTGCTTGCTAGCTTGGATCAAGTAGTAAAGCATCATCCATTCCAGAAAGATCTCTGTCAGATCATTCAACAAGAAATCTATGAAGTTGAGTCGTGGCTGAGTTTTCACAGCACAATGAAAAGAGAAATCTCAGCAAAGATAAGAAGAAAACAGTATTGAGCTGGTACTTCTGTTTGATTCAAAGCAAAATTTCTCAAGACGAGTTTTGGGGATTTAGCTTGTCCAGCTGGTGGACAAAAGTACAGCACTGCAGCAATTCCTATCTATTTCCTTCTTTTTGATTTATAATATAATAGAAATTGCATAAATTATGCTTTGCCAGATATCAAACATCATGTCACACAGACAGCCCTTAGCTGAGGAAAACTGGCATCCGCTTGTCCAACTCCACAAGTAAGAGAAAGTATAAATAAAGCATAAATGATTAATTTAACCTTCCCTCCCCGCCTCCCGTTAACAGCTCAAGGACCCACAGCACACTGTGCTCCTGTGATGTACCAGTGCGGTAGAGCCTTCAAGACTGTGGCTAACCCCTTTCCAAGTACAAACACCTGTAAAAACAAAATTAGCCCTGCCAATATGTCTAAGAAGAAATGCTTTCCAGTAGGTTATAGATATAATATTCACCCCATTCAGGGGAATCCAAACAAAACACAAATGTCTTATTGGGGCAAGAGGATATTAAGAATAATAGACAGATTATATGATAGTTTATTGAAGGCAAAGGAAGAGACATTAGTCATAGTTTTGTTATAAAATGAGACTTAATCAAAGAGGAATGGGTTAGAGGTCATGTGTTCTATTTGTGCTATTATTATTTTTAAATCATTGAGACTTCCATGAGTGGCAAAAGAAATGATCCTGAACAGTGCAAAACAAGCCAGACCTCACTGGAGCACTTCAAGATGAGCCAAGAGAATCCACTGCACGAGCCCAGCTGGCTGTATGCTAATCTTCTTTTTATGCCTTTTTAACAAGGGATGATTGGGATCTAGGATCACCTTTGCCAGAGAAGTTTGTCTCAACAAATCACTAGGCTGGCTGGGATATGCTTAGTGATGTGTAGCAATCTGAACAGAGTGTAACTTATCACAGAAACAACATTGTTCTTATATGCGGCTTCTTTTCTTTCCATTATCTGTTTTTTTAATCAAATAAGAGAACTCTGGTACATGTGTTCAATTTTTTCTCTAAGTTATTATGCATATTAACTTCCAGATATCTGGTTTGATGCTGAGGGACCAGGGAGAGAGAGACTCAAGCCATTCTGTAACACTGAACATTATGTGATTTACTGTAAGAACTGTGCATTTACATGGACAATAAATTTTTAAAAGTGCAACCATAACTGTGTCTATATATTTTGTTTGCAGAACTACTTGCTTGCATGCTTAGGCCTTAGAGATATAGTTCAGGATAAAATCTTTAACACCTGAAAATTTGCAATATGGATTTTTATAGCTGAAAAGTTGCTTCCTGCAATTAAAGTATTAGAATTATATTTTAAATCTAAGTCCATACATAAATTTACACCAGAAAATTGACATTTTAGAGCATTCAGATGAATTTAGGATATAATGCTATTGAAAATGGACTGCCTTTGTTAAATGGCATTAACACTTAGGCCAGAAGAAAAAAACCTTATGTTTCTTTTGGCACTAATTGAAGCCTCAATGATTTAAAAATAAGAGTGGTACACAGATCTTAAAATACCTGGTAGACATTGCCTTTCATATCAAAACTAACTTTAAATAGGAGATGCCTCTTATCATATTAAGAAAAAAAATACAATGAAAAATTCTTCAAACAAATTTACCTTAACTCCTTGACCATGTATGTGCCTTTTCCCCATTACCATTTTAAAAACAGCTGCAGAATTTGCAGTGTTATGTTTTATTTCACTTACACAACTTCCACAGCTTCCCTAGAAGCGTGGGTGCTTCTTCCACTATGCAGCCTATATTTTTCCCTTTCTATTTTTATACTGTTACTCCAAATTACTTTCCAATGTAACATACTTTGGTGTCAGTCATTTTCATCTATCCACACTCCTCTGCTGCATGCACTTTATCTGCTGGTTGATTATTGTGTCATGAAAAATAAGGATATCAAGTTTACCTGCATTAGTTGATTAATTTTAAATTCATAGTCTTTGTTGCCTTGCTTTTCTTTCTATTCTAGATCAAGGCTGTTCAAGCTTCCTGATCTTATCTGTCATAAACTAAAGTAATCATGCGAGTGCCGCAAGACACAAATCACCTACCCTGCACAGCTGAGGGGCAAAGGAGCTCCTGGACCAGTTCACAGGGTTCCTCCAGTCTTCTGTGGAGCGCCACCAGTCTTGGAGGGATGTCCAGGTCTTCTCGGCCCACTGCACCAGCTCAGCAGTACTTACAGCTCCATTTCCTCCAGGACTCAGCTTACCCGGGGCCCTTCTCTGTGGCAGCACTGTCCCATTAACAATCAAGTAGCACAGCCTCACCGGGCAGTGGCGTGTTCCTCCAATGAACCTATGTGAAGCCTTCAACCTGTATGAAATGTCAAATCCTTCTCACAAGATTCAGGAGAAGATGAAATATTACTGTGGGTTTTCTCTTTAGCCCAATGTTGCAAAACTTTTGGGGTTCAGCTAGGGAGATAAGAAACAAGTTTAAAATCCTGTCATGTTTGAGAGGATTTGACCTACCATTGTCCTTTCTTTAATGATCCCAAGTTATAGTCATGCTTAAAATGATAAGAATTATACTTATAAAATATCTTTGCTTGAGGAACTTGCAATTACATACAGTATCATAAAGTAATAAAAAGGAATACCACACAATATTTTTACAAATTTTTCACAATAATCCTCCAACTGCATATAGAAGAATATATGAAAGTAGTATAGAATGAGAAAAGAGAAAAAAAAAGGACAAAGGATTTTGAGGCACAGGCAGGGACAGAGGAGAATGACTAATGAGGTTCAAAAAGACTTTGCCTTTTGGAAGGACTAGCCTTAAAAACAAAACTAAACACACTATCCAGCAATAAAGAAAAGTCTTTTGCCTTGGCATCTTTGTCCCTTCAAACTATTATGTGTGTACAGTATTTCCTTTGTGGTTTTATGAACATGTGCATTACTTATAGACCATAAGTGGCAGTCTGGATACCAATATATCAGGGCATTTATTGGCAGTTTATGTGTAATACTGCTGAAGGCCTGTTGACCTCCTATACGAGGTCTGTGTGAGTTCACAGTTGTGACAGTATAAAACTGCGAAAACCTTTGGGAAAATTTTACGTTCTTCCAGGCAGCATCTCCCATTCTCTTATTTCTATAATTGCTTCCCTGGCACTTGACCGAGGCCCAGGAATGGAGTTCAAAGAGTTGTGCAGTTGCAAATGCTTTTTCTCAGCCCTCCAGATTATTGTTTGGTCCTTCCTTTGGACCTACCAGCCTTTAGGAATTGGTTTTCTAGTAGGAGGGTAAGGATCTTTAAACTACCCCTGCAGCTCTGATAAGCACAAGCAAAAGTGCTCGTGGTCCACGTCAAGCATGAGGTTTGTACCTGCGTCACTGCACTGTCCCTTTCCTTCCTCCCCTGCAGTCGGATTATCCCTGTGCTGCTCATATTTTTCATACTCATTGCTTCATCGCGACTTCAGCATCTTTAACAAGTTATTTCCCCAAGTGGTACTTTAACTTGCCTTTCACACTAACAGGGATGTTAGTGAGGCAAGAAGAAAGCCTCTGAGAGACACTTATTTCCCCAAGCCACAGATTATCAGGAGGGGATAGGAACCATTCAGCATGTTACCAAGGAGAAGAGCGTTTGGAAACAGCTAGAAGTTTCCTTTGGTTTGTCACCAGCTCCAGCGTTTGAAGATGTAACGCACCTCTGAGTGCACTGGCCTCTGTCCTGTGGGGACCAGCTGAAGTGCTTCCTGTCAGGGTCTGGTATCAATAGCACTCTGAGGGGTCTCAGTGACCCCTATAGCCTGTGCTCAAGTGGACAAGCAGCCAGATGGTCGCACATTTCTGCATTCTTTCACTGTGTTTTTCCAGCATTAGATATACATGGTATCATCTCTTGTCTTGCAGATCCAAAGGGAACAGAGCCCCTGAAGAACAACTTACAAGAGAACTTACTGTATGTGGCAGGAATCAACCCAGAGAATCTGTACAAAAGTAAATCAGTTAGCAAGGGGCAGAAAAATCCAGAAAGGATTCTTTTTTTTTTTTTTTGAGTTTTTAACTGCTGTAAACAATAAGCAGATAACATAAGAATTTTAGAGACACTACCTTCACAGGTATAGAAACACTCACATTTATGGGATATGCATTCATAATAAACATCTTAGAGGGAATTATTATTATAATTCAAATAATTTGAAAAATCAGTGCTATATTCTTGAGATTTTTAGTATACCCAATTTTTGTTGAACAGGCTTGAATTCTGAGGCCAAACTGTGCACTCCATTTAATGACTCAAGGGTCATTAAGAGATTCAAATGCCAAAGGAAAAAATAAAAAGAAGGGGAAAAAAACCCCACCACTCTAGGATTCCCAGCACTTCTAGCAAAGACTGAGGCATAAGTCTGAGAACTAACAAACTCAAACCACAGACACTGTCTACAAGCCAAATGCTTGCCTTACAGACTGCAGGCTACCATGATTAACCCCTCAAAAAATACAGTAGATTTCCCAGTGCTTACAGTGAGCGGGCCAGGCATGCATCAGCGCTTGTCAAGACGATGAGCAGTTAATCTCATAATCTCAGCCTCATCGTAACGCTGTTCAGAAATATGGAAAAGCATATGCAGCTCTAAGTGCGACAAGTTCTGACTGCATTAAAGATGACAGATTTATGGGGTCTTATATTTGAGTAAGAGGAATAGACGGAGAAATAACAGTTTAGGAGCCTGAGTCTGGTCTATGAAACAAGTGTATAGCAGCATTTAACAGAAAGTAGCTTTTAATTACAGTGGCTAAGAGAAAGTATATAAAAATGTCAGCATACATCACTGAGTCACAAAAATCTTATGGTTATCTGCTCTCTCCCATGACAGATTGTGTATACATTATATGTTTATGTCCTGACAAAATCCGCCCAAAATCCAGTAAAGTGTGGATCCACTGGTGAACTTCACAGAGGCCCCACCTGGCTTAGCTCTGGAATTGGCTAAACCAACTCCCCTACAGGATCTGGAACCAGCTCTTGAGGCTTGGACCTGTCTATCTGAGAACTGCAGATATTTAAGAAGTAATTCATCATGTTTAATTTTAAATTTTTCGAGCAATGTAACTTATGTTTCTTCCCAAGGAGGATTCAGTTTAATGAGATGCTGCCTAACTTCTCCAGCCTCATGACCAGACATATTATTTCCAGTGCCAAGGTCTACAACAAGGAGATGGAGTGCAGTCTAACTTGTTAATTCTTGTCTAACTCTTAATTCATAAATAGACAAAAGCCTGAAAAAATATTTGTAAAACTATGCCTGGTAAAATGTATTTTATATTTCTCCTTTCATCATGTCATGTTATAATGCTCAGCCTTCACTCACAACTTCTGAATATATCTTATTAGCTGGAGGTGTGTCTGCATATCGGTTTTGGAGGGACTGAAAAGCTCTTAAATTCTTTACTAAAACCCTGGCATAGCACATTGGCCAAATATTGTAGATTCATTACAAAGCTGAAGATATCCAAGCTTGAGACGTTTCGCTCCTTTTTCCACCATCATCTACAGTCTCCTTTCATCTCCTTCCTCCTCCTCTGTGCTCCTCTACTCCTTTAATCTCTTTTCTGCTCTTCCTCTCCCCATCAGAACAGGAATGTGTGAACATTTATCTGTGTCTTTGCTAACATGAACACTCTTCCACTCTCTTTCCAACCATTTCCTACCCCTTCAGGAACAAAAAATCTCAGAAATGAGCACATCTCATTTCCACTCAAAATCTTCTCAGCATAAAATTCAGAGCTGAACTTATTGTGAACAAAATTAATAAAACTCACCATTCTGAATGCTATACAGGACCTGAGGTTCGGGAGTGCAACAGTTCTCTAAATGAAATGGAGGACTGGAGGGAATAAATTAAAAGCGCACAAGAAACCTTCCTACTTTGGCACAGCCCCTCCTTGACCTGGCTGTCTGGTATTTGTAAATGTTTTCAATCAACTCTACTTTTTACCATGACCGCCCACATTACCTACCTTCAATTTTGCTCTGAGAAGCCATACATCTGTGCACCACAGCGTGCTGAAGCCTGAATATCTCTAATTAGGAACTTAACACCTCTAAAACGTTCCATATGGACTCATCACAATTAGAGTTTGCTGCTATTTCCACCATGGTTGTATTAGGCTGAGATGCCTTCATTGCATGACCTGTGACTTCGGGGTGCCCATCTTGTTTTTCAGCTTCCTCTGTATCCTGAGTGCTTCTTATGATACGATTATATTCTTCTCTGCCCCTTCCAGTTGGGTGCATGGTGAATATTTCTCTTTATAAATGTTCCAAAGCAGTGTAGTTTCTCCTCAATAACTTGAACCACAATTAAAAAAAACCCCAACCACAAAACAAAGCAAAAAAACCCCCAAACCCTATGATTTCAAATATGGATTTTTTAAAACCATACATATCTTGAATGAAAAATAGAAGCTGGATACATGCAGAAATTATGGCGGAAGGTGCTTTCATTACTGTGCGAATGCTGCGCATCTCCATCCGGCCATCGCTCGCATCTCCTGCAACTGCCCGGAGGTGTCCCGCTCCCACCGTGCCGCAGCCCCGGTGGCAGCACCCACGGGCTCGCCGGTGGCCGAGGGTGGCGAGGAGGGGCTGCATGCGAGACCCAGCGCAGCTCGGGCCTCTGCCCTCCCGGGGGTTTGCAACAGCAGCCGAGCAAGACTACCTGCACGTACGCTTGGGAAGCTAACTGCACGTTTTACTCCTCATTCAGGGGCATAATCGTAGGAATCATTAACTGCTCTTGGATGACCACTAGAGGGAAATGTTGCCCTGTTAACAAGACCATTTTGGAGTGCTTTTACTGCATTTTTATCCATTTTTTAAAATTTTATTTTTAGAGGAAATATATAAAATGTATGCTCTACCTTTCAATCATTTGTTCCGTGCTTTTTACAAGAGAAAAATTCAGACCTAAATATTCATTTTCTTAAAACAGAGTTATATATTTAACCCAGCGCATATGAGAGTAAAACTAGAATTAAGCTCACTGTCCAAGTGCATGAATCTGTCTTTTCTCTCTAGGTAATGACTAAACACCTTTTGCGATCTGATTTGGTTTTTTGCTGAAGCTTTACAAAAGGAGTATAGGTTCAGTTACCCCTCTCTCTTCTAAATACAAAGGTTGAAACCAATGAAATACTTCTCTTTCCTGTGTTCCCAGGTGAAAATGCTATGGTCCCAGACTGAGAAAGACTTCCATTAATTAAATTACAGGTTTTTTGATTAAGGACTGCAGCCCCTTTCTCTAAGTCATTAAGCAATTCATCGAGTCATACCAAAATAATAAATCATACCATGATGTTCCAGTGTATACAGTCATTAAGCACTTTGGAGTGCATGACTTCCTGATATGATGTGTCTACGTTTTTAAATAAACACATGCCTGTATTCTCCTGTTGCTTTGTGTACTGTAAGCACCTCCTGTTTGAGTGGCCAGAGTAGTGAGATGGATTGGCTAAACTCTAACAAAATGTACGGTCGGCAATAAAGTGTCCAGAGAACAGCAATAGTATCAGGCATCCCAGAAACAAGACAAAGACATTAACAGAAGAATTCCTTCACATGAAACATGAAATACAATAAGGAGATTGTATTGCAATGTCTGTGTAAATATTTTTTATAAGTGGTAAGTGCTAAGACTACAGAGAAGTATGTGCTAATATATTGGGCTTTTTAAAAAAAATATGATCTGAAAATTATTCAAGGTGTTTTATAATGAGGAGAAGAAGCTTTTAAGAACAAACTAGTGTTCTTAAAACAACATTTTCACAGACAGTATTGAATTGCTTTAATTATGACATAAAGAACAACTAAACATAACACAAGAGTGGATCACTTCAAAGGGCTTAAGGTTTATTCTTGGGGTTTTTTAATACTTATTATACATGTAATGTTTTTCTAGTTTGATCTTAAAAGTGAGATTGGTGTGATTATTATTTTCTGTTTTGTCCACCCCTGTAAGGGGTTCATACATTTTCTGATCTCACTGAGACAACAGCCCTAAACCATCCTGCCACAAACTATTTCTGAGCTTGCCTAATGCTAAAATAAAGCCTCCCTAGGTTATGTTATGCCAAGTTACTGCCAGCTGTAATAAGAAGTTTTGGATGCAACATCCACAACTTATGAAAGCCCGGATTTTATTTGTTGCCGTATTTTGTGCCAGATTTATCCAAGATGCAACTGAATAAAATTTATGAAACTTGATGTTTACCAACACTAAGTAAATATTATAACAGACAGTAGTAAGTGTTGATCACTCAGTAACGACTAATGCTAGATGATGGAAGCTGTTAATTATTGGTTGTAATGAAAGAAGGTGGAGGAGTTTTATTAAATTTGTTTTATATGATGAATAATTCATATTTATTATTGGCTGAATATGCATGCAAAATAACAACCACATGAAATTTCCATTGCTTCTCACCTTGAAAATATTACTGCTGTTCTTTATGATAAATACTCAGTTTTAAGAATATGCAGGATTAGCCAATCCTTTAGGAGAGATGGAATGAAAAGTTAAATGTTAGCACAGGAATTCACCCCATCGATCAAAACGGCTTTCTGGATGGTGCCTCCTCTGCTATCCTGTGTGAGCCCCTGCCTTGCTTCCATCAGCCTGCCAGGTCCAGGGGACAGACCACACCGGACCTTTTAAAAAGATGAAATAAGTCTCTTCTGCAGCATATTTGAGAAGTGTCAATACCTTGATTTTCATAGGCTTATTATTCACATTGCAGGTAGTTTCTGGAGAAAATCATACCGAAATAAGTGGCTCCATCACAGTGGGGGGGTTTGGTCTTTCATTTCCTGAGTTTGGATCTTAAATGCTTTTAGGCACTTACATGCCCTGGAGACACTTTTTACACTGTTCTGATGGGCGCAGTACAAACACTAAAATCAACAAACATTAAAAAGCAGTACTCCTAGTGTATGTTATTTAAACAGCTATAACTTCAATTTGTTCCACAATAAAGCTATATTGTTACTAAACTTTTCTTCTTATCAGTGTCATTTATTGCTTGTATGGGCCTGGTGTATTAACGTCTGTTAAGAAAAAAACATCATTTGAAGTACAAATTCAGTAAAGACTCTTTCTGACCTAAAGCTCAGCTATAGAGAGCGTACATTTCATATCAAGAAATCTAAACATAATAATTAATATTCAATAATTTCTATTAATAAAGTCATCTAACAGTCTTTATACAGCTGGGAACTCTGGACTACAGGAGGCATTTTGTTTATTCTTGGGAAAGAAAGAAGTCAACAAAGTATTACCTGGTGCATAAGTAAAGTCTGATAGACCACCAAATAGCAATAATAGTGGAAAAAAAAGAAGTGAATCTTGCAATTCACACAGGTAGCATGACACAACAAGCATTATCAGAAGCTGATGTGTTCAAATGTTTTCAAACATTCAGCCAGACCGTTCCTTCCTACACATAATTCAGATTAATGCTTCAAAATTTTTGCTTTAACACTCCAATTCAAAAGGTCCTTCCTATCCTAGGTTGATCCAGGCAGTCAATAAAACCACTTATGGGTTGGACTCCATTACGTCCATATCTGCATAAGCAGAAGTGGTCATATTTTAATTATTGTTGCAAACTAAGTTAAACAACTGACAGTAGGTTGTAAATAGGTTCTGTTTACAAGAAAACATTCAAAAATTGTGTTCTTTTTTTTTAACTTAGGATATTCAAGGCAACAAAAATGCACCATGCACAGTATTATATTATGCTACCTGATTTCCTACTGAAAATATTCAATTTAAGTTTGATCCATCCAACTAGTTTCCTGTAAGACAGCCATCATTATGTAAATGCCTGGTGTTAGGCAGTGGGAAATAAACTAAAATGTAATATTGTTGAAGGGAATATTTGATCATGTTTTCAGTGGGCTGTCCATATTACAAAAACCATTTTTCACTTTAGCTATAAAATGAACTACTCCCAGCTCTTTTCTCTGGACATTGCAAAGCAGCCATCTAGAACATGCTCTGAGACTGACAACTTTCTTCCATACATGGGTAAAATTTTAATTTTCCCTAGACCATATTTGAAGTCTGTTATAAAATGCGTAGGGATCAAAATCCCTCCTTCTGAGCCAAAACGTTAAAAGCCAAGTGTTTTAAAACATAAGATGACCGAATGCCAGGCAGATTACGCACCTAAAGTTCCATGCAGATGTACTCCACAGGCAAAATTTAAACTCTGTTTGGGTATGACTGAGAGGTCAGAAGGAAATCTTTTTGCCTGGGAGGAGAAACATGCAGAGTGCACCTACCTTCTATATATCCAT
Source organism: Mycteria americana (assembly GCF_035582795.1). NCBI lineage: Eukaryota > Metazoa > Chordata > Aves > Ciconiiformes > Ciconiidae > Mycteria > Mycteria americana. The sequence continues at coordinate 16,625,139 of NC_134368.1, forward strand.
TCATAAGCTCTGTGTCTGGATATGAAGAAATAGGAATATATAAATCAATTATAGAGTCTCGTGGAAAAAAAAAAGAACTGCCCAAAGTTCTCAAACCAAGGAGAAAAGCTAACATCTCATGTTATTTCCATCTTCTCAATGAAAACCACTGTAGTGTAGATTACATACGTAGTAAAGCACAGTATAGCTTATATGTAGGAGTAGCTGACAGCTTCAGCAATTGCACAAATGACTAGGAAAGTGGCCTTCCTTTCATAATGACACAGAATAGTATTAACTCACTTCAAGTTAGAGAGCTCACATTCAAGTTAAGCCAGTCTGCATGGCGGATGAATCTGGCCATAGTGTATTCATGATTTTCCAGAGGGGGAAAGACATACCTGATTCAAAATGAATTGTAATGATCTATGATGGCTAGACTTCATTCAAAATAGACATTTCTCAAACACTTTTTTTTTTACATTTCCTACACAATTGTAAAGTACAGTAGTCTCCAGGAGACTTGTCTTAAATGTACTAACAGCTGCCCTTAATAAGTTAAATGCATGCCAATTAAGGAACTCAAGGCTGGCATAATATGGTCCTAGTGCTTCAAGAGAGGAATCATCATGCCTCTACAACCTGTACGAGCTGCTAGGATGGAGCAGCTCATCTAAAATATCTGAAAAAAGGGAATTATGATCAGCAAACATCACGGTCCTTGGACAGAAGACTGTTCCAACTCACCTAGGAAGTGTTGAAAGTGACATCAGCGTTCATCACTTGAAAACTTTCAGCTTCAACTTTCTTCACTTCGCTGGGACCGAAAGAATGAGTTTCCTCCTATTTTGAGTCCCTACACAATAGCAAGGAAATTTGTTTCAGGAATTAAGAAAAGGATCACAGAGGTGACTGTTGTGTCCCAGCTACTGAGGATGTACAGTAGTATGGATCCTTCTTGTGCTTCTCAAGGTCACAAGAGAAACCTACAAAGTGCTCCTCTAAGCTACATTTTGGTCAACGTTGATGAAATACTTTGAACTTTGTTTCACCAATTACATGTCCAGCACTTTATAAATACCAAATAAGCTTCATTAGAAGCCTGAGAGGTGAAGAAGAAGAAAGCTGTAATTTCCCAAATGAGAAATAAAATTGAGGAGTCTGTAGTACTAATTTCAACATCTAAGCACTGTGCCTTAACAAGCCATATATTAACTGAAAATGCTATTTATTTCAATGAAGGTTGCTAGGTGAAAGAAATAATATGAAAGGTCTGCCCTGACTGCTTCAGAAATGTCAGAACATGGGGCTAACCGTGATCTCTGTTTCCCTGCTGTTCTGTCTAGGGTGAATGTGAGTTTCATGCACTTGTCCTGGTTTTAAATGGCTAACTGGTCAGCCCAATAGTTATCTGACAGCTCAATTTCCCTGCCAGATGTCAGCTGTAGATGCTCAGGGCAAGTCCACGCATGCAGAGGCAGTGAGGTCAGTGCATCCCAGGTAGGCTGTGCTTACTGTGTGTGCAGCAAAATCATTCAGTACCTGTGACACATCAGAAACATGTTTGACATATCCTATATGGGCTTGACCTCTATTCAGTAGGTAGACAGTAGGTCCAATATATCCAGAGGCTTTGGACTCACTGCGCACTCACAGCAAATGTATATGTGCACCTGTCCAGACTAATATATAGGAATCCAAACTGAGTGAGGACTCCTAAGGATCTTATCCAATAATGATATAAATAAGGCTTATGTATTGCATTGGAAATCTAACATTTCCTTTTCCTTGGAACCCAAAATGTTGCATAGTAAGTGATAACTGAAACACCATTAACACCATTAATGAAACAAAAAGATGGCTATCCCACAAACATGAACATGGCACCTGGTCAAGTAACACAGCTGTTGGGAAGACCAGTTAAAAAAAAAAAAAAAAAAAAGTCTGTTTTCCTAGCTTCAGGAAACACTTTCTTTTTGAGAAGGCATGTTTTTTATGGAAGGCTCTGGAGCTGTCAACTGAAGGAGAATTCAACTTAAAAACACCACTTGACAAACAGAAGAGGAAGTTGTCCTCCAAGTCACACTGTTCTCATGCAGGAATTCTCCAAACCTTATATAACTCCAACAAACCTCAAAGAGCTTGGGACAAGGCAGTCATGCTACAGTGAACCTTAGGAACATACCTTTTCACAGAAATTTCAAAATATTTCTTCAAGTTCCCGTGGACCAAGAGCACCTGAAGAAGACATGGTGCCAACATTTCTGCTTTTGCAGAAATCAATAATACCAGTTTCCTAAATAGCCTTTACATTTGTCAGTATTCATGAATCAGAACTGTATGGAAACAGTTTGCACTTCTCCACTTCTGTTACACGTGAATATCTATGGAACAATAAATTGTATTAACTTTAGAACTGCATCTAATCTTCTCTCCATTGTGATCATTAGTACAGACTGAGAGAGACAAGTATTAAAAACTTACTTGTGTAAGTCAGTCCTCTCCACTATTTCTTTTCCTGGCTTCCAGCAAGCCATAGTTATGGATCTTAATGGGCAGCAGTTTCTAAATGGTTCAATGTGTGTAACGGTCACCAATAAGCCCATCTTCCATAATGTTCTAATCCCTTTTTGAGCTCTCTTATGCTTTTGACCACTGTAATGTCATGTGGCTTTGAATCTGATGGCTAATTATACTAATGTGTGAAAAGGACACTTTTGTCTGTTTTAAGATTTTGGCTTCATAAATGATTCTTCTCTTACAACTCTGCTGACCTCTATCATATCTCTCCATTGCTATATCTTATACAGAGATATGGAAGCCATTCCATATGGATGCTATGATGAGTCTGCCATACTTTGCTGTGTGCATCAACAAAACCATTACGTTCTGATATATGCAATTTTTTAGTGGTGACTGAGCCAAAACAAACTTGCTGCTTTTCAGATTTCTGTATGAGCTTCCAGGACCAGCATTTAAAAAAGACATCTTTAAACACATTCAATAAGTAGATTCAAGAGAAAAAAAATGTGGATATCATAATCTCACTTTTGCAAAGTATACATTACAGCTTAATTTTAAACATAGTGTTAGGGTTTTATGGCAGAATTTTGAGAAGTGCAAAAATATTTTAGGATCAAAATTCCCAGTGACTTTCAATGAATCTATAATCCAAAATCACCCAGACACTTTTGACTAACTCACACATAGGCCCTCAAATTTGTATTGTAAAAACTTTACGTCCTTTTCAGCTGCAGGAAATTCTTCAACTGCTCTACTAAAAATAGATTTGAATTTGTGCTGGAGGAACTTTGCCTTTATAGACTCTTCTAAAATATATCTAAACTTAACATATATTCACAAGAATGTTCAGAGAATCAAGAGGTCTATTTTATATGTTTTCCATTATTTGCATATTAGTGTTAACTATTAATGAACATTATATTAATCTCTTTCTGTATGTGTGTATATATATGTACAAGTTATATATATTTCATATTCATATTCCATGAAATCTGCAGTGTTTCCATTGTATCAGCATATTTTTCTCAGGGATTTATGGCCCTTGGGAACATAAGCATAGCCCTAACATTGTACATCTGTCCCTGTAAAGCAGCCCAGGCAAAGTGCCAAATACCGCTTTTGGAGCAAAGAGTTGTTCTTCTCAAAATGTTTCTGGAGAGCCATTGTAGCTATGAACCCCCAAAATGAAATCTGCCCTTGAACCTCCAGGGAGTGACACAACTGCTGACACACTTCAGACTGCCTGAGCACCCTCACCTGAGTGTGGTCCAGCAATTTGCTGAGCTGCTCTACTGAGGACAGACATGTGGGAATACATAATGCTAATAGAGAATTTGCCTTGGGATTGATTGGCCACCGCACTTCTTGATCACTATAAAAAGCATGATTGAGATTTGCATTAGTTATGAGCATTGACAGAATGCAATTAAAAACAAGAAATCCAGTGATCCACATAACTGACTTTAAGATGTTAATATGTGGAACATGTAAAGAACACAAGGATTCCCATGACATCTCAAGGTCCTCAAGGGAGAAATCACACAAAAAAATTACCCTTGCTGCTTTTGGACTGAACCAAGCTTGAGATGACCCAGAAAAGCAAAGTCATCATGTTGCTTTCTTTCAAAAGGGACCTCTGGGCTTTCATGAGATGACATTGAAACTCCCTTGCCACCATAGCAGGAGTACTCAAACTAATTTTTACAACTTGCTGAATGGCAGCATGAATTCTGGTGACCACTTGCTGCTTTGTGTTCCCATGATGGTTTGCTCTAAGGTGAGTGTACAACACAAGGAGGAATGGGTAATGTGCTGTGTCTCAGAGAGGGCATAGACTGAAGATCCTACTTTGTCATTTGATCTCAAGGAATGCAGACTATTCCAGAAGAGAAGCTCATGAACGCTTCATGAAATGGTGCCACTATTGGTCAAAATGCTGGATAGCTCTAAAACAGAGTCTCTCTTGTGTCACTGCATTAGCACTATCTCTTGAAAACAGCCGTACCCTGTCAGCAATAAGATCTGCTGTATGTTTCAAATCATAACATTTAACTATCGTGAAAGAGTAAGTTAGCTGCAGACATCTGACTATCAGCTCAGACAAACAAAGCAGCACTTCAGTGATCTACTGAGCTGTGCTGATTAGTTGTAAATCTTTTTTTTTAACCTTTCAAATCATTCTTCCACAAACTACCGTGAGCAACTTCCTCTAAATCATGCTTTCAACACATCACTCTAATGGCATTCACCCACATGAATAAAATGATCTTCTCTGCAATAACTGAGGATATTAAGGATTAAGAAAAGAGAGAAAAATGCAAGAACTAGACACATACATATGGAACAAAAAGCTCTTACCCACAGAGCTTTCCAGCAAGAAACAAAGACGTTCACTTTGGGTGAAATCCCACTGGGGACCATCGCCTTACCACATACACCTACCCCTTGCTACCTCTAATCTGCAGGGAGATGCCTCAGTGCCGTGAGACACACAACAGCACAACCAATGGTGCTTACTGCTAAATGGGTTGTTGGGACTGGAATTAAAAGCACAGGACACCAAATTGTCATTCTGTATCATTAATGTGTTCTAGCCTCAATTATCGGTGGAAACGTAATGTAGAAGCTGCAGATAAAATTGATGGCATGTCCTGCAGTATTTTAAAACTAGATCTTTCTGGTAACTGACACTAGGCAAAATGTCCCCCAAAGAACAAGGGTCTGGGAAACAGTACCTGAACGTGATCATATCAATAAATGGCAACTTCCATCTGCCTGTCTGGAATCCATATCAGAAATATGTGGTAGATGACATTTTTCCATGCTTTCAAACATACAGGGTGTTCTGCAAAGATAACAAACACCAGTTTGTTATCCTAAAAGTATAAATCCTTATTTTCACTGTAGAACCTGAACTAGCTCCAAACTTTCCTGTACAGTACCTCTGAACCTTGAATGGACACGATCCACGTACTTCTAGCGCATACTTTCTATTTAAGGCTGCAGTTCTGCAAGTTACTTAAACAAGTCTTCAATTCAAGCATGTTGGTGGCTCTATGCAAGTCAATTGGCTACACAGTTACCCTGAATTAGATGTACCTTGTTAATCAGGCAGCTGAGTGGGCTGAAGACATGAATAATAACTGATGCTCTACAAGAATACAAGCAGAAACAGTGAACAAGAAATGAGTCCCAGACATCTGGATCAGCAGTGAACAGTGAAGTTTCAGATACTCTAACAGGGACTTTCACCTTCATTATTACTGTCATTTTTTGTGATATTAAATTAGATATTATTATTATTTGGTTTATTGTTACTGGTAATTATATGTATGGTAATTATTATTATATGTATGGTAATTATTTGGTTTCTTAAACAAATGAGGCATATGTGGTATTGCTGCTGCTGGGTTCCTCCTAACAGCATTTGAAAGCAGTAGCCATACAAATTCATCAGAGGGGTTCTCTCCTCCAAGCTTTCCAGTTCCTGAAAGTTTTGTTAAAATAAGCTTTTGAGTAGAAGAGAGAGACCATATTGATCCCACTCACATAACGCAATGTTATCCTCAGCATTTGCTAGACACCAGTGAATCCGCATGGGATCTCAGCCTTCAGCATTAACTCTACAGGAAACCAGGCTTCATTGCCCCTGCCACTCACACAACTATTTATACTTCAGCTCTTTCATTCACACATTGCAATAAACAGTTTTGCCATGAGTCCTTCTTTCACACGGTTGTACTTGACCCTGTTCGAACACGTGCATGCATAAACACACATGCAGTTTGTGTGTAGACTCCAGATCCCTTTTTCAATAAATAAATAGCTATATAGATGGATAGATGAAAACAACAAAAGAATTGGTGATACAGGACATGAGCTGAAGATCTGCATCGTGGATTGGATGTCTCGGCACACACCTTGAGGTGAACTATGTTGCGAACTGACTTCTTGCGTGCTCTTCCCACATTTAAATCCCACAGTCTGATATGGCTTACTGTACTCCTGTTTATTTGTGCAGTGAGAAGTCTACAGAGGTGGTATAAAGCGTTGTCAGCTTCACAGAATGCTTTCAGTTGTAGCCCTCTTAAAAAGCACATTCCTACCTGCACCGCCGCTCCGCAGCCAGCATCCCTGGAGGCCCCTTCTATTGTTGCAGCGTTAGTGTCATCACTCCATTAGGAGCCCGCCTGAGTCTGTGTGCCTAATTCAGAAAGTGCACCTGTACAAGCATAAGAAGAATGATAATTCCTGGCTGTGCTTTGGTGTGAAGTGCTTTTTTGTAAAACAAAACAAACTATTCATGCCACGATGAAAAATAACTTCTGCTGTACCTGCCAAGGGATCAGCAGGTCTTTTCCAGTGAATGAATGAGCAGTGGCTGGTCTTTTTTAAGTCACTGAAAAAAGAAAACAGTTCATGCAAGTAAATATATGTAACACAGGGCTAGACTTTGCTGTCCTTATGCCAGGGAAACAGCATTTTACAGAAGATACAAGCCATGGTGCTTCTATGGGATATTCACAGAGAACGTGCTGAGGACACCATGAAATTCTGTGTGCACAGAGAACTGAACGGGCTTTTGCACCCTTTCCATCTCCATGGAGCTGGGCTCCCCACAGCTGCTCAGTGCTCATGACTTTTGCACTAACCTGTCATGGCTTAGGTGACACACACATGCCCCACTGCTGCTGTCTTTTAGGTGAAAAGGAGCCTGATTGCAAGTGTCCGAATTACAGCTCGGTCCCTGGTGTCTCACAGGGCAGGGCAGCTCCACGCTCCCTTGTGGAGACTGAGTGGGAAGGTGATGCTACTGAGAGCAGAGTCCAGGCTCGGGAGTCCGTTGGGGCTATCTGTCAATAGGGCTTTTAACATTTCTAATGTCGTTACATTACAAGGTCATTCAGGTTACTTCCAGGTAGGAGAAGAAATAGGAAGTAATGAAGTCAGGCATCTCTTTAATGCAATCTTATTTACAGAGATGTTAAATCCTTTTTCTCTGGGCTTTTCTCCTTGCTCTGTGTACTTGTGCTGGATAGACATGGTATTCTCCTTATGCCCTCTTCAGCTTCTCCCATGGATTTGTCTCACAGATACACAAAAAAAACCCAATCTAGTGAAATGCCATTCACCTGCATATGCATTGCATGAGCCTTTGTTCCAGAAAGTGGGGTGTTGTGAATGGAGATTGCTAGCTCAACAGTGTAAGGAGTCTCTATTTCAAGAAAGTACGTCTTTTTAAAGCTATCTTCAGTTACACAGTTACCCATAGTTTCAAAGAGATTTTGCACACCACATAACAGTTTAGAGCCTTGAGTTAACATTGAGCAGACACTAAAATCTGAATTGCCTTTTAGATACCACTTCTTATGGGGATATCTAGAGCGTTGTTTCATTTATTGCGACGTATTTCTTATGAAAACAAAATATGGTTAGCAAAAGCCCTCCTCTAGTAATGAGGATAGCTTGTCTGACACTGTATTTTAGATGCAGAGCTATATAATCGCCTTATTTCCATACAGTGGGAAACCAAAGTAAAATGTCAGAATTGTAACCTATGATCGAAGATCTTACAGCAGCTTCTCAAACGGTGAAAATATTTGCCTCGATTATTGTATTTACAATTCCAAAAATATTTCTTCTGTTGAAGGTCTGTGTACAAGACACTACTCCAAACCATTTTTAAGGGAGTTTTGACATAAATGAAACTTTATGCTGGCATGGCAAGTGAAGTACTTGATTAATAAAGAGTTTCACTGTTTTCAAACACATATTCCATGCAGGCTCATTTGAAGAAAACCGCAAGTGGAGAATGCTTTACTGCTTCCAGTCACAAGGGGGTTGTGTATTTCAATCCTGCTTACACAGTTAGCTTACTTTGGAGCTCTGGTAGGAAAGAAACATGACCAGGAGAAATAATGCTACATTCAGTGACCCTGCCCTTAGAATCAATTGGCCTGATGGGAGAACTTTTTTCTCTCTCTTTTGCTACTGTTTTCTTAGTTTTTAACCTTTTAATACTTAATATTTCTTGAAACACTATCTTTAGAGAAATATCGACTGTCCATGGACTTCCAGTACTGACTGATATGGCCTTCTGACACTGTGAATGGGAAATGAGAGACTTGTATCGACAGTTGACATACAAAGTAATGTACAGGTTCATAGTCCTTTAGGCATGTTTTGGAGTGAGTTAATACTTTCTAATTTTAATATTGGGTTTTAAGTATACAGCTCAGATTCTCTTATGTTACAAAAGAATTGAACTGCTACCACAGTGACAAGTGAAAGAAGGGGATAATTAGGTCTAATGAAGTCCACAGAGAATTCCAAAAGAAATTCTTGAAAAATCTAGAAAATAAAAAATTATAACAAGTTCTAATGGGCTATGGAATAGCCACCCGCTAGGCTTGGATTTTTGGTTGTAGCCCTATCTCTGGAGTATTTTAAAATCTGATTGAACAAAGCACTAGAAAACATTCTGTGGTCAAAATGAAATGCAAAGTAAAGATCATTATTTATTTTCTCTCCATCCCATAAACCCTTACTGGCAGGCAAGGAAGGAATAAAACTGCTTCAGTCATGGGTGCTGCTTGCTGGCAGCTGGCACATAGATGAGATGGATTAGCCAGTGATGATCACTGACCATTTGTGAGGCTGCCACTACATATATGGTACATTTAAAACAACAATTTGGCACCAGTGTTTTAAAAAATAGCTTCTAACTTTGTACACACACAGTAGCACTCATAACCGTTTGTCCAAACACAAGCATATGAGCATAGTTTATTATGGCAAGGTAAGGAACTCGCTGTTTGCCCAAGCTTCATGTACAAAACCAGTCTGCCCTTACAAATGCTCCTCCTTTTGCTTCAGCCTCCCAGCCACGCACTGACAGCCTGGACGCCTGTGCCCTTTGCTTACTTGCATGAAAATAGGACAGATTAACTCAATCATGTCTTATCCTCTTGTGCAGGTACTTCATTCCACCCTTCTTTCAGCAAGTGCTAAATCTCTTAAGTCAAAATTCAGAAGTGCAGAGCCTGCCTCTTTTAAACTAAACAACCAATCGATACGTCTAAATCACAGCATGTATACTGAAGCAAACTGGTTACAAGCAATGACTATTTTTCACTTTCTACTTCCTCCTTTCTCAGTGTTCTTAAGTATTTACTGCCTCCCACAGTGATAACTTGTTTCTTTAGAAATGAATCATTAGCACTGAATTTGTCTCAAAAGACCATAGTTATAACATACATTCTTTTCACCTTCAGGTGCTCTTCTGAACCACAGTGCTCCAGAGGCAGCTCCATTAAAAAACAGGAAAAAAAAAATGATTAGTTTTGTCCCTGCATATATAGATGTATTTTCACTCTTTCTGTGACTGTTAACTTCTAAAATAAAAATGACTGGCCGAGTGTAGGCTGAATTTTTGCTCTTTCAGTTTTGAGGGATTAACTTGCTAGAGCTTTAACTGACTGGCTGTTGGCAATGGCTACAGGACTTCTAGCTAAGTCCTGTGACAGTAACATCACTTTTGTCTTCAAACACTCCTAACCTTCTCAACGTGGTAATACTTCAGAGAACAAGGTATTAGCAGCATCCTTAAAATATACCAGCTAAACAAAAGATTCAGCCGATATCCAGTCTGTCAGATAGCAAAGCAAACCTGCAGTGGGATGCTTCTCTAATCTTATTTTGCTTCAACACATACCATCACTATGTCTAGTCAGTGGCAGGTGCTTTACTTCAATGACAATTTTTTTTCCTTCCTATTTTATCTACCCATTACTGCTACTGGGTTTAGCCTGCTAAAACCCTTTTCACTCAGCACTCATTAGGTTACATCTGGATGCTGCATGCAGTTTTGGGCCTCCTAATGCAAGGGAGCCTGAGAAACATCCAGCAGAAGACAGCCACAATGGTGGGCACTTACCCTGAGAGGAAAGGCTGTGGAGCTGGGCTTGTTCAGCCTGGAAAAGGGGCGGCTTCATGGGGGACCCAACAGCAGCCTCTACCCGTGCCTGCAGGGAGGGCTTCAAGGAGCTGGAGCCAGGCTCTTTATGGAGGTGCATGGCTGGGGAACAACAAACAGAGGTCATAAACTGGAATAGGACACATTCAGACTTGATAAAAGAAAAAATATTTCCTCATAATGGCAGCTGAGCAGTGGAGCAGAGAGGCTGTGTAGTCCCTATCTTTGGAGGTTTTCAAGACCCATCTGATACAGCCCTGAGCAGTCTGCCTGAGCATGAGCTGACCCTGCTTTGGGCAGGAGGTTGGACTGGAGACCTGGCAAGTAGAGACCTCGCAAGCTCCCTTCCCACCTGCATTATCCTTTGACTCGGTGACTCTGATTCAGCCCTGCCAATTTAACTCTCTGATTTGAGGCTGAATTCCCATAGTCATCTGCCAAGTTAAACTGAGCACATTAGATAAAGTATGAGAATATAATAAACATAGAACCTCATAATGCTCTTTTTACTGAGATACTTTTCAGACTACTGTCATTCTTGAAATGTGGACTTTGGAAGATCTGACGAGTTCTGAAATAATATGCATGAAGTCATACGTATTCTTATTTAAGGGACAGTTCTTTCTTGGAAGTTGTCCCATGAAAATAGTTTCTCATTCCAGTGTTTTACATCATTGAAATTCCCTCTTTCTAAGAAACAATATTCCTGAGAGAACAGGAAAATGTCTATCTTCCTTTTTTTTTTTTTTTGGTGTCATCAAAATACTTCTCAATCACACTCTCCTCTGAATATTGGGAAAATTAGTCAAAATAAATGTTCTCCAGAGGATTAGGGCTCTTAGGCTCATAATCAGTTTGCATGACTTTGCATGCTCTAAGTTAGATCATTATGTACCCACTTTGTTTTGCATGAGTACATTAAAATCAGATGTGAGTTGCTAAGTCAGCTTTGATACAGTGGCAGAGTTATGCTTTCCAGGAAACAAATGATCACTATCCATAATTATATTTTCTAAAACCTAAGATAAGCGGCTGAAACCAGAAGAGGAAAACTGTGGACTTGTGTAGTTTCTGCTTGACATAGGAGATTAACCTCATGCCTCATTAAAGAACATAACTCTCATCTCAGCGAAGCACTGGCTCTTACAAAAGCTAAAATATCAGCAGAGGTCATATAGCCAATACTAACTGTATAATCTGAAATCATATAAAAGCCCTGGAAGAGATTTCAGGAGGCAGGTTCAACTATGCCTTTGCCATTTTCTGACAGATGTTTATCTACCCTTTCAGAAAAACTTTTATTAGTAATTGATATTGTTTTGCCTCCTCAGGAAACCTTTCTCAGTATTTCAATATCTTTACTATTTAAAAGTTTCTCCTGATATATCTCCTAAGCTTCCCGTGCCATAATTTAAGTCCATTGTTTTTTTGTCCTACCTACACCAAATATGCAGTAGAGTTGAATGGCTTCCTCACTTCCTTTTTATAGTTGTTATTTATATTCAAATACCCTTGTTATATCTTCCCTCAGCTTCATCTTCCCACTGTCAAGCAATCCTAATTCCTTCTACCTTTCCTAGTACTAAGTTTCAACTTGTTGCTCCTTGTGTTTTCCTAATGGGTTCATATGCTTCTTGAATTGTAGCCCCAAAGCCAAGCCCCCATACTCCAGCTGAGGACCCATCAGTTCAGTAGCACAAGCTTTACGTCACAGACCTTGCATACACCACTTCTGGTCATCTGTCCTAGTGTGGACTTGTCTTTTCCACAACTGGATGATACTGCAGACTCATTTTCAGGTTCTTTAAAGTCTTCATCTTTTTATGCAGTTTCCCTGTCAACTTAGCCCATCCATATCCTGTATTTTTCAGCTAGTTCTCCCTGCATTTTGTATTGCCCTTACTGAATTTCATTTTACGTTTTCAGAGCATTTTTTAAATGTACCTAGTAGCTTTTTAATTCTAACCCTATGATTGTCTGTTTCTTCCTCCAAATTGTTAAGGACAAGGATGAACATTCTGGACCCTGAACAGGCAAGTGCAGAAATCCAATTGATACCTAACTCAGTTTTGACAGAGAACCATGGATAAACATCTTCCCATAACAGTTTTCTGTTAGTTTCATAAGCAGTTTTCTTAATAGATATGTATTTTCTTAAGCCCCATGGACCTGAATAACATACAACGACACTGTCTTAATATTACACTTTGCTGATCATTTCTGCTGACTATTTGTTCAAACTGAATAGGGCCTGTGAGGACTTCTAATGAAGGATGACGGTGAAAAAGCTTGAGTGAAAAGACGCCTTTCTTGAAAACTCATTCAAAGCGACAATGGAAAGGATAGAGTCATGCAACTGCAAAAGAAAAATTACTGAGTTTCTTGTTTCTTTTCTGATATTACAGGAATACTTGCGTCATTCTAATTTTCCTCTCATTTCAAGGGAAGTATTTGCTGAGGAACATCACCTGGGAACAAAATTGACTTCTAGAACCCTGATGTGGTAAAACCTTGTGGAAGATTTACGGTGTGGCATTCTTTCCATTGCAGAGAATGAAGACATAACTCTGCTTTCTTATAGCTGATTCTTGCTAGTCTGAATTTTCATCTGAGAGAAGCATAGAGATGGCCAATTATTTTTTATGTTCAGTACAAAATAAAAATATAAATACATATACATATACATATATATATATAAAAATATAAAAAGAACGAGTAAGAAACTGTTGAGGAAGGACAAAAATGAAGGCTGAGGAGAACAAAATGGGTGAATTGAGAAGGTGCAAGTCTATGAAGTAGATTCCACCACTTAGGACTTCATTGTCTCACAGATCAGATGTCAACTCAGACCAGGACTTAGCCAAAAATAATTTCCAAGCATAAAGCTGCCTCTTCAGAAGCAGAGCCATGCACATAACTGCTACTGACCATTAACTGCCATTTCAGCTTTTGGAATTCAAACTAATTTAAGTTTTGACTTAAAAAATGAAATACTACATCAATATCCAAATGGATATATGACATTTTTTATACCTTTGTCCAGGCCACCCAGGTATAACCAGAATGATGAACAAAGCATGCATGGCTCATAGATAGACAGAAACAACCACCTCAGAATAACCATTAACTCACAGATTAAGGCTGAGCTTAGAGAGGAATTCTACTTTTAAAATGTGGCATTTCAAATGAGTGCATAGAGACTTGTTTCTAACGCAAAATTCATTCATCATGGCTGCTGTTCACAGCTCCGAGAAGGCAACGCTTTGCTAACCGACCTGGAGTAATAATTGGAGGCAGAGGCTCCTCAGGCAGGAAAACTGCCACCACTCGTGAAGATGCATTTTCCACTGGAAATTATTCGGTTTCTATAGTCGGAAATAGAACCACCAACACGTCACTTCCTTGAACCTGAAAGACATTATTAAGGAAGGTAAGTATGACTGCACAAAATAAATCACTTCTTTCTCAATTTATGGCCAGATTTAGCCTCCAATCTTGAAGCAATGGGGGAATTGCTAGAATGATCATAAGATTTTCCTCATCTTAGAAAAGGAAACCTTTTTAGAAGATGTACTATCTTCTCCAAGCAAACTGTATTTCCTCCTTTCTCTTTCTGCTTCTCTTTTAATTGTTGTCAGTAGAAAGAGGATGAGTTGAATCAGAGTTTCTGGATGACCGCAGTTGCACAGCTGGTGAACAAACAGATGTTCTCAATCAAACAGAACGTCCTTCTCTAACAACTTGGAAACTACCACTACTGCTTAAACTATGCCACATACAATAAAAATCTCTTAAACCATACATACCTCAAATATTCAGTAAATATTAAGTAGAAAAACAAAAACAAGAGAAGGTCTACCATGTGTGGACCATTCGGCATTTATTAGTAGAGAAACTTGTTCCAGAATTTTGAAGTCATTTATAAAAGCAAGCACAAAAGTAAAACGTTAGGTTGAGAACAGGGATTTAGGCAGAGGGACACTGAGTTTTGTAACAAAGCCTCAGGCACCCTGTGACCTAATACACTCATTCAGACTCCCTGATACAACACACAAAGAGAACAAAGTGCCTCAGCAGCCACCAAGCTGAAAGGAGCCACTCCCGTATATCTATTAAATTAGGGACCACGGCAACCAAGGTGAGAGAAGAACTATTAATCCTGGCAGAGTATGTGTTTAAAATGGACACTGAGCAGCTCTTGGCTCTACAGTGTGATGGTGCAAAAGTCCTTCAGAAATGCAGGAATCAGGGCTCTTTATTAATAGACATTTCAGGTTCTGTAAAGAACGCAGCTGTGTGTGGGGTTCTTCATGAGGATGATAACTGAAAGTTGGATATTAATATTTAAACAAACTATTAGTCTCCTATATATGTTGTCTACAATCTTTACTTGTAACTTTAGTCCTTAATTTATAAATTCTGTGTTCAAGTGCTAATTTTTCGCAACTGATTTGAGCTATGAACTGTTACTTTTAGCTGATTGTTTCACATGAGACATTTGCTTGTGACTAACGTGTTGAATCACACAGCATGGTTCAGTTCCCTGATTGGACATAACTGTTATAAACTGGTCTGGTATAAATGTGATTAAAATTAAACCCATTCTGTATTCTGTGTGATTTTAAATGTTGCTTTGGCATTCATCCCCTTCCGAATGCACAGTGAACTTCACCTAACCTGACTTCTGATGTTGCCCAAAGTCTGAGTAATGAATTAAAACAATCTGAATAAAAATCTGCTTTCTAATTCAGCACATTAATTGTGAACAGACTTTTACATGCTCCCACTGGTTCAAATCTTGTTTTGACATTGGTTTTTAAAAAGTAAGACAAATATAGGAGTATGTAATGTATAAAGTGAAACAAAATAAAAAGCTTGCAACTGGGGAAAAAACAGTCCAAAACTCCAGTAACATCATGTGCCCAGGAAGTAATCTTGAGCATTATTAAAAAGACAACACTGCAACTTAATCCAACAGGAAAAAAAAAAGGAGGGAAAGAAAAAAACTTATTGAATTTGTTATCACACCAAGATTGGTCCCAGAGCTGGCTGTCAGATTATGCAGTGTGAGAGTCAAGCACTGTAGCCTAATGTAACTTGAACTAATCTTATGCAGTACTGTGGAATAACCATCAATTACTGAGAGCCTGCGAATGGTCACCTCATGAACTGCAAAGAGGCTTTTTAATTTCATTTTGGTTTTGTGTCTGAACTTCATTCCTTTCACATCCTGTTTTTCTAATCTGCACAAAAGGAAAAAAGGAGAATTATACCTTGTGTATTTCAGAAAGCCCATTACTCTGTCATACCTGGCCTGCAGAATGATAACCCAGTGTCACACGAGAGGGGCTGCCAGATACAGCAACACTTTGTTGCTGTTTGAAAAGATAGTTTATGACAGACCTAATAGATTTAGGTGAATACTGTATCCTGAAAGCGAGAAGAATGTCACAAAATTATTTTTATCTCAGAAGTAAATTAACTTCGCTTATTGTAATACTTGTGGCTGAAACAGACACAGCCTGCACAGCCTGTACACCACTCAGTCCCACTGAATGTGGGTTTTTAGAAGCTTCTCACACAAAATTTAATTTCACATTTCACAACTTCAGGACTTCACGTTGCTTTTATGAACATATTTTGTCTAAAAAGATCTTAAAAAAGTAATTACCTAGTTCCACTCTCTAAACTGCTGTGTATGCAGTGCTCTCCGTCTTCTCCCTTCCCTTGCTGAATCTCAGTGTCCATGAGCAGGAGGAGACTGAACGTGCCCTCAGCACGTTTGTGGACACCACCAGATGGAGGGGGGAGCAGGCGACACACTTGAGGGCAGAGCTGCCATCCGGAGGGACCCAGCCAGGCTGGAGGAACGGACCGACATGACCTTCATAAAATTCAACCAGGACAAATGCAACATCCTGCGCTTGGGGGGGACTGGCATCCCTCCACTGGGATGGGCTGAGGACTGGCTGGCTGGGGAGCAGCTCTGCTAAAACAGACCTGGGGGCACTGGCGGGCACCAGATAAATACGAGCAGCGGCAAACCCAGCAGGATACAGGAACGTACCAACAGGGGCACAGCCAGTAGATCGAGGGAAGGGATCATCCCTGCTCAGTCAGCACTCGTTAGGTTGCACCTCGATGCTGCTCCCAGTTATGGCTTCCCTAATACAAGAAAGGTTTTGAAACCCTAGGATGTGTTCAGGAGAGGACAGCCATGATGGTGGGGGGCTGGAGCACTCGACCTGAGAGGAGAGGCTGGGGAGCTGGGCTTATTCAGCCTGGGGGACCCAACAGCAGCACCCAGTACCTGAGAGGATGGCATCAGGGAGAGGGAGTCAGGCTCTTTCTGGAGGTGCACAGCATAGACAAAGGTCACAAACAATGGTGGTCTTAGTCTTTCCTTCCATACACTTTTTGTGACTTATTATCAGAGTCTTCAAGTGTAATCCCCTCTCCTTTGTTTTACTAAGCCTGCCCAAGCTCCTGACACTTTCTTAGTCTGCTAGTCCTATTGATCAGATAGTCTCTTTCTAACGTTAAGCCTTTAGCAGTCATCCTATCTTCCTCTGGCTAGGTTCCCTTTGGTTAATACCCAAGGTAGATTTCCAAATCACTCTTTGCATGTCATTGGCCCCTGCTAATTGCCCGTTAAAGATGTCCTCCTGTTCTACAACGTGGTGATGATGCACATGCTACTGTATTTGAAGGTCTCGTTTTCCTTAAACGCCACCTCTTCAGGGCCATCAAAGGATTTCCCTATAGAAGATAGTAAAAAGTCAATCAATCTTTAAAGTAAGCCTCCTTTCTTTCTCCCAAGATAAATTCCACATTCATGTTTTGCTTCTATAGTTACTTAACCTGCTCTCCTCTGAGTTTGTTTACCACTCTTACAGCATTTCCTGTTTATTCTTCAGGCTCTTAGCATTTAAGAAAAAACCTCCTAGGGATTTAATTTGCCTTCTACCCAGGTTACATTTGGGATTTTCTTATTGTGCCTTGACACCACTTGAAAACAAGTTGGAACAAAAAGCATAAACTCAATTTCAAAAATTAAACTGATTGCTTATTCTTTTAGATAAAAACTTGCATGTCCATTTTGTTCAATTAAGAGGCATGGGTCTAGCCCTACATTAAAAATAAAATAGTTCAAGTAGTGATAAAACCAAAGGTATTATGTGAAACTAGAATTCATTAGTGTGTCCCAAACCATAAAGCGACATCTAATTTTACCTCAGTTTTGAGGAAAGCCACTGAAAGGTTTAGACACAAGCAAAAGCACTGCCACAACTCATTCAATTTGGATTTAAATCTAAATCTAGTGCTTTTAATGGCAGTAGTCATAAGGGAGAAGGTTAAGCCACCATAAAATATACATCTGGGCATTAAACTACCCACTAATGTCCCCATGTTAATTACACAGATAGCTCACTAGAACTCCTTTTGGTCAGGAACATTCAGTGCTCCAGAGGTAAACCACAACAGGTATTATAACAGCAAGCTTTATAAGCATCATAATGTAATGAAGCTTGCTCCCTTCATTAATTTAAGACATTATATTTCCTGGATAATTTACAGGTAAATAGTGATATCTGTGTGGCTATGCCACCAGAATATACACTCAAGGAATAAGCAAAAAATATCACCACTCGCCCCTTGCTAATTTTGCAACTTCCTTTTAAGTTGTTGTATTGAAACCTCATAGCAGCATGTGCTCCTTTTTTTTTTTGTCCAGTTCAACTTTCTCTCTGGATTGTGACATCTTGGCTGAGTAGAAGAAAGGTGGCCACTTCTGCATGAAAATGAGTGGGTTTCACTGATCACGAAAATGCCGACTTTGCTCAGGAACATGAGAGTTTACATTTCCTAGGTAATGGGCACCAAAATCCCTGAAAACTGGGATAAAATTATATGCAACTTTTATGGTGCAGGCCTATGGAGCCATTTATAAAAATAAGCTGTGTTTTATATGATTGGTAACAAAAATACATAAAAATGTTGTTTGCCCCATATATTGGGAAATATCCTGTCTTGGCACTCTGCAGCTGGTGAGTCATAATTTTACAGTTTTTACTAAAATAAAAATGAAATTAAAAAGTCCACATTTTCAAAGAAGTACAGAAACATAATATTTATAGAAGATCATAAACAAGTACTCTGTTAATAGCTGTTGAACTTTGTTTAAAGAATAACAGACTAACATTTCCAAAGTACTCTTTGCTGAGATTGAACAGGATTTTATTCAAACTGTTGCGGTAACTAATGAAAAACAAATGAGATTTCCAAACAGTTTTGACTGTTAGGGGTGTGATGGCAATATCATTGCTTTTTGCACTTGCAGCAGCTGCTTACACTGAAAATACCCATTTAAAACATAGTGTCATTTTATACTTGAACTCTTGATCTGCAATACAGAAGGGCCAGGCATATTTGACCCAGACTGGAACCAGTCTGATGCAACCCCAGTTTTGTTCTCGTGCACGAAGGCTCTTCAGCTTCCAAACTTACTTAAACCTCTGAGAGGGATCACACACTACTGCCACGTCTAGAGCTGTTTCTTGCAAAAAAGTATCATGATGCTCTTGAGAGGCCGATGCTCACGGTAATTATAGTCAGAGTGCTTCTTGTGCTTCTCCTACCCTGCGGGTTGGCTTTCCTCATCAGCTGCACCTCTGGATGAGGGCCTGGGACAGAGACTGTGCAGCTCCCCAAGACTGAAAAGCCATTGGTGTCTTGTGGGAGTTGTAGTTCAGCAGAAAAGTCATGATTCATCAGAGAGAAAAACATATGAGCAGCGGAATTAAACCACTTGCGAGGCATTTTGATAATACACTTGAACAGAAATTGAAATGAAACTGAAACATTTTTGTCGCTAAAATTTTGATTTTGCTACTGAAGTCAGAAATTTCCACAAAATCCCCACATTCTGCCTAACTCTAACTTTTATTCAAAAAAGAGTTTCTAGGTAACTCTGTATTGGAAAAATACTGAATACCTTTGGGAAGATTAAAGAAAATCAGGTGAAAAAGCACCAATAGCTGATGTAATGTCTTGTATATTGCAAAATGTAGACAGAGCAAAATATACGTATTAATGAACTAAAGAGCCTGATCTCATCTTGTTATGTCTGCAGGTAGTTTTATTTTTCACACAGATAGGTCTGCTAAGAGTTCAGATTTTTTTAGTCAAACGGATATAGCTGGAAAATGGCCCTCATAAATCATGAACTATTATAATTACAGGCCTCCATTTTACAGCTCGGGTAGCATGAAGAAGCCAAATTCTTCTGAATCCTGAATTTCAGGCACTTCAGATCCACTGTTCAAAAAAGTGGACCAGCCACTGCTTTAGAAGAATTAAATTCTTTGTTATTGAAGTCAGTAAAGTTTACCATTTACATTAGTGGAGCCAAATTTCACCTATGACTTTGTTGCCTTTAAAAAACAAACAAACAAACAACAACCAAACAAACAAAAAGCAATCACCAAACTGAGATCATCTAAGTCACTTTGAAGGTTTTAGCTAAAGGTTCAGGAGACAAACATCAAAGGGTATTGGAAGGACAACTGATGCCTGACATTAGCAGGGCTGATACGTTCTGGCTGTGTCTGTTAAAGCTGAAGTAGGAAATTACCAAGCTCATACAATATTCTTCTCATATTCTGAAAATCAGGACACATTTAGATTTCATTTGTTCCACTGCAGATGTCACTTGATCCTTCCAGATTGTCAAGTCAATCCGTGCCTTGATTTATATTTGCCATAAATATGTTGAAGGAGGACAGATATGACCACACAGACCCCCACTACTATTTAGATATGGGCTGCATCTACTGCTGGAGACAGATGTGTTCAATAGGAAAATAATCTCAGTCATGTTACAGTACTAAACCTTGACATACTCCAAAGCTTTTTAAAACACCTGTTCTGCATAGCTCTGAGCAAAGCTATCTTTAAGAACAACACAAATCGCATAGAGGAAGGGCTAAAAAACACGGTAACTTTACTCTTCCTTGGATACTAACAGTGAGGAGAGTGTTTAGCAGAACATGAAGTGTATTCATACGTCAAGTTTTTAAGCATGTTTTTCCTCCTCTAGCGTTGCATCTGAATTCCCATTTAACCGTTCAGAATGAAGGAATGATGATAACTTAGAAGAATTAGAGGATGCAATTAGCCTGTCCTGCTTCAGCCTACTGAATATTTTGATGATACAGAGTTAATACCAATTGAATGGTGTATTTGTATGTAAGGGAGCTAAATTCAAACTCTAATCCAAATTATAGCTGGGCTTATTACTTGAGTTATACTACCGGGCATGCTGCATACAGAAACGACTCTGTGCAACACCCAAGGCAAAGAAATCCTGCTTTATAGTGCATATAATCGGAAAAGTAAGGAAAGAAAATTTAAACTGTTATTTAAACAAGTCTCATTCCAATTACTACTTTCCTCTCTGTCAGGGCCAATTATTCTCACTTTAGACATGACTAGCATTTCTAGAGGCTTTTTTTTTTTTTTTTTACAATGTATAGAGTGCCACACAGTCACTTTGAAATGCCTGAAAAATAAATTAAAGTACACAGGAAAAGGAGACTTACTAAACTTAAAGATATCCTCTTATTTTGTCATACTGAGGCACATTAAAATACAGAAGGACTTTACAAGCAGTAAAGTGTTTTGGACATGCATTTACTTTTGCCCCTTAAAGTAACAGTGAGAAAAATTTGAAAACCAGAGCATTTATTCCCTGGCATGCATGCTAGACAAGAAAGCAAGTCCAGGAATGTTTCCTTTCTTGTTCAGAAAAAAAAATTAAAATAGAGGTATTGGTTATGAAATTAATATGACATGTTAATTATAATGTCAGACTACTGATACTCCAGTTTAGAAGCCTCCATTACCCTTGCCATGAACAGACAAAATGAAAACAAACAAAAAAAGTGAGCAGTCAAAACCTGAGAGTGTATTTTTGACCTGGTTAAAATGAGAACAGGTTAATTTTTTCTTAACATGACATAATACAATCAGAAATTTGTATTGATTCCAGACTTACCAACTAGAGAACAGGTCTTTTGCCTTTTGGATAGCAGATCAGGAACTGCTCACTGGTTGTCCATAGCTTTCTCATTTGCAGCAGACACAGTTGCTTGGTACTGATTTTAGCCAACTAGAATAGAAAGTTTCCAAAAACATAGGTACCTGGAGATCTTGCTTTGCTGTGTTTCTCTCACTTGTCTGACTCGGGCAGACCAGACATGCACAAATGAACCTGTGTTCCAAAGGACTCCTTCATCCTAATCCATCCTGCAGGCAAGAAACACAGCAGGAAGGGAGATTTACTATATTTTATTTTCATGAATAAAAAGCACAGACATGATACTTGTTGCTGCAGGTTTTGCCCTGAAGGCCTCCAAAAGCTTTTGACTGTATTTTGTAATAGCTTACTCATTTGCATTAGTAATGGAAGCACTGTCAATCAAGAATGTATGTCTGCTTTTACATCTATCCCCATGGATATAGGAAAGTTGGGCGATCAATAGAATTTCATGCAAAATACTGATTTTACTTCTTGAATCATCTTCTCCTAGATATACCCATTTCTGTTACTACCTTCTTCAGTGCCCATGTCAATGCTGATCAAGGTGCCAGCACCGTTGGTTAGATGGTGCAGGCAAACCCTTCCTGTGGGTCTCAGAAAAACTTTGGCCGTAGAAAGCTAACAGCTTGGAGGTGACTTTCCCTGCAAAATGTACCTGCTTTCCTACACTCCATCCATAGTATTTTTATTATATTAGCTCAAGAAAATCTTTTACAACTAGTGACGACTATACTTTTTCAGATTAAGTTCACTGCATGCACCTCAGAGACCTGAGTAATACTCAACTTAATGCTCTGTACATTTGTTGTCTCAATCTAGCTGCAAGCCTGTTTCCTAAATTTCTTGTGCATGACACCAGAACTGATTGCATAGACCTGCATCCATAGGTCTAGTCAGAAATATGAAACCAAGTAAAGTGCAACCCCCAAAAAAGTTTGTTTTTCTTCTAAAATTCATCCTGGACTGAAATAAAAAAAAATACAGAAAAAGATAATATGTAAATGTGGGATGAGCTAAGGGAATGAAAGTTAATCTTATGCATAGACATGAAAACTGGCTGTTTTAGGAAACTCAGCTGTCCCATGAGAAAGAGAAATTGTAAGTTTATTTCACAATCCCTTGAAGTGAAGGAAATGTGCATTAATTCTGCAACCTTTTACACAGGACTAATATATTTGACCTCACAATAACACAGTTACTTCCTGAGATGACTGCTTGCCTGAAGCAAGCTTACCTGAAGTGGTAACTTCATGGTTTTGTCTTAAGTTCCCTCCTTCAGCTGATTTCACTGGTGTATCCAGTTTCATGTAATGGATTCTCACTTGTGGCATGTGATGGTCTTCTTTCTTCACCTGATTTCACCACCCAGTTCATATACACGCTGTTACCTTTCTCTCCAGTCCAGATTTGAATGCATTAGCCATTTTGCTCCTCACTTTTCACATCTAGAGAGCTCCAGATACCTCTCAGACTGCACACACCGGGGGAAGGATTTTGCCCATTCCCAAAGAACGCTCACAAGGAAGGCTCAGCTCCCTTGGCTCATCCTGGCTGCAGAAGAGCCCAGAAAACTCCATGGTTTGACATTCTTCCCATTTCTTAGTCTGGCAAGTACTGGGATTACAGAGCACCTAAAACTAACCATATGATGACTTTATTTCCACGACTGAGGCAAAGACAGCAGAGTGTACAACTGCATAGTTTAATTTCTAGAAAGAATTGTATCAAAATCACAATAAATATATTTCTGACCATCTTAATTTAAGCATAACACAGAAGACAGATGTAAGTGCCCTTTTTTTATCTCACAACTATTTTTGGCGAGGAGGATATATGAGTAGAGAAGAAAATAATCACTCTGGGTCTCCTCACCTGGCCAAAACTCACTGAAAACGGCCACATGGTTTCTGGCAGTGGCTTGTCAGCTTGTGAAACGTAACAAACAAACATAAGTGTGTTTTCTTCACATTCAGGGTAGTCAAACAGCATGAACCAGTAGGAAAAAAATGTTCTCTGGGCCACTGTGAGACTGACTATCAGTTAAGACTTGTAGTTAGACAGTTCTCAGTTGGCTGTCTATTGGGCCACATAGACTATAATTCTTTTGTCACTCCTATCTTTGTCTTGATTGTGTGTTTTTTCCTCAATAGAAAGTAAATTTGAATAAACATGAAACCAGAATAAAAGTTTTCTTCATACAATGCCCCAGGATGGTCACAAAACTGGGAATGAATAACCAGGAACCATTAAAGAAAAAATCCATCAGCAACAGCAAAAGGTAGAGATAGGGTAATCTCAAGGTCACAGCCCTCAGGAGAACCTGCCCAGGAAACCTGATTATTTGGTCTGCAGTGCGCACATACACATGCACACACAACAGCCAACCAGGTACAATTTAGATTTGTGCAGAACATGGAAGGAAAGAAGAAAAATTAAAAGAGAGCCAGGATCTTTTTTTTTTTTTGAAAGAAGAAATATTTGCAGCTGAAGCACAAGACATGCTACCAGGAGTTTCCTTAAACAATAAGAACTTTATTGACACTTTAACAAGGGGAAGCATTTCTCTGAATTACAGCCTTATTTAAACATTACAAAACAGACATAGTGTAAAGTGGGTAAGAGAGTTTCTGTTAGCCCTTATAGGACTATCAAGGTCAAAAGTCAATTGGAATACTTCTTCTAATTGAAGAGATGAAATTATTTCCTAGCTGCTGTGCATAGTGTGTCCTGCTTTTACAACAAATATTTATAGGTTAAATCAGTCTGTTAGGAAAAGACATGATTCATTCTACCCTGGGTAGACATTAGTGTAATTGTAAATGTGAAAATCATAGTTTCTAGCACTGGTAAATATTTGCACAGAACCATTTCCTGTTCCATGACTACAAAAGTCTAGTTTTGCTGAAGACCCAGTTAGTGTTGAAGCCAAAGCTTGCTCACAAGAACCATGCTAATATAGCTGCTGAAGTTAGTGGGGCAATTTGTATGAATAAGATGAGCAGAACTTGACTGGTCATCAGAAAGACAAAGCTGTCATACAACATGTCCTCAATATGCTGTGCTTTGGCTTTGCAAACCAGCAAACCCAGAACATCTAGAGGAAAGGCTAGACGTCATACCTTCCGTTTAATGGATGCGCACACCTATCTGTTTCATGGCTTCTTCTATTCTGACTCACCGTCTTCAAGAATGTTGTGCCAGTTGCACATTAACGTAGTTGCTGACCCTTTATTTTTAACAATTTTTATGGAATTATGATAAAATGCCTATGTCTATGTTTGTCTTTGTGTCAAGCACAGTATCTGCAGGGTTATATGATTCACAAGCAAGGTGAGAAATAGAGAAAAACTCAGAGAAAATACTGGTTTGCTCATTCTTGTTTACTTCTTGCTGATGGAACTGACAGCAAGGGATTTGTCTTGTTATTTCTTCTGCTGATTGTTGAGAGAACAAACTGACTGTGCCCCCAGTCCTCCCCCAGCTCCCTTTCCATGTCCTTGTTTCCTGGTAGTTTCTCAGATTTAAGAAACTGAAGGCAACGGGATTTGGGCCCAAAAGTTGTCCTACATTTTCTGTTGATTTAAGTGGGTTTTGGTACTGCTGAGCATAATTGTTTAGGGATAGATTCTCAGTGTAAACTGGCAAAGCGCCTCTGAGTGCTGCGTAGCCATGCCAATTTACACAGCAGAGAATTTGATACGATCTCAGCGAAGGGAGCATAATGCTACACACAAAAGAAATTCAAAAGTCCGAGAGAGGCAGACTGGCAAAAAGCTCAAGAGACTGAGAGAAAAAAAAACATATCAGAAAGTCTGTTTTAATAGCTCTGTAAGGGGCCAGCTGCAGGTAGTGGGGGAAAAGACAGCGAAGCGTAGCAGGCTGAGTCAATCTGTCTGTCCCTTTGTGTGAATGCGGGTGGAGAGAATACATATGATTCAGCTTCCTTGCTAATGCTGTGAGACGATTAAACAAGGTATCAGTCATTGTCTCGTGTACTGTGAATATAACAGCATTCCTGCCAAGCATTTCTGTTATGCCAAGTGTGAGTTTGTTTTGCACTATAACTAGGAAAATAATGTAATGAAAGGCCCATCATGCCGTGACTACACATAAATTCAGAAGCACCATGCACCACATGCAGTAGTACTTAGATTAGATTAGACAGACCATCACCAGCCTGGAGATTGCTAAAGTCTGGTTTATACCTGCCATGTGTCCACACAGTCTATACTTAAATATTTACTGAGCAAAGCCAGTGTGGCCTTTTCTGTTTTGCTATATTTCTATAAGCAAAGCTAATAAAAATGTGGCACCAGGAAAAAGGTAGGAAACTCCCTCTATGGTAGCTGGTCGAGATCACCCAAATGTTTGTGAAGAAGGGAAAATCCTCATTAACGAGCCATGCATCTCCATCCTCACCATCAAACTGCAGTCTGGAACACCACTGTCTAATTCCAGCAGTTCTTGTTTGGAAGATGTCAGGCAAGCCAAACTATAAGCACAAAACCTGGCAGCCTTCAGTGATCAGAGGTGGAGGGCATGGAAAAGAAATAGCAATTATTTTGCACACCTGGAAAGCTTGCAACTACAGAAACTGGGCCAGAAGCAGAGGGAAGACTGTGCCATTCAGCAGAGTCGGAGCACCCAGTAATACTTAAACAACTACTCATCATGCTAACTTGCAGAGTAAGTCAGGGTCTGGGGAAAAGATGAACTATTCAAGGTATTTTTAAAACACAACTTATTATATGCTTCAATGGAGAGCAACATTCAGGTCTTCAGTTTTTGCCTGGATTTACTAAACAAAGAGCATCTGGTCAGTCGGTAACCAGTGGAGATAGTTACACGTATGGGGGCAGATAGAAATGGACCCACCCCCTGCCCAGGTTCTGCCCTGGCCAGAAGTATGACATTTCCATCCATGAAATACCAAGTAACCATTGCCTGTACAAATGCTATCAGTAATGGCTATTCACTATATTGTGCAGGGCTACAGTAAATTGCACTGCCCATCCCTATCATTTCTTTTGTCTGGTATTGTCTGCGTCACAAAATCTGCATTTGTTTGGCGCACCAGTCTCATGTTCATAAATACCTTAGAAATGCAGCTTAGGATAGATTAACTAATTAGCTAAAAATGTGGAGAGAAAGCCGTGCTTAACAGACTTATGTACTTTGGAGAACAGGTTATACAAAATAATCCTTCAGATACAGATGCAATATAGCAGTCTCACAGGGAATGTCATCTACATTATTTGGACTGGAGTCCATTATCAGTATATATATTAACGTAATTATAGAGCCTCTGAATGGAGGCTCCATTTTCCCACTTTTGAGGAAAGCATGGTTTCAATAATAAAGTGTTTCATCTCTCTGATGGCTGACATATTTACAAAATAAGCATTCACTACCAAAGGCCACTGAAGTTCCTCCTTAACTTCTCTAGCAAAGAGAAGCACTAACATTCCTCATTTTTCAAATATGGGAAACCATACAAAATGTTGGTTTGTACCACCAGTTCTCTCTTCCATGCTTGTACACTGCTTCATATCAAAGGGACTTCTGAGCCACAGGCAGGATTACCAGAGGATAAATGGTAAACTATACAAAGAAAAAAGTGAAACTATGTTTCTGTTACATTTCATCGTCAGGACATTTATACTAGCACAAAATGACATTTGAAAAGCTCCCCAATTTAATTTGAAAATCAATGGTATAATGGCTTTCGAATTATGTCCACACATTGGAAAATCCCAAGAGCTTGTCCCCTTGGTAGTAAGTGAAGCACTGTGACCAGTATTACACAGTCTACACAATTTGTTTGCACAACAGTCCAATTTAATTTTAAATCTAGGAAAATATATTTAAAAGAGGTTACAGTGCTGGAGCTACGGTTCAGTGTTTTGCCTCATATCTAGAAACTTTTTAGAATTCTGCCAGCAAAGTATCCAAATAACACTCTAATTGTGACTCTAAATAGTGGAGTACATATAAAACTTACCTCAACCTGGAGAAATCAGGTTACATTTTCCCCTAGGTATATAATCCTCTATATTCTCCACTGCAGCCAATCAACCATCTTTCTACTGACATTTTGGACATCAGAGGCTAGAGGGAAGACATCAGGCAAGGACTAGCAGAAATTTTGTTCATGTGGCATTGAAAACAGGTAAAAAATTAATAGTCACATTGCCTGGACAGACCTCTATGTAGACTTTTATTAGATAACATGCCACAGGCTTTTAACTTCTTCCTTTTAATTGGAAAGCTCTACCCAATTTCTTGCAGCCATCCTGCAGGCATCCTCTGTACTTCTCACCGTAAACCCTGGGCTGCCTTAAGCAAGAGGAGTGGGGAACAAGCAAGTGGTGAACATGACAAATCTGCGTGAAAAGATAAACTCACATGGATCTTTGTGTATTTACAGAAAATAAGCTTGAGATTCATCAAATTTCTCATAGAAGATAATATGTTTTTAGAGTGAGCGTTCTCCTATAGGTCCCATGCTCTACTACTGATCAACATGGAACTGCAGAACTTCCTGGGTAAGATCTGAAGTTTAAGACAGCATGAGGCAAACCCCCTTAGGTGGTGTTGGGGTGGAAAAGGAAGATCCTCAAAAGAAGATAGAAGCTTTCCTTAACTAAAAAAAAAACACAAAAAAACACCAGCAAATCAATTTTTGTATTTGCATTTTTTGCTTTTTCATTGTTTATTTAAAATACTAAAATATACATCTTTTAAAAAATATTTAGCTTTTAGTATTCAAAAACATTTCCTTGAACATAAGCATATTGGTAGAATTTTGGTAGAAAATGCTCATTTTGAGAAAGCAGGGTTTTTTTAAATTTAGAAATTAAATAAGTAATTCTCACACTTCCAAAATCCATGCCTTTAAGAAACTTCTATCGAGTGAAAAACAAATGGCATTGATCTATCTTAATTTAGTGTGGAAAAACACTACTGTATTTATGTTAGCGTTTCTAGCGTACAATGAAACATTTAAAAATGAACAGCAGCTTTCTCTTTTGAGCAAGACTTGAAACCAATTGGAGGGCAGAATTTTTGTATTAATAAGTGTCAATGAAGAGTTACTGCTGTAAAACAAAACAAAATGTATACATTTTAAATTATCACCAGTACTAGAATATCAAACACAGTTAAAATGCAGCCTTTATTGCTTTTTAAATTTGCCTAAATAAAAAAACAAATTCCATCCCAAAGATATTCAAGGATTAACTAGAGCTTTCCTGCAAGAAATAGTTTTGTGGGTTTATCTGAAATTATGATGGTTAAAATGCAGGACCTTTATGACCTGCTCAATGGCAGGTTTACATTGAAACTGTTATAAATTATTACAGAGGTGAAGCCAATCTAAACAGTCCAACATAAATATATCTGCAGACATACTGGCTACTACATATTCTAAACACTGTCTGTATATGAATAAACAGAGCTTTCTAAATCATTTAAGAAAATGTATTTATTCATAAAATCAATAATATTTATTTTTGTGTTTGACAAAAAAAGGTCTATTATATCTAACTCATTGGAGCTTGAAAATTTTTTAATGGATTCTTATGTGGTTTTCCTACATCTGATAATGGTTGAGAATTTTATTTTGAATTATGTGAATGTTTCTAGTAGTTTTTGTATTTGACTAATCCTTATCTGTTTAAATTGTTATTTTATTAAATTTCACAAGTTAAATATTTGAGTAAACATACTGTACAGGGCTACATTTATTCAGTGCCGTGTCAACTAAAACTTTTATCAGACTATAAAAAAGACATAGGTAATATTGGAAAACAAATCCATATTTGTGTGTTTCTACTTTCTTATTCATTTGGAACAGCAATAAAAATACATATTTCAGTTCATACTATTATAATAAGCAGCATTTGTGGCAGGAAAGGAAATGTGAGATGTTAACACATGGCCAGACCCCGGGTATTCCATTTATATGCATGAAACCATACAGGAAAAATTGCAGACTCAAATAAAGTTATGTATAATAACGCTGTTTGTGTTGCTTCCTAACTTCATACAATATTAAAAATATTAAAAATATTATGTCATATTAAAATTCCTCCTGCTAGCTTCCCAAGAAGATTCCCAAAGTGCTTTGCAAGGAGCAAACTGTGTGCTACATTAAAGTAAAAAAGATGCACATAAGTTACATATGCCAAATACTGTCCTGAAAAAACAGCCGTAAAACTATAGAAAATGGGAAGTGAGAAACACAGAGTCCTAAGATCTGCTGCACTGGATCTTGCCATCAGGTTAGAGGAATCTGCCAGAAACACAAAGGCAGCTGTGAAATAATATAAATACCAATTTCTTCCCCTAATTTCTGTCATTTAAAAATTGAGTTATACCCAGAAGCCTGAAATTTAATGTATCCTTTGAAACTCCCGGGTTTTTTATTATTGCGATTTTGTGTTGTCTTTCCTTGTTTACTATATAAATACCCTGTAACTCTATCCAATATTCATAGCTGCAGCATTTACATACCATTTTGCTATTTATCTCCAGCACTTCCTTTAGAAAATCCCCCCTTGTACCTACTGTACTATACAAAACAAATAAATAAAAAGAAACTAAAGAACCCTTTTTATTTTGCAAATTATACAACCATAGTTTTCAATCCTTCATGTCCCACGTACTTTTCCAATCCTTCATGTCCCACATACTTCCAAGTTCTCAGTTATACTAATTTACTTTACCATGTAGTGTATATAATAGACATATAGTTTCAGAGTGCTGGCTCCCTGTGCCAACAGGAACCGGTAGCTCTATTCTTGCAGCTTTCATATATTGCTTTTGGTTGTTCCCACTGGGGAGCTCCCCACTGATGCTGTTGAATGTTTGTGGGGAAAAGAGTTTGTTTCGGTCTCAAAAGGATTAACTAGGGCTTTTTCCATAATTTGCTGGATAGCCAGGAAAGGTCTGAGGAAGGTAACAGCTCTTTTGGGTCAAAACTGCAGTCCCTGGAGAATTGCTGGATAAAGTATGTTTGGGGTCAGATTTCCTTTGATAAAGTGGAGCAGTTATAGGTAAGCTATAAGACTTAGGGAGCAGGAAAGAACTGTTTTAAATAGGAAAGGGTACCTTCCCTCCAGACCCATGCTGCAGAGTCTGGATCCTGATCTGAACGTCCTCCCTCCAGATGTCTCATGTTTCTGCCCAGGTCCCTCAGCTGGGGTGGTAAGTCTGGGAGAGCCCCGTGACACGGACACAGCAGCAGAACTGGCACCATCACTTCCCAAACTTCCTGCTCTACCTGGAACTGCTGCACGCAGCCCTGGGATTTGATAAAACGATTGAATAAAAATGTGATTATAGTGGAGCTTTGCCAGCCCACAATCTCTGGAAGTATCAGCAAGCCAGGACAGTCAGCTATTTCACACTGCTAAGGGGAGGCAGATCGTGCTGGCTCCAGACAAAACCTCTGCAAGGTGAAGGGGCAGCTCTACCCACCGGCCAGCAGCGGGGAACGGGTGGTCCGGCTTTCAGCAGGTATGATAAGTGGGGTGCTGAGCCATGAGTCATCACTGGCTTCCCTTGCTACTGTAAGCACGGCTTCTTCGGGAAGCTGCCTCCTAAGATAGCACTGGCCGTAGAATAAACAACTGACAGCATTCCTGCAGTTCTCACTCACTACTTCATTCCTACTGACAGGAAAAGAAATTGCAACCGGAACGGGTAGGGAAATAAAGATGATTCATTTTAATCCAAGCTAACACCACAAAAGAGTAAAGAAGGTGGAAGATGTGAAAGAAAAAGATAAAACTAATAAGGAGCCGCTTGTACTGAGCACGTTAAATTTAAATGAAAAAGACAGATTGGTGTTTAATTAAAAGACAGAAAAGCAATCAAAATTAATTGAAATGAAAAGAAAGTAATCTTAAAGGAATTGTATTTCCAGGTAACATTATTCTCTAATTGTTTAATGAGTTCATGTTGTGGATACAAAATATAAAAAAGGCCCCTCAAGAGAGGAAAAACTTCTTTTACAAAAGATAAATAGCAAGAAACAAGAAGAGGCAAAATAAAGTTCTTTCAGAGGGAAAAAATAATCTTCTGTAAAGAAAGAAGAGGTAAACAAACAAAGAAACTTCAAGCAAAAATAAAACTCTGGCTTTATCTACTCCCTAATGTTTTAAAAAAAGTACATTGCAAATGGCATTTGTTCTTAAATTATCCGTGATGCTAATTTAGCAATTAGCTCCCTGCTCCTGGGCCACACACACGTACCATATGAGCGTGCCCTCCGTCCCGTGGCAAAATCTACGGTATTCGCACAGCTGGACAATTGTAATTCTAACAATCAGATTTCCAAGAACCAATTATGTATGTAATATACCCAGTCCCTGTCAGTGTTGAATTATGCAAATTATAAGATACACAGGAAACCATGTGTATTGTAGGTGATAAAACCAGTTTTGTTCATATTTCTGTAGCTGCTGTGCTGGTTGGTACGTTTCCCTTCCGCTGACTTTTAACCTCAGCTCAGAGATCAGCTGTCGACTACAGCAACATGTCAATGAACTTCAAACCTGTGTCCGCAACTCCAGTGACAGGAGCAGGATTTAAACAAGCCGCACTTTTCACTGACTGAAAAAGGAGAATTTTTCCTCCAGATAAGTATTGCACAATTTAAACATTCTTTTATAGGGAAAAAATAAAATTGTCCAAAAAAATAAGTCTGAATGGGAGGCAAGTGTAGGCTGGCAGGGAACCGTCTGACGGTTTAAATGCTCATTGGTCATCTCAGGGGAGCGTTAACTCCAGCACCTGGTTACAGCAATTTAGATGTCATCAAGGTAATTCTGTCATGGCTGATTTAAGGCTAACTAAAATCAATTGTTAATTACTTTAAGTTTCATTTTGCACTGGAAGTTTCCCAAAATGCAGACTTTCTGTAAGGTATAGTTGCCATGGGATTTTTGGTTGAATGTTTTTGTAAAATAAAACACTTCCAAGTTTTGGTTGCTGTTTTGTTATTTCTGTTTTTTCCTCCCTTTCTTTTCACTTTATCTATCACATTCTCTACAATGACCAATGTGCATTTTTTTTCCTCTAGCTTCAGCTGCACTCCTCTGAAACTTTGCTAAGTGTTGAGGAAGTTTTGAAAGGTTACAGTTTTAAAATGAAAAAGGAAAATACTACTTTTTAAAAGTAAAAACATTCCCAACTGTGAGTGTGATTTAGCCAATCACCAAACAAAAAAGAAAAGCAAACCAGTCAAAAACTAAAACAACAGGAACTAAAGGTAAAAGGAGAAAAAAAAAGACAAAAGAAATTCTTAAATGTTCTGCCAATTCAAGAAATGGTTTCATTCTATAATGAACACTTAAAAAAAAGTATGAAACCTTTGTTTTGTTTTTTAATGATTCCTCCACCTAACCATGTCAGTACAAGTATTTTGCACAAAACTCAAAAATATAAATATAAGATTTTGAAGTAAACTCTAAGTGCACTAGTGGCCAATATATATGAATAGCAGTGTTAGCATGAGATTAACATATAAAAACCAAAAACATAGTAGAATTTTTTAACTACTCTAGGTCACCACTACAGAGACCACCTCCATAGCAGTCCAGGTCACAGAGTGATTTGAGTTTGATTTAACAGGCGTGCAAAGAAGAGAAATCTAGAGCACTATTTCTTCATGGGCTTTTTTCTTAACATGGTCCAGAGTGGAAATTACGCTTTAATGAAGGGAAATCCAAGTGATAAAGTACTAGGAACAATAATTTTATTTTTGTAATAATATCCCTGTTGATACAGCAGTAAGATCAGTTGAAGGTGAAAAAGAACAATATTTCTTGACACCTGGAATATTAGCAGGCATTATCTATTTAAGTAGGTCACAACTGTATTTCAGTTACCAACTAGTGTTGAATGCACAACCTTTTTTCCTCCACGCATCTGACTCAATAATATTTAATCACTCTACACAAAGAGAAGTTAGATTGTTTATAAACAAAAAATCTGCCAGCTCCATCAGTGACCAGACCTCTTCCCTCCAACAATTTAGCCGGTCTTTTCAAAGGCCCTTAAGGCTGCATTTCCAAAGAAAAGGTAAGCACTGACACAGCAAACCATCAGCGTTAGCTAATGTTATCCACCGTTCCTTGCAGCAAGTCATCTCTGTATCAAATGATACTTACAGATGATGCTTGGGTGACTTTAGGCCAGTTTGCCTGATTGCAGCTTAATTGCATCATGAAGACCCTGAAAGCAGAATAAAATTAGACAGCAAAGAATTATCACAATCAGGTTGCGCTTTCTTTTTCTTATTCTTTGTTGGGAGGACTAACCAAGTAGGTGGCCCCAGCAATAAGGGATAGATCTCTGCTTTCCTTGGCTAGAGAATCTGGCAATTTGAAGTCTACAATATCTAATTTGCTTTATGGGAAAACAAAGTTTTAGCTCTTCTGGAATGAGTCAGATTATACTGGCTCTGGGCTTTCTCATTTTACTTTTTGTTTCTGTATCCAGGAGCAACAGACGTCAGTGCACCTGCCGTACATGTGCACATTACCAACAAGGGCCAATAATATCTTATATTCCTTTACAGTTAGTCTGTGGACCTCATTTCCAGTTTGAGTTTTCCAAATTAGAAGAACTTCAGTTTACCAATTTTTTTACCCACATTACCTGCAGCCATGCAGTTGAAAGTAGAAATGAAAGATGGGAGAGACCAACCAGTCTACACTTCTAGAAGTGTTCCTGAGATAATAGTCCTATTATGTCAAATGAAGTATGAAAACTTTACCCTCAGTTTTCTATATCATATTACTATTTGAACTTTAGCCTGTAGTTGGAGTCAGAACTGATCATGCTGAATAAAAAATCAGAAACCTTGATTTTGTCTTTCTAGAATGACCTGAAAATCAGCAGAATTAGCCTTCACAAGCTTTTCAGTTGTCTTCAGTCCTGTCCATAGTCTCGTTAAAGGTGAGTTCTAAAAATCACGGAGTCTGAATGATTGAGACGTTCATCTAATTAAGCTAACTAAATAACATTGGGTCACTGTGTATGCATCTGAACATAAGTCTAGTTTTACAAAAGTCCCCTCTTAACTGAGTTGGTCAAAAAATTGCCTCAGATTTCTAACATAAAGTGTGAATACTCCATGATTTGTGGAAAAAAATCTGACATCATTGTGCAAGTTTCTGTTTCGTCATATACCAATAAAGCATTTTGTGAGATTCAGTATTAATCTGTACCAATAAATTAATGAGGAAGAAGATACGCTGGAAGTATCAGGATGCACCACTTGCTTTAACGTAAAAGATATTGACAAAGATTTTTACATACATTAATAAAAAAACAATATTGTTATTTTGTGAAGAGAGGGCAAAGAAAATAGGTAGAAAGAATTTAGAAAGCTCATCTGTTATCAAACCCTATGACATTCAGAAAGCAATCTCTAAACCACCAGCATGACTATTTGCAGACAGTGCCATGAAGGCAGATGCTAATGTGGAAAATACTACATTTTTCTGTAACTGAGCATCTGCAGACTGTAATTATCATCCAAAGGAGTGGTCTGGTTCTGAGAAGTAAATGACACCCAGCTAGACAACCCTGTCTAGCATTTCTGGTTAATTAATAAAAAAAATAATTTCAAAAGTAAGTTAATAAAAAAGTATTTTCAAAAAGTAAGTCTATTCACATATGCATAGGCACACACAAACACACAGAGGCTGGCACTAAATTAAAGGTGGGACTGACTTTTCCAAATCAAAACGCATAAAACCACACTTTTCAGCTGAAATCTAGATTAATATGCAAAAATTTATTTTACTTATGTAAAAAAGCTGTCAGGAAGTAACAAGCACTAGAAAGTATGCTAACACTAGTCAGTAATAATCTAGCCCGGAAAACAGTAAAAGAACCTATATTTTCAGTGATCGATTCAGTCAGGTATTCTGAACGCAATTCCTATCACCGATTCAGTCTTTTCAAGGCCGTGTAGAGGTATTACAGTGACATGAAAAGATGATAAAAGCCTCCTTTGCTAGCTGAGGGTTGATTCTTTCAGCAAGAAGATGTCAAAGGATTAAGCAAATTTGCTTAAACCTGTTCAGGAACCCTCCAGGAAAGGAGGATTTCAAGGTTTGCTTGGCCTACAGGTCTTGCAGGACACTAGCCCGTAGGGGCATCCCAGCCAGGACTGCAAACTGCGCAGCAGTCAAGGAAACATCTAAGTGGGTTTTACTTCAAACCCTGGAACAGGCAAGAGAAAATAGGAGGCTGTGACTGTGGGCTCTGCACCCTGCTTCTCTAGTAGCTCAGGGCAGAATATTACGGCTCAGGTTTAGGGTTCAAACCTCCAACAAGAGCGTCTGGCTTCTACTGTGCCCATGTATGGAGCAAAGTATAAAGGAACCATGCTTCAGCTATAGCTATTACTATATAATTACTGGTTCTTCCTTTCTTTTTCCTTATCATGTTGGATCACAGCATTTTTCACACAGTACCTGACAATACCGTTTGCCCACAGCACCTTCTCAAATAGTGGAAGGGCTCAGTTCTACCAAACGCTGAGCGGTTTTTCTCACAGGGCAAAACATGCAGAAGCCCATGCTCACTCTCAGGCATACAGAGTCCCATTTACTTCGGGTACCACTTTTCTTCAAAGATCAATGTGCACTTAAATACTTTGCTGACCAGTGAGAAAGAGCTAAACCTTATCCAAGAGTGAAGTCCAAAAGGAACACGTTTTAACAAAGATACATGTATACACAATCCCAAATACTCAGTGTCATGCAAGAATTTTAGCGCACACGATGAGAGGAATAAAACATAATGGGAACCCTGCAGCCAAACAGCTTGCCATTCTTCCAACATACCACGTGTTTATTTCAAGACTTCTAAATCTTCCATCACTAAAGCAACTAAGTTGTATTTACTGTGGCCCCAGTCATTTTTTCATGGTTCACTTTTGTTAATCACGTAAACACCTGTGGAAAAATCACAAATTAAAAAAAATCCAATATTTGCAAACAAAGGAAGTTTCTTTCCTATGAAGCAAATGTTTTCACAATGACTGTATGTAATACACATTCTTTTCAAGATGTGTAAGGTGTCAGAGATTGTCCAAGTGTGTCATATTGAACTGTGTTGTTGATAGTCTTCAATAGAGGAAGTTATATTCAATGCCTGGGATCTGTAGGAAGAGTTTAAGTATGGCAAGCTTAGTACAGTGTTTTCATTGAAGTGTAGGCTGATGCTTAACTAATTAGTTTTTGTATTTTCTCTTTGATGGACCAAGTAGTATTCACATGCGCAGTGCTTCATCTTGTCTGTACACTATAAAATTATAGAGATATTTTTATATATATAAAATATATGTTTATATATAATGCTTATATTATATTATATACTATATATATTACATATATTATCTATTTTATATATATTGGAGTTATTGATATATTTTTAGTCTTGGTATTTTAGTGCTGTTTTCATGGACCTGTAATGAAAAGCCAATAGATCTGTTGGAGAATTTCATTCACACCATCTGGGAAATTTTGGACCTCGTGCAGCAGCTCTTATTCATGTGGCCAGCTCTTTAATTTAGTGGAACTATTTAGAAAAGGAAAGATAAAGCCCATGTAAAATGTCTTATATTTGGTCCTCTAAAAGTTTGTACAGGACCCAATTTAGACAGATTAGGTTATAAAGAGTTCTGGGATGGGTTCCTCTCATCCGATATCCAGCCCCACACTGAAATTGCTGCTTTACACATTTTCCTTAGACACCATACCCCAAATTACCCTTTCACTTCAGCATCAGTTCAACCAGCATTTTAGAAAGGCCTCCTTTTGCACATCTCCACCACCAAAGCAGTACTAAAATGGCACTTAAATCTGGCCCACTATTTTAGGCGTTTTACTGAGTCTGTGTGCAGTTATTCCTGAGATGTGTTTCTACATGATCTGCAGCTCCAGACTGACTGTGTTTCTGCCATTAGAAAAACTGGTCTCAATCTATATTATCACAAAACATTTGTTCTGAAGCTCTAACCAAATTAATGTACTAGCACAGCATTATTTCCATTATATTCCATAATCAAGGATATTCAGACACATTAAAACAGTAATTTAGAGCAGTATAACGTTTGACTTTAGCAGTGAGGTTTTTGGGTGTTATATAGATACATCAGTAAACAATGCAGGTTTTGTATACAGATGTGATAATTAATGGTGGTATTCAGAGATAACTCTTTTGTTTAAGGTAGTGCTGCATTTTGGGCTGCTTTCAAAAATTCAGTTTTCTACCAAACCTACAAAGATTTTGGGATGGTCAAAATATGTGCATATTTGGAGCAGAAACAATTGTCAGGTTTATACTGGTTAAAAGTCTGACCAGTATCCCAAAGTGACATTCTGGGAAATATGCAAATGATTTTTCAAGTTATTTTAGAAATAATGATATTTGACTCAGGAAGTTTATATTAAATACAATCTACAGTGGAGTTACAGTGAGAACTTCACTTTGGCTGATGGATGATAAGAATAAAATCCTCCCCAAATGAATTGAGCCTTGTGTATATATCCACAAGCTATGCTCACACAGCTTATTTCACATAAAATTCCTACATAATGCATGGTTTCATCTAACATTGATCCCAATCCAGTTGGATCCTAGATTATCAGGTTGGATTTTTCAGCTGAAAAAATACAGCGGTAATATTTACAAATATTGACTTCAGTTCAGGCTCTTGGAACTTCTACATGTGACATGATACCCAGAGAGAATTTGGGAGGTAGAGCTTCTTTACGGACAGTTCAGAGTTTGCTATTTCTGCAAAGAATTTGATATTTTTTTAAAAAAACTAGTTTGGGGCAGAATGGGCAAATGCTGTTCATAAAGTGAACATTAATATTTATGAAATGGAGAACATCTAAAAAGATATCCTTCAGAGTGGGAAAAACAAAATGTGGTGGTGCCAAAGTTAAAGTATTTCACTTCAGGTCTCAAAGCACTCCTAAGTGAGAGGCTTTTCACCCAAATAGTGGTTTCAAATTATCAAAATTCTTCTTATACATGTTTTAACAATTTCAAGCAAAATTAATGCCATTGTGAAGCTATTGTGAAAACTGACACAAAGGGATACAAAGTTAAGATCTATAGAAATAGTAATAAAAGAAATTTTAAGTATTTTTGAATGACGTGATGTTTTGAGCTTTTTCATCACAAGAGTATGACTAGCTCTCCTAAGTCCCACTGTAATATAAGTAATAAAAATACTAATATTAGTATTACTAGATCAGTGACAAGTGGTGTCCCTCAGGGGTCCGTACTACTGGGACCGTACTGTTTAATATCTTCATCAATGACATAGACAGTGGGATAGAGTGCACCCTCAGCAAATTTGCAGATGACACAAAGCTGAGTGGTGTGACTGACACATCTGAGGGACAGGATGCCATCCAGAGGGACCTGGACAAGCTCAAGAAGTGGGCCCATGTGACCCTCATGAGGTTCAACGAGGCCAAGTGCAAGGTCCTGCACCTGGGTTGGGGCAACCCCCAGTATCAATACAGGCTGGGGGATTAAGGGATTGAGAGCAGCCCTGCCAAGAAAGACTTGGGTGTACTGGTGGATGAAAAACTTGACATGAGCTGACTGCGCTCACAGCCCAGAAGGCCAACAGTATCCTGGGCTGCATCAAAAGAAGCATGGCCAGCAGGTCGAGGGAGGTGATTCTGCCCCTCTACTCCGCTCTGGTGAGACCCCACCTGGAGTACTGCCTTCAGCTCTGGGGTCCTCAGCACAGGAAAGACATGGACCTGTTGGAGCAGGTCCAGAGGAGGGCCACAAAAATGATCAGAGGGTGAAACACCTCTCCTATGAAGACAAGCTCAGAGAGGTGGGGTTGTTCAGCCTGGAGAAGAGAAGGCTCCAGAGAGACCTTATTGCGACCTTTCAGTACTTAAAGGGGGCTTTTAAGAAAGATGGAGACAAACTTTTTAGCAGGGCCTGTTGTGGTAGGACAAGGGGTAATGGTTTTAAACTAAAAGAGGGTAAATTCAGACTAGATATAAGGAGGATTTTTTTTACAATGAGGGTGGTGAAACACTGGACCAGGTTGCCTAGAGAGGTGGTAGATGCCCCATCCCTGGAAACATTCAAGGTCAGGTTGGACGGGGCTCTGAGCAACCTGATCTAGTTGAAGGTGTCCCTGCTCATTGCAGCGGGGGTTGGACTAGATGACCTGTAAAGGTCCCTTCCAACCCAAACTATTCTATCATTCTAATATAAGTT
This sequence comes from Mycteria americana, assembly GCF_035582795.1. Lineage (NCBI taxonomy): Eukaryota > Metazoa > Chordata > Aves > Ciconiiformes > Ciconiidae > Mycteria > Mycteria americana. Next base: position 16,665,005 of record NC_134368.1, read on the forward strand.
AAACTGTCCTTTTCCTGTGCTATGAATCCATGTATACTCTTCCATTCAATTCTGTATATTTTTCTATTGAATCCTGGTTCACTATTGTATCAAACAAAATTTATGTCTTCACTTTCAAAGGCTTTCACAGCTTTTCCTCTCCATATATGATTTTTCATAGATACCTATTTGTTAAATTTTCCAGCAAAGACATTCACACTCTCCCCTATGGTATACCACATTTTTTTGAAACAGTTTTCCATAAATATAAATACAGCTATTGCAATGCTCTTTCAATCTCTTTTACTATATGAAGCTTGAAAGAACTTGGCAATGATCTGATTTTCATGCATTGGAACTGCTGTGATGGTAACAAGTATTGTCTCACTGTTTCCTTATACATCTTCCTACCTCCACCAGTGTCTATCCTGTCTTTTCTCTTGGAAAATGTTAACAGACTGGACAGTGCTTAATGCCTTCTCTCATGTTTCATTGGCATAGTCCTGACCCACCATTCTTCGGTATTAGTATAAAACAATAAATTAATACTAGCAATAATTTGAAGACTTATAAATCAAGCTATTAAAATTAATTTTCTTGGACTTTGCCAGACCGTTCTATTTCTTTTTTCTGATTAATCTATGCAAGTTATTAATTTCCCAAACTAGGTTTTTAAAGTACAGTATAAATTAATCTTAATTAATAATTAAGAGAATGCTGCTACCCCATAAAATTCACAGAGGGTAAATTTTTCTCAATGGAGATACATTTAAAAATAAAATCATGATAGAGTATTAGTTCTAACAAGCTTCTTTTTCATTGGATGCTTATAATTTTTAACTACAAATATGTATACATTCATATTCAGTAATTCTAAAGACACATATTTGCTTCGTTGTTGATTTTTTATCCCTTACCAACAAAAATCAATGCTCGTTTATGAGAAAAAGTGAAGGCAATGGCTGCTTTTGGGGGTCTATTTTTCTCTAGTACCATTGTGCTGGCAGGAGCAGGTAGACAAAAAAAATTAGCACAATGGATTGGAAAAGCAACTGCAGACCATTTCTTGTTCTTCTCAAAGCATGAAATTGCTGAAATTCAAATTGTGGCAACTCAAAAATGGGCTGGGATACCCCAAAATATCACTTAGCATCATGAGAATACCTGTGGTCTTTTATTGGTTTGTCAGATTTGTAGTCAGCCAGAAAAATGGCTGGCAGGGGGAGGGGAAGTGCAAGCAGGGACGTTCACTTGGGATAAACCCCAAACAAAATACTGCTTTAAAATTTTAAGTAAACTGAAAGTTAAAAGTTTTGCCTTGTTTGAATGAACACAAAGTTTTATCTACGTTCCTGGCTCAGTTTCTCAAGGAGACTGTTAGGGCCCCACGCACATCTTCCCACTCCTGGGGTTTTGCTGTGGAGCTGGCTGTGACCTCCAGTGGGGAAGAGCCACTCCTGCCCCACTCCCTTACTGGGGCCATGGGACAAGGCTCGCTTGGCTCCTGGATTCATCAAAAAATAAAATGCATTTCATTTCTTTCCGTTCAGAGGTGAAAACACTAACTTTTTAGACTTCTATAAGAAATTATTTTCAGCTTTCCTCCAAAACACCCTGCTGACATAAACATGTTCTCTATGGCCATGGGTTCACAAAAGTGTTTTTCTGGGGTAACACAAGTCCTTTCTCCCCGTGCCTCATTTTTGTCTACTGCCGCATTTGAGAGAGTGTAACTGTTTGCATGGTGATGCAGTGAACATAATTGAAACACTGAAACATTGAGCTGGGTAATAAGTCTCCAAAATACAATTGTCCCAAGCCAATGACCCAGTCAGAGTGGCCACATAGGCCATCTACACAACAATAGGGGTGATGTGGGGACTGAGTACTAGCCGCTTCCAACAGCAGTGGAATCCATTTTTTTCATGGTCAGATCATTTCTAAACTTGGGGCATTCATTTAAACACAAAAATAGGGCTTAGACCTTTTAATTTGAGGCATGTTTTTGAAACCTTGGCCATAATGCAAACTCAGTGGAATGAATGGAATAATTTAGAGTAATGCTGAACTACTAATTTTATAGAACAATTTAATTAAATAGACCAAAGAAGGAACTCAAGGGTATTTCTTCTAAGATAATTTATATTTGAATTAATTCTGTGTGTGGGATAGTGCTTAATATATTCATTTATTATATCTGTTAGCAACTATGTGTTGTCTTAAAAAACAAACTGTGGCATAGGATTTCAAAAGCGCTGGCTGCAGTTGGAATTTCTATGTAGTGGTTCTGAGTTGTTGAGTGTAATTTTAAAAGGATTAGTTATACCAAAATATTTTGTTAAAGGGGACCACTATGCAAAAAGTTTTACCTGTGAAAGAGCCCTAGGAAGACAGCTATGAGACTTGGTGCTCAACTGATCAGCTTTATGCCTTGGCCACGAGAAGATGGAAGAATACGAGTCATCCATGAATGCTTCACAGCAGTTTTTTTTATAATAGTGGTTGCCTTTCTGACTAACACATCTGGGACTAAAAATGACTGATGTTTGCCACTGCTGGAGTAGTCCTTAAACAGTTGTTTTCTCCCAGCTCAGTTTAGAAGGTTGGCTTAGCTGAACCCTGTAAGATGCACATTTCCTTTTGCTATGAGGCCTGAGGGCTCTGATCTAGTGGGGTTTGTTCAATTTATCAGTAGACAGTGAAATTTGTTTATTAAAACAAACATAAGGAACTTTGCTACGATTTATGAGCACATAATGGAACTTGTGAATGACTCTCTTGCCTCTTAGTAAATGGAATATGTGGCACAAAGATAGCCTTCATTCCTCCCATCTCTACAGTGTTTACTTAGAGTTGGCTGAGAACAGGCAAAGTCATTCAGAATTTGGTTTTTATTCTTTTTATTTTTCTGTTTGTTCTTTTATTTATTTATTCTTTTCATTTTAAAACAATATTCCTACTTACTGCTCAAAAAATGCAATAGCATGCATTTTTTAATAAATAGAGAATTTTCTTAAAGAAAAAGGTTAGCTCGTATCTGTGTGGGTACCTCCATACAGAGCAGCTGTTTCTGAGTTTCTATAGCAGAGAGGGCAGTTAAACTGAAAGAACTACAGAGACGGGATATGGTGACATGGTATGGAGGGATGTTATTCCTTTTAGTGTTTCCCTGTACGAGTGAATTGCATGTGGTGTTGTCAGGCAATAATAGAGTGCATGTAGTTATTAAACATGTATGCACATTTCATTGCCCCATCCTTGCCCTTTTCACAAATCTATTTAGCTCATTTTCTCTGTACAGTAGATGCTACTTTCCATCACCTCCCATGCTTTTTATCTCGCTCCATCACCTTTCCTTACCTTCAACAACATTTCCTGTATTGGAAAAGTCAGGCATGGTCTGAGTCCAGAAACAATCCCTCCAGCATGCTGGCTGTAAATACAGTGTGAAGGTTCAAGGAAGGTTAAGAACTGGGAAACAAGAAAGTTTCAAGGCTTGGGAACACTTCCATTTCACAGGAAAAAATAAGAGATGTGAGGATAAAAAGAGAGAGTCTGACAAAGCAGAATGCTGAATGGGGCACAGCAACTGCATGGGCTGTTCATCTTTTTTTCCAAACTTAAATGCAGAATAGCAGTTGAAGAAAATGGAACAAACCACACAGAATAAGGGAAACTCTTTTTCAAGAAATCCACAATTGTATAATTTGATTGCCAGAAAATATCATTGAGGACATTGGCTTACCAAGATTAAAAATATTTTAATAATAAAAATATTAAATTATAGTGTTCAACTGGAAACAAGAACAAATATCCATTGAAACCTCAACAGAAATTTCCTGCAGAAAAAAATAATATTAAAAGGGTCTTCTTTCCAAAATTTTTTATTTTTCACAAGAAAATTTAAAACTTCCAAATCAAAAAGGAGATTAATAGATATTTTCAGTAACTTTTTTTTAATTTATTTTAACAGAAGTTGAAATTTTCTGTATAGAAAACACATTCCTTCTGTATAATACCAATTTTCACGTTGTAAAGCCCCACTATGTGACTGGGTTAAGAATAAGCAGGACAGATTTTATGTCCATCTCTTACAACCTTCTCCCTAGCAGCTGAACACTATCAGAAATAAGACTATGTGGACCACTGAGCTGCTTCAGTACCATAGTTCCCATGCTCTGTATTTAGAAAATCTCCTATGATTTAAACATGCTCTGACTTCTATGCAAAAAGTACAATATATTGCACATGTTGTTCTAACATACACATTTTGTTTTACAATCAAACAAATTTTAACCCTCTACCTAAATATCTGTCTTTTGTCACCATTTACAGGAACAGACATTCACTTCCACCAGCATGTACATAAATGAAGCTGAAAAAAACCTATACAGTTTGTGAAATGTTATAACTCTTTTCTCCTTTACTCATCCATCCCTTTATGTATTTCCAAAACTGTGCATAAGAATAGGATTTTTTCTTAGTTTAGTGAACAAAACAGTTCACACTTTTAAAGCAATAATTTGTTAGAAAAAGTTAGTTATTTTTTTCTGTAAAAATGTAAATTTATAAGGTTGTACAGCTGAGCTTACTATGCTCATGAGGGTTAGAACATATTTTTATACAAGAGAAAACTACCTAAGGTTTGGGGAGAGCAACATTTTCCATATTATTGGGTACAGTGGGACTAGCAAAATCAGGAAATTCAAGTTTTATGAGTTTAAACAAAAATCAAAGTTACATAGTCATGCTAAACATCACCCTCTGTTTAGTAGGGTACTTCTGGTAAAAGGGTCTAAAATGTTTAACAACTATAACTTTGAACTTTTGGTTTCTTCTAAACTGTTATAAACTAAGCACCTGATTCAGGGAGAATAACTGGTTACAGCTTTGTGCAAAACTCTTTAAATTGCTTTTCCTTGGGACTTTTTATAGCCAAGCACTTTATATACTGGAAAAAAAAAATTGTATGTCCTATGTATTTATTGGTTATTCTGCAAACTAAAATCTCAAAGGGCTGTCAAACCATAAATTATATTTCAGTGAACTAGGGAAACAATTTATTAATTTTAAGATTCTTTGCTGTACAAAACAAAAATGGATCTTTAAGCCATGGAACTTTCAAATGACTACTTAAAGGACTTACACAGCTTTCACTTATGTAACTTCTTAGCGGATTTCTCAAGTGGAGCATGACTCAAACTTCTAAAGTTGTCAGAGTCCTCCTTTCTATTGAAGTCTCAAGCTCTACTATCTCAGATTCCTTAGAAAACAAAATCTTTAATCTGTTCTTAAAATCTCTGACCTATGTATTTACTCCAGAAGAAATGTGTTTTGTCCTGAATATACTTTATTGGGTGATTTACAGTTCAGAATGCACAGGAGGTATAATTTGTCATGTTTTGGTGGCAATCAGTTCTGTCACTCTTTGAATGATAATGAATCTTTAATAACTCATAGTGTACCTTAGCAGTGTATCAAAATACTAGCTTCAACTAGTAGTGGCTTGAGACAACATAAGATAATTTAAGAACTAATTCCTGATAGTTCTGATAATTTTTGACATTGCTACAAATCAGAACTGTTGATGTGTAGCTGGTATAGTCCTTTCTTGCATATAATATTGAAGAAAGTTTAGAAAAAAATCCCTTCTTGATCTTTAAGAGTTAGGCTACGCGTGTTCATTCATTTGTTTATACTCCATTTAAAATTTACATTTGGATCTCAAGAAACCTCTATTAAATTAAAACCAACTGCTTTAATAAACAAATTAATGATTCAGAAGCCACAAACAGCACTGGCAGAATTTTAGCAAATATTTTGATGTCACTTAAAATAGTAAAGGAGAAAAATATTTCTTTTTGCCCACAAAGAAAAATAAAAGTGATGTATAGCAATAAATGTCTTAAAACTTAATAATAATGCAAATTTTCTGGGGGAAAAAGTGTGTTGCGGACTGACATACAACTCCACTGAAGTTACCAGAAACAGGTTTGTCTAGTGATTTTAGGCTAAATATATTAGGGCACCAATTTTATTAGAGCTTAAAAAAATTAAGTATACATGTCCTCCTATTCCTTTAAATCCTTCAGAGCAGCTGGTCTCAAGATGAGCTAACCTAACCATTTAGAAATAAAATATTGTGACACTTAGACATAAATGGAAAAACAGCACAATCTGTTTGGGAGTGGAAGCGGACACAGACTTTATATGAACAACCTCATTCAAATAAGCCCAATGTGGTTATCAACATTAGCTCCAGAGCAAAACTCCACAGATGAAGGATATACATTCTTCCCCTTCTGTTGATCAACTATTACATACACATAAATGAAGCATCATGAAAAACCATTGAGATAGAAGTTTTAATTTATTCTGCCTGTATTTCTCTAGCTGTTTGACATGAAGTTTTTTATTATGACATACCACATGCTAGAGGGCACAAGAGACCGTTTTGATTGTGCAGTTAAAGGAACCTATTAGAAATATGAAATCATTATTTCTGGAGGATTTGGGACATTTTTTTATTTTCCTGTGGACAGCTGCTGGCTGTAGAACTGAGGCAAATTTGATTCAGGAAAATATCCTAAGTAATGGAGCCAGAGAGGCTAAATCGGAGTGGTAAATATTGCTAAGCCATCATTACTTGCTAAATAGCTATTAGTCATCTCTATTTTTTTACTGCATGCTTAAAGTTCTAAAGAGCCATTGCTTGCGATACCTTCTTAAACAAAACAGAAAAATCTATCCTCTAAAACCACAGAAGTCTGCCAAGGTAGCCTTGAGGGTCTAGTTTAAACCCCTGAAGTAAAGAATTCCACATTTCAAGGATTTAAATGGAAATAAAATAAAATCCAGGCTCAGATTTTCCTCCAAGAGAACAGTGGTGAAGAAACAGATAAATGCAAAGAGAGAGGGAAGGGCTCACTGTAGAAGAGACAGCATGAGAAAACAACTTATAAGCAGTGTGTAAAAAAAAAAAAAAATCCAAACATCCAGTCATAAATGCTTCATGATTGAGGACTTCATACACTTCGTAGAGTTTATATCTGTGTAGGATTTAGTCCAGGGCACAGCTGTCTGTCTGCACATGTCTTGCTGCAGATGGGGTGTTGTAACTCTCATACTTTATATTGGTCTTTTCTTCCAGAAAAAAAGAGCATAGTCGTGTTTGAAATATTTGTCTCTAGAGAAGTGCAACTTGATTAAAATGACCGAGGAATAAATAGAAGAATCCTGGTAATTAACTTTATGCAGGCAATAAAAGCTAAAAGCATGATTAAAGGAAAACTAGTTGGTGCCCCGGGTATTTAACTAGTTTGTGTCCCTTGTATTTATAGTCTGAGAGAAGAACCCATCACACCCAGAAGCAATGAACATTGTTTGGGAAGAAACAAGTTTGCTGTGGGTTGAGTGGAAGGCAGAGAAAGAAGTCTAAGAATGACATTTGCCATCAAAAGGGGTCTCAGACTGCAACACTGGGAGAAAATCTGCCCTATTACCGAACTACTGACTTCGAGCAGATGACAAGAAGCACGTTAAGTTCAGATGTGTCTTTACAATTGATTATAGCACGATGCATGCCTCTTTCCACTTAATTATGGCAGCCACGGGTGTGAAGCACCAAAGTTGCATGGCAGAACCAAGGCACAGTGTCAAGGATGAGCCTCAAATGCAAAGTAGCTTCAAATGCAAATCAGCCAAAAATAATAACTGGACAGAGCAGATTTCTGCTTATCCAAAGTCCATCTCAGATGGGACTGAGGGACTGCTAATTAGGAGGCCAAACTGAAGATGCAATCCAGGGATTCAGAAAGTGTGACTAAACATGAGTTATTCAAACTGAGGGGTAAGGAATCAATCCTGTCTCTTCAAAAGTTTATTCAGGTAGAACAAAAGGCAGACAAAGCACAATTCTTGCTGTAATTTTGACAAGTAACAATCAGAGATTTGTCTGCTGTGAGTTCTGAAAAAATCCAGATGATTCATACAGCATGTTGCACACTACAAAATGACTTCTCAAAGAAAGACCAGGAGCAAAAATTATTTAAATGTACATGCTAAAGTATGAGCTAGAGTATAATGAGCATGCTGAATAGGTGTTAAAAGCATGTTTTCTTTCATACGTGTGTATAGTAATAATAACAGAAGCGGAAATTTGATGGATTTACTTACAAGTACTGATGAGTTTTAATGCTGTTTAATATTTCAGATCCAGTTCAGAGTACATATATATATTAAAGAAATACTTGATAGCAGAGCACTTGTATGGTTTTCTCTACATGAAGCTGAATTATGCTAATGAGTCTACAAACCTTTAAATACTATAGTTCTGGGGATTTACCCTGTGTAGTGTTTTTTGTGTACAGTTTCTTTCATCTTAAAGAAAGCACACATCTAAAATACATGCTAACAGATGCATTATTGTACCTGGTCAGGAAGTGCTCAAAAAAGAACACTGGGGTGGCCTTGATCGCTCAGATGCAGACATCTCTGCTATCTGAAGTTAGGAGAGGAGAATCCTAGAAGTTTTCTGAGTAAGAAAGTTTTTAAGGTAAAGGTTAACCCACTTAGAGAGATGAGAATCCAGGCTGCAAGCTCATAACCAGTCCGACATACTGTGGAAATCCAGTAACACAGAAACAATGTGTTGTAATGACCTATTTACTTAGAGTTCATTATTCAGCTGCCAGACCTCCCTGCACTGTCTTGATAGAGCTCCAGATGGAATGTGTATCCCAGCCAAGAGGCAAACTGAGCTGTGACTTCAGCTGTTAACAGGACGTTTTTGTTTGTGGAGGAATTGTTTTTCTCTGTCATTAAAAGGCACCTAAACAAGAGGCTGTGATTCCGTAAGTGGTGATGTAATGTGGTGTGAGAAATACTTCTGTGACATAGTGACTGTTCTCATTATAATGACATGCTTAATTGCTACTTCACCATCTTTTGTCTTCAACCAACCCACAGCTGCACTGCAAAGAATTAAAAAAAAAACCTCTGGTTTTTTTTAACAACACGTTGAGAAAAAGAAAGGTGCCATCATAAAAATCCCTTGGTTTATGCCAGGGGCAAAAAAGATGAAGAATTTGTGTTAGTAACCAATCACAGAAAAATTACTTTATAGTAAAGAAATTAGATTATTGTGCTGTGCTTTGATATAGTTTAAGCATGGAAGGGTCCCTGTGGCCTGAAATCAGTACATTGAATAGTATCTCAGGCAAGTCGAAGCTCTGTCATCATTCTGGGATGAGTATAAAAGAGCACCTAGAAGCTACAATTGCTACAAGCATCTCTAAGAAGTGCAGAATGCACATTTCAGATTGTATCTGATCACACAGACGACAGCTGGGGTGACACAACACCCAAAGGCCATTAAAAACAAAATGAACAATCAAGAGTCTGCAACAACATTTAGGAGAATCATTAAAAAATTACAACCCATGAAAGAAAGAAACAGAACAAACCAACAGAGACACCAGAACAAAGTAACAGGTGTTCATCCATGTATGAATGTCTCGCTACAAACACAAACATTTTGCAATAATCTGACCAAACACAGGTGGATGGCTTTTCTTGTGCAGTTTATGAGAAAAAAAAACTTTTTCTCCAGTGTATCTATTCCCTAACTGTATCTGAAAAGACATCCTCCTCCCATTTCTTTCTCTTGCAACACATTTCTAAACAAGAAACATAGGCCCCCCTTCTGCCTATGTCCTTAAAGCAGGCAATCTACACCAGGGCACCGTGATGAACTGATATTTTCTAGTCCATGAGATGTAAACACCAAAGCAGCTGAAGAACTATTTAAACTAAATACCGGCGCAAGAAAAAAAGAGTTATTAACCAGCTCGTTTAAGCTGGGAATTAAAAGACAGACTCTATGTGTCAGAGGAGGATCTGGACCAGCCTCGCAACACAGGCAGCATTTGCAGTAAAAACTTCTTTTTTTAAGATGTTTAACCAATGCAGGAGTGGGATTTTTATGGTTACTTAGTATATAGGGGACTGGGTACTTGATGTCCATGCCAGCCTTCTGTTATGTAGGTCTATGTTTCCATGCTGTACTTAACATTTTTTTCTCAGCCTTGGAATTGTTTTCCTCTTAAAAATGGAAATATCCAGCAGAACTCTCATAACATTTATAATGAGCTGCTATGTATCAAAAGGTCTGGAAATCCTAAATGGACCTAAACTGGAAATCTAACTTGAAATAAAACACAGCTCAAATTTATTACCCAAGATGTTAATTTACTCATTTGAAGTAATGTGTGATTCTCAACCAAGCAAAGTTTGGGCATCTCTCTTTTAAAGGTCAGAAGAAGGTTACATGGTCTCTTCAAAGCTCCCTTATTAACACGGACAGATTGACATTGAGGAAAGCCATGTACTCTATGTATTTGTATTCTTTATTTATCTGTTTAGACTTTTTTCCCCTACTGGTGCCTTTCAGATTCTCTAGGCATATTAAACCCATTAAAAGTACACATTTTAAACAAAACACATCAAAAGGATCATAAAAAAGACAGGCCTCTTAAAAAAATCTCCTAAAATACATGAGACATTGTAAAAAGTGTGCAAGAAAATCATATGAGGCCAGGAAAAATATTTTATTTCCCTGGGAAAGCGAAATCTTGGATTACCTGTTGCTTATGTTGCTGAAGCACTGAACACTAGTCTCAATCTTAATTATGATAATTAACATTATTATGCATTCACATTGATCTTACCTTCCTTACAGGGGGTCTAATACTACTGATTATGCTTATGGCAAATTTCCAGATGACTTCAATGGGACCAGGATAAAACCCCATGGTCACTGCCACCTCCTTGGTTTGTATATGAACATCTGGAAGATTGTAGTGTTCTGATGTGAGCCTGACATGGAAATGTACAACCCCACATCTAATAACCAAATTCAGTAGTTTGGTATCATGTGTTGGAGTGTGTGTGTGTGTGTTTGCAGAGGGTGGGGAAGCACTTAACTATTGTAATGCTCAATGCAAATTAAAGTAGCCATATTTAAACCCAGACATTTCAGCCAGGTCCCTCATGTCTAACAATACCTTTTTGACAGGTTGATATTAGTGGAAATTCAGGGAGAATTAGTTCCAACAATCTAAAAACTGAGTAAGAAACACACAAGAAGAGTTTGTTAAGTAAAGCCCAAGTGGAAAATGAGTCTGGACTTTATAGCTACAAATGGGAAGACATACCAAATATAATATGAAAGTCATATTTGAGTATCATGTTTAAAAATCCCAGACTGGACTGTCTTTCGGTTACCAACCCTGTGGGGAAATATACTGTTACATTTCATTACAATGCTAGTCAGTAGGGCTATGTCTCACAGAAACAATTAAGTCCCCTCTCCCTCTCACACACAGATTCATGGCTGATGAACACAGAAATTGAGCCATTACAAGATCTTGCTCTTATTCTGTGAAACATACTGCAGTGGCCTGGCTACTTCAAGACCTTCCTGGTTTTTTGTGTTCATGGTAATGGGGGAAATTCTTAACTCAATAAAGAGTAAAGAATTTTTTCTTCACTGAGGCCATGTTTCACCCACAGATACTGATACTTGCAATGTTTTCACATATAGCTCTGGCCATCCCATTCCTTTCCCCAAGGCAAACCAAGTCCAGACTTTGCTAGCTTAAGAGAAAAATGTAAAACATTCCTCTTTACAAAAACCTTCCCATCTAGGCAATATCCCTGGGAGAAAAAAAAAGGGACTTCTGAAAATTTCGGTGTGGAAACCACCATAGCAAGGGAACTAGAAATGTGAAAATTGCAGTCATATTGATGTTTATGCTTGGGAGAAATCCTATGCAATGAGGAAAAAAGTCACTTAGAATATTATATACTTGATCAAACACATCCATATCACTAGAATTGAAAGGAGCCGCAGGTTTTGTGATTAACATTCAATTTTAAAGTACATAAATTAAGACAGGGGCTCCAGACTGTAGTTTTAAAATAGTTTAAATTAAATTCTTTAAAGCAAATCAGTGTCTGATGGACTACAGAAATAAGAGTTTGGTTTGGTGTTGCTGAAACAGAAAAACCATGCTTGTTTCTCACTGTCCTTGTCTGTTTTCCTTGCATATTTCAGCATCCGAAATCTTTAAGATTGAAATAAAGCAAAATTCTTCCACTAGATACAACAAATGTGCAGCTACTGTATAATTAAATCTTTCTCCTTCCCCCCTTGATGCTCTGATTTCCTTGTAAATGATAGTTTGCTTTTCTTATTTAAGCAATAAAGGAATTCTGCATACTTAATGCATTCTGTGAAACCTCCCATGTGGATCTGTGTTTTTGTGGGTATATGATGAAAAGGTAGCCTGGAACGTATTATGAATTTATCAGAAATCTGTAGGGGTAATATGAAAACAAAAGGGTGGAATCCAAGGCAGGTGCAAGTGCAATGAACACAGGTTTTCTTTTGAGATCATTACTTGTTCTTTGTTTAAAACTACAGGAGATGTATTAAGGAAAGCTGAAAATAGTCTTTACTTCAGTTTGCTTTTTAATCATCAGCAAGAAAGTGGAGAGGAAAATGAGATCTTCTTATTTTGCCTTCATTTGTGATCATCATTTCTTAAAACCAAACCCAATATTTCTCCAGAACATACTGTACCCATTATAAAACCATGGACAACTACAAATGTTTCCATAAAGCAAATTAGCACTGAACGGGGCTACTGGCAATAAGCACTCAGCTGAGAGAGAGAATAAACACTGTTAAACCATCAGTCGACTTTGTCTGAGCTGTGATTCTGGCTATGATCAAAAAGGCAAATGCTGCATTTCTAGCAGTGCAGGGTGACGCAGGAGAGATTGGCTGTCAGTAAATCAGCTCTGAATCCACCCCCATCTTAGTCCCTAAACAGAACAAACCCATTGCACAGGATAAACCTGCTTATTGCCCAATCACCAAAAAGCCATTTCACTCAAAGTTTGTCCTTCTGGCTGCTCCTGGCCGTGCCCGCCCTTTCTCAGGCACATTGAAGAGCTGTTCAGCACACTAATAAATAGGAGGCATACCAATTTCAAATTCCCTTGCTTGTCAGGAGTACTTGCATGTCAGAAGAGCCTGAACAATAACATACAGACAGACACAAAGCAAGACCATTAACAGGACCATTTGCTGGCACTGTAGCATTGTGCATATGGACAGGCTTGCTAGGTAAGACCCAAATCCAGTTTGTATCATTACAAATTAATTTGTATCATTGTTTTCTGCCACACCTAGACCATGGCAATGAATTCTACAGTTAAATTACACCAAAAAATTAATTTAAATTATTCCTTCCCTATTTGTTTTGAACTTGACATACGAGACTACTGTATGATAATGTCTATTTCTTGTACTGTGAGAGTGCTCTGGTAGTATTCTCAATTGACATTGTCTTTGTCAGCAATCATTGTGCTATATTTCCTTCAGTCGCCTCTTTTCTAGGCTGAGGGGTCTTAGTCTACTTATTTATTCTTCACATGGAAGCTATTCCTTATTCTTCATCATCCATGTTGTCATTCCCTCTATCTTTACCATTTCTTCTACATCCTCATTGAGAAGAGGAGACCAGGGATGCACATGGGCAAAAGGAGAGTTCCTCTTTGCTCCTCTACCCTTTTCTTACTAATTGCTAATATTTGATTTACTCTTCCCATTACTACTGAATATGGAGCTGCCTTTTTCACACCCGTATAACTCCATAATCTTTTTCTTCTTTTCAACACTTAGTTCAAATCCCCCCCACTATGAATGTGTAGAATGGAGGCTGTTTCCTCACATGCAACTCTTCGCATTTGTCAATGTTAAATTTCCTTTCTGAGTTTATTACAATAGTACTCAGTATCAAGAGAGCTTCTCTCACCCTGAGGTCAACTTCTGTTTTTACTTCTTACGTTTAGCTCCATTGGCAAACTTTGCCATATCCCTGCTCAATCTCTGTTCACTAGCTCTTTAACTTACCCTTACATCTGAAGACAAAGGTGGAATCTCTGTTTCAGCCGTAAATCCTCAAAATATAACTATATCCTGAGGGGAAGGAAAACTGAAGAGGAAGACCCTAAGAACCATCAGGATAAGAGTGAAAGAATTTAATATATCAAGGCTGGGAAAGGAAGGAGATGGGAGTCGGCCAAAGCATTTGGGAAAGAGTAACACCTGGTCACTGACAGTAACTAGGAACTAATAAGCTGCTAAATGCAACACATTTTAACTTCAGGATTCATTGTATAAAAAGACCAAATGATTTATAAATGGAGCAACTGATCCTCAGAGGAATTCTCCTTCCAGCTAACAAATGGTGACAATTTCTTTAAAGTTTACAATTGCCTTAAAATTCTTCTCTTACAACATCTATTTTGTCACTATTAAAATGTAACACTGAAGTTTAATTGCTTTTCTTATGCAAACAGCTTTTGAAATAGAGGCAGAGATGTAAAACTTAAATGCTTTCTTATAAAAGTGTTGAAATGTATTTTAAATTTGCCTTCTGATACTACATTAATGTAAGCGTTATGAAGAAAAAAACAGACTGTTACTTTGGAAACCGACACAGACTTATCACTGGGTGTTCAATTCAATACTTATTAATGCTTATACATATGGTATTAATTCTGCATTAATTCTGTCAAAAGTGATATCATACTCTGAACGTCCAAATTATGACATCACTAAAACAACTTTGCTCTTCGTGGGTTTGGAGCATGACTGTGCCAGAGTTGACTAGAATTTATTCATGCAGCCGATTCTGACAAGTTAGGTTTAATTAGTTCATGCCCTCATAATGAACAAGAGACTGTGTTTTTGAAGATATGCCAGAATAGTTTCTATTCTCTTCAACTTAAGTGCCAAATGCGTGCACTTCTTTATACTATTTATACCTTTGCCCATAATTACTGTTCCCTAAGGTGTGATTGTCCTATTTCATAAGAGTTTGTGCAGCTGCCAACATGAAGATGTAAATAAATTGTAATACCGTTGCTATGAGGTGTAAAAATCCCACAGCTCATATCCAGACCCTTGTATAATAAACTCAAGTAAACATTCCATTTCCTGTAAGCGATTGTGGTTTGTGACTAGATTTAAAAAAGCAGTGCAGTAAGTCATCACTTTTTTAATGATTTGCTGAAAACAAAGCCATGTAAGCATGAAACAAAAAACAGCTACATACAAACATTTATTTTTATGAAGGAGAAATATCTGCATGCAAAGTTGCTTGATTCACTGTTATTTGATAGTGTTTGGAAGCTGGTCTCATTTCCACTTACAGAGGAAAATCTTGAGATGCAGCTGATATGCCAAAAGTAGAGGCCAAAGACTTCCACATAAAGGTGGTTTGAAGGTCACCTCTGCTCTGTTTTGAACTTACTGCAACCTTTGCAGAGATACTCTCAACTCCCTATATTTTTCAAGATGCTGTAGCTTTGTGTATTATGAGTAGAACAACACAGCCAGAGGTGGACACAGCACAGATTCATTTAGAACTATCCTTTCAAAGCAGTGAAAGGGTGGAGAGCAGGAGGCCTTTCTTTCAGTACCGGTCACACCTATCATATATAGAGGATCCCCTCATAGGCCAGGCAACCTGTTGTCTCCCTTGCTTTTATGAGGAAAACACCCATGCTTTACTGAAGAATACAATTTGTTAGTTTTTCATCAACTGATGGTAGTTAAACAATCATTTTACTCCTCTTTTCCTCCTCTTTACTCCTCTCACAAGGGAGATGTTCTGCTGCCTGCCCTCTCAACGAAGTGGCACCTACAGTGTAGACATATCATTTGGTATGAGAATGATTTAAATCAAAGGCAGGCACATTTCAGTAGGAGGCACTAGTTCAATACTGGTGACAGGCACACTGTGAAGTTTAACTGTAAAAACATATCAGTGCTCACATCTTTTCAATAGAAAGGTTTTGTGTATGTTAACAGAGCAGATAAACGAAGTGTTGGGTGCCAGTGGGAATAAGATGAGCACACAAGTCATGTATGTCTGACTTCATGAGTTAAGCTGACCATGGAGCAGCAATAAAATCTTCAGGCCACTTTACATCAGCAGGTGTTTTACATCATGACACAAATAAGCTAGTTTACACATGCTGCAGGATTTTTAAGCTCTTTGCTGGAGTCACTTTTCTCAGTGCCTATAAAGCCATATTGCCTAAAGACCACAAATTCGCATGCCCTGGCTTGAAATGGAAAATGAAAAGTTAAAATTAATACTTTTAGTTGGACAGCTGGTACTGTCCCTTTCACGAGGCTGGGACAGTAGAACAGGAGCTGGAACATGGCGTTTAATCACAGCTTGGCACTACCTTCTTGCAGGACTACCATTAACTCATTTCACCAACTTGTCCTCCCTTCTCCTCTTTCCATCTTTTGAACGTAAAGTGCCAGTGGTGAGGGCTATCTGTGACCATGCATTTCTGCAACAGCTTTTCACTGGGGCCTCAGTTGCAGCTGCAGTTGTAGGCAGCAGCCCAATACAAAATATTTTAAAACACTAACCATCACCTACATAGCTTTAACTTTTAAACTCTGGTATTTTATATTCTACCAAACGTAGCAGAAGAAAAGGCCATATCCTGTTGGAAGAGGGGGAATCCCATCTCTACTGTGGCATAATCTATTTCTGGTCCTAACAAACTGTGGGTTATTGAAATTTAAACCAGTCATTAGTCCAGGACTGAACATTACATGGCCTGGGAATCAGTCCAATGTAATTTGGGGGTGGGAGGGTGGCTCAGAATTCCACGTTTGTGAGGAAAGCAAGAAATATTTTCCTGGCAGGTTTGTTTAAAAAAAATGGCAGCTGTTTTTAATTGCTGGGAGGGTCAGATTGTTAAAAACAGTCCCAGTGGAAATGGATTAGTGCATGGGAGGACGTCAAGGTGCAAGATAAATGGAATTTAGTCTCTAGTCTGACAGTTTATTGTCTCGATAGGAGCTCCACATACTGCATGTATGTACATGCAAAACACCCTATGTTATGGATTGCTGTAAAAGCATTATTTTTGACATGACTTTGGAGTGACAACATTATTCATGAAAAGCAGAGCTATAAGTAAGTGAGTTATACAAGTTGCACAAACTGAGTGTGAGTAAGCCCTTTCCATCAACACCACAGACTGCATGTTTCCTTTAGGACATTATATTTTTCAAGAAAATGATTCTAGAAATGTGTAAGTAATTTAAAATGGCCATGTGCGTTCTCTCTGGTTTTTGTTTCTCTCTCTGTAAAGTTAGATTGTCTCTCAAAGTGTATCATGAATCTGTATCCTTCAGAAGGGAGAATAAAATAAGACTCATTCTTGTAGATTAGATACCTCAAAAATCAGTGTGTAAAATATAGGGCTCGATGTTTATTTTCACTGCAACATCATGATATCCTTCCAGCAGACACTCTTCAATTAATGTTCTTTTCATTATCAGACTTGTCTAACAAGGCCTTGATGTAAGTCACATCCAAGCCTTTAACTCAGATCCCAGTATCAGTTCTGTTGAAATAGGTCAGGCTACTGCAGTGCAGAAGTCTGACTGAGAGGCAGGACTGTATTTGTTTAGAAGTATTTGCATAATGTAACCGAGGCCTTGGAGTAAAATAACATGAGAAAATACCGTGACGCCACTCAGGTTTTGTTTTAGCTTATGCATAAGGAGCATAAGGAGCATCAGGTATAACTCAAGGAGGTGTCTCTGTCAGACACAGATAGTCCTGTTTAAATGGTGAATGCTATCAGGAGGTTAACAAATGTGACCAGCGTAATGTCTGGGTTTGGAGCCAAAACCAGAGCCTTCAGGTAACATCCACCTGCATTCAAGTCAATGCTAAATCACTCACCGACTTAGCTGGGATGAGGGGAAAGGGCAGATCTTCCGCCTGATGCTGTTAGACCCATTCTTCATCCACCACCAGGCAGAAGCTCCTGCCTCTTTGCCACTTTCTGCTCCATTTCTTCTCTGTGTCCATGCCATGCCAATCTTTAGCCAGGGGTTTCTTCATTTCCCCAGCAGCCTGTCATGAGGGGTTTGTTTCAGCTTCAAGGAAAGCAAAAAATTTAGGAAAAAATTAGGACAAACATTGTTTTAAATTTTTCTCTAATATCTATATTATCCATAACTTCACAAGGATGAAAAAATGAATCATCCAATTTTCTCACACAGTTCCCAACTGAGACACATACAAATATATTGTTAGTATTTTTGGTTGTATTTATGATGACTCATCACCTTATACCTTACCTTTTACCTCTATAATTCTCATATTCCATAATATCTGCTCCTTTCCTCGAATTGGACTAGATTACTATTTTCTGAAGGCTACCATTTTGTCTTAAATAACATCTTGAACCTTGCAATCTAACTATACTAGCTTTTAATTGGCTTTCTATTTTCTTTTTTGTTAAGGTGCATTCATTCCTCTGTGACTCCTGGGATGCCTAAGAAGCCTCCATGCTGAGTGTAAGGATTTTAATTTCCTCACTTTTGACTTTAGGGTTTTTTAACTAACTTTCCCCTTGAAAAAAGTTTCATTATCAAAACTTTAGTGTCACAGTCCCGCATTTGGTTCAATCACTCCCTTGAGAATGTTGAACTTAATTATGCTGTGGTCACCATTAATTAGTGGCTCAGCGATAGTTACTTCTTGAACCAACACTTGTATATTACATAGGACAGAGTAACTTTCCCTCATGTGTGCTGTAGAACCGACTGCTATAAAAAATATAGTCTGAGAGGTCAAGAAGTTCTTTCTCTAAATCGCCCATTGGAAAGGATGAATTCCTATGCAGATAGTTGAAATGCCCCATTACAACCATTTATTAGTCTTGATTGCCCTATTTGTGCCTGCTGACGCTTTACACTTCAATATTAATAGTACATTTTTGCACGATAGGAAATTCTGTCATAGGTTATTAAAACTGTAGCATGTGCTTTCATACTGAATTGAGTTCCAATATCAAGAGTCTCTGCGGGGCAAAAGGTTTGAAAATGTTGGAAAAAAATATAATGTTGGTGTGAAGTTCCCAAAAAGCATTGCTCAATATTATTTTAATGATTTGATGGTTAGTAACTTACAAGCTACACTAGTATTCCTATAAACAGGAATATTTTGCTGCATCTATTCTATTCATTCTCCCTGTGTTGACTTCTGTATTCACTGAATTGCTCTGCATTATTATGATATAGTGTTATTTCTTCATTGTTATAAGACATGGTGCTCCCTGGAGTTGACAGATATCCTAGTACTCTGTAAGTACTTGTCATACTAATATGAAAAGCAATGTCATTCACAGATGTTCAAAATACAGACGTCTTATACTAACCTCTCCAGATAGTCTTTTTAATTTCATATTCTATTTGTTGAAAATATGTCTACTTTTTTGAACTTTCATCTCACATTAATATGTTAGCAAGCAAAAAACCAACCTATTAGTTTTTTGCTGGACACTTGGCAACATAACTGTAATTACATTTTTAATTGCTTACTTGGACTTAAAGAGATTAAATTGTTTAGAATTATTTTTGTACTGAAATATTTCTGTATTGAAGTACTGCTCTGAAGCATCTGATTTCAGTGGGATTAGGCACTTGCCTATCTTTGAGTCTGGCCCTGGTCCCACTAGAGAACACCCAGATGCTCACAAACAACAACAAAGATACCATTTTCAAAAGACATGGCTTAGATCAAATGCTTAGAGGAGCTAGACTTCAACCAGACATGTCCAATGTGCTGATATGCCATCATTCGTAATTTACAGGGCTCCATCAATTCCGGCTGATGGTGACTTTCCTGTAGAATTCAGCTCTGTGACTTCACATGGCACAGCAGATGTGCTAAATCAGGGTGTTTCATCCCTCAGATATAATTAACATATTCTACAGCCTGACACAGTCTGTTTAAATAGAAATGAGGGCAATGTGAAGGCAACGGCTCCAATGATGTCAGGAGAACCATGCTGACTTCTATGCTTACCTATAATGGTCTATAATGCTCTGTGTAGTCCATTTTTCTACTTTCTCTAAAATTCTCCATATATGACAAGTCATATATGTTAAATAACTAGCCTAAAGCCTTATAGTGAGATTAAAATGAGGGAATTTGTCTCTTTACAGCTACTGTTAGATGCTTAGTCAGTGAGAAAGTACAGCACTGCATTCTAGATTCTGATAACAAATGACTTGTTTTGGGAATGTTTATATCCAAAAGGCTCATTCAGCCCAGGATATAGATAGCTATGATTTAAACTTCAGACTGTGAAATTCCTCCCCAGAATAAAATATACACACACACCCCAAAAAGAAAAAGGAAACAAAAAGGAAAAAAAAAAAAAGCAGAGCGTTGGATATTAACACTTGGTTTTTACAAGATAGCTTCCAAAGGCAGAAAAGGGAAATAAGCCCAGTGATGGTGGAAATTCCAATGTCTCAGGTGAAAAAATGCTAATACAGCTTTTGGATACAGTTTTAAGCTTTGCCAAGGAGGAAATGGAAAATTAAGAGGTTCTTGGAAAACGAAGAGGTTTTGACTGAAGATCAAGACACTGACTCAAGAGAGCCTGAAATTCTACAAAGGCTATTGCCAGCTTGCGTCAGTGAGAACAAGTGGAAACAAACCAAAGAAATTTATCAAGTTACATTGGCAGCTGAACCTAAAAAAGAAAGAAAAATGTGTTTATTCTTAAATTTTGTAATTACAATGCCTCAGCAGCTTTTCTCCCTCACTGTGGCCCTGATTCTCAGTTCCCCTAAAATATTTTTATTCTCTTTTTCTTTTCTTTCCCATAATTTTTGCATTATCCAAGAGGTCCAAAATCTCTTTGTTTTAATTTATGTAACAAACGGGTTAGTATTCCTGATGTTTTCTCTGCTGAGCTGCCAAATAGGGTCACCAGATGTGATTCATAAGTTGTTCTTGCATGCTGCTTAGCAAAAGCACAGCTGTGGTTACACACTGGGGGTGGAGGGAAAGGGGAAGAGATCCTGACCCTGTTGCAGTCAACGGGAGTTTTACTATTTACTTCCACGAGGCCAGAATTTCACCCCAAGTATCTACGTAGGTCTTGTTGTTTGTTTTCCTTTGTTCAAAAGGATCCTTACTGTCACCATTGCTAGATTTCATAGAGATTAGATGTGAATCAATAATGTATTTAATTATTATTATAACTACCAATCTACAATATTGGATGACAAGTAAAACATGACTACAAGCTTTAACTCATGATGAAACCTTATTTTGTTAGAGAAAATAGGATTTTTATCCTTTTTTTCCTCAAAGTGCTTACTTTTCTGAAAAAATGTTGGCATCCAAATGTTAGCATTTGGATAGAAATATTTTATTCTAGTTTAAGTCTGCACGCCCCCCAAGCACCCTGCTTTCTGCTTCACTAATTTACAATGTTTTGAAAAAATAATCTAACATTTTGATAGGCAGGAGCAAAGATTTAGTTGCCTCTAGCACTATCTGCAGAATCTTCACTGAACTTGGTTCTCAGTATCGTGTCTGTTTCTGAAATATGAAAAACTGTAAACACAATCACAGATTTAACAGAAGCTTCTGTTTTATCAGTGCATTCCTTCTAAGTTGATTCTAAGTACATTCTTATTAGCTCAACAGGCAAAACCCAAATTTAGCTAGAACTATGGCCAAAGTAGCTTCAGAAAATGTTATATAACTACATGGTTATAAGAGGAACATAATTTCAGATGAGAAAATCAGAGCTAAGGTTATGTTAAGAAGGATCTTACATTTTGTTCAGAAAATGATCTTTCTTACATCACTTTCCACCACTTCCCACTTATGTGAAAACTAATTGATGATCATTTTCCATGGTCTTAGCTCCTCTTACTCTTCTGTCTACAAAAGGTGAGGCTTTGATACAAGGTCATCTAATTCCTCCGTGGAAATGGGTGCTCCATGATCTCTGTAAGTATTGGACAGGCACACGCGTGAGACTGGAAATGTAATTGCATAGGGACATACTCAGTTTGGCTTACTAATATTCTTCTTGTACTTGAATTCAGCTGTGAGATGGTTGACTATAAAGCAGCTAGACATGTTTATCTCCTTTACAGAGCTCGTATAAACTACAGTGACATTTCTTCTGCTTCTGCTGTCTTGGCTTTAACAGAATCAAATAAGATTCATTGACAATAAAGACAATTAAGTTTCAACAATCAAAATTTCCTATTCAAAAATGGTGGTGGTTACAGTCTGATGGGAAAAATAGAGTCCGTCTTGGAATACTTTCATGAAACAAATGCTAGTACATGTCAATATCTTTTATATATTTACTAATTTACTCACTGTACGTGCAACCATCAGTACAGTGTTTTCACCTCAGAACTTGGGATAGTCTTTCTTTCAAACACACACACAAACACCATCAACCCTTATTAGTTAAATACTGAAGAAAGGACAGACATATTCTGTTTCTCAACCATATCCCAAGTAACTGCAATGACCTGAAGGCAGTTGCTGGCTGGCTCATCAAAGACTATGAAAATTGTAATATTTGCTTCCAAGGTTTGATTGCAAGCAGCATTGAAGAAATATGCATGTGTTTATAGGTATTATGTCTACACTAGTATATTAAACATGCGTGTAGCTGTTCCAAGTCCATACTACTAAACTTCCTAGCCTGTGAAAAAGAAGTGACCAAATGCAAACTCCCTGCTAGTCCTGGACCTTTGCTAAATTCCAGGTTGAGCCCAGGAACTGATTGGGAAAGTGCTTGCTGACCAGGGCCAAAACCATCCAGGGACTGTTCTAGCAATTTAGCAGTGTAGATGTGTGAGTTCCAGTATCCAGGAAGTTCCTTGGCTCTGTTTAATTTCATAATAGAGGTGTAACTGGCATTTGCTTATGTACACGCACCTTTTCTGTGACCTAATAGTGTATCAGTTTCAATATTTCAGTAATACTCTGCAGCATACTGAACACCAGACCCAATCCAAACAGCCCTTCTCCCCAAACTACATAAAAATTACTTCATGATGACCCAAAATCAAGCCCCTACTTAACCAGACAGGACATTTTCAAAGTTCTGAAATTCAGTGAATAAAATAATCTTTGGCACTTACATAGGACCATTCATCCAAGCATCTCAAGGAACTTTGGAGGCACTAAATAAGGAAAAAGTTTCCTTTGGGAACAGCTGGAAGGCTGTAAAAAGAAAGCAGCTCAAATCATTATAAAAGTTATTAAAAACAAGAACAAAACCTGCTTCCAACAAAACTGTTAAGCTCTGATGTGCTCTATTCTTGTTACTACACTACTTTTGTTTGGAAATAACAGTTCTCACTTCCTGCCTTATAATATGTATTTCGTCACCGTACAGACAAATGCAATACCTTAGTTGTTACTTTGCACTCTGAAAACTTATTGAACAATTCGGAGGGGACAGTGTAAAAGCCTTTGAGACACTGTCCATCAGTCTGGTATCCGAGCTCACTGTGGAGACTTGGAGTGCAGAAGGAGGAAATACTTCACCATCCACTCGTCTGGGGTAGATGAATCTGTTACAGTGCCCAGAGGAGGGATTTTGAATGGTATTTATATATGTTCTGATGGAAGATTTTATTGCTAGAATGTTTTATTCTAGCTCTGGACACTGTCAGCCTCCAGTTTAGTCTGATCTTTTGTGGCAGGAAGGACCAGGCTAAGATTCTGTCCAGAAAGGCTGAGTTTCCAATGCCTGGTCATTGGCATCGGGGACCGCCTAGATGCGTCATCCCTGCAGGAGTTATTGCCTGGGGTTGGGTGGAGGAGCAGGTAATCTCTGAGGATGGGAGGGAAGGCAGCAAGTAAGCAGCAGCGGTGCATTGCATCGACCCAGGAAGACATTCAGCTCCGCTCCCAGTGAGGTCATGCCAGCGGATAAGTGGAAAGAGTCTCAGCCCAGACAGCAGAAGCCAGATTTTATTTTCTGTTGAAGCTTTTACCTCACAAATCCATAGCAAGTCATCTCCTCATCAGGAGTTTTTCCGAGGAGAAGACCAGAGGGCTGGTTCTCAATTTAACGAATGCATGTGTCTGGACAACTCCAGGCACATTTATTCCTGTTCAAGTGGCTTATTTTCCTTTTTTTCCCCTCCTGCTGTTCTATAGCAATGTCGTTGTTATTGTCTGTGTGCGTGCACATGCATGTATTATGTATGAAACCTCTCTTTTCTAGGTAGCGTCTCTCTCTTCAGCAGTTACCCAAAGCCAGAAGCACGCAGGCACTCACTGCACATGCAGAGTTATCTACACAGCACAACGAGGTGCTCCAATCCAGCCTTGAACAAGGCAGCCCGGGCGCTGGAGGCAGCATATGTCTTCTGGCCTGACAGTCAGACAGAAAGCTTAAATAAATTCCCAACGTGTAATCACATACCGCCTACCTAAAACTCTCCCAGTTATTTCATTTCAGGGAATTATGTTTTACTGGCTTCCGACATAGCATTTTCTCTTTCCATCCTGAATGGCTGCATAATGCTGTTTAGCGCTATTCAAAAGGCAGATGGTTTCTACCTTTCAAATGGCAGAATTCAATAAGGTGAAGCAAGTTCTGCCAGTGCAGGTTATAACCAACTCAAAAATTGTACTAGTTTGGACACTTTCTTAAAAAAAAAATCTATAAAAAGCTCTTTATAATTAACAGTATATTATTAATGACAAATTAAAAAGGAAAAACATAACAAAAATTTGGTCTATGATTTCAAGTTTCATTTGGCTTTCACCAAAAAGCATATTCCCTGTTCTGATCCTCCTCTTGTCCTGTTTTTGTCAGCTATTATTCCGTCAAAGGTATGACATTGTTAATAAGTGTTAAAGATTATGGAGTGATTTCCATTTTGATCTCCTGGTTTTATTTGTTTGTACAATTCTAGAAGCTACTTATTACAGCATGAATTTCCCAGGCTTGTTTTGTGCCTGTTTTTTACAATAATTTTAATAGCAACTGTCTGGTCATTTTTTGTAAGATAACAACAAAATAGATTAACATTACAATGAGTATTGCAACACACAAAGTAGAGCACCACCAGCAACTCATTAGGAATCAAGTTTCACATAGGAAAGAACTAAACAGTGGAAGTTTTGAACACAGGGCACTGTGAAGGCCAAAGATTAAAAAGGAGATAAAGGACTAAGACAATCTCCCAGACGATCCGTTCCTTGGGTAATCACTACCTGACAGGATCTAGACTGGATCAATTCATACTCATTTCTTCCCCTATGGATTTGCTAGCAGCTACTGTCAGCATCGGTATACTTTTGATTTGAAGGATTCTTTGTGGACTGAAGTGTTAAATTCAGGATGAAAATAGCCATCATTTGGTAACATGCCTATATAAGGTAACTTCCACAGCTAAAAATAGATGCTCTTGAGAGAGTAATTACAAAATATGATGAATAAGGGCAGGGTAATGGAAGATATAAATTCTAGAAGTAGGCTTCAAGTGTCGTAAGTGGAGGATAAGGTTTAACAGGATAAAGTTTTATAGCAACCAACAAGCCTTTAAATGGCCTAAATACTTATGAATCATTTAAAGTAGCTGTGGCCAAGCATGAGGGTTCATTTTTAGGCTCTGAAACATCTCTGCCAGTAATTTTGTATGACATTTCCTAATCTATAATGGCACCTGCTGAGTCCAACAGGTATGTGCTCAGTACTGTGGTTTTTCCATTACACACTTCAGGAAGCCCTGTCTATATCAGTCCAGATGGCTCACAAACTAACCTGGGCACACTCAGGTTGAAAAGAGAATACTGAGTGAGGCCTATCAAGGTGATTAGTTACTGTTAGGTGGTGTGACAACCCACACCCCTCTCCTAGGATGACCGAGGATTCCCCTTCGATTCCCTGTGACCGTGTGTGGGGTTTGCCCCATAGGACTCCCCATGGTGGCAGGAGATATTAATGTGCCCTGGGTGAGACAGAAGTGCTCATGGATGGCATTTTGAGGGGGCTACCATCAGAGGTGCTGCGATAGAAGAGGACAGATATTTGTGCTGCTGTGCCTCATTTTCCAGCCTATCCCACCAGTTTATTCAACCTGAGTGGTCTCACCAAAGGGTTTCCAAATCTAGTCTGTGATTGCCACTCGCTGAAATTGACCTCTGCTTGCTTAAGGAATCCAGTCATCTTCACAGATCTTCTTACTGAGAAAGATAAAAAACGGACAGCAAGTTTCCATAAAATATCGAGGTCGGCCTCAAATGAGCGTACTGACTGAGGAAAATCTAGGACTTAAATTAGAAGATAAAAAGAAAAATATCTGCCAATAGCCAGCAAAAGAAAACACGCACCTTTCATGTGATGCTTTATTGGTTTTGGTGTTGGAAGCGGCATACTCATTTTGGTTCAGTGCCCAGGCAGAAGGTTAGGTGTGATAAATCAATTCCAAATGGGTGATCACACAGCACATACCCAAAATAGTCCCAGTTATTGCTGTCAGCTATTACTCTCTGTTACCTTGGGGAGGGGGAGAATAGCCTTAGACTTCATTATTCTTTTTTTATTTCATTTGTCTAGTAGTCACTTGCTGTATTTTCTCATCTTGTGGAAACTAGTTCTTCTTAGACCTATCAATCATAAAAGTGATATGAAAGTGGATCAGCATGTAACTACTTGAGTTATGCAAAAAAAGGGCAGTGGAGAGTAGGAGTAAAAATGTTAATTTTCATTCGCTCAAAGTTACATAATCAATACATAACCTCTGTCCCATACAATATACATAGGAACTGGTCGTAGTATAGATATGCAGTTTAAACCTGAATAGAAAAAGTTCCTTGACTTCAGAAACCTTCAAAGAATTAACAAATGTTCCCAATTCTATCTTAAAAATATTATATAAAAATGTGATTATCATTAATTTTTTTCTGTGAAATCATAAAGAGACCTGTCCAATCACATACCAATATCATTTAACTTCGGGCAGGTATGTGAACATCAGTATTCTTGAATGTAAAAGTCTTGCATTCAGGTCACTACTTTTAGCTAGTTTTTGGTGAGTTGCTCTCAGTGGCTCTTGCCGGAGCTATTTCCACTTAAAAGAAAACTAAGTAACCCCTGCATCGGGGAACTGAACCTTGCTTTGTACCTTCCTATGTGAGTACAAGTTGGTTATTTTTCTACAGCTGGTGAGTCTCTGTCTGATCTTGACACAAACATAATCAAAACTGAAAATGTTTCAAAGTTTGTTTGGTTTGCCTCTCTCTTCTTTTTTTCTTAGAGAGAGAAAACAATTTTTAAAGGATATTTTTAAAATAGTCCCAGCAAATTCTAACCAATATGGCTCTCAAAATGAATGGATATATTTTAGTGGAGCTGAACCACAATCACTGATGGAAAAGGCAATGTCAATGAATTAACTGCTTTTGCAAATAATACAATTGTTAAAGGAAATAGTCTTCCAAGAATCCTGGGTAAGATGGAAAAATACCAAGAAGTAAGAAATAGTAGGGAGGAGGAGAAGGGAATGGTGACCTACATGAAACTGAGGAAACATTTGCTATGTTGTATGAAATAACGTGCGAAAAAAAGTAGGGAGTTTCCTACTTACGTCTTAAGTGAATGCAATAATATAGTATTGCAACGCTGAGGCCGAGAACTTCATTTTCACTTCAGGTATAGAGGAGAGTCACTTTGGAGTGTTATTATTCCCAAATCTCTCAGGAGGACTGTGGCAGACACGACTGGGCCCACAATCTTGAATGCCATTATTTGAATCTGTCTTTTCTGTGTCACACTAGTTTGAGCATATATAGTATATTACCTTTAATTAATTGAGTGTTTATGTGTTAAAAAGTTATTCACTTGTGCACAGAGTGATTTGCCGGGATTTATGATGGGAACGTTTTATAACAGCAGCATGTGTTTCCCTACAATTTGTATAGGTTCATTCATTATAATTTTTCCTGATGTTTTGCCTACCATATTATTAACTTCCCCAAAGCAATGAAATAGCAGCTTGTCTTCTCACAGCAGAGAAACGAGAGGAATAATTATGAATGTGGAAATCCCAGTGAAAACATGCTTCTATTGAAAGGGCCTAGTGGTCCAAATAGAAGCCTGCTGGATTTATGAAGTCTATAAAAAAAGCAAACATACAGAAAAACAGATGGTTTTTTTCTTCCAAAAATCTTGGAAGTCCTACACTTAGGAAAAAAGGGGGAGAGGGAGGAGGAGGAGAGAATGTTACATTTATGCCACTATTAACAAAAATTTATATTTTACTATAGGTTATGGAGTCTGAATAAATCATCAGCTTCAAGTCCTTGCCATGCATAACTATTTAATCATTTGGAAGTGTTCTTTTCAAAAGGTAAGAGTTTGTGAGCATAGTGTTTGATTTGTTACTCCTTCAGTAGCAAAATCACCTTTCCTTCAAAGGGATAGCTCTTTAGAACTCTTTGCATGTAAGAATTTACAATAATGGGAAAATGAATAGCATTCACTGATGGTGGTAGCGGAATTTTTTTTTCCAGCCTGTCAGTGAGGAGGTAGGGGGAAAGACTGTGAAATCAATTCCAGAAAGTGTCGTGGATCACTGGTTATTTTACAAAGATCCAAAGCTGACAGGACCACCACAGTCATTTGTGTTTATTGTTCAAGAGGGTGGGTTTTTGGGCCATCCCTAGCAAAACCAGGCTCATTTAACAAAAAAGAAAAGGGGGGTCAGCAGGACCAAGAAGGAAGCAGGAGGCAGTGTAAGCAATGAGCCTGCTCCAAGCCCTGCTCTAGCATAGCCTTCCCCACCACTGCCCCAGCCCTACCCCTCTCTTAGGCACTTTGTATTATTACATGTGCACTCTTCATTGTTATTTCTCACAACAACCCGGTCTGCTTCTGCACTCTGTCGTCCGGGTGGCCACTCGTAAAAAATGTGATTTACATTCTTGTTTCACTCTTGCCACCTTTTCACTTCCTGTTGCTTCTGCAGCTCATGCTTTGCTTGCCTTTTCTGTTCTTTTAATTTGAAAACTGAACTTATGTACATTTTATGTTTATTATTATTACATGTTTATGCATGCAGCAGAGGAAAAAATAGACCGCTGTCATCAGAATTGTCCTAGATTTCTTTTAAAATGAATGTATATATAACAAATTCTTCAAAATAATAATTAAAAAATCTGAATTTCCTGGAGGTGGCAAAATACAAGCAAAGAATTTTATCCCAGTTGCTTCTCATCACATCCCAAAATTTTTCATGCCTAAAAATAATTACATAATACTATTACACTTGGGCTACAATAGCATCCATTACAATGGGTTGAAACTCCTTTCAATGTCATTGAAAAGCTGACCAAAACAATACAAGAAAGATAAAGATTGGAGGGGCCACATGGTGACAGCGGCTTTCATAGATGAAGTCATGGAGCTCAAAAGCATGTGCTCACCTTTTGCCAGGTTCAAACCTCAAACGGCCAAACTCAAGTGCTTTGAAAGAGTTAAGACAATTTACCCCTACTGAGAAGCTGCCCCTGTGAATATAAATCCATGCTACGGCAGAATAAAAGGTCATTTTGTGTTAATTCAGTTCCACTCAGCAGCAAAGGCTGAGCAGAAAAATCTGTCATCAAGTAGAAGCCCTCTGACTGGCCGTTTTTTGCTGTAAATCTCATGGATTCTCATAAAAGGAGGCCCATCCTGAGTTCTCGTTGCAGACTAGAAGTAGCCCTTAGCTTTTGTAGAAACAGCCAGCAGCTACAGCTGTTTGTTCTTTATTCCCCTGCCTGCCTTAAATTCAGATCATGTTTTCTCTATTAGAGGTAAGGAAAGAAAAGTGATTAACTGGAAGAACATATGAACAAGTGAATAGATTCAGAGTTCAAGTATGCACCCAAGGTTTGGCTGCTCCCCTGAAATTGATGTAAATTACCTGATTTTTTTCCAGAGCTAAAGAATGATACATCATGCCCACAATCTTCCAGGAAGTAGAGAGATCCTCTTCTGTTCCCCACTTCCCAGAGGCAGTCTGCTCTCTTACCTTAACATTTCTTTTTAAGGGGTAAACAGGTCCAACACCATCAGTCTTCCAGGCACACACCTTTTAACTGCACTGAGCTTTTCATCTAACTTCAGTACCAGCAGAAAAGGAGCATGATCCCTTCAGCCCCGGGTGTCTGACAAGATTCAGAAAGGTGCTGATGCCAGATCTGCTCGACATGTACCATACAAATGTTTCAGTATTCTCACCTCACCATTACTTCTCTGCAAGATGATTAAAAAGTATATGCCTGTTTCAGTACACAACCTTGACTAACTTTACCATAGGAGCCAGGCCATGAGCTCAGGGCTGGCAGCCAGCAACTTCTGGCTTCTCATCCCAGTTCTGCCACTGATGTACAGAATGACACTGGAGTAGTAAATTAAACCCCTTCTGCCTCATTTTCCCCAGCTGTAAGATGGAGTTCCTGATTTCTCACAACTGTTTTGAGAATTAGTTACTTCTGTGGGAGGGAAGGGGAGAATTATATAGGTGATAATAGTTATTCCTAGAAATAGGAAGAAATGGAGAAAAGTGCTACAAATCCAGGAACAGCAAACTTAAAATATTTTTAGTATATCAATAACAATAGTAGCATTTACGTGACTTAAAAAAAATCAAGGCAATTAAAAGGTATTTTTTAATCTTGTCTCATGCTTACTTTGTAAAATAGTGACTGTAAAGATTCTTGCTTAAACCTATATCATAAATTACTAAAATGAAGTAATTAAATTCACTCCCATACAGCATGGCTAATATAATGACTATGTTCACTTGCATTATATCAAATCATTGGTGTGGACGTTAGCTTCCACTTTATTTGCGATGCAGAGAGACCATAAAGAAATAGAGGTGAAAAAAAGAATCATCATTCTAACAGTCTGTCTGTGGAAACTAAGGCAAAAGAAGAGAAAGAGATTTAAATGTGCCTAGAGTACATGACAGAGTTTTAAATCAAGCTCAGGTTTCCCTACCTCCTGCCCAACCTTCTTAGCTCCAGAACAACCTTGGTACAAAATGTTAGTACTCCTCAACTACTAGGTTTAAGTTTTAGCTAGTATATTTGTGTTATGTTACACTTCTGCAAAACAGTGAATGTCATTTAAAGGACTTTCTGCAAGTCAAGGTACAGCAAGTACATACACTTACATCCATAAGCCAGGGAACAAGGGCTCTCACTCATGGTTAATGGCTCTAGTCATTGGGCTGCAAGGCAGAGAAAAGTAAGTGAAGTCTTCACAAGGACACTAAAAGATTTATAAAATCGTGTAGGAAAGAAAGGAAAAACATTCAGAATCTCTCCATGGAGAGAAAGAAAAAAAGAAAAATAAGCAGAAGCAGCAAATTCAGTGGTTATCAGGACTAAAATGAACTTTTTCTTCTCTGCTTTGAAAAACCTTCAAATACAACAAATATTCTTCAGACTGAAACCTCTTTGATTTTAAATGTTTCCCAGTGTCTTTCTTAAGTGTTTTGTTTTAAATGATGAAGTCTGAATAAATAGTGGACACATAATAAGCTTCTGTGGGATTTGGACTTTATCCCACAAGTGAGAGGAAGACCTCATAACTCAAAGAGTGATGAAGCCGCAAGAGAGTTATGAAGGTTTTTCCGCACTAGTGGGATTAATTCCATATTCCACAGATGCCCATTATATAGAGGTTCTCTGTTTATACTGCAAGGAGGTAAAAAGCTTTTTTTTTTTTATTAGATTAAAATGTCAGGGTTGAATATAAATGTCTTAGTCAGAAGAGTAAAGAACAGCTGCTTTGTGGTGTCACAAAACATCCTGAAAACAGTGGCTGAGTTAGGGGAGAGACACTCATTGGAAGTATTTTGTGTAGCAAGCAAGCATCACTGCTGATCACTTGCTCCCTGTAACAATATTCTCACTTTCTGCAATAGGGAAAGAAACCCTTATCTTTTGAAGAGGTTCTGTGAATTGGTTTTCTTCATCACTTCCAGCATTCAAGACATACAATGGGCCCTATTTCTACTGCTCTCAGGCTTTGCTGCTTCATGATATTGAAGTAGGTGTCCCCAACACATCAAGGAACAAAGGAAAAGGTGAACTTATAGCAAAATAAGCTGTCCCAATTAGAAACAAAAAGAATCTCCAACTCAACCCTCTGCAACGCAAGATGAGCACTGAAACCCAGCTAGCCATATCCCAGCAACAAGGAGTGTATTTCCATATGAACCAGAGATACATTTGCTCAGCAAAACCTCCAAACACTGCCTGCTCTTACGTTAGACTACTGCTTTTCTGTTATGTGCCGTTATTTATATGTGGCAATTCTCCTCTCTGTCCCCACACTTCTCAAGACTGTATATAACCCTCAGCATAAGACAAAAACAAGCTCATGTATTTACATATTTTGTCTTCATGGAGATATTTGCCTTTTTAATGAAACACTTTTTATCTTCAAAACAGGAAGGGTCCAAAATACAAAATGTAAAAATAGACTTGGGCTTTGGTCATAAGACTATGAACTTTCCTTAAGAGACCAAGTTCTTTGCAATACTAAGTTGCAAATTAAAACCCAAATCGTTCACTATTATTGAAGAATCCTCTGTATTTATCGTTATATTAGACAGGACATTTTGGTTTACGTGGGGTATAAGCATTCGAATTACTTTCTGACCATATATATATTTACAGATGTACATTGCAATGTGTAAGCCCTGCAGCAATGGATCTCTGGGTTTCATTCAGCGTGCAGCAAGCTGCCTACAAATACTGTATCATTCCACCCAGCTTTGAAATACCTGGGAAAATCTTTCCTCGTTTCTTAAACTCAGTCGCTGCTTATGGGTTCGACTGAAACTTGCAGCTTGAAATATCCAAATAAGTGGGTCATGCCTGAATTTCAAAAACCAAGCAGCTATTTCAGGAAGAAGTCTTGCCATAACCACAGAACACAGACATGCAATGAAGACCAGAGTATCAAAATGCTGCCATCTGGCACAGGCAGCAGAAATCCAGATCATCCTGCTGGTTAGTGTTGATAGTGCTGGCCAGCTGTGAGAACACACCCTTCTTTAATACTCCATCTGATGCTCCTTTCAGAGGAGCAGGAACCTCTGCCTGCTGAGGTGCCCAAGCTGTGGTCTGGTTCCTGTCGGTCCATAGAGAACTGGTGAGCCACATGGGGCTGTCTCCTTCCCTGCTGTGAAAAAAACCAGAAGACCTGAAAAGGAGTAAATAAAATCAAAAGAACAAGCTGATGGTAGCAGTAGTGCTTTTCAAAAGGGGAACATGTTTCTGTGCAGGTAAAATCGCACCCATTTAACTAACACTGTGCAAAAACACAGTTCCTGCCATGGCCACAACTGTGTAAGAGGCGGTGGTCACAACAGCATTCCTCTGCACTGGCTGTGACCCATAAGATGGCCTTTGTGAACTGTACTATCTCCTTAAGAACAGATTGGAAATCCCCATGCTATGCTGAGACCTGCAACATCCATGCCAAGAGGACAAGAAACCTGAAAAATATCTGGCCCTTCCTGCGATGCCAACTGAGGTGGCAGCTCAGTCTAGATCTGCCTTAACCACAAGTCTGTAAATCTGAGGTTCTGCTCTGGGTAGGATGCAAGGAAAAGATCCCTTTAAAGGTCTTTTTACCCTCTGCTTCTGATGGATTGGTATTTTGAGGTCAAGTATTTTTAAATATTTATTTTTAGCACTTCAGCATATCTGCTTGCCTATTTAAAATAGCCTAAGACGTATTTTGGGCACAAAAACACAAACAGTCACATCTTTAATGAAGCTCTGGAGTTGCCTCCCCATCAATTGCAGCAGTGTGGAGAGGTGCTACAAGCAGAGTTTAGCAGTAGGTTTCTTACAATGTCCTGATATTCTCCATGTCAGAAAGAAGAAAGGAAAAATTAGCAGAAATTGAAGGTGAGACAAAGAAAGGAAGAGAACTGTTACGATGGTTCATGGACTATCACATTAGCAAATTCCTTCCATTTCTCTGTAAACATTTTATATCTACTTTTAAGACTAATTTTTACTGTTCTCTCAAGAAAGCTAACACTGATGTTAGTCTGAGAGAGCATCCTTAACAGGTACAGCAGAGGTGCAGTGAGATGGAAAAAACAGATTGGGAACCAAATCAGAAATTAGAAATTGGATTGTGTTCTATCAATTGTATTTTATAAATCGCCTTCTACACTCTGGACCCAGTCTCTTCTGGCATGCATTTTTAATGAGGGTAATTCCACAGACTTCCTTATGGAGTTGTTCCATATTTATACTGACTCTGTGGAAGCCTCTACTAATATTTCTGCATGTTTTCCTACTGGGAGGAGACAGGGAGTGGAAAGTTAGGTGCTAAGAGATCCACCACAATGAAATCATCCCTTCCCAATATGGAAAGATTTCTACACCTAGCTCATGCTGATCCCATCCATTTTATCTCTCACAGAATCACCCTACTTGCTGTATACCTTGGGAGTAGCTGGCAGTTGGGATCTGGATGGCTGGCTCATCAGGTTAGACAAGCTGGGCACAAGGACTTGGGAGGAATGAAAAGTGATCAGCAGCAGCCTGCGGCGTATCCTAGGGGGAGAAGGAACAGAGATAAAGAAGGCATGCCACCTTTTCTTAAATAATTCAGGAACTATCTCCTGCTGTCCAACAAGATGATTCAGAGCCATAATTCAGAGAGGGTGCAATGTGGTTGCACTCCTGTCAGTGTTGGGAAAAACAACCACCGTACCCCTTTTCTAAAATCTCCGTCACTTGAATGGCACTTTGCCTCCACAGGGAAGCAGGAGGAGGTTGCAGGAAGATGACATCCTGTAGGCTGCAGTATCCTCCCCTTGATTGATGTATGTGCTCCACTGGGGGTATGACTTCAATTCTTTCCTTGAAACATGAATCAAATGAGGCCACAAGCAAATATATTTCCCTGTCAAACATTTCACTTCCTTGGGACAGTTAAAAGCTAATGTGACATACTGCGCACAGTTTATTTTTGCTTTTGGGCCAGCAAATTGCTGCACTGTTTTCCAGGCCCTTAAGCTTGGTTTGTGTTTGCTGACAGAAGTATTGCAGACACATTGGCTGTGAGTCCAGTAGGATTTCTAGCACACTGACTGATCCTAAGCTTTCAGATGAGGAACTGAAAGATCAGTAAACCAAATTCAGGCCAGAGGTGCATGTGTTCTTTGCTTAAGACCTCGAAAGAGCAGACCATGGAGTTTCTTTCATGCCATCATACTTGCTGCATCATCCAGCCTGCCTTTTAACAAAACTTACAACTGATGCAGTTGGCTGGCTTGTGCATACAGAAAATAGAGACCCAGAGAACACGCTTGTTCTGCCTTTTTGTTGTTCCCTGGCCAAAAAACATTCAAAACCTGTGCAAGTGCAGGCCTCAGAATAATTCCTTGTTGTCTTAAGTGTGTAGATGAGAAAACTGAGGCACCAAGCAGTATGTCTGGCTCACAATGACAATGGTAATAAATGGCAGAGCCAGGAGTAGACCATGTTCTACAGACAACTGATGGGACCTAACTGTTCATTCACTGAAGTAAATGAAATCCAAATTTCATTGAATGAATTTTATCCTAAGTCTCTTTGTGGTATAGAAAGGGAGAAACAGATGCTGCAGAGCCACCAGTGATTTTCCTGCTTTTTGGGACAGCTCAGAGATCATCACCCACCTGGTAACAATTTAAAGCAGCTTTTCTTCTACCAGCAGGCTGTAACCATCCATAGAACCAACACAGCAGAGCAGGCTGACCAAATAGCCACGACAAAGTTGTTGCTTGAGTGACTGCTGGACAGTCTGTCAGGGTTACCTGAACATTGCAATGAACAAAAGCAGGTCCTCAGTCCATAAGAAGGAAGCAGGGCTTGTTAGCAGTTGCAGGCAATTAGCCTTGGAAAACATCCCCCCAGGACTGCATCTGACCGCCGTTCTGCTCCTGCAGGGTAGAAGAACAATGTGAGAACTGGGCATCACTATGTACCTTTGGGGAACACCTCTGATACCCTCTTAAAATAAGATAATGCTTTGCATTTCTGCAACACGGCTCATTTTACAAGCCTTGACTAGTTAAGCATCATTAGCCTGCAATACTTCAAGTGTTTCAGAAGCCAGAAAAGCTGGCATGTAAGCCCTCTCCTCATGGCCTCACCCACACTCATACAAGAAGCACTTCATGAAAAAGAGGCCACAGAAATGGGTAATTCAGGTAGTCTTTACATGTTGTATGAAGCAGCCTCCTGTCTGAAGAAGGCTGGGATCACTGTAGGGCATACTGCTAGCACGACACCATTAGAGAAGTGCCAAGATGTTCATATTAATGTGACTTTAATTATTCTCTTTTTTAATAGGTGTCACCTCCTCTTTTGAGTTCTGTGGTACTAACATATATAAAAATTAGCAGAATATGCAATTTTGCAGCATAGAGTACTACAGGACTACAATAGAGAACACAATATAGAGTTCAGGGGTAAAGTAAAAATTGAGTATTCCACTTTTCGGTGACATCCACGCGTTGACAAGAAAGAATGGTATAAAATGGTGTAAGAACCATTTGGTCTGGCCTTAGCTCTTGAGCAGCGTCTCCAGCTCAGCAATACTGGTTAAGCACATTCCCTTGTACGTGTAGATATAGATGTATAATTTTTGTCTTTAGTTACTTTTTATTTAAATAAGTCATATGTAAAAGCACATCATTCAAAACAGACATAAAGAACAAAACTCCATAGAAGGCAGTGAAAACATTACTACTTATACCAGCGCTGAGGTGGTTTGGTGCCACTGAAGATCTTCAAGAACTCTGCAAACAGCTCCTCTCTCCTTCAGTCAACAGTATGAAAGCCTAACTAGGTCAGACAGACTGTAGCAAGGGAAATCTCTTCTTGGTATTGGTAATGCCAATACAAATTTTCCAACACAGATATGCCAGCATGTTTCAGACTTCATCTGGAGGGGAGCAGAGGAAGTAATCTTGTCTCTACAGTGGTGCAGCCCTCGGCATCTTTGCAAAGACTACCTGCGGTGCCAGCTGTGGTAGCAGTGGTCTTTGTGATGTGGAAAACTGCTTGCCACAAAAAACTATCACACTGCGGGCATTTCCCCCTCTCTTATCTTCCTGAAGTGCAGAGAAGAAGAAATGTCAGAGGCGTTTTGGGATAAGAAGCTGCCTGTCTGGCTACCTTGCTTCTTTGTGTTTGACTATTTTTTTCCCCTCACTCCACTTAGTGTTTCTTTCCACTCACAAATGTTGTTTTAACACAGATGTCCCTAGGTGTTCAGCTGCCTTCAGCTGGTAGCTGTCTAGTTGGAGGAAAAAATAAACTAAGACACACTTTTCTGAATCAATGTTGTAACTGTCATCTTGCTAATGTTGACTTCCTTGTTATTTTTGGTGGTAGTACCACAGACTGCTTTAGAAGAATCGCTTTATTGCCTGAAAATACATGGTTTGATCCCTCTCAAAGTACTTCTTAAAAGTTATCCTGAATTCAGATTTCTCGCTTCAGTTCCATAACTTTGACAGTTTCCTCTCTTCCGGGGACCATGAACATTATCAGATTTTACTTCATTTATGATCTAGCAGTGGCAAAAAATGTCACTCACCATTGAATACACATTTTGCTAGGTATGTTAAACATAGATAGATGCTGTCCCTGTCCTAAAGGACATTGTAATCTAAAGCATCAAGAGGGGCTTTGTATAGATCTCTGCATGAACCACAAACTTTTGTTATTGTATTAGGCCTCTTCAAAAGGTACAACTCAAAAGCTGAAGGAAACAGTGGTATGATCACAAGAACAGACATTTTTCACGTTTATGGATGTTCTAATATAGTCACATAAACTGTTGGAACAAATGGGAGACAGAAATAGATTATTTTGTGTGATATATCTAAATAAATTATAGCTAAAATTATTTTAAAGTCTTTCCCCAGTTCCCAGATGTCCAAAGATTATTATTGGTCTTAAATATTTCCTTTAACTGATGCACATATCAGATTGTATATTTTAAAATTCTTAGCCAGCCAGGACAATATCATCACTTGCCCAGCAGAAGTACATGTATCTTCAGGTCTAACACACAAATAACATATTTGGATGGTTCGTATGGATATAGTAAATTGGTAGACACATATATACACATTTAATGTCTTCAGATAAGACCGTTGCATAACAGCGTTTTCTTTTAATCCTAAAGTCCAGCCTCCTGGTGAATGGTTTTTTTTGGCATTCCTAAATTACGATTCAGTAACTACTGGTGTAAGAGTAGCAATGGGAAGTTCAGAAAGCCTATAAGGTATAAACTGTGCCAGTAACAGAACAGTGCTCCTGACATCTCTACAATATAATAGGGAAGTGCACATAAAACTAAATTAATCTCCTAGTATTTTCATGAGCAGAAAAGGATTTAATTAAGGAAGTCAAGATTCCCTTCCAGTTCCTTCTTCCAATAAATACGTGCAGACTTTGATCTTTGACCTTTATTCGTAAAATTAATTCTACATCATATTTCTGCATATAGCTCTCTAAGGAGAATCAAGTTTACACTTCCCTCCCAATCCAAACCATAACAGTGCTTAATTAGGTGATAATTTATGTAGTACTTAGCATGAACTTTTGACACTTGCTGAAGTAGGCAGCATGAGGGTACATATGTTATCACCTGACTACATCAAGCAACAGAGCCTATGCACTGGTCAGGTATCTTGGGCTTTATAAGGTATCAAGTAATATTTATAACCCTGTTGTACCTAAATTTCTAATAGGCTGGGCTTGTCTCCAGTGTACATTAACATATATGCCTGTGTGTACTTAAAACACTGATTGTAAGAGCTTCAAAACCACTAGCAAATAAGGAAAAAAGATATCAAGACAACGTGCAACAAGGCTGTCTGAAACTTTGTCACTCCGCTCAGTTTTAAGGAAAGTGCACAGCTGACAAACATTTCATTTTTGCCCACCCAATACGATTAAAAATGTGGAATTGAGCTCTTTTCCTACCAAAGTTAAACCTTGAGTAATTATAACCATACTGATCTGACCTGTCAATAAAAGTGAAAAGAGCATTTTTATACAAGGGTTTTTCCCCTACCTGTAGAGTAGTCAGCCTAACTGCTCTGTTGGGCTGAACAGCAACTTTTTGATGGAGCTGCTACCTTTCTAAAATGGTCAGATGACTTTGACCACAGTTAGTTCATTTTGCTTTGGGCAGTCTAAGCCTGCCTCTCAAATGTGCAAGACTTTATAAGAGAATAGACATTAATTCATAAAGTTTTTTTCTTGAGCAGCTCCAGTAAACAACATGGGCTATTACATCCTTACTTTGGAAACAAAGATTCTGAGTTACCTTGAACATGTCTAGATAGAGAAGATTTGTGCATCCATTGTACTGTGTGCTTATCAATCTTCCTCATTGCTACAGACAATGGAAACTGTACTGCCATGAATGAGTTTTCAATCACCCTATCACCTGGACTACTCTGGACACTGCATATATTCAGAGCTCTGCAGCAAGTTTATAACGGAATTCAGGCCTTCTGATCTCCAGGGTAGAAATATCTCTAGACCATCAAGGTCTAGAAAAGATCAAGACCAAAAGACCATCAAGACCAAAAACAGGAAATGTAAGCATACAAGCTGTCTCAAAAAAATATGTTTTTTTCTAAAACCCACTTTTCTACTTATATTCTTTACTTCTCTCTAACTCATAGCAATTAGTGATATCTCACCCAGTGCTGTGAAAAGAAAATCCGATCTTACAGAACCTGTTCAGCATGTTATGCAAACATATTTCATAAGGAGTTAAAATTAAATGACCAAATGCTGAATAAATGTATTCTACTTTGCTTTACATTTATTTGTTATGTTTCTTACAGCAATTTCAATGTTCTTATTTACATTTACTAATAGTCCCAATGTTGTTTATGAGAAAAGTAGAGACATTGTAATCCTTTGCCATATTTATTACGAATACTGGAAATTTCCTCACAATACCAAGGAAATAAAATATCCATTCTACTTCCTGTGTTCTGCTGAATTGCACCAGAATGGCTGCAGCCTGGTTACCATTTCATTGGTATTGCTTGTTTCACAGACACATAGGTCAGTCTCTATAAAGGTATTGCCATCTGAAAAAGTCTGAAAAACAGTGAGAAAAAATGAAACCAAGACATTTAGAGAGTCCAATTAATATGAAGATATCTTTTCTAAAATAGCTTTAATTGGCGTTAAACCACCAGCACTCCTTTAGTAGAACATTAAATGTACTGAAGGCCTACATACTGCTTGTAAGTGATAAACA
The DNA here is from genome assembly GCF_035582795.1 of Mycteria americana. Classification (NCBI taxonomy): domain Eukaryota; kingdom Metazoa; phylum Chordata; class Aves; order Ciconiiformes; family Ciconiidae; genus Mycteria; species Mycteria americana. The sequence goes on from NC_134368.1 coordinate 16,705,271, forward strand.
GTAAGTCATTCCATTTTATAGTCAAAAACATTCATTTTAGGTACTCTAAAATTTTTAAACAGTCTTCACTAGCTATCTATTTACAGCTAAGTTGATGCTTCTTCTCCCTGTAGTATTTTAAAGTATATGATACTCAAGCACCTGTATTTTTGGTAGCTTAAACTAAATTGAGTCCAAATGCAAACTAAATTAGGTTGATGCAAATTGTAACACTGCACAAGTTTTTTTCATTAACCAACAGAGCTGCATTTTAACAAAGGCAAGAAACATTTAATGAGTTTGCTGATTTTTGCCACAAGTGAAATGTTTCATAATAAGTCATCAGTTTTTGAAGAAGGAAAACTATGAAGTACAAAAGTGAAACATCTGTTTCCAGGTATGGACTTCACTGATTTGCTTTTCACCAACAAAAGGAGTAGAATGAATGGGAGATAACGTTGAACGTGGAAAGGTCTTGACTAACAGACATCTGATAATGATTCTGAAATTTCTGCAACTCCATCTCTGCTCCAGACTGGTTCTCCAGGGTCTGGTTCTCCAGCACCCTACGGCCAGCCCAGTCTTTCACAGCTATACAGAATGATGCCATACTGTTTTGACACCAAAGTAGACCCTTGTTCCGCAAGACTGAGTAATTTTAAAATATGCAGGGCATTAGTTAATTAGTCCCAGCATGTGCCTGTCAGCAAGTCGTTAACCTCTCTCTCTGTATCCTCTTCTTTACAACTCACAAATTATTGAGACGACTAGCAAGTCAGAGCTGTAGCACACCACTGAGTCACCGTCAAGGCACCTCCCAGCCCAGTTTGGTTTGCTCCATTTGGTTACCAGGCAAAAGGGGAATGCAGCTCCTGAAACAATGCAAGGCAGAGCAGACATTCCCTGCTATTTTAAAGAGTTATTCTTGAAACTGATTGTAATTTTGTACAGTACCTGTGAACAGGGGAAGACAGAGGCTCAATTTTTTTCACCAGCTATCAGAGTTGTCAGCATCTCTTCCCCATACAGGCAAGACAAGTTGGGCTTATTCCCGGGTCTAGACACAGAGTCTGAACCTTAGACTGGATCCCACCATAAAGAAAAAGAACAGCTACTGTGAAAAGCATTGAGAAGCAATGGCTAGTTTATAGTCTGTCTACAATTTAGCATATGACCACAAAGCGTATCATTCCAGGGGACTCAATTCAAAGCAAAATGTTTGAGCTTCTGCACTGCAGAACTTTATGCATGGCCAGGGAAAACAGAGAACAACAACTTTCCACAGTGTTTAGCTGCTTTGCTTGTGCTTCCATGATACAGAGGCCAAACATACAGTAATTTTAACTGAATCAAGTCCAAGACTTGTCTAAGTGTATCCACTGAAAATGAAACCGACCTTGGGGAGAAAGAAGAAACGGCAGGGCAGTGAAAACATCTTATGCCTTAAGGAAAGGGATAGGGAAAGTAGCAGCAACTCATGCCTGCTCTCAAAATAATAACTAGGGCTATTATTTACCAGACAGAAAAGACCTTTCTCCTTGCACAGTAACTCTTTGGTGCCAGCAAGGGCAGAGAAGGTAACTGAATAAGTATTCTGAGAGAAAACAGGAGAGAGTATTCAGGAGGATGCTGGTAGGACAGGAAGCAAGAGCGAGAGATTCTCTTGCTCCTCCTGAAATGGAAAGGATGATTTAGCATAGGCAACTAAAGGAGAAAAACAGTGTATGTCAGCCGAAAGCAAACTGCAGAACTTCTGGTAATAGAAGGAATGTTGAATCAATAATGATACTAATGGCTTTATTTTAGCTTCTAAAATGATCCTCATTGTCCTACAAATATTATCTATATAAAAATCATTAAATGATATTAAGGATCTATGGTCAAAATTCCCCTCGAGCCTACTTGTCCCTTCCCAGCTTAAAAAAACAGCTACAAGGCAACATGTAGAGCACACTTATTTTCCAACATTTGTCTAACAAGTGGACAGACTGTATTACTCACCCAAAGCATCACCTCCCATGAATTATGTCTCCTTCCATGTCACTTTTTTCTCTTTTTTATTTTTAGTGAGGAAGGCTTAAAGGTGCTAGACATTTTCTTCTTTTCCTCTACTTGCTGACCCCTCTTGCTCTTTGCCACCATTTACATGGCTTTCAGGTCACCTCTTCTGTCCCCTCCAGGAAGGGGAAAGGCGAAGGGGGTAGAAAAAATGTCTTTATTACCTCTTTTCCTAGATCCGTTGGCTTGGCTGGTAAGGGGGCAGGAGCATGTGCCATGAGCTACTGCACTGTTCACACATCCTGATGCCCATGAGGATGCAAGCGTCCAGTCCCACCACAGTGTGCTGCAGCGGTCGAGCTCAGCCATTGATAAAGGTTTTGATGTGCTGCAAAATTCTGAATACCTGAACAAATGCAAATACGCCTCATTTACACAGGTTTTCCTTTAGTGATTAAGTTTTCCCTATGCATTTTCTCCTAATTATATTATTTTAAAGCACACCAAATAGTAATTCTACATGACATTTTTATCACCTGCTTAACATTTCAAATGAAACATTTTATTGCATTTGATGTTATTTAAACACTTACCATGTACTCTTCAGTCCTACAATTTTCAGTGTGTTCTGGCTATATTAAACAAATATTTAAGAAACTGTTGGGGTATGTGCTGGGTTTTTCCATTTTTAAGTGTTTAATCTGTAATAAACATGCAATATGTTGCAAATACATTTCATATATATGGCCCTTTATGTGTTAAGTGTTAAGAATATATTTTTGCATTGCCATAGTTGAGTTTGTCACATTTTCCATTACAAACTTAATTTCAGGGTTTATAACTTCTCCATAAAATGTGCCCTTCAGGAGGAAACTTGACATTTAATTCCCCAGCTGAAAAGAGGAGGTGGGGTTTTTTCCTTTTAAAAAGCAGATTAATAAAATAATCGTTTAGCAAACATTTCTAGCATTCAGAAACGAAGTGACAAAAAAGTCTCTGCAGCTTGGATTCTTCCTTTTAGACTGGTAAAAAGGCTTAATGAAAAAAAAAATCCAACTCTGAACTGGAATCTAAACTCAGCATTTTTTAATTCTAACCAAAATTTAAAACTTTCATATATCAACTATTACTGATTAGAGTTTGAAGCAGTTTTTGACTCTACCACAAAGCAGATGAAATAATTCCTGATCCAGATCTCAAGCTGGTATAATATACTATATGATCATTGTCTGTCTAGATCACTATCAATTTCAGCAGTCAAACATACTAGCCCAGACCAATAAAAGCTTTTTGATCTTACAAAATTAGAGCTAACAGTATAATGGCAGTCGATCACTGACTGTATGATTTAAATTCTACTTTATATAACTTTTTGATACTCTACAGCTCATGATAAAAAAGTATTCGCCACTTTTTCTTCACTTCTAAAAATGTTATACCAAAAGCATACTGCTTGCCACTATTTCTGTTCCTAAACAGAACAGGAAAATATAGCATAAGACAAATCATACAGGATAACAGCATAGATGAAATTAAAAGCTCAGCTGGTTTCTTGAAAATTTATAAGTAAATAAACAAATATTTATGAATAACAACTATATTTTTCATAAAACAGGAATAATTTGTGAATCAGTCAAACATCAGAAGTCTAAGCTTACTGCAGCTTTTAGTTTCAGCCCTATGCATGATTACTGCTATTTTTATAAAAATGAAACAGCCTTATTTTCAAATTCTCACATACTGACTGCCAGCAGTTTTCCTCAACTACAGTACTTTCCAGATTAATCTCTCTCTACATTGCCAAATTTTATTACCTTTATTGCAAGTCACCCAATAAGTGTTTTCTCAAAGTTCTTTTTTTCCTGCTCAAAGTACGACTCTTAGTTTTCATTCTTTCCAAACATAATATTATGGCTCACGACTTGGTTAAAAAAAAAAGTGACTCAAAAATGCCCTGATTTTGAGCCTTTAAAAGACAAAACAAGTCCTATATTTATTATATCAAAAAATTCCCCAAACTCATGACATTCCAGACTTGACTGATGATTTGTGAATGCTTTCAGGTTAGCAATACTGTATTGTATGCTCCTCAGAGTCCTGTCTGACCACTACATCCACCAGCTACTTGGTCTTTGATCTTTTTTCCACAAATTTCACCAAACATTTTCAGGTTTATAACTCAAATGAAATAGCTTTAATTTGTCTCGGGGCTTTTTGTACCTATTTTGTAGCTAAACTTTAAAATGGCTCACAAGGTGTATGCTTGCTCCACCTCACATGGTTTAGTAGGCAGGAACTGTGGATTTTGTTTGTGTCACGTTTCGTCCTCTGGCACTAAGTACAGCTTTAAATAGAAAGAGACCATGTTCTCATAGAAGACATCCTTCTAATTGCTTTGTGTCATCCTTTCTGTCTCTGGTAGGCTGTTATCCAGTTACAGAAAGGTAGTTTTAAAAAAAATTTCATTAAGACTATCTTTTCTTCCTTGCCCAATAGCTTTTGCATCCTAGCAGAATTATGCTATTCCATTGATCCTGTTTTCATTTTCACATTACAAAGAAATAGTACATATGTGAGCAGAGCTAGATCTGTGTTTTGCTCATGTGGATGAGTCCATTTTTTCTGGTTTGTCTGGGTCATGTTTTTCTTTAGTTTTTCCTTGTGTGACATAGCTCCCAACTCACACAGTTTGTTTTCATTCATTTTTGCTTTCTGATTTTTTCTTTCCCCTTTTAGCCGCCAATGCCAGACAATTATTTACTAATTTACTAACAAAACTACAGGTTTTAAAACATGCACTAAGAAAATGAGAAATCTTCTAGGAAGCCAAGACTTGTCCATAATTTAATTTTACGTTGTTGCAGATAATCCTCATATGGGATGTTGAAATCATAACGAGACCTGACATACGTGAAGGGGAACATCAGAATAGCTCCAGCCTACCAATTACAGATCAGAAGCCCTTAATTTCCAGATTTTGCATGATATACTTTATCATAGGGCGTATTTTTATTTGTAACCAACCACAGCAAGTGTATATAATTCTTCATTTAAAGCATAATTTCTGAGAGCTGCCAAAGTTGCAGTTCAAACTAGCCATGCAGTCAATAAGCAGTGTTTTATTTTAGTAATCTGAAAATTCTTTAGGGAAACAATTATGTAGAAATAAAAGCAACATCATACACTGGAAATGCCTGAAGGAACATATCTGAGCCATGGGTAGAAACACCAAAACAAATGCCACAACACTAACTGTAGACAATCTCTGTCCTTAATAAATTCATACCAGCATCAGAAATAATGCTTCTTACTTTGGACATCAAATTTAGATGCTCAAGCAGCTATATGTTAGACTTTTCTTCACAGGAGAATTATTTGGACTACTTCAAGTCACATGACCAAGTTCTCTCTGTTGTGAATCGTAAATAGGCACCTTTAGGAGGTGGGCTCAAATCATCATCCAGCTCCCACTTCTTGGCCTATACCTTAAATATGCTGCTATTAAAAGAAATATAGGAAAAGTGGGAAATAACAGCAACATTTTTTTCCAGATCTCCTAAACACTTGAAAGACATACTTATGTCTGAACAGTGGAAGAGGTCCACCACTTGACTCTACCCATCTAAGCCGTAACAGTCCTGATCACATGTGTGGGTCTCTGCAGAGGCATCTACAAAATTTGCGATATTTTAGGTACTTTTAGGAGATAGTGTTTGAGTAGCAGGTCCAAACTACTTTATCTGGTTACATCTCTGCTGATAAAAACATTGATGACAGACCACAGGCTCAGTCCTAGCATACTGCCATCCATTCTGATAGACCGTCCCTGGCATGGTGTCAACATCTCCCAGTGTTCAGGAACAGTTTGGGCGATAGTACTGACCAGAGTTTTTTCCCAGTGAGGCAATCTCCTTTTCAAGGGAGGAAGGAGAAAGTTTAGCCTAAACCATTTTTTAAACTCCTTCTCTCCCCACATACACACAAGCTTTGAAACCAGGGGTGTGACATCAGTTGAGAATTTGGCTTTTTGGCTTCAAAATACCACATCCCAAATCAACACCGTGTGGAAAAACAGAAAAGAAATAACTTAATTAAAAGAAAACAAAAATCAACAACAATGGAACCACATTGGTTTCTACCACGTAAAGAAAAGGATCTGCAACATGATCTTATACAATCATGATGAGAAAGCTTACTATTATTAAATTGCTTACTATAACATACACTTACAAGAGGCGTGAATTACTTAAAACACAGCATGACTGCACTTTTATGCCTTCAAGTGATTCATTTAACACAATCCATACAGCTAACTGTTGAGGTTGATCTATCACTAATTCTTTACTAACCACAGATTTAGCTTTGAATATGAGAAGACAATTTAGTCCCATTCCCTGCACAAAAACAATTATTTGGCTTTTAAAGACTGATGATATAAGGAAATATTTCTTCTTCTCTCCTTGTCTCTTTCTTCCCAGCACTGTCATCTATTGCAACTATGATGAATATAGTTAAGGCAATTCTAAATGAAATGAGAGGAAAGGTAGAACTTCTTGAAATAAAAGTATTTAAAAATACTTTTGTTTCCTATGAAAAGCATTAAAAGAACTTGTAGACATACAGTAGGATGTGAACTGTAATAAATCACACTCTTAACTGTGCTATTTGTCTTCTTTAATTTTCCATTTAGTGAACAAATGATTCATTTTTCCCTTCAGAGAGCTACAAACTATGGAATTTACAACTATTTCAAAAAATAACAGTAGAAAAAAAAAATACCACAGTTGTTCCACCTTCTCAAATAAAATTTTTATCCAAATCTCATAATTATTTTCAGGAAAAAAAAAAAAAACTGAAGTACTTTTGGGTGCCTCTAGTTTTTAGTCACGTAAATTCCCAGTGACTCAAGTGGAAGTTTGCCTGTATGAGGACTAGAGGGAAACAGAGGGAGGACCTCTCCATTCAACTTCAGAAATGTTGGTCTTGCACATTCTTCTCCAAAAATGTAATGTGCAATACATTTATTTGTATTAGTAACCAAGAAACAATATTTATTTTGGAAGACACTGGATTTCATTACTGTGGGCAGAAATGCGGTATTCACCCACAGCCCTGGGCTGGGCGCAGAGGGAAGGTAGTTTCAGGGCATTCTGAACTGGCACTTCCCCATGGAGCCGGCTGCGGTGCCACAGTGTGGAGGGGACACAGCAACCCCTCTGCATAGCCATAATCACCCTGTCAGGCACGCTTTGCCCCATGACATATTAGATTAGAAATCCAGGTGCTCCTTCAGGTTGTAATTCCTTAGGAAAAAATGGTATTGAAGAGTCTTGGTTTGAGAGGGAACCCTCATTTTTTCCCCTCCTTCCATACCTTGTAGCCTCTTGACCTACAAATTTCTAGACAGTAAAAGTTATGTTTTTCTGAAGTTGAATTTTGATACAAAACATACTAGTACAATACTGCCAATCCCGAGCATTCAAAAATCATGAGTCAGACGCCAAAAGTTATGAGACTGGCTTGCACTTCAGATTTCCGAAGAAAGTGTCTTTTGTTATGTTATTCTTAGTCTACAGTATGGTCACATTTTTAAGCTTCAGTCTGCAACCATGAAAGCAGACACTCAACCAATAATTAATGCATTGTTTCATTTTTTTGAATGAAATGACATTTTTATGTAATACTTGATTTTAGAAGCTCAGGCATTAAGAATACTAGATGTCACAAGACTAGCCATAAAAATTTCCCGATTTGGCAATGTTATCAGTTATTAGTTGTGCGGTTATAGTCTGAACATCTTGGCACTCGTGAATTGACACTGATTTAAAAATGCATGCTGATATTATATGAATTACAAAGATATCATACTATGCTTCTGTTTCTTGGTGATATGAAAAGAATTAATAGCACTCTGTATCCCAGAAATGACAGCCAATCACACCTTTTACTCTTTGAAATAATCCAAAACCACATATCAAGTCAATATTCTTGCATATTTCTGAGTGGTTTCAACTGCAAGCCTTATGCCAAGAATACCCTTGTGATTTGGATTCTAGATTGAGTGAAAAATGCCTCATTCAGATCCAAACAAAATCTCAGAAAAACATTCCCTTCAGACTTGTAATCTTGTGATTTGTGCAAGAATGCTGGGGTTTTGGGTCATAAACCCAGAAAAGACAATTTTATAGATTTCTGTCCTATGATCAAAATCCTAAACTGAAATTCTTGACTAGATTTAGCCACAAATCTGCAATACATAATTTTTACATTACATACATAAATTACTGCTCTTCTGCTGAAGCAATCACTACAGAGAAATGTTTCATGATTCAGATCCAATCTTGAGAGTCGGGATAACTGGATTTACTCCCTTCCTATGTCTGAGAAGGCTCACATTTCCAGTCCCAGGACATTCCCATAAGGGAGTGGGAGACTACCCAGATGTGAGCAAACTTATTTTCAAAGCTGGGGAAGTGTTTGAGAATCCCAGCTGCACAGTGATTTTTCTGTCCTTGTTGATAGGAGCAACATGGACTGTAGGACTTCATCATCATAAATGACATGATTCAAACCAGCTTTACTGTTTTGTGTGCACCTAAGCTCCACCAGAGCTCACATTGGGTTGGTTGCAAAACTGGACTCCATTGTACGCTGCCATTAAAAAAATACTGAGGAGTTTTGTTGCAAAAATGGGAAGATATCATGCAAAGTAACCATCTGACATCTGTAACGTTTCCCATGGCACAGCTAGGGCCTAACTCACACAGCTGTGAGAAACACCCATAGAGTTGAAGAAGCAGATCTGGTGATGCCTGGATCTCATATGCACTCAGTGCAGATTGCGATGTCATGCTACTACTACCTGGAAAAAAAAAGTGTCATTTCTAGTGTTTAATAATCTAGATAATGCAAATTGACTTAGGACCGTAAATTTGATTTAACCATCTATCAGCTTATAAACACTGAAACTGACCGTTAATCAGTCATTAAGCAAGAGAGGTCATGGTTAGGACTCTGTAATTGTTCTTTGGTCTTTTATTTCTATTCTTTTTTTTTTCCAGAAGCTAGTTACGAACTGCTCTTTTGCCTCAAATCAGTCAAGATCTCTCATTTGTCTGCACTCCCCCTGTGTGTGTATATATATATATATACCTTCCCTCAGACTCCCACTACAGGACTTTTAGCAGTTCATAACCTTAAAGTCCTATGTGCTCAAAATATGTTTTTGCTGTGGATTCACATTTTTTTAAAGTAAACTAAAACCAGGAAATATCATCCTGTGCAACTGAATCAGTTCCCACATTGTACATGACCAAAGCTGAACTTTACCCCTCAAATCTCTGCCACTTGAGTACACAGAGGAATTAGCAGCAATAGGAGGTTTTCCCTGTACCTATCAGCTTAAGAGGGAAAATACACCACCAGTAGATTTCATGGATGATAATGAGGCTTCAGGTCCGTCACAGGTTCTGAAATGTGCAAAGAAATGTGCTCTGATTTGCACGATTTTTGACAATTTCTACTCTCTCCCCTTCAGAATGTCCCCATCCATTCCTCTTTTTGTCCATAATCACTGTTCACTGGTTCCAGCTATCATTTTTCCTCCTGCTTCCAGCCTCACTTCCAGATTTGCAGACCTAGTCGTGAACCCTCCATTACAGTCCAGTGCTCTCCCTCTTCCTGCTGCACAGATTTCTGACCTTTCAGTTAATTAAACAACTCTTATTTAGAGGTCATCATTCTTTACGTCAAGCAGGTATGATAAATGGGTAAGATGCATGCTTTATCTGTGAGTTTTGAGCCTCTGTGAGGCATGAGGCTCACAGGGGTTCTGACAGGTAGTGGGTCCTGTCCTCTCCCTACCTCACGTCTCATCCTTTATGTCACTGACCATGCCCTTCCTCACTTTCCCACTTGCTTTTGTTCCCAACACAGTTCTAGTCATTCCTTCAACTCAAACCTTCTGCGTTCTTCTCCTCTGGCCATTGCCATACTAGTCTCTTCCTTTGACCTCTGATCTCATGCCCTGGCCTGCCCATCTCCCTCTGTTCATTTCCCAGTCTCCATTTGTGGTTCCAGGGTTTCTTCATCCCATTATTGTCTCCTCCAACCCCTTTAATTAGGTCTCCCCTTACCACATACCCAAATGTAGCCTGGCATCACCCTGTCAGCGCTCTAGACACCCTCTTCATGATGGATACTAGAAAGGAAAGAACAGAAAGAACAAGAGAGAGTTCACAGATAACAATTCCTTCATGTGAACCTCACTGCAATCACCACCATCCACTCAGCAGTGGCAGCTGCTGCCCCTGCTCTGCTCACTCTGCCTTCTCTCTCCACCAGAAAGAAGGCACATCCACCAGGAGCCTGTTGGACCACATTCATTTGATGCATCAAGAGCAAATTAAATCCTCAGACTTCTCTGTTTCAATGCACTTCAAGTTACCCTACTTAAAAGCCAGTATGATTATTTAACATTTTATTTTAAATTGGATTTTGATATTTTGATCTGACTATAGGTTCCTTAGGGCCTTTCCAGTCAAGTAATTAGCAGGAGAGCATTCCCCACTTAAAGTCTTTGTAGCTGTAGTCTTGTTCCTTGCTATGAAAAATTACTTTTGGATCGGAATCTAGACAATCTTTTTTGATTATTTATCTAAAACTAAAAGCAGGAAATGATTCATTTGATTTCTGCCAATACTGGAGTGTTGCCACTTTTAGCTCAGGAAGAGTAGGCTTCCTTTGGCAGCCTTTGCTTGCGTGATGATGAATGAAGTTCTATGTTTAGTGCTAGCTAAAATTTTATAGAGTCTAAAAAAGCAATCTAAACATGTTATAGGGAGTGGATAAGTTTTTTTAGATAACTATACCATAAGTTTTCATGCTGTGTCACAGCAATACCTTCAATATATACATAGAGAAGGGCCTCTTTCCAAAAAAAGATCTTTAAATACTTGAAAATGCACTATTTGTCATAATAAGCACATAATTCCCCCAAAGTGAATGCACACTCACAGTTACATTACATAGAGGAAAACATAAATGCACGTCCTTGTCTTAATGATATAGCACCCAAATTACATGCAGTCATTTGTCATTGTAAAGCATAGACCACCATGGAATGGGCAGTTAAACAGCACAATAAAACCTACTGTAGACCTAACTGGCAACTGCTACCTACTGATGAACAGAAAAGTCTTAGAAGTCTTGACAATATAAATATTTGTCTGTGCTAAGAGTTATAGTAATTCAATCATGATACCGTAATTATGGGGAGGGAATTGGGTAGAAATGAAGCATTTATATCTGATGAAAACATTCAAGTATACTTTCAAAAATAATCATTATTTTCACATAAATTAGTCTCACTGGATGGCATTTGTCATTCAGACAAACTTATTTTCAAGGTCCGAAAGTCAACAGAAAAGTTTGAGTAATTCAGGACTTTTTTACAAATATTTTGTACTCAACTTCAGTGTCCTCAACTCTGTTCTCACCTATATTTGCATACTAACTGCCTTTGTGATTTGCTGGAGCATTTCTCCCAAGTGTTTCCTTTGATAACTCCCTGACAGTCGTGTGAAGTGGCATGTTCTGGTGGGCCAGCTCTCATGTTGAGAACAGTCCCCTCATTCTTGTACCTTCTCTACCTCCAAGAGTGTCCTCAGATCTGGATGGGCACTCTAAGAAGCTTTCCACCTCTGTGAAGACCATAGCCCCACTTGATGTTCGTTGTGCTTGGGATCAGACTTTATTCAGGAAGATATTCTTGAACTAATGGTACTTTTATATATATATAATTTTTAGAGTATTGGGCAAGTATTAGAACAAAAATAATGTTGGTTTAGCACCCAGTTATAGCTGACTGCTTTGTTTGGAGGGCAAATTAACATTATCAGTTATTGTCTTCCATTCACAGTAAGCAAATAACTTGCCTCAGGAATATAAATGGTCTAGAATCTAAGCCAATTTTTATTCTTTCATGAAATTAGCCTAAATGCCTATGGTTAGTTTAAGACCTTACCTTTCCTTACGTCACCTGTGTTTGTTTTCCACATGAAGAATTACTTTACACTTTGTTTTGATACATAAAACTTTCCAAAATTAAGGTATCAATGAGACAAAGAATGTACAATGGGAGTGATATTAATTCTGTAACTACACCTCACTAACATTAATCCTCATGCAGAAAACTGTCTGGGGGAAAGAGAATGAAGAAGTACACAGAGAAAGAGTATGATAACACCTGCATATTGATAGCCCTACTCCTTTAAAATTGACTGTGGAGCCTGGTAGACTCCTTTGGGTAGTGCACAACTTTGAATAAATGGTCCTGTCTGATAAGCTACCTCAAAGACACTTTGTACCAAATGCATTTGAGACACCCGGTTCAGAGAGATTTTTGCAAGAGGTTCAGAGAAGCATTTGTAAGTTATTCCTGGAGTTAACAGTCACTGGTAAGTTAAACTTTGAGCTGTGTTTCTGAGGCAGTTCATTAAATAAAAAAGAAAGACCCTAATGGAATCTGCCAGGATTAATAAAAAGATAAGTCTGTGGAGAGTCAGGATGCAAGCATGGGAAAAGGGAGAATTCAGCTTGGGCCAAATGCAAGGACTATATGATCTGGTGTCCTGGTTTCAGCCACAGGCAGTATCAGGAGGAAATAATAAGAACTCCAAAAATAAGCAGGTAGTGGATCAGTTTCACTATCATTCCACTTCAGATTTCATTCTGTTCTGCAACAGTCAGAGATGGAGAATCTCAAAAAATTTAACTTTCCATTCAAAATGTACATCATCTGCAATTTTATACTCTTACGATTAATATACTTTTTCTATATCTTTTAAAAATCTTGCCTACATGATAGGAAGAACTAAGATCATATGGAAAATAGTAAATAAAGTAACATGGCCCATATATTACAGGTAACAAAATCTGACTTCCATGGTTATATTTTAGAGGTTAAGTAAATAAAGGAATGGGGCCCAAAAAGTGGTGATAACAATGAAAAGTATAGAGGACTATGTTTTCAATAGTGGGGACAGATAGCTTAACAGGACACCTTAGTGTTTAAACATCTCTATATCTTGGATAGTTTAATTTATGTTTTAGATTTAAGGATTAAGGTAGAATCTCTCCAAATATATGAGAGCTTTGCATGTGTCATAAAGCAAGCTGTAAAGGGGTAAAAATTTAATTTTTAAGAAAGCCTTTGGTGTTCACCTTTATGACCCTTAGTTTCTCAGCTATCCCCCCAATGGAGAAGGTAAGCACTCTGCCAACGCATATATAAGACATTTATAAGTGAACTGGATCCAAAAGGCTTTGTCCCATTTCCCATCACGTACACTTTCAGATACTGTGTGAGCTACGTGGAATTTCCCTCCATTCTGTTGCTGCAAATCAGAAATGCTCACCTCTGTGGTATGCACACTGAAAAATCATGCACAGTCGACCAAAACTGCAAGTGGACTTATGGCCATTCCCCACTGATGGAAAAACACAAACAAAATGAATGCAAGGAAATAAATTGCTCCCCGAAGACCCTGCTTTCCTCTCACCTCTTAACCCCTTTCTCCTCTCTGGCTGCCAGTCACTTTGAGTTTTCTCCTTCCTAACTTGAACGGCTACAGGAGAGAGTCTTAATGATCTAGCTGTACACATTTCTTTCTCACATCCAAGGTTCTCAAATAGGACCTTCCTCAAGCTATGTGCTATGCATCTGCTGTTAAATGTGCTCTTAAAGGAAAAATCCTTCATATCCCTCTTTCCATCAGAGACCAGTCCACTGACATCTTCCACCTTAAGGTCCAACACTCAGGTATGATCCCATTTATGGAGTTACCTCAGACTGATTTCACCTCAGGCTAAGGAAATGGGGAGCGATCACCAAGGCTGCATTCAAACCCTCCATTTTCTCTTCCAAACTCGCCCTGAGCACAACAGCACATCTTGCGTCCTTACAGTTTCAGATTTGCTCACTCTCGGAATGCCTCCACCCACTCTCACTTCTTTCTCCGAACTGCTCGTCCCCACTGGCAGTCTTTGATAGACCCGTTTGTTTCTCAGGAAGACAGATTGGAAGAAAGGAGATATTTTCTCCCTCTTATATCACTCTCTGAGGACATAAGAGACTAAACATATCAAAGCTGCAAGAAGCAAGTCCTGAGAAAAACCTTTACTGCTTTTCCTCAGAAACAGCTCTTCAAACTATTCCTTAATGATACAAAAAGATATCTAAAACCTAAGAAGGAGGTTCTGTAGCTCTCTGCAAAACAAAGAAATAAAGAAAGGAAAAAGTTGGCACCACCTGAAGCATCTCAGTGCTCATATCAGCCAGTGTTGTCAATCACATCTCATAGTCACTTTTATTGACAGTAAAGCGCAAACGAAGTTCTTTGGAAACACGGGAACAAACACTGGAAATGTTGTGTGCAGAGGTACTTTAGATACTATGTTAATGACAATGAATCTTTAACACATTAGGTAAGTAGATTATTAGCTAATTTTTCATGGATGTACAGTAGTATGAATGACCAAACACACTGTGATTGCGTAAGGTGTATTACAAGACATTCTCTGTGCTCTGTAGATGCCACGGTTAAAGATAAAAACTGAGGAAGTCAAATAACTTTTGATTCCTTCAGGAATATTTTTGGGGGGTATAAAATATTTTCCTGAAGAGAGGCTTAAACAGGGACTCGAGAAAACAGCAAGTCTCGAACAGCATGTCAGAAATCTCATTCAGATGTGTAGCATTCTGAGAAGCAGCTTCCTTCTATGATCAGCAGCTATAGAAAGATCTTAAAAATAAATAGAGAGAGCATTTTTACACTGATGACCTTGTCTGAGATTACATCATGTCTCAGTTCGCATGAATGCTGGCTACAGCTTTGGTTTCTGTCGTGTCTAGTTGAAGATACATTTCTGCTCTGTATCAATAACATGCCATGTGTGTTTGAGCTGGGGAAGATTTGCTTCTTACTTCCATATTTACTGTCAAAGCACTGAACCAGAAAATTGAGTTTCAGAGAAACCTTCCTTTGCTGATGGATCTAGCACACCAAAACAAGTTTTCTCAGCTTTAACAAAAGTACAGGATAAGGGTTAATTCTGTATTGTAAGAGGCTACTTAAACATGCATAACCAATCCACCCATTAATAAATTACACTAGCTGTAGGTGCAAACTGTGTCTACAATGCACTACCTGTACACTGAAGTTACCTCTATAGAAGCAAATTCAGGCCCAGTATTTAGCTAATTTCAGGTACAATATACAACAGTTAGTTAAAATAATGATCAAAGAAGCAATGACTGCTATTCTTTTTTGTCATATACACATATAATCTATCATCCCAACTTCATTAGGAACTAGACAGGTACGCAAGGCAGACTGCTGAATTCTGGATTTCTTATGTTTCCTATTAACTTGCTAATGTCTACATTTCCATCAGTGGGATGAAAACGTAGTATACTGGGAAAAAGAAGCAGATGGTAGCATTGTGCAAGCTCTAAAAACTATTTTGGGAAGAAAGTGACTATGACATCATATTCTTCTGCAATCAGATGATGTTTCAGTAGTGTGAAAAATATTTACTCTAGCTGAGATCAGAGGGTATCCATTTATTGCCTTCATTAAAACTTGTCTGCATGTGTGTCTCTTTACATGCAAAACAAGTTCTCCAATGGATGAGACTGCAACCTGCCCTGTGAGCTTAATGCCTTTAAACTCACATCCTAGTATGTTGCAGTTTCACTGATGAACTAAGACCTGGTATATATATGTTGCAGTTTCACTGATGAACTAAGACTAGGAAAACACAAGACCAAGTCAAAAGACGAAGGAAAACTTATATTTGGGAAGAAATAAACATTACCTCCATAACAGCACTTCACTGGAGGTGAACAGTCTTCTTGGGTTTTAGGAAAATGCTAGAAGACTGATCAATCAATATAGCTGTGGCCTGATCCTGTTGTTTAACTC
Organism: Mycteria americana; assembly: GCF_035582795.1. Classification (NCBI taxonomy): domain Eukaryota; kingdom Metazoa; phylum Chordata; class Aves; order Ciconiiformes; family Ciconiidae; genus Mycteria; species Mycteria americana. Next base: position 16,721,233 of record NC_134368.1, read on the forward strand.
AGAGGTTTCCAAGCTTCTCAAAGCCTGAAAACCTCTTTATTCTGTACTTTAAATTAATTTCTGAAATTTTCTTTTTTTGACCACAGACTCACTCAGACCAAGAAGAACAACAAGGTGATGTAGGGTCAAACAGCTCCTTTCTGTATTATTCTTTAACTGGGTAAATTCACTAAAATTGATTGACATTCCAGGTTTATTCAAAGCTGTTCCTCTATCTGAAGCCCTTAAATGGAGAATGTGCATTCCCAGTAAGAATGCTAGTTGCAGCCGAGGGTTTCTCTCTTTGAAACGGTGTTTCTTCCTCTCCAGTAGACAGAGGAATCTCATCTTTTTCTTCTAATTCTATGTAGAATTCTTTGTTATGAATGATTTAATTTTTGCCTTTCTCATACACAAACTGAAATGTTTTTTCATAAATGGGATTTTTACAGATTTATTTTTACAATCTTCCTCCAGAAAAATTATTGCAGACTATTGGTATTACAGTAGGCTTTGTCATGATTCAACACCCCATTGTGCTAGGGTTTGTTCCAGCACAGAAGAAAAAGACCATCCCTACCACAAAAGAAACTTATTTTCTTTAAAAAAGAAAAACAGAAATTACATGTCCATCGACACTTAAATTCAGACATGAAGAAAGCTTAATTCTTTGACTGCAATATTTAGCTGTGATCATCGAGCCATTGTTTTTAATGGAGAACAAACAGTTTCCCTCTGAGACACCCTGCTTGCAAGGCAGGGTCACTTATTCAGATTTAGATGGGTTTGTTTATGTAGCCAGCACTAAAAGTAGCATAGCTTCATTTCTCAGAAGGCTTCCCCCTCACTTTATTTCCAGGACAGTGTTTTTCTCCCAATTCAGGGTTACATTCCTACTAAGGAGTCTTTCAATGCCAACTCAGAATAGGCTAAAAAGAGGCACTTTGGCAAAAAATCCCATGTTTAGCATGCAGTCTATAGATAGAGAGGCATTTCTCCACAGACCAGCAGCAGTAAGGTTACTTAAGCATCAAAGAAGGCCTGAAAAAGAGAATAGGTTTTGATTTGGCTGCCTGAACAGGTATGGTTTTCATATATCGTGACAGAAAGGTAAAATTGGACAGAAATTCTTTAACAAGCTCCAGCTTGTTCTTTTAATGTGAATTCTGAAGAGTGGGAACATATGGAACTCCTTTGTAGACACTTCTGGGCTAGACATCTGTTTGCTGGCTGTGATTGCAGTGGACTGGGTGTTCACTTCAAGCACTAGATAACTTAAATAAAATACAGGAATAAAGTACATTTCTTCGGTCAATATTGACTGTTACAATACCACAATCTTTAGGACTGCAGCCTACAACACTCCTCCTCTGTCCTCAGCTAAGTTCTTACTTTGTCACAAGTTCGACTTCTCTTTCCAACAAAAATGTGAAACTACTTATGCATGTTAAAATAGCCCTTCTCATCTGGGAATTTCAGAGGCTAGCATGGTATCATAGAGGCAATTCATGATTACGGGATTTACTGTCTTCAGTGTTTTCAAACATTTCCTTGTTAGCTAGCCTACTTGTTGTAATTAAAAGTCTATATATTTACAAAAAGAGACCAGCACTAAGCGGAAACACCTGAGACTTTTGTAGGCAAAGCTCATCCTATGAAAAACTGCTGTTTAATGGCGGAATAAGAATTCACATAAATGTACTTTAGCTTCAATATTGGCCTTATCCTCCTGGTGCTGCTGGCACATGATTATACTTCCTCTACCTCCTTCATCAAGTGTAATCACTGTTAAAGTTACTCTGGAGATATGCTTGGCAGCTCTAGGATCCTGATGTGAAGCTGCATTATATATTTTCCAGCAGTAACACCTAGACTTGTGGGTTGGCTCCTAAAATGAATGTAGTGGTGATACTTGGTTGTTGCTGTTGATGGATGCCTCTGAGGCCGCCCTGCTGTTTGATTACACTCCTTACTAGATAGATTCTTGAGTCATTCGGGTTTTTTAAACTTTCCTTCTAACTAAAATGTGAAACTGCTTAGAATGCATGTTAAAATGGCCCTTCTCACCTAGACTAGTATGCTATCTTAGAGGCATTTGCTCATAATTTGATTTAGGCAGATAATGATCCTCAATTAGTCTCAAAAAGATTATCAGTTGTATTAGAAGCTGACACATTCCATTGTCCAAATAATTAAGACAGAGGAATAAACAAATTCACAAATGGTGTAAAATGTTGGAATCATTCCCAAATAATTTTCCTGCTGAAAACACCACTAGTTGTCTTTCTAGCAAGATATCAAGAAGCATTAATATTTCTCTTAAAACACCAAAGTTGCACTATTTAATCAGATTTCTCTTGACATGTAAATGCATGTCTGCATGCCTATCTCCTGCTATGGAAACAATTTTCATCCTAAACCCACTAATTTTGCCCAAGCCTATCAGAATGCTTTAGAAATGTAATTTATATCAAGCTACCTGATGTCCTTGTAAGGATAAGTATTACACAAACAAAAGTTGACTTGAAATAATATTGAAAAGGCTGCAAAATTGAACACCCTGAAGTTAGAAAATGTAGAATTAAGTTGATTATATAAAATTGTATTGCCCCCTACTTATTTAATTGAATACTGCTTTTTCAGAGAACCTGAACTCGCTAAGTACGTTTGGATGGTACAAATTGAATGTGCAACTATTCAAAATTGTATTTAATCTTTCTTTTATTTGCTATTCACTTTTCAATCCTAGCTCAAAGCACAGAATACTAGTTTCCTCAAGGCAATATCTAAGGAGACTTTTATTTCGCTATAATAGCTTTTTTGCAAGCCTAAATCTATCTTCACATTGTCTTCAGTATTCCCTGGTTACGCAGAAGTAACTCGGAGCCGGGCAATCTGACATACGTGCCTCAGCTGGTGCCTGAATTCCGGGTGACCTGTACTGTGTCTGGCTGGGATGGAGTTAACTTTCTTCACAGCAGCCTGTAGGGTGCTGTGTTTCGGACCTCTGATTAAAACAGTGTTGATAACATGCTGGTGTTTTGTCTATTGCTGAACAGTGCTTGCACAGCACCAAGGCTTTCTCTTTTTCCCACTGTCGCCGTGCCCTGTCCAGTAAGTGGGCTAGGGGTGCACAAGAGACTGAGAGTGGACACAGCCAGATATGCTGACCTGAATTGAACAAAGGGGGTAGTCCAGGCTGTGTAATGTCTTGCTCAGCAATAAAACTGGGATAGCAGAAGAAGGTGGAGGATTTTGTTTTCCAAGGTAACCATCATTCAGAGAATGTTTGGGCACTGGTCTGTCTGTGGGAAGCGGTGAGTGATTGCCTTTGTGTCACTTGTGCGGGTTTTTTCCCTCTTTCCTTCACTTATTAACCTGTCTTTATCTTGACTCACAAGTTTTCTCGCTTTTTCTCTACCTGCTCTCCCACTCATCCCACTGGGAGGGAGGGAGGGAGTGGCTGTGTGGGTACTTGGCTGCTGGCCAGGGTCAACCCACGACATGAACACATTGGATGACATGAGAGCTATCACAGGACTACTTTTCCACACCTCGCCACAGGAAGTATAGCAATATCTAGCCTGTATAATATTTCTCCAATAGCACGTTCCACTTTTTTTCTATTCCCTGCCTGACCCCATCAGGGACCCTTGGAGACATCAGTGACCCCCTGTTGGCCACTCTATTTGAGTTTCCTCTCCATGAAGTCAAGAACTCAATTCCTCTGAGTCATGAGAGAACAGGGCAGAATTCATTCACCAAGAGGTGGAAGCATTCCAGGTTTCACAGTATAGACATCAGCTGGTCAGGGCTAAAAATCATGAGAGACTGTGAGCATGGTCTGTAGTAGTTAAATGTCCAGATTTTCCTAAATTGAGGAATTTCACTAGTTAAATGCAAACTGTGCTTGGGAACATACTTTTGTAGGCTTGGTGTTTGAAATTGTGAACACAATACGGTCAATTGTGTCCAAATTAAAGAGGATTAAAGCAGACTACTAGATAAATTTTTGTCTCAAACAGTCTGAGTTTCCTTTTATAAACTGAAAACAAGATATTGTAATTAGAAGTCCAGGAAAGTGAATAGGAAGTGCTATCAGTGCCTTCAAAAACAATACCATTTTGACAGATGAGCTGCTGCTTTCAATTTAAGCAAATATGCAAATACAAGAAAAAAAAAAAGACATTTAATTTCTTGGGAACAAAATATAATTAGCTTGAACTTGAGGAGTGAATTCTATGAGCTGAAGCCCTTAATACTCATGAGGTATCTAATTCCAGATACAGCTATGTCATTCCATTAAATGCTGGATTCTAGGTCCATAACAACCACTAAACCTGGCAATGCTGGCTACCCTGCAGCACAAAGACACAGACCATTAGAGGTGTAAAGCAAGGTATTCTATATGGCTAATTTGCATCAAAACTTTCAATTTGTTTTATCTTAACCAAAAGCATGAACTACTTGTTGAGAAAAACTAGAATTTTTTGCTACTCTCTGGATCTCACTGGAATATTTGTCAGTCACCACTTCGTATTTTTGATTTTTTTTTAAAGTCACAACAGATTTTCAAAATACATTCACAATTCCAATAGTCTGATATGTAGCCATTACATCTGACTTGTATCTTAAGAGTCATGAAAAATCCCAATTATCTTCGTTGTTAAACTATTTTAAAATCTAGACATCAATAGCTCCAGTCCATATCATGGTTCTTTGTAGCATATGGACTTTTACAAACCTGGGACAAAACAATTATGAAACAAAGATCCCTTATTCCTATCCTCTTAGTTTTAAAATATAAATTAATATACCAATTTCTTTAAAATTTCTTTCCTGTATAAAGATTAAGCTATGAAGCTGAGAGATGCCTGATATGACAAGACTGGTATGCCTCCTAAACTACTCCAATGAGTGACCAAAGTTATAAAAACTATGAATTCCTGAAAGAAAATATGTTAGCAAAAAGCAAGGCCAAATCTTTTAAGTACTTTTTCATACTGACTAGCTCACCTGGGTTAATGCTGAGTGAAAGATAACACTATAAAGACAATACAGGTCTACTTTTTTCTTTTTTTTCTTTTTCTTTCTTTTTTTTTCTAAGGAGGGAAACCCATATTCCAGACTCATAGCTCTTTTTTTTTTTATGTTACAAGTGGACCTGGAAGCAACAACATATAACAGAGATCTAAAGGAAGTTCTTGTCTCTATCAATGTATATAATAAAGAAGCAAGGCTTGCAGGGGGAGGTGACATCTTTTATTATGCCAATATTTCCTCTTTCTGTGTGCCATGCTTCTCTAACATCCTCAACTACCATGGCTACGACATTTACACAACAGAGGAAAGGCCTTGTTTATTGCGTTGATACATAAGATAGATATACTAACATCATGGTTGGGGCAGAGGGGCAGATTCAGTATATGTACGACTATAATCGTACATATTATTTAATACAAAATTCCCCATTGATTTCTGCATGCACATTGCCACTAGCACGTTTCCAAAACCGACGGCAGAAAAAAAAATAACTCATTGCTAGAAGCAGAGCATAGTGGAGTATTAAAAATTCCCCAGATCTAAATGCTCTCTTCTTTGAGGGCTCGGAGACGCCACAGGTGGGAACATGTACAGTTTCTTGGAATTTTGCATGGTATATTAATTAATCTTGCAAAGGAGGTGGGGCATAGAAAGGCCTCCAGATCAGCAGCCCATTTCAAAAAAATAGTTGAAATTCCGTAGTGCTGGCTTGGAGGACTTACTTGGGAATTGCTGTATTGCAACAGAGCTGGTTTTGGTAAGTAAACCAGTTAAGAAGGAGGAAAAAAGAGAACTGAGATCTCAAGCTGATGCTGAACAGCATGAGTGTGAAAGTTCGGTCAGTGCGTACAGTGCTGTTTCTTCATATAAAGAAGAAACCAGCACATGGGGAAACTCTCCTCTTTGCCCATCAAAGCACTTCATATATTCACAGTGTGAATTTACACAAATATTTATGTAATGAAGCACAGCAGAGCAGTAGCAGTTAATATTTGTTACATTCCAACAGCAAAAAGAAAAGGTAGCGTGGACTGAAACCAGTCTCTTGTGTTCTAACCATCCCCTATCTTATTCCTATTTATTTTATAGTGATGTTTTTCATAATGTCCCAGGAACCTTTCACTTTTGCTCCTCCAGAACAATCAAGGAAAACAGATACACAAAAAATTAGGCAATCGAGGACCAACATGTCGCTTCGGGGTTTTGTTGGCTCTTTGGTGTTTGTTCATCTTTTTAAAGCAGTAAGAAAAAGAATTATAAATGAAAAGCGAATGTTCAGTGATGCAAACAACTTTCAAGAATCACATTAGCTAATAAATTTCTTTAAAAGAAGTGCTGTACTTTTTGTATCTGTTAAGAAATTCACTCTGTATCAGGGACCTGTAGTTCCTTTTTCATTATCAAGGGATAATATAATTGATTTTGCATGAACCTTTAAGAATTACTATTTCCTGTTCAGTGGTTTTATTTTCAATTTGATAATGAAACACCCATAAAATTTAAAGGTTTATTGGGGAGAGGGGGTTTAGTACTAGCACCTGGCAACTATATGAAATGCATACTCAACTAAGGATTAAAAATCAACATTCCTGTGATTTTTTTTCACTCTGCCATTTGTACACGGGGTCAGGGAGATCAGCCTGTGTGCAGGCGGTGGAGGTTAGGGCGAGCAGGAAAAGGCTCCAGAGCAGCTGCTGGGGAAACCATCTTAGAGAGGGAGGTTGCTGCAGCCAAGACTTCCTACAAACTTCACTAGCTCTGAGGTGGGGGCACTCAGGCTTGTATCTAATCCTCTCTTGTATCTAATCTTGGCACTCAGAATCCTCTGAAGAAAAGCAAAACCGATAAGCAAAGTAATTGTAAAACATATATTCTAATGGACAAGGTCTGCTGAAATTTTAGTCAAATCATCCAAAGCCACGTATTCAAAAGCAACGAGCGCTTTTTCCTGCTATCAGCTCAGTATGCTCTGTCTGTGGCGCTTTGATAAGGAACAGCTTTTCAAAGCGCTGGGACCAGAAGAGTTCTGAAGTTGTGGGTCCAGAAACAGCCTTGGAAAATCTTCGATTTGGGTCTTGGAAAATGCTGAGCAATGTCATTAACGGGGGATGTCATTCCAGAGACAGTGAAACATCAGACTGTGAAAGCTTAAACACAAACACATTGTTGTCAGACCATCTTTAAAATAAGCTTAGAAGCTATCACGTCATGGATGTTGTGAAGTTTAGATAGTATTTATTTGTAAAGCTCAAAGTACTTGGATTAAAAACATGGTTTATTAGTATTTATTATTAATATAATTGAAGAAAGCAAAAGAAAGTTAGAACAGCAATTACAGACATCTTGTACAAGCTCAGAGACCATTTCTAAACTAGATGTAATAATCTCTGCTTTCCATCACTCCTACTATGTAGGGCTCAATATAACTATAAAAACATTGACAATTTAAAAGACTAAACATTGCAAAAAATTGAGATGTCTTCAGCTTACCTACCCTAAATATTCAATACACAAATAAATAGATTGCCCAACATTTTCTATAAGAAAGGATAACATAAATTAAAAATAATAAAAAACACAAACAGGAATGGACAATTTTTTAGCTTTCTGATAACTGTCATTTTAATTTTTTTTTTCCAGAGACACTGTGCAACTCACCTATTTTCCAGGTCCTCAAGAACTCAGATTTGTCTTTATCACAAATAGAAAACTGAGTTGTTTTCAAAAACCAAGGTGTACACTGACTCTTTCATGCTATATGCCTTTCTACTCCTGTGGTCAAGTACCTTGCAGTTATTATCGCTTATTTGTTCAAGTGGTGAGGAAATATTAAATATCACAAGTTCTCAGCAGAGACTGGACAATAATTATCAACAGATGGCTGGCAGTAGGGTTTTGAGAGAGAGAAAGAAATTGCCCTTCCTTCCAAAACACCCCTCTACGAGAAGCCCTAAGCAACTCATTGGTGACAGTTTCGGTTAAAATCAGGTTTAAGTTAACTACCTGTTTTCTCACCATGCTTTTGTGTTACTTTAACCCTCGTGTATTTAGCTATGATGAGCAAGTACAAACGCTGTATGTCCTGCCTTTCTCATAATGATGATATTTACATTTGAAAAACCAAAGAACTTCTTGTAATTTACTCTCCTATTAAAAGTAATACCACTGTTGGGTAATTAGGCATGCATAATTTTGCAACACTGCCTTAAGCTTCCATACCCATGCACCTTAAATGGCTCCGCAGAAGATGTGGAAATACACAGTGGGACAGATCCTCCACTGAAGTTATTGATGGAGTTAAGATAATTTATTCCAGGCTCCCTTTACATGTGATATGCTTTGTTTTCAGAAGAAACATGTGGCTAATCAAACCACTAGACCTTGAGCTATTTGCTTCAAAATTCAGCCCTTCCCTAAATATTATTAAAGCATGTCTGGGAAAAAGTAAAGACAGTAGAAATTGCCTTACTACCCATCACGCTCCATTTTCCTTTGCCCTGTGTACGTGAAGGGCTCCATCTGGGTATTGCACTCCAGGCGCCTCAGCTAGAAACTCTGTAGAAGCCCCAGCAAACTAATTCATAAGGCTAAATCCCAGGGATCTCCACTGGGTTTCTGCAACACAAAAAGAACAGATGTATTTTCTCTTATTAAATCTGGTCTTTATTTGTGGGCTGCTACAGAGAAAGGTGCTTTAGAGACCGTGACAGGAAGATGACTTCTACCCTCCTTACTTTGCTATATTTTGTATGGAGAGCCCACACAAGAACTCCCAAATCATTGTAGCAATTCAGTTGTACTTTTTTAAATTATTGAAATAAGCTCCTGAAATGCATTCCTACTGGTTCTCACTGCTTTGCCACACAGTATCACACAAAGCTGCCTGGAAGGCAGCTGGAAGGTGGAGGAATTTGTCTTGACCAGCCGCAGGTGCTCAGCACTGGGCTTTACTCACACCAGCAAGTCCCTGTGCTGACAGAGATCCCAGTGCCACTGCCTGCCGCATGTGAGGCCTGACTGGAGCAACTGGTACTTGGTGAGAACAGGTTCCTAATCACACAGGGCTCTCACACCACAAACAACGGCCAAAGCAGAGCTCCCAATTCACCTTGAGGTCAGCTGCATCCTCCACCCACTTCTCCTGCCTGCGGCAGTTCTGAAGAGCCCTTCATCCAAAGCACCCCAGCCTGTCAGCAAGGCAACCTCTGGTTTTCATTCTCTGTTGCATTTGGATCATGCTTTCTGAAATTATACAATGTTTATTCCCTTCTCATCACAAAAAAAAGTAACTTTTAAATTTGTACTGTTATTGTGAGCTTGTTTCACCAAAAGTTGCAGTTATTTTCTTTCAGAGTCAGACTGGGGACATAAGAGCTACACAGCTCTTGGGCTGGCAGTATGCTTACGGGTGAATATCACTTTAAGACACTATTTTAAATATAGTGGCTAGAGTATGTGTTGATTAAAATCCACTTGCCATTAACATCAAAGCAACAATAAACTAAAGCTCAAAGTCAAGGTCAAGCCTGTACGGCTGCGTAAAACCTTCTCCAGTTGTTTCTTGCTTCTAAAACACAACTAATGAAAGGAGATTCCCTTCTCTCCCTCACTTTATGAGAAGCCACTGGAAACATGAAATCTACCTGTTCCTCTTGTAAAGGCATTTCATGCCCTTTTGCAAAACAATATAGATGACGTATTACTGCGGTTTGCTAACAGACAAGGAATGTACCAATAAACCTTAAGTACCTCTGAAGTTTTATGATGGGAGTAATGTGTTGTCACAAACTGATAAGCAACTAGCATCCAGCAAATTAAAACACTCAATCAATTTATGTACAGGATCAAATATTTTTCCTGAAAGATCTCAGTAATTAGTGTTCCTATACACAATGGCTATCAAACCACAGTTTGGACAGATTTCTGAAAAGGTCTCTCAATAATATTTTCTGTTATATTAAATTCATTTAATGGGTCACAGAAAGATTTATTCTTGCTTTTTTCTAAGTATCATAAACCCAAATGAAATGTTAACAAATTTTTAAAAAATCAGCACTTTTGCCCTAGCTGATGTAATAAAACAAGTTTTCATATTTTCATATAAAAAACTCTTTCAGTTTTAAAATGTCCTTTAATCACTTAGTTTGGTATTTTTACATGTGTTTCAATAAAAAAGGTCTATCCAATGAATTCTCTTCTAAAAACACTAGTAAGTTTGGAAGTTGAAGGTCATATGACTAAATAAAAGGCTCGTTGCACTGACAGGAGGGGGTGGAATAAGGAAATGTGAGCAGTAGCAGATAAAAAGCTGCACGTTCTGGACCTCGTGCAAGCACCCTGCACACATATGCACACACATACATTCAAACATGGACTTGGACTAGAACTTGCCAAAATCCCTGCCCAAGGCAAACCAGCCAGGCCTGGAAGGCTGTTCCCTTTCACATAAAAATAGTAATAATGAATAAAAATACTTGGAAATCCTCCAATGCCTCATACAGGATAATTTCTGTTTCTCTTCCCCACGTATACCCACAGGCTTGCTCCTGCTCTATGGTCCCTGTTCTCCCTGGTTTCTCACCAAGGTAATATATTTGCACCACTATGAATGAAAAGCAACATTCTGAATTATAAGTGCAAAGGAAATCTGTGTTCTTAATGTCTTCATACCTTTTCTTGGGGTGCTACATTTCACCACTCAAACAAAGATCCCATTCAGGATAGCAACATCATCCCACATATTGGACATGAGGCTTGGAGTTAGGTCACTTTTTTTCCCCCTGTGTTTCCCCCATTGCCTCGTGTGACCTTAGGCAATTAATTCAATATCTGGTACCTCAGTTTCTCCTTGTGCTAAACCCTGGAGGAAACATTTCCATGCCTGTGGCCTTTGAGATCAAAGAGTAGTTTACACAAAGCACGAATCCAATACCTAAATCCTAAATTGCAACTGAACAGGCTCAGCTTTCTTCTAATCCTGGAAGCACCTAAATATTCCAGTTGCACCTCAGTGTGACCTGGAAGCTCCCAAAGTGAGCGAAGGTCTGTCTTACGCACCCTCCAAACTGAAGAGCGGCATGGCTGTTTCCTGTCTCGGCTTCACCAGGAGTCAGATCCCATCCATGTACGCTTCTTGACCAGGACACCCTCCTGGGTGGGACAGGAAATTTTGGTTGGTACCCTCCAAGGCAGAGGAGACCACTGGAGACAAACTAACATTTTTCTAGGCAAATGCAGGGCTACCTATTTGTAGCCCTGAGTAAGACACCTTTGTGTTACAGCAAGACAGGATTCCAGGCTACCCTTTCCCTCCATGTTTCTTGTTGCACATCCTCTGTGTCCACTGATGAGATGGAGATTTCATTCTCAGGTATTTCATAGAATCATAGAATCATAAAATCATTTAGGTTGGAAAAGAGTCTTAAGATCATCAAGTCCAACCGTTAACCATGTCCACCACTAAACCATGTCCCTAAGTGCCACCTCTACACATCTTTTAAATGCCTCCAGGGATGGTGACTCAACCACTTCCCTGGGCAGCCTGTTCCAGTGCTTGATAACCCTTTCAGTGGAGAATTTTTTCCTAATATCCAACCTATTGGTCCCCTGGAGCAACTTGAGCCCGTTTCCTCTCGTCCTGTCACTTGTTACTTGGGAAAAGAGACCAACACCCACCTCACTACAACCTCCTTTCAGGTAGTAGAGAGTGCTGCCCAAGAGTTGAACATGGAGTTAGATGTTCAGTGTAGGATCCTGCACTCCACAGTAAGGCCTTAGGAGCTGCAATACATCGTGGTTGCCTTAAAATTATCAAAACCCCTTAGTGATGAGTTAGATCCTAACTCAATATCATCATCCTGCAATTATAATAGAAAAGTGAAATTCCCCAAATGTGGAAGGAAAAATATTATCACCAAACACTTTGAGTATGTGATTGTTTCCTCTAACCCTAGTGGCAATAAGATCCTGCTGCCTCAGTTTTATCTGTGCAGCTACAACTTAGTCACAATCATCAGTACAATCATGAGTCCTAACTGAGGAGCTAGGGCTTTGGCTTGTGGTGTTGCTGTGCTGGTTGACTTAATGTCTTAAAATACGATCATTTCCTCAACTGCATGTTGAACACGAGATAGCGACTGAATATCAGGATTGGCAAAGTCCAGCAAACCATTTTAAAAGACATGACAAAACACTGAACTAAAGATAAATTAAAACTCCTTATAAAAGCATTTTCAAGTTTGACTTAGGCCATCTCCGAAGCTATAAGGTAGTTTTCACTACTCTTCCATGACTCCAGTCCTATGCCTGTGATTAACTATTAAAATTAAGGGCAAATTAGTATGTGTATTAATGTCTCATGCTAGATGGAATGTCTATTTCTTTGTCGTATTTCCAGATGTGCAGGTACTAACTAGATTGTCCTGTATAACTGAAATGGGGAATGAAGCTAGCTTCATTCTTCATCTATAGGTAGCACAGAGCTCCATGTGAAAACATGACAACCTAAATGACTATAAATGTGTTACAGTCTCCAGGGCTCTGGAATAAATCTTCACGTTTAAAGTAGAATTAGCCATTCTTCAAACAACATGCATTGAAAAATTATTCTCATCTAAGCAGGTACAAATGAACTATTAGTAAGGCTTCTGTAAGAAAAACAAAAATAATAAATAGTGTGATAATAAGCTTACTGCAACAAAGCACATGTGCTGCTTTGACTTTGAAATTCTTCTGTGAACATGTGACATATTCTCTTTAGATACTTACATAAAGAAATATTGAGTGCTGTCCATGATTCTGTTTAACTACCATTAAAAAGCCATTATTCAATAACACAAACAGCTTAGTTTCACCTCCTCTAAGGTTGACGTTGTTCTTGGTGGGTTGTTTTTCTTTTTTAAGTCTGAAAAGAGGACAAGACACAGCTATACTGTGTGGCTGCTGGACAGGAGGTGCCATTGTGGCTACCAGAGTTTTATTTATCCTTAACCCTAAGAAGCAGTCCTTTAACCAATAGCCTTCTCTATTGCCTTTCCACTGGAAATTTAGCACTATACTTTGCCCTATTCCCAAGAGGGTTTTTAATGGCTGTTTCTCGTTACAGAGAAAAAGCTTCTTCTGAATTGGTCATGTTCCAGTGCAACAAGTAACGGCACTTACCAGGAACTTATACTGCAATCTTTTGATGCTCAGAGAAGATCCACTGGTACTGGCAAGTCTTTATGGCAGCTTGCTGGTGTTGCTTAGATGAATGACTCATTTCTGAAATAGTCAAGTGGGAAAAAAAAAAAAAAGCAAGCTGCACATTGGGAAAGAAAAGAGTTTTTGTCACTAGCTGTAGTCATCTAATCTAATTTTCTATATATGTATACAGTAATAGGTCTAACATGATTAGCAAAGTGTCATAACGACACAATTCCTGAGCAGTTTTAAACACACACACATGCACTCACCCACACACACACACACAGAGCTGGCAGTCACAATCTGTTATTATCAGAGTTAATAACATTAATCATTTTTAATGGTCAATCTGTTAGAAAGAAGTTCTAACTGATTACTGGTGTAAAAGAAAATAAACATCATGCATACAAATCTTATTTCCAAAAAAACTGAATCACTTTTGTCAGGTATTTAACTTAAACCAGCAAAACAGACCATCAAGACGGCAGCATTTAAATGGATGCCTGCAGCGATGGCCAGTCAATGGCCTCTTTATTTGTTAAAGATGGATTATTTTAAATAAATTACAGAGCACTTTCACTGAATAAACAGAGTCTCAGTGGCTGTGGCATGCTATACATGCTTAATTGAGCCACAGAAATCCTAAATGACTACTGAGCTGTGTAATCGCCTTTGATATTGCTGATAGGACCTGATTCTTTAGGCAAAAACCAAGCCATTGAGGGCTGAAAAGCAACACTACCTTGAGGAAAATAGAAAGTTTAATCTGGAATATATACTTATAATATTTCGGAAACCACAGGGATGGAGTGTTCCAATAACTGAACACAAGGCAGCTTCAGAAGTGAACGATCTGCGTGTCATTTTTATTTGAGCTTGATATGTTAAATATCCCAAATGTTTATGTTGTATAAGCCCACTTAAACATTGCAAAGTGCAACAGATTCATTGGCAAAATAAAAAGTATAGCTTTTTTAGTCTTGCTTGCTGTCTTTTTGCATTGATACAGTGCATAATGCACACACATGTACCCAGGGGTTTTCTTAAGTAATCGTGTAATTTGACCCCTTTTGGGGAACCTGTTAATGTGATTTATTTTGAGTGTTACCTATGGCTACTATAGGCTGAAGTAAAACATTAGGTCAGAAACCAGGAAAAGATGCTTTAACCCTTACTGATCATAGCGTTCATTTTGAGATTGTGTATTATTAACTCTTTACATTTTGGTCTTCATGTCACTCGGTCACCAAAAATTCCCATCTGAAATAAGTCTATATTTGGTATACAAGACTTGCAGGATCAGACCCTTCCTCTGACATAAATGAATCCTGAGCTAATGACATATGGAATTCATTTTGACAGAAGTTATGACCTTAAATAATATTACTTCCATTTGTCAATATCTCTGGAAAATGGTTTGACATTGAGAGGCAGTTTGAAAACTACCTTGAATAACAGCAATTAAAAGAGAGATTGGTACTGTTAGGCACTTTAATAATGATTGTGTACCTGGATTTTCTCTAAAGAATTTCAACACCTACAGCTTTCTTCACTAAGCAAGTGCAAAAATGCTTAGCTGTGAAATTCTTCTCTCTCTAATGGAGCACAATGAGCTGCATTTGCAGTTTCCACAATTCCACTGTACATTTGAAAAAAGTTATATGACTTTAACCACATTGGTAAGCACATGCCTGCCAACATCCAATTATAACTGATAAGCATAGAAAATTGAAAGTTTATCCATACACAGCATCCCAGAAAATTAAAATATGTAATATTAGATATTCTAAAGGACTCTGATGAACCCTATGCAGTTTTTGAAAATAAGACCAGGCTGCTTCAAAGTGTCACAAACTGGTCAACCAAGGATGCTCATCAAGCTGAAAAGCTTTGGCCAAAGCAGCTGAACTGTTCCTGTGTGATTGGAAAGGAAGATTTGAAGATGCTCTTGGTGCAGTTTTGGTTATTCGCTTGATATTTTTCATAACAGATGAGAGACGATCCTGCTGTCATGAATGTCAGCCCTTCCTGGAGGGAAACCACCTGGAGTTTTGCCCACCTCCTGGGCCAGAGCAGCACAGCAGGGATGACACAGGGAGCAAGCACAGCTGCCACAGCTCTGTTTAGCATCCTGGCACCGTTTTCTCAGGGAAAGCAGAAAACACTTAATGCTCCTCCGCAGTGAATGTTTTTTAGTGGAATTAATGAGAAAAGAAATCTGGAACTTACAGCTGTGTTGACTTGTGAACGTAACAATAAGGAAAATCCCCCAAATATATGAGGGAACTTTGTAAGGGCAGAAGGTTCTGCATGTCTTTCTCAGGCTATTCATACCAGCTCAGGGCATAATTATATTTATGTTTTCTTTGGCAGTACACTTTTTTCCTTTAGCCACAGAGACACATTCTCAGGAGGCCACCAATCATGCAGAAACTGTGTGGTAAAGGTGGGTGTAAAATTCAAATAGCCTGGTGCCACGCAGTCATTCCCCGCTCCACCCCAGGGGTTACAGAGCAATGTGGCAGCAGGTGTGACCAAGTGTGTGCATTTTTTGTACTATCAGCCCTATGGGAATAATATTTGTGCCCATGAACCCCAGCGCTGAACTAGACACACTCCCATTTCCTTGGTGGCCTAAAAGTAGAACCTCATGTAAGTAATTTGGACTGGCTTCCCGGAGGCCCTTTTAAAACATTTTTTTTTCCTGTTAAATATGGCTACATTCTAGCCAGTAACCCTTTTGACTGTGCTTGCTGCTAACTCGCTGCTAACTCACAAAGACATCTGGCTGGATTCAAACATTCAAGTGCTTTTTATGGTTCCCTCTGGCCAATGAGCACAGCATCTTATAGGGACATTCATTGAGAGGATCCCTCTGCTCTTTCCACAGGCCATAAGAGCTCAAGTAATGAAGACACTGTTAACAAAACTGGTCAGGAAAAATTTGCAGAAACAGGAGAGGAGAGATCTTATCTCACATGAGAGAAGTCTAGGCAGACCTAAAGGCAATACAAAACAGAGACCTGAAATTGCACCGCATGTGTGTAAGGAGAAATATGATATAATTGGTTAACTGAGACTTACCTAAATCAGGAAACAGGCTTGAACATTAAAATTCTAAGACACAGTTAATAGAAAAGACTCAATAGGACACAAGGGAAACAGCTATATGGGTGCGGAAGTATGCTAACTCCAGGAAAAGAAATGCTATAGCCAGTTTGACTGCTGCAGAAAAAGCAGCTGACATGGTGAAACAATCATAAGAACCTTACAGCCCTGCAGGGACCAGTGACAGAGATCACAAAATGATTCTGCAGAGAATGGCCTGTAGCAAGCTGAAATAAGGGATCAAAAGGCCTCTTGGGTATCAGTTGTCTTAAGTGAGGGAACATCCGTGGAGTTGCTGCAGAACTTGGGATGTCCTAGATCCTGGAGATAGGCCACACACTGTCTCTCTTGCAAAAGGTGAAGAGTCATGAACCAAAAATTAAATAAAGATGCCATCATTATGAGTACTATGCATAAAAGCAAGTAGGACAAATTCATCCCTTCCTGGCATGTGCAAAGGTTCTATTAAATAGATTTTTCTCCTAAGTACATAATATTTCCAGTAAATCCTCATCCATGTCCAGATATTGCTGCTACAGGCTGAAGAATCCAACCCTGCAGGAGAATGTACTGCACCTTCCACAAATCAAAGCCTAGAACAAATATTGTGAGATATACGAAGAAGGATATGCTACATTTATTTATATTGTGTCTTTCAGACCAAAACATTTCAAAGTGCTTAACTAACTATTGGTCATCACAGATGCCCTCATGAGTGTAATCACTGAGCAAATGGTTGCAGATATCCTTATGTGAGGAACAGCTATAATTAATTCCCAGGTGGAGGAGGAACACGTAAGCTGTCTGCAGAAGAGGGGCAATTGGTAAACGTTACACTTCCCTCGTGCACCTTCTCTGCCAGTGTCAGGCTCCACAGTGGTCACCTTTTTGTTTTACAAGTCAGTCAGGGAGTTAAGCTGCATAAAAATAAAAAATTTGTGGAGGATGTGCTGGGATGAGAAGTACAGGAGCAAAGTTTTAAACAATACACCGGACACTGGGAAAAAACGATCACTTATTCAAATCTTACAGTCACTCTAAATACCTTGCAGTAGCACTTACAATAGGGAGGTCAAGCTCTTCGTTTTGTTATTGCGGAAGATAAGCATTCAGGTTTTAAAAAATAACCAAAGGTATTTTCACTATGTCCAATTCCAGCACCTGCCTTCGCATGTTGCCTACCAAAAGCCTGCCCGTATGCTGACGTATAGTGCTCCGTGCATGCTTTTCTGACTGAGACAATCTTGTAGCAGTTCTGCTTTGACCACAAAAGGAAAGCAAAGAAACCACCACAAAACAACTACGCCCAAACAAGGGAGTTAAAGTAAGCCTTCTAGACACTGATTTCTCAGTCTCCTGCTAAGGTTATCTTGTGAGCAATAACTACAGCTATTTTTAATATTTCTCGTATTTTAATGGATCATAAATCTAATTTACCTTTGATTGTCACTTGCTGTCATATACATGTTTTGTCTCCTTTATTTATCTGCATTTGGTACTAACAATGATAATCAGAGCAACACTGCAGCCTACAGGTATAAATGGATTAATAATTAGTGTAGATCCCTTTCCCTCCATGTAGGCTGCAGGTAGCATCCTGTTTCAACCTTCAGCAATGCAAATAAGCTGATGTTGGCAGTATATCATGAACTGCTCACCAGTCATTTCCTTAATGACTTGCTAATTTTCCTCTCCATATCCTCCACATGACACTCTGGAACCTCATATGCTTGTGCAGGCCAGTGCAACTGAGAATGGAGCCCGTGTAGATAGCCCTATAATTTTGTTTTTATGCCAGCTCTTGTTTCTCTGTTTTTGCCTTAAGGAATCTGCTTCCAATTTTTAATTTAATCTCTGATGGTGGCATAAATATAATTCTTTAGATATTTAACTTCTCTACCTACTGTTCCTCCTGCTAGTGTGCAGCTGCGTGAACTTTGTGGTTTATGTCAAAAACCAGAGATGAATGTTTTTATTTTCTGTTCAGAATTTCATTCTTCTTCACTTGATTTACTCAAGTAAATATTATACAGCTCCTAACCTAATCCTTTTTACTTTTGTTTTTTTTAATTAAGAATGAAAGAACATGTATCCTTGAATTTCCCCCCAGAACATTGTTTAATACATGCATAATACAATGTAATCTTTCTTGGATTTGAATACTTTCAACGAGTTTTAGAAGCATTAATAGCTGAAAAGTACCATTGTATCCCAGGGTATAGTAATCTCCTTAAACCTCCAGAAATAACAAGAACATTGTTTTTCTTTTGTATCATAACACTGGGATTTACCAGACTAATACAGTAGGACTCTCATTCCGAAAATCATATTTTCCTATCTATTGACTGAAATAACTATGCTGTGTGACCACAGACCTAGAAACTCAAGTATGTTTTGACTCAGTAATACCATATGCTCTAGATAGAAAGTACTTAAGGCTGTCCTCATGGGGTGTGTACCTAGGAAGCAATTGCCTAGGAGTCACTGCTTTGTTGACAGCATACTTGCTAATGGCACGGCCTCCGGGTTCAGAAAATGGAAGAAGCCTGCGGTCTTACCAGCTCCAGACTGCACAACGGCTCGGGGCACTTTCAGTGTGCCGAGCCCTGAAATGTAGCTGTCAACGGCACGGGGACTCTAATATGTAAATCTCATACTTGAGGGTTTAATACCTACAGAATGCTTTTTCTTGGCCTGGTGACCAAACTGAAGAATATTAGTAACAATGAATTATTAAAAAGACAATCTGCAAGATTTTTTTTGCAATGCTCAGCAAAGCAAAACAGTTGTCTGGCTTTGTTTCATTTTTTAAATATTTTAAATAAAACCTATGTGCTTGATCTCCCTTCCTGTATCCAATGGCTGACACTGTCACCTGGAAAAGAAGCAATTCAGATTCAAACCTCCTTTCTTTAAAGGCTCAGAAGAGGTCTAGCCAGCAGAACTATGTGTTATCCACATTTACCTCTGCCTAGTGTAGGCATTGCTTTTCAGTTTTCACTGGCACTTATTAGCCTTGGGTCAGCAACAGGTTAGCAACTCATACTACGTTGTACCTGAGCTGCCTCTCATTTTGCTAGCTTGATTCCAGGGTTAGCAAGAGCAGACTCAGTTTGGATGACCACTGGCAATCTTTTTCATATAACGTGATTCACAGCAGTAGCATCGGAGGAGACACGTTCACACTGTATGAATAGTAGCAATGCTGCAACAAACTTGCCAGTGGGGCATGGGGCCTTGCAAACGCGGTGGACACAGGGAATCATCCAGGCGTAGTTCACTCAGTAATGGGACTTGGGGACCGAGGCAACGAGCTTCCTTGCTGTGGAGGGAATTAGAAACAGAAAGCAAAGTCTGTGTCAAAACCAAAGAGGCAAATCATTGCAGCTACAATACCAACAGTAGGTAAGGGCTCAGAGCAAGAGAATGAGTCCAAAACACAAATTTCAAAAAGGAGAAGCAAGGGGTTTTTTTCTGTTGTATTTGATTGTTCTTCTTAATTCAGAGTTTTAAAAACATAACCATCCAGTATATGAAATATGTTAGTGAATTCCCCTGTGCTACTCAGATCACCCGACAGTCTAAGCCAGTATTTACTACTTAGTGTGTTTTTAAAGAAAACCCATCAGTGATGCAAACCACATTCTGGTACATGTTCGACTGCTTTGGTAGTTCAGGACATGAGACACTTTTTTTTCTTTTCTTTTTTTGGAAGTAACCTAAGGAGATGGAGCATAGCCAGGGAAACAGCTAAGAGAATGGACAAGAAACGTAACAGAAACAGAAAGAGCTGGCAAAGACAAAACACAAAGGAAAAGAGCTGGTGAACAATAAATGAGAGCCAAAAATACAACAAAGATTTGGAAAAAATGTTTATTTTATTTCAAATTAATAGCAAGAAAGAACCTATAACTGTGGTACAAATTGCTCAATGCCCCATGCAGTGCCAATATTATGCCATTCATTATACTTGCAGGTGTATTATTTCTAGTTCCCTAGATAAAAAAAAATGCTTTCCATGTATTCTTTTGTGTTTTAAAATGTATTTTTTCACTGCTGTAGTGCCAAAGGTTCTTATTCTTCCAAACTCAATAATAACTAATCATTTTCCTGGCTGCAGACTGAGAGTATGGTTACTATTTTGTGCAGGTAATTCTTCCATCTTTATTGAAGGACCGCTCTAAAATTTTGATCCGTCTGTATTTCAAGTTCTTTCCCAAATGTTTATTTTCCCCTGTGAGAAAGGTTTTTCTATTAAACCTTATTCTTGTTCCTAATTCCAAACCTGGTTTCCCACTACTGGGACAAAAAGTTTTTTATGATCAATATAACGCACTTTCTTCTCAAAGAAAATAAAAAAAAATAATTCAGCACATCAAAGTGAAATTTAACTTATCAACACCTTTCCCCACCCACTTGCAACCATTGCAAACATGCTGCTATTGCCTGACTTTTCTTGTGGCTGCGCAACAGCAGCTGTGGAGTGGGTTTAGACAGAGATAATACTGTCCAAAATCTAGCAGTAGAGCAAATGACGCTGGAGGGAATTGCTTCAAGCTCTCTGGTACTTCTCATCCTCACTCCTTTCCTCCTCACATCCACTGATAGAGAATCCAAATGAGTGTGGCTTGACTCTGATTCAAGATTCATGCAGTGGCTAGCAAAGCTTCTCAAGGAAGAAAATGATCTAGCTCCAAACCTAGTCTGAGGGCATCTGCCCTGCCTCCATGGCCACCCTCATGCAAAGGGGGAAGCCCCCCCAGCCACCCCCGAGCACAGTGAGATCCTACGTCACACCCGGGAGTCCTGTGCGTTGCACACCCATCACGTGCCCAGTCTGCACCTCCGCGTGAGGACTCCACCCCACACGCATAGTGACTCTGGGCTTGGCGTGCAGGCAGTCGGCCTCCCGGAGACTTGCCCATTGCAAGGACAGCCATAACAAAACCATGTGAATACTACAGAAACCAGGCAGGACCATAATCTATTCAAGCTTGCTGAAAGTTAATGGGAATGATAGTCCACACTGTTAATGGTTTACCTGTTAAATTCAGAGTACTAAGCAGGCATCTACCCCTTGAGAAACTATTTATTTTTGTCTTAATTACTGTACTATCCTTAAATTACTGGTTCTACCAGACATAGCCCAAGGAGCCTTTTCTGGGCTAGCAGTCAAGCATCCCAGCTTTGATAAAAGACTCTCAGCAAGACTAACTCCTGAGTTTGACTTGGTTTTGACTTCTGTAAATCTAGACATTTAGGGTGGTGGTGATTAATGAGAGACTACTCCTTCCAATATCATGGTTTAATCCTCCAAACTGAGGAAAAAAAAAATTATGTTACTGCCTTAGGCTTTCCTTAGCATTTTGAAAGCACATTGCCGTCATAGTATGGAGAAGTCCAAGCTCATTCATCCTCTTTTGAAAAGAAATGCTTTAGACAACACCCCAAGGAAAAATAAGCTTGTAATAAACCTCCACTTGCTTTACCTTTTCTAGGAAAGGAGAATTCATCTTCCATCAGATGGTCTACTATCACAGTCATGTCCAAGAGAGAGATTTTCTCCAGGCTCCATCCTGCAAAAGTGTAATAGTAATTAAGGCATTTATGAAGCAAACAAACTCCATAATGAAAGTTGACGCTATGCTTTGACATACTGTAACATGCACATTACAAGAGAAATTACGATTATTTCAATGATGTGTTTTATCCTCGGATGGGCTGGGGCTCAGTACTAAACTCTCTCCACTTTGATAGCGCTGTACTTTGCCAACTTCTAAATTCTAGAAACTTTTCATACTTTAACGAGGATGTGGTATGTTGAGAGACACTGTAAAATTTAAATGCAGCTTCCCCTAGCTATATATGAACGAACATAATCATGCTTAAACATCAGTCTTGCACCTTGTCTCCATTCATCCATACACTTATTCCAATTGCTCAGGAAACAGATCTTATTACAGTATTTTCTACTTTTAGGGCACTAGAGGGGTAGATGGGAGTTCCATCTCTTCTTTGTCTATCAACAATAATTCTGTGGCTGATACAGCCATTACTGCAGTAGCAAAATAGTATCAGGAATATAGATGAAAAAAATCTGAATTTCTGTTACATGAGAAATTCTGACTTTTCCAAAAAATTTCAACTATAATGAAAAGCCAAACTTCAAAAATTCCTATCAGTGAAAACCTGTCAATTTGACCAGCCAAAACCTTTGTTTCAAATTTAACTGCAGTTATGTTTGCTGATAGATTTCAAACAGAATTTTCTATTATAGGACAACGTTCAAAGACAGAAGAGCGATTTTAAATAAAAAATGAAGTTGTACCTCCCTGATCTAACTCTTGATCTGCATTTTTCCAAAATAAAATTTCATTGAAAGTTTCATTTCTCCACCAAAATATATCAGTTCAGCTAGATTAATGGTTTTTGATAGAAAGTCAGTTCTAATTCTAAGTTGCAGTTTTCAATTGCAATAAGGTTGGGATTTTTTTCACTTTTTGAAAAAAATGAGCCATACAGTCTCACCTGTTCAGCATTCTCTCACCCGTTCTTTTCTCCGTCTCTCATGCACACTCACACACCCATACAGATACACACGTGAATTCACTCGCTCCCATAGATCACAGACATCGTCACCCCTTTTCCTCACCCATCCTACCTCCATGCTGTTCTTGGAAGCTGGGTCTTCTGCCATGCCAATTTTATCCCTTTGCTTCATTCACTACTCTGAACAATGTTGTTTTTCCACAGCAGTTTTAGTTCTTACCATAGGTCTGGTTATTGTCTTCTTAGTCCTTATCTTACATACCATTGGCCCCTTGTTTCCAGATAACTTTATAACTCCACAGAACATTTTAATTTCACAGTGAATAAACTGAACACATTAAACAGCAGCTAGAAACCAGAAGTAAATCCCACACAGCTTGACCAGTCTGCTCTCTGCAGACCACCAACAAATTCTCTCTGAATTTGTAATGTTCTGGATTTAGACTTTGTGAATTGCTGCCTAGACAACATGGAGTTTGACAACTCTTCTGTTTATGTCCAGTAGGAAGCTTGGCATTTACTCCAAATGAAACTAGACCTGGAATGGATAAAAATAATGTAATATGGCCAAGTTTTCAGAAAGAGAGAGCTTTTGAGGAAAAAGTTTGTGAGTGGTTGCTATCGGAGTCAGGGCTACATGGGCACTGAGTCTCATCCAGATTTGCCTTTCCTCCATTCTATGTTGTTATGATAATCAGTATCTCCAAAAATAAATAAGACTCTTACTTCTTTCAGCTTCCAGAAGTGCCTGTTCTGGCTAAGAAAGCAATGCAGAGCGGAAGGAAGTATCGGGTCACTTACACAAAGTTGTTTCCTTGAAGGCAATTTTTGCATTTAATTTCAAGATCCTTCAACACAGACACTCATTCCCCATTTAAATCATGGAAAGAGAGAAGAAAATGTTTAAGCTTAGCAAATCAATGCTACAACTTAAAATCTGGCAGTGCTAGTCTTCCTGTTTCCCAGGGGGGATTAATTTGCTTCTTTTTATTCTTTGCTCGTTATTATTTCAATTGGAGGATATAAAAGTGCTATTGAGAGTTTTGAAGGATAAACACTATATGTGGTAACTGCTTAAAATAAGAATAAAATTTATTGAGAGTGTAGACATTTTTATCACATTAATGTGACCTATTAATTATAAAGGAAATTTCCTTCATCTAATGAGCTCTATGTTTATAAATGTAACAAGAGAGGATGTTTTAATTCTTACCATAAATCTAAGGAAGTTAAAATCTTAACCCCAAGGTACTTAATATATTTGATTCTGCATTTAAAGGGAATGTTGTTAACATTTATATTGTTTTTGTTAACTACAACATGGAGATCAGATATTTCAATATCCATTTCATTTTATAAATAAGGTTTTAACAGATATTTCAAAGAAACCTTCATGTAATCAAAATGAGATAAAATCATAGATGCTATAAAAGGAAAGGCTGCAAATTTCACTATTAACATGACATAAGTAATGCATGGAAATAGACATGATCAGAAAATCAGTCTTATAATCTGAACATATCGAAAAATCAGATACTATTTATTTGACTATTAATTTAATAGAGCCAAATAAAGACAAGGCTCAGCCATTCTCCCTTTCTGCCAATGCATTTTACTACATTTTTTAGTACAGTATTCAGTATATTTTTTTTATTAAAGCCAAAATATTCACCAGAGTTGAAAGAGTGCCCACAGTCCATATGGAAAGGGTAGAGTTTGATGGCTGGTGCTTGGAGGTTCAGTGCTGTCACTAGGGGCTGCCTTTCACACCTTATACTAGTCAAGAAGAAGTTCTGCTATTGGGTATGTCTCAAAGTTTCCTTAAAATACTAATTATTAACCACTTTGCTATAGTAAGGAAGTGTTCAAGGGCCCCGGTCTTCTCTTACATAACCAAGACTGTGCCCAAGAGGTGATGAAAATGTAGACAGCCCCTCTCAAAGGTCTTGACACATTTTCATGTGCCTGTAAGGTCTTAAGGATGCACCCACATACTTAGGGGATTTGGCTGGGCTGAGAAGTGCAGGATGAAGTGATGAACAAATTTCCCACCTAAAGCAAGGGGAACCTCATTAAAACAAGAGACTTTGTGGCAGGAGAGACATCTAAGATATGACCAGGTACTCATTTCCACATTTCTAAGCTGACTTTCCATCATCTTAACCCTTTAAATCATGTCTTTTAGTATTTTAAATCTGTGAATATCTGAAAAGTCTACCTTTGGCAAGTACTGAGCTGCATGCTCCTAGTAGAATGACTTTACTAGTTACCTCAACTAGAGTTTAAAACCATCTCCTACATTGTTGCATGAGTTAAAGTTACATCTAAGCCTATAATGCCATCATGCCTTCCAGGAAACCCTCAGAAACTGGAGCAGAAATTTCTTCTGGCAAAAAAAACCCACTTCATAGTCAGGAATCTTGCCAGGTCACTGATGTTCGCTGGCATTGATAAAGTGTACTAGGGAATAAGTAAAGCAAAGAATATAGAATTTTTAAAAAATGTAATGTCATATCCCCTCATCCAAAATCTCTTCCTCACTAGAGAACACAGGCCAGATTTTTAATACATTTCAAGATTCTCTCTCCACTTAAAAATGATAAGATTTCACACTTCTCCCTATGCCATTTCCGACATAGCAACCCTTTTTTCTCCAAGAGCCTGTCAGACTAAATGAATGATACATTTAACCATCCACAGCAATTAAAGTGCATGGCCTGAAACCAAAATTTTCTGTGTTTCAGATGCAAATATTTGTGTAATTTAAAAAAAAAAAATTACTTAGGATTCAAAGTTTTATAAACAACTGGAAAAAATGATTGAAAAGAGTGTTTTATTTTTAATTCAAAGTCCAAATAAAGAATAAGTATACTTTACCTTTCTGTATATGTGTATCTCAGCCATCTGTTAAAAAAAATCAAGTTCAATAGTAATTGGCAGTATAAGAATCGCATTCCTTCTGCCCTTTGCTCAGGCACGATGCCACATAAGTTTGATGCCATAAAATTTAATTTTTTCATTTTGAATGATTTACAGTGGAGCAGAACCTATAAATCAGAACAGTAACGGGGGTTATGAATAGGGATGTATGTTTTTCCAAAATGTCTAAATGAAATATTTTGAAACATGGTAAAAGAACTGCACAGTTCTCCACCTGGCAGCCATAATTGAAGTTAATAACACTTGTTTAGACATAAGGAAACTCTTTGACACCTAGCCCTTTTTTTTTTTTTAATAAAATGATCAAACAATCATCATCTAGTCTTAAGAAATCAAAGCAGTTAGTTCTGGCAATATGTTATAAGAAGGCAGTCTTGCTTTCAGCTATGTTTCCAACTGTGTCTAATAATTTTGAAAATACACACCAATTCCTTAGCACAATCCCCTATTTTAATCATACACCATATTGTAAATCCTATTGCAGCACTTAGGAGCCATTACCGTAATGCCAGTGAGGGACGATATGAAACACATCATATGAAGAGGCTTTGATAACCTCAATATGTACTATTGATTTTGCAGCGTTTCAGATGCCCGTTTGGACTTTCCAGTCTCTCTCTTGTGTATGTCACAGCCAGTAGCTGATGGGATACCAGTGCTTATTTCCTCACAGCCAGTTGTACCAAGCCTTGGAATATTACTGTTCTTGTCCATGATGGAGTAATGCCATAACTGAATACGGTTCCTTTGTTCAAGGAACAAACTTTCTTAAAGAGAATGAAACCAAACTTCTAAAAGTTTTGAAATCCCCTAAAAAATGGCTGAACAGCAGAGCCCTGTAAAAGCACTGAATCACTTTGTTCACTCACTAATTCGTTCTGGGCCTGGGTTTCCAGGGTTCTTGATGAACCTAAGGACAAGGGTGCAGAAAGATGTTTCACTTGCCATAACTCTTGTCTTCTGGTCTTGAATCCTCAACCCACCAGACTTGCTCACTCTGGAAGCTGTGAAATACTTTGTCTTTGCTCCTAGCAGCCTTCTATGACCTCTCATTGGGTTCTGGGTAGAACATCTAGCTCTTTTGTTAGCTGCCTTTTTACCTCTTGTTTCCCTGAGGACCAGGAGAGAAGCACATTTGCAGGCACTCCTGTGGTGGAGAGCTGCTTGCTTCCAACCACCTCTGTTTCCACAGTGGGAGGGAGAAATCTTCCAGACCACTGAAGCATTGCTGAATAAAATCGTGAGGAACTGACACCTCACTAGTAAGGTTGGTGTGGTAAAAGAAGGAATTATCCTCATATTTGAACTTTAGGCTCTTGTATCACACTAAGTCATTGCAATGGTGCACCTCTACAGCCCTCACAGTTATGCTGGAGCCACATCAACCTCTTTTTCAATGTCCCATCTTCTTATTATGCAGGCTTAAAATTCTCACTGTGAAGAATAATACTTCTTTTCCTAGATCATCATCAAATATGCATCACTTAAATGCTTTACAGACTGCACCAATTAAACCTAAGGTGAGACTTTAAAGAGGTTAATTTAGAATAAATGTCTTGCCTTGATTAAAATCTAGCTTATTTCTAGGCAACTTTGAGTCAGCTGGGAACAAAGTAAGCTAACCAGTCACTCAATCAGAAATGTGTATGCTCACTTAGAAATTTGCATTAAATCCAAGTAGTTAAGTTGTTGCAAGCTCATGTGTCTGCAAAGCCTGAAGCACATTTATACAGTAGATGTCCACATGAATGTAAGTTATGATCATCAACATGGATGACCTAGGACCATCATAAGCTTTTTAAAAAGTGTTGTAAGGATCTGACCCTGCATGGATTGTTCAGATAAAATTCCTGTACATTTCAAAGGGAAAGAAGGATCTGCAGCATCCTGGCCGCCCAAGTAGGCACACGGCAACATGAAAAGCCAGCAGATGATGATGTCATCCACCAGGGCCTGCCCTTATAAACCCAGGAAATACCAATCAATTTATATCTCATCATCTTAACCCTAACCTCTAGGTAATGGTTTTACCCTGTATTCCCTCCTTTTCCAAAATGTTGTGCTGTTCCCTCTTAACTTGATTTACTCTACTTATTTCAGCTGCTGACTTTGGCACTTTATTCCCAGCTCTAACCAACCACAGCATAAAGACATATCCCTGAGCTGCTCTGGTGCAGAGCGGCAGAGAACTCATTCACATCAGTTCCAGCTCAGATGAATAGGCTTGTCCTTGTAAACCGGGTTAGAAAGATTTAACAAACAGCCTCAGACCCCACGGGCACAGATACCCACACCTGCTAAGCCCAGGGTAGAAAAAAAGGCTAAAATACTATCAGCACTTTATTCAGTATTTGGTTTAGCTGTTTTATGTGGAAGCAAAACCAATCAAATGGAAAGGCAGATTTTGTAACCTCACAACCCAAACAGTGCACTTGCGTGTGCTGAGGGAAGTCCTGCATTTTGTCACTTGAAAGCTTTCCTAAAATTTTGTACATTTTTTACCCCAAAATCAAACACCTAGTGCATGTGCATAAAAGTCACAGTCAGATTCCTCAGCTGGGCAAGGGAAGCTTTTTTTTGTTTGTTTTTCCAATTTCAACTACAGAAAACTCCTCCTGGTATAATTCACTTCAAAGTCTAAAATTTGTTCCAGTGATAATTGCTGAATTTATGTGTATTTAGAACCCAGTACTTAAATAAAACAGCTACGTTGGGTGATTATATATAAACACTGTGCCAATTTCTTTGAATAGGAATGTAGTAAATTACTACTGATTACACAAATACTGATTAAAATTTGAAGGCAAATAAATAACGAAGAGGGATGTTATTTATTTGTCCAAATGCTCTTAAGAGTGCAGTCATGCCAAGCACAACTTCCAGTGAAAGCAGAGGATGGAAATACAGCGTTATGCTGGTGGATGGCCTGGACTGAATCATGAGGACAGCAGTGATCGCTGGTTTAAGGTTTGCTCCTCTCTCTGTCTCTGTTTTTCCTCGTTACCTCTCTAACACTAGGAGCTCAGCTCATACCAGGAAAATTCTGACACTAACTTTGTGCTTGCAATTCCTGTTCAACTTCCTTGGGTTTTCCTTTTGTGCAAGCTGACAGAAAAGCGAAGATGCAATCTGTTAAGTCAAGGGAAATATTCTCAAATCTTATGTATTGCTCCCCCACGCAGTACCTGCAAGTACCTTCTAAAACCTTTGAATTCAAATGCAAATCTGTCTCTGGAAATGTTTTATGCATCTCCTAAACACTGCCTTCAACCTGTTTTACAAGAAGGATATTGACACCACGATAAGTTCTGCTTAGGAGAAGGCAGAAAATTATGATTTAGATGCTCAAGAATAAAAATTCCATTTAAACTAATGTGATACACAGGAGAGCGTGGTAATAATAGTTAACATACACAGAGGATAAAATTACTGCAGTTCCATGCAATTCATAGTCTAGGGTCTTAGGTGGTACAAGTCAGTACAACTGCATTGAAAACAGGGACATTGGGTTGATTTATATGAGCTGATGTTATCTATCTGAGCTGAAGCAGTTGAAGTGATAATAGTGTTGCAAACAAAAGCTGAGATCCTGGGCTGATATACAGCTGGACATGGATGTTTTATGCAGTGTCTCTGCATCAGCTATGAAATTTAGCCTTGTGAACGTCATAAACAATGGTGGCCCATACAGGGCCGTAGGGGCCTAGACAGCATTTCTGTATACCTTTCTATACCAACATCCTCTTGTATAACCTCAAAGCAAGGTTTTATTGTGCTCCACACCATAGGTGCATCTCTTCTTAGGTATATTTAGTCCCATTATGTCCATCCTGTGCCCTTTTAAAAGCAACTTAAAAAGGAACTCAGTGCTCCAAGCCAGAAGAAATAGGTACAGGCATTTTAATGTTCATGTCTTTAATGGTTATTTTTCTTTTTTTTAATTAAGTTTTGCAATTGAATAATCCAGAACACTCTAATTTCTTTTGGCAATTGAGAAAGAAAAGCTAAACCATATGAGAACCTGTGGTTTAGACACTGATACCAAATGTCATTCACATATTTTCATGCAGATTTTTGTTAGAAAGAGCACACAACTTAAACGAAAGGAGCTGCTCCTGCCTATCAGCCATAGAACCGTTAGGTTCAACTCATACTGGAGAAACCTTTCACCTTCACATATGCTTAGTATGGGTATATCTAATAAACCCGTAGACATTGCAGAAGCACAATCTTCACTGATCACAAAGGAAATTTGTAAACACACATACAGACTCTAATTGTCAGATGTGACCATTAAAATCTGGAATTACTTATTTGCTACTTCACATGAAATATACTAAAGTTACCGCATATAATTTCTTTTTTCTTGTATACCTTTTTCTCATTCCACCAAGCATACTGGATTAACAGAAACAACCCTAATGTTCCAACAACAGAACTAAAAATAAAACTGAAGATTTAACTGAGAACTAAAAGATTAATCTCTATTTGCTACTTCCCCGTAAATACTTCAATGAGCAGGTATATTCTCTTCTTTATTGTCTGTAGGGAAAATAAAGCATTAAGTCCAGTTTCTGCACTATTTTACATGTTTTTCAGCCCTGGAAATACTCACCATCCCTGCTTTTTAACTACATCATTACTTAATCAAAATATTTTAAACGTAGTAGTAGGAATAAACAGTACTAAACTGAAATGTTATGGTCTCTAACTTTTCTGTAGCCCTCTTTGTCTCTTACTTGAAAAAAATTACTATGGTACAATGCAGATAACAAAATTATGATGTCATTGGGGAAACATATGCTTATTTTTAAAGATTCTGCTGGGAGTCCTCTGTATATGTAGAACTGCTCAAACTGAAACTCGGGTTTTGTCCAGTTGATTTCTTGCAAACCATAAAACGGATTTCACTTGTCTCTGGTGTTATTTGTAGAAATACGTATCAGTGAGATCAGAAAACTATTATACATTCTCTTTTTTAAACATGTCCCAATAAGCAGTCTGTTATATTTCTAGTAGTGCAGCATATTAAGTTACCTTTTAAGTTCCTGCCAGTTGGGAGCTCCTTCATTCAAAGTAGAACCCCAGTTTAGCTTCAGGCTAGAACTTAGCAATAATCATGTTATTTTAAGGATCTAATTTAGACTTTCTATAAATTCAAAGTGTTGAGTTAACCATGTTCTGTTTATTTGTGGAATATTTTCTGACACCTTGTTACACAATTAATCTACAACCTCAGTTTTGACCCTGGTCCTAAGAATAGAGGCCTGACATACATAGCCCGTGCCACCTGTAGCATAATGTATTCTTTCACTCTTATCCCACTCATAGATAGCGGTTTCCTGAAACAAAAATGGTCAGGCTGAAAATCAGCTATTCAACACTGCCAGCAGAAACAAAAATGTACAGAAGTGTAAACAAGAGAAAAGAATGGATGAAAGAAGTCATTAACAGCCACCCACATCTAAAGTCTCCAACTCTGTTTAAGTGGGTAAGGATTTTGTCTTAGGCTTCAAGTGGGCCAGAATTCATCAACATCCAAAGGCAAATTGGGATCTGCATCTCACCCTGCCTGAATGATCTTACCAGTAGCTCCTGCAGTCAGGGGTTATGGACTCCTGCCACGTGCACGACCTTCAGCCCTTTCCTTGTTTCAAACAAGAGAAAAAAACAAACAAATGAAAATCCAGTTCATCCCCTCAATAACATAACAGACCCTTGTTTAAATACAGACAATGTGTAAATGTAAAAATGAAATTAAGAATTACGGAAATGATTGCACAATGAATACAAATAATGAAGAGATTTTTTCCCTGCATTACTGTCATCATCCATAACGTTTGTGATTTTATTTTCTCCAAATAGTGTAATGGCCCTGTCTTTCCAGCGAGATCCAATCTCAGCTACTGTTGTTTCAGTAAGCAACAATACTAACAGATACAGAAACAGTACCTACAGTCTGCCCTCCTTTGACAGTTACTTTTCATCAGACATTTCGGCGAAACCACTTAGTACCCAGCATCCTGCTTGCTCTTTGTGGTGCTATCAGACAGGTACAACTAAGTCCCAATAAAGAAATTTTTTTTATTGTAAATAGCAACTAAAAGTTAATGCTTACAATGTACTATATCATACAGTGGATTAATAAATCAATGAGGTACTAATTCTGGGATGCTTTAAGATCATCCAGAAAAAAAAACTGTCCAGTCAGGGGTGAATCTTAATCTCTTCATCCCCTTTAGCTACTTCACTAAACCCCATTCCCTTTTACTTTGTAGTAAACTATCAAAGATTTCATTTTCATTTTAGCTAGAGCCACTGAGAGATTTGTATGAATAAGAAAACTATTCAAACTAAGTAGCAGCTCCATATTTGTCCATCAGGAAAAGGAAATAATCAAAGCCATCCCCACCTAGGGTACTCTAGTGCAGTACAGCATGGGAACAGTAATATATAGCAGCTTTTGTACATATATGACAAATGAAGCAAGATCTGATGAACTGTCCAGCAGTTCTAAAATGGTCTGTAATTTCCCTCACATGTCACTCCATTAGTTGTTAGCTCCTGAACTTGCCACTTAGAAAAATTACTTGCGATTTGCTGGGTAATAAATATGCATTTCTGTTCAACAGAAAAGTTTCCATCTCCCAAATCTTGAAACGTGTGCAGAGCCTCAAATTCTATCATTGCTTCTAGGCTGGGATTCTCTATATGAAACTCAACAATCACAAATTTTAGCAGTAATTCAGAAATGCAGAGAGAAAGGTCAGCCAAATTTCCCTGGAAGATCAGTGAAGCAAAATTTGATCTCGTAAGGATTCCTAGCTTCAAGTTCAGAGAAAGCCAAACATGGGCCACTGTTCTGGGATTAAAGTTTTCATATGTTTTATTCAGACCCAGCGCAAATGAACCTTTGGCATTTTGAGATGTATATATTTCCAAATCTGAATGACCCAGTTCAGCTGTTTGAGAAGCCCTGTGCTTTTCAGAAAGCATCCTTGCTTGGAAAGCAGATCCTTTTCCTGATTTGCAAGCCAGAAAAGAGAATTCAGGATATATTTCACCTCATCTGAAGACTGTTACAGAGGAGGGAGGATTCCCCCAAGGTTTGCACCATCTCCGGACAGCCACAACAGCACCAATCTTCCTGGTACTGACTGTGAGAACTTCAACAACAGAAACATACACTGGCAAAGCATTTCCCTAGATTTTCGGGTAAGGAACAAAGGTTTTGAGTTGTGTATTCATCCACTGAACATCAGGTCTGAGGTTAGTGTCCTAGGTTACCTCCATTCAGCAGACGGACACTTTTGGAGCATGGTTCAGACCTTCCCACAGCCTTGACTGTCCTGTCTCTGCTGTCTCTACACTGAGAGTTGAAAAACTTGTGGGTGCCCAGGCTCCTAGTTTAGGCACCTTATTTAGGTGTAGAGAGCTGGAGTAGACAAACGTGGGCCTTAGAGGTCGAATGAGTTGCCCAGGGTGGTACAGGCTGTCTGGACAAGACCAGAAATGGAAACAAGCTGGTAAATCCTGGCTGTCTTGTAATAAATGATTCAGAGTCACAATTTTGCCCCAATTCTGTACCTTAGAAACATGACCAGTTTCACTATTCTGTCTACTGTGCATTACAGATGCAGTCCTGAAGCCTCAGCACCAAAGACTGAGCAGAAGTTCTCAGACTTGAGAGTGCTTTGTGTAACACTGTACTTGAAATATAAACTGTCCGAGTGTCACAGACCATGAAAAATCTGCTGAATGGTTGGGCTTTGCTTCTACTGTGTCCCTACTACCAGATACTTGCATGTCAGTATCTTCGTCTGAAACTACAGCTCTCCTAAAAGAGCAATGAATAAAACCTAAAAAAAAACCAAAAACAAAAACAAAAAAACCACCATGACTTTAACACAAATAGTTTTTCTTCAAAAAAGGCAGCAAGGACTCCATGAAGTTCAGTACAGCTTTGTTGATTACTGTTTATTTTACGCAAAAGATATTCAAGTACCATTATGGTGAATAGCAACCTAAAATTGATAGAGCATAATGTGGAGCAGCTGCAAGCTGTGCCAGCAGCAGGGCAGTCATATTCAGCCTCTACTCTTGAATGCTGGAGCCCAAGCAAGGATCTTTACTTGTGAAACAGTTTACATGACCTGAGCAATCTGACATTTTAATGATCTAGCAGGTAGATTTTTGCTCGAATTGTGAAAATGGGCTTTTCGGAGAGTGGTTATAGCAGCCCAGGAACAGCTGCTCCTCAGGGCTATAGGAAAGCTTTTATTCTGCAGGCTGGCCTCCTTTCACTGAGGCCCTCTCTTTAACCTGCAGGGATCATGCAGGAAATATAAAAGTTACTGAGGCCTTGCTGACCTTGTCAAGGCCACGTGTGGGAATTTTTAAAGTTTGAGTTGCTCCAAAATTATAGCAATTACTAGAAATATTCCAGGAAAAAAGGACTTTTTTTTTTTCTTCTGCCAGTTCAGATTTCCCGACTGAAATTGTCATTTTCATCTGCTAGTCCTTTAAAAAAATAGAATTATAGACACTTTTTAGTCACTGGCTAACAGATGTTATAAAACATTGTGGCACTCAGTCATAATTAAGTCAGGCCTAATATGCATCTGTCAGAAACCATTGACCTTTGCTGATGATGTTAGGGAAAAGGCTTTGATACTCTACCACACATTTAAGGATTTTTGAAGGAAAAATGTCAAAGGTTTGGGTGTTCTGGCAGGAAATTACCTCTTGCGTTCCTAATGACAAATGTTTTTAGCTTAATCTAAGTAAACAATGAAATGGTGATACTTCAGTAGGGATTTCTAATCCAAAATATCATCTTTCCTATGCTTCCTCAGCAAAGAATCAAGGAATTGTGGAACTTAGAAAAATTTTAAGGTGACAATGTGTCAGAGCAAAGGAATAAAAGCTCCTAACACAATTGACAGCTTTCACCTACAAAATGTGGCGATGAAGGAAAACTTGAAAAGGGAATAAAAATAATTTTGTTTTCAAACAGAATTTAACCACATGACTGACTGACCTTAAATATTGTGGACAGCACGAGGACTGGGTACTCACAAAGCTGTTTGGAAAAGGATCGGTAGCTCAGCAATAGTCAACATTTTGAAACTCGTAACACAGCTTATGCTGTATTACTCTTAGTCTCCTACCTTAACTTTTGGCGCAAGCTGGATGTCAGGTACCGGCCAGGGATCCTTGTTTGCAAAGTCAAGACAATGAGCTAGAGTCACCTTGAATGTACATCAAGTTAAAAGATCTCATCCTCATCATACAACCTCATCACGTGGGCATTATATGAGCAAACGCCTGTAAGGACTGGGAGGTGGGCAGCTGAAAAGGAGAAAGCAGCAGAAGGAAATGCTACCCAATGGTTACAGCACTAACCTAACATCTCTATGCAATCTCAGCTTCAATTTCCTGCCTGACCCAGGCTCCTGGTGTTTTCTTGGCCAAAAAAATTTCAGCGCAGATCATAGAGGTTCCCAGGCATACAGACATCCAAGTCCCACTGACATCAGCATAATTGGACGATTTACACCATGAAATTCCCTTATGAGCCCAGGCCTTAATATCTCCCTGCCTCAGGTCTCTACATATAAAATGGTAGTAATATTCCCTTTCCTCAGGGAAGTGTAGCAAGGATTAATGAGTTAAAGATGATGAAGATGTAAGGGAGAGTATTAAATACTTTCAACAGGGAAAGGTAACATTATTTTTCAAGTCCTCTAGCTTTCAGAAAGCCACACATGTGTGTGCATGCATTAATGTATTTATTTAACAAAATTACTAAATCACGTATTGAGGAGTTGCAAAGAACATTTTAAAGGACTTATTTCAGTATTTTACATTCATTTAACCTTTTATCAAATTATTTTTATTATCTTTCAAAGGTGTGTCCACTCAGATACCATTCTGCTAAATATTTTGTGGATTAACTGGTGCACAAGAAAAAGGTGGTGTTTTCATAGCTTGATTCCTTTAAGCAGGTTACTGTATTGTTTAGCTTCAAGGAGAACAGAAATTTACCTAAGCCCACACAGACATTCAGGCTTGAAAGCTGTACAAAAGCCATGACAAACAAACAAAAAGCTTATTTGGGAGATGAAGGAACATAATCTTTTCCCAGTTCATCTGCAGAGTAGACTGCAAGACAAATGGCAGTGAGGAAAAGATCAAATAACATCCCTCATTGCCTAAAACAAATAAATAATCTAATACCAAGGATTAAAGATCAGATTGTTTAATATATATCCCTCCTTGGCCATTGGAAGAAATGCACATGGTGGCGTTTTATGTTTAGCCTCACGAAAGTTTGCCCCAAATGCAGGGTGCTCTGCATAATCAGATTTCAGCTTTGAAATAGCTTTTGCTTTCCCATTCTAGAAAGGAAGCCAGTGCTTCCCAGCGCTGCCCTGGGAATGCCATTACTGCACCTACCTAAACAACAAAAAACAGAATGGAAAATAAACTCACATGGAGGAGAGGGGAACAGAGAAGCAGCAGCCCCAAGATAGGAAAATAAAACCACCCCACACATTCAGACATGGCAGGTCTTGACTTAAAGAGACAGTGCTAGGTGATTCAGTCATCATTTACGTTCTGTGGTTTGACAGCACATAATATTACTTGTTCTTTTGAATTAAGGGGGCTTAAATAGTATTTAAACCTCTTGCTGCCACAGTGGCAACTTAAAATTTTGAAGCATGTTCCTAGTTTTTTTGGAAAGACAGTGAAAATCACTCCAAATAAGGAAGCAGTGTTCAGAAGGAAGCCCATGACTCTACTCCTGATTTGGCTTTTATGCAATGAAATATAGATGTTTCCATTAATCTTTTTCCTTTTTTTGGCTAAGAACTACTGTAAAATTTACATCACCTTTATTATGAAGCACCAGACCTTTGTTCTTAAAGTTATTTTCCAATTAAATTAATGGGTATGGTAATTTCATCTGATGGCAATTTTCTGCAATGAGATTCAAAAGGGTAACAGTGATAATATTTTCTCCAATTAAACATTACAATATTGCATTTCTTGCTAATTCTCCAATTTCCAATCTTAATTAATCATGACAATATTTGCTACCAATGTCTTATGTTTATATAAATCAGCCCCATCACCCAAGTATAATGTTCTTCATATCAGGCATATTCTGATGTTCTCCAACCAGACACACAAAGTGCTCAAACTGGGAACTTCAGGAGCAGTCCCACAGAAGAGATTTGGGCTGCTCACGTTGTCTGGGTGTGAGACTGGGGTCTCAGAGCTGCCACACTCCCATTTCCTATCTCAGTCTCCAGCACCTGCAGGCAGAAGTTGCCAAAGATGACATTAGTCTTAACTTTTAACTCCAGGTGAGTAATCCGGCAAGGCTTGGTCACCTTCACCTTCACTATACCACTGAAAACTGTCTTCATTTTACCTTTGGTTTTAGTATTCCATTGTCCCCTGTCTGTCCTTTTTCTCTGTTTAGTGCTACTCCCTAATTTATGACGCCCAAGAAAATGGATGGACACCCTTTGGGTTCATTCCCTATTTTTCCTATGCATTTTAATTTCTTTATTAAACATTACTTTCTTTTCCCTCTACTTTTGTGGCAGGCTCAAACCTCCACACTGATCTCCAAACATAGCAGATGATGTGGAAATTTGGACCCAAGCCTTGTGAACAGCTTCTACTTCTCTCACGGTCCAAACTAAATGCCCTGATGTACAGGAATTCAGAAATCCAAACAAAAGCACTGATCCCGCAAGGCTTCAGCACATATCACACTGCGAGGAGATAAATGGGTCATTTTGCTTCCACGGACCTGCTCCCATATTCAAAGCTAAGCATGTATCTAAGCTGCCAAAGGGAAATTACAGCCAGAGCTCTCTTTCACTTGTGCTAATCCCTTATTGCTGGAACAGCATCTCACTTTCTGCCCAGGGACCAGGTCTACGTACAGATGTCACCAACCCTCACCTGTCCTCTGCTCAGGTTGTACCCGGAGCCATTCGTCTGCAGAGAAGGATCAGGGCCTTCATACGCACAGTCAGGACAGAGCTGTCACAGCTGACAAGGAAGCATTGGATGGAGTCAACCTTACCTCCAAAGATTGTTTTGATTTTTTTTCTCCATCTGGAGGGCAATGCTAGGGTCTAATATTTATCTGAACATTCAGGCGAACACTCAACGCTTTGTCAGGACTCGGTATGAATACTGAATTCTGAAGAACTTCAAGTGTACCATGAAACTGGAAAAATTCAGCTGCATGCTGAGAGGGGTGGCTGGGATGGAGGGTAAGGTCATAACCAGGAGTGATAGAAGCTATAAATCTTGAAAAATTGTTGTTTGACCAACAAATATTCTTCCCTTGATGTCCATTAAATTTTACAGTGCAGGCAGTGCTTGAAAACTCAGACATAAATGTGTTTCATGCAGCCCAGCCTTGATGGTAAGCACTCGAGGGGAAAAAAAAAAACCCTTCAAGAAAGATGATGAAAGGCTGAAATCTAAACTGAGATGTTTCTTCTTACTTAAAATCGTGCAGATTCGGAAAGAACTGACCACTGTTGAAGGGAAGGAAAATTTCTCCAGGGGACAAAAGCCAAAGCTTCTTTGTCTGAGCCTGGCCAGCACTGGGAACCCAAAACTGCCTGGAAGACTTCACTGGCCAAGCTGTGGTTTATACCCCACTCTGACACGTGAAGGAGGAGAAGAGGTAGGCTGGTAAAGCTTTTAAGTACCTCTTTGAGGGAAGGCAAGCTCTTGGTTTCCCGTAAAGGCAGTACACTTAAGAAACCATCACTGCATTCAGACAATCTAAATTTCCACTGTCCACAAAAGTAGCTGTGATGAGACATCTCTCACACGGCCTAATTCTCCATGTGCTATTGACCTGAATAGGGTAGGAGATATGATCTGGTCTGTTGGGACCTATTCTCATAGCTGTGGGTGAAAGTCTGTTCCTCCAGCTGAGATTTGCTCCAGGAGCTGCAGAGCTGTTAGGTAGGTTACCAACCACAGCAAAATTGTGAAGGTCTGTTCCTTTTCCAAAGCCAGTCATGAGCAATTGTAGTGCTCACTGTTGGGGATATCATATGAGACATGCTTTGTCCTGGGCTCCTTGGCCATAGGTCCTCTGAAAGGGTCAGGGAGCAGCTCTACTTTCATGCAATGTCTTCAGAAAGCAGATGATACCGCTCAATTCCCGCACATCCTCCAAGTCTGCATTAGCTGTTGATTAGCTGCGTTAGAGACATGGACAGGAACTAACAAGTAAGGCTCAGTGTTGATAAATCTGAGGCAATTTTGGCTGAAAAGAAAGTAGTTAGAAGACAATTCGATTTAGTCATCTTTGACTGACTATTTCTACCTTTGGTGACAAGAGCTTGCAACCTGTGGGGGCTTATATCTCCACCTGCTGCTCAAAGTCTACGTAGCACCAGTTACCTTTTTATTTTTTTACTGTGTCTGATCTGTGGCCCTTTCTTTCATAAATAAATGTAGACTCCTGGCCAATTTATAGCCTACAGCCATAACTGAGGGAAAGCAGGTGAGAAAATCACACTGGAGAGGTAAAGATGAACACCAGTCCTACAAAGGGGGAATCATTAATCAACTGAAGAACATAAGTTAACATGTAGCTTGCCAAAAGCATTTGAGATTTCCATTTTGTTCTAAATAATAAAAGGCTTCACACAGTTCCCAATGCCATCACA
Organism: Mycteria americana; assembly: GCF_035582795.1. Taxonomy (NCBI): domain Eukaryota; kingdom Metazoa; phylum Chordata; class Aves; order Ciconiiformes; family Ciconiidae; genus Mycteria; species Mycteria americana. Next base: position 16,760,757 of record NC_134368.1, read on the forward strand.
ACTATGTAACTGGATTTCTACAAAGGTTTCCACCTTGTTACAAAGTCACCTATTCAATTATGTCAGCAAACATACGTCTCACCAGATATAGGAAGCCCACTGTATTAGGAGCTCTACGGATACACAGGGACAGACCTGCCACTTAGATCTATCCAGAAACTGAGTTGGGCTGTGTAAGCTCTTAGAAGTGGTATTTGAGCCGTGGTCTAGGAATTGTGCTGTCTGCTTATCGGTTTCCAGAGGGAGCTAAGGTGTTGATGTTGACAGGTAAAGCCCCTGAGAGTCTCATATCTCTCCTCTTGTCATGTTATGGGAGCTGTTGGCGGCAGAGGTAACTCAAAATGAAGTCCTACTCCATACAAAAGAGAAGGGTTATCTAGCCAGAGGGAGGTCCTTAATTTGTTTCATGCCCTTGGGCCAATAGATCCAGTCCCTTCACTGGTGAGAGGCTGTGATATTACACTGACTTTGTAACTGAAACGACAGAGAAAGGTGCAGAAAAACTAGGACTCAGGTCTCTTTCTCAATGACTTTCTGTTACAGTTTTCCAAGTAGGACTCAGATTTCTAGGTTTCTCCTGATTTACATGTCCCTGAAAAATCTCAAAAGCAAGAACAAGCAAAAAACTGGCTGAAGTCTGAGAAGTGAAAAAGAGGAACTTTTACAGCCCTCTTCAGCTAAGGTGCAGACAGCAGTTAACCCTAAGTTTCCCTCCCCTTGCACATAAGGGGTCATGGGTAATCACTTATGACTAATTGCACACTTGTGTCAGGGAGATGGCTTTTCACATCTGGTTCAGATAATCCCGCAGTCCTGAAATGTTCCACCAAATGTTGCAAAAAAATACAACCTGTGCAGTATAACAGCTGGTGGATGACCCGAGCCTGCAGACTGACACCTAATAACACATTTGCACCCTGCAAGAAGATCTTATTACAGCATGGCCATTTTACATGATGAAGGATTATCATCTTCAGGATGAGAATTCCACCTTTAAAGTGGAGCTATAAATGTTCAAGGAAATGCTGACTGAAGAACTGACCGATGTGCTATAAAGCCAAATGCCAGACTTGGGGAGAGGGGTCAGGACAGGGAAAAAGATCCTCACTATAAAGTTTGAGTAGCAGCTTCCCAGTCAGGGGTCTGAACTTTCTGACACATCCACAGCTTCAATGTGCCCCATGATTTTTTTTTTCATAAAGCACCCCCTACCCACCTCAAATGTCTTCTTTCTAATCTCTCACAAAACAATTTTGTCAAAAAGATTAAGAACAGTTAGATATGACATTCCAGATATATGAAAATGGGAAAAATAATTTTTTACTCCCAAGAAAGTAGTGTTGCAGATTGTCAAATGGCTTCACCAAGATAACCTATACTTCATTCACAACCACTGACAACAGTTTTTCAGTCCACTCTCTTAGTGGTTGTAATTATTCATTAATAGTGAATTAATTCTCTCTCACTAAGGTTTATAAACTTTATGTTTAGAAAGTTTGATCCATGTATGACTTTTTGTCGTGGTTTAACTCCAGCTGTCAATTAAGCCCCACCCAGCCGCTCGCTCACTCCCCCCGGTGGGATGGGGGAGAGAATCAGAAGGGTAAAAGTGAGAAAACTCGTGGGCTGAGATAAAGGCAGTTTAATAGGGAAAGCAAAAGCCACGCACACAAGCAAAGCAAAACGAGGAATTCATTCACTCCTTCCCATGGGCAGGCAGGTGTTCAGCCATCTCCAGGAAAGCAGGGCTCCATCACGCGTAACGGTTACTTGGGAAGACAAACGCCATCACTCCCAGAGTCCCCCCCTTCCTTCTTCTTCCCCAGCTTTATATGCTGAGCATGACGCCATATGGTATGGAATAGCCCTTTGGGCAGTTGGGGTCAGCTGTCCCAGCCGTGTCCCCTCCCAGCTTCTTGTGCACCAGGCAGAGCATGGGAAGCTGAAAAGTCCTTGATTTAGTATAAGCACTACTTAGCAACAACTAAAACATCCCTGTGTTATCAACACTGTTTCCAGCACAAATCCAAAACATAGCCCCGTACTAGCTACTATAAAGAAAATTAACTCTATCCCAGCCAAAACCAGCACATTTTCCACCCTTTATTCCATACCATTTACGTCATGCTCAGGTCTCACACTATCCAATACATTCTCATTACCCACCATCACCCTTCCCATCCTTTGATATAATACACAGATATCATTCCCTTAGTTTATGGACCATCACTGTGAAATGTCTGTAAAATGTCCATAAATGTCCACAAAATGTCCACTGAGTTCATTTAGTCCATGACTTTGGGCTCCATCTGTTATGGTGGTCACTCAGGACAGGAGAGGTGGTGTGTTGCGTGGAGTTACTGGGCACCAAAGCCAGCTCAGGTCGGGTCAGTGCTGCACTTGCCCTGCTTCTTGTAAGGCTTGTCCTCCATTGGTTCAGGTGGTTCCAGCTATAGTAATTCCTATAACATGCAACTCAAATCCTGGGTTAGAACAATTCAAAGGTATATCCATTACAATCTCCACCCCTGGTCCCTTTGTGCCACTTTATAGGGTTTAACATTGCAATGAACTCCTCCCCTTGCTCCTAGCCTGGCTAGCAACAAGGGGTTCCTGCTATAGTAATTCCCATAATGTGCAACTCAAATCCTGGGTTACAACAATTTAAAGGTATTTGTATTACAATCTCCACCCCTGGTCCCTTTGGACCAGACCATCGGGTTTAACATTGCAATGAACTCCTCCCCTTGCCCCTGCTCCAGCTTATCCACCGACTGCAGTCCCTTAGGGGTGTACCTGCTCCAAATGGAGCCTTATCTATGAGCCACAGTCTCTCCAGGGGTATACCTACTGCAGCATAGACTTATCCACAGCCACAGTCGCTTTGGGGTGCACCTGTTCCAGCATGGCCTTCTCCATGGGCCTCGATGCCTTCAAAGATATACCTGCTTCAAAGATATAGCAGTGTGGCCTTACCCACAGCCACAGTCCCTTCAGAAGTAAACTTGCTCCAACACGGCCTTACCCACACCTGCAGTCCTTCCAGGGCTGTACGTGCTCTGTCCTGGGCTTATCCATGGGCACAAATGCTTCAAGATGTCCTCCCATGTGGACTCATCCACAGGTCACGGTCCCTTCAACTTGAGTTCACACTGGAGTTCCAGCCCGTCCAGTACAGCAGCACAGAAATAGCAGTGATGCCCTGGCCATCTGCCAGCCCAGGCGCATGGCCATTGCTGTTATCAAAATGTTCCCAGGCAGAGCAGAGTGAGATGATAAGCAGTACGGCAGCACAGCAAGCAGCCAAAGCAAAAAGCAACCACTAATGAGTACTAGACTCTAATATACAGTAGGGCAAGCAAGCCCCACGGCAAGCACAGAAGCCTGCCGATTAATAGCTAAACAGCAATAACAGCTATAAATTCTATAATCTAGCACATTCCAATCAAATCTGTCATTATCTCGAATCCTTCGAGCCCCGCATTGGGACCCAAAAAGGACTGCCGTGGTTTAACTCCAGCCGGCAACTAAGCCCCACCTAGCCACTCGCTCACTCCCCCCTGGTGGGATGGGGGAGAGAATTGGAAGAGTAAAAGTGAGAAAACTCGTGGGTTGAGATAAAGATAGTTTAATAGGTATAAAATAATAGGTAGGTATAATACGAGCAATATAAGACATGGTATGCTGTCCCATCACAAACTGCTGAGTTTCAGTTCATAGCACAACTTTTATTACACACGTTACCTTCAGGAAAGTGGCTCTCTGCACCAAAAGCACTCCTCCAGTACACTAAATTACTAATGTAGGTGCACCCTTCTATAGAAAGTAGAACTATTTGCCTGATCTCAAAAGACATGAGCAATTAGCCTTCTCAGTTTTAGAGTACCTGTCTTCCAAGGTAAATCTGTATTTATATAGGCAGTATAGTCAAACATGTCTAAAGATTTTGTACCGTATCAGGAAGACAAGTGAGAAAACTGATGGGAAGTATGACATCTTTACCTTCAAGGCCCCAGATGTTCAGTCTAATGATGTGGGGTTTGTATATTCAATGAACTATAATCACACTGGATGTCTACAGCAGAAGTATCTCCAGTAAGGTTAGTATATACGGTTCTATATTGCACATGATATAGTGAGCCACGCAGTTCAAAGCTGCTGCCCCTTTGTATGTGTATTCTAAGAGTAAATTTAAACTGACCTACAAAATCAATTGTTGACAATACACTAGGTCTCACTGGTTTAAATACTTTAAAAGAGAATATAAGAGCAGATGTATAAAATTCTGTACTGGTCAAGAATCATGGGTTTTGTGGAAGTGAGAGGAAATAATGTGCAAATACTCTTGCACATTAATAATGAGGTAATAATAACAATAGTGAGTCAAAATACTGTCAAAATATAGGGAAAGACAAAAACTGGACTTTTCTACATCCAATTCCAGAGGAAAAAAAGTAGAGCAGAGAGGAAATAGAAATTAAATAAATCATAAAAACTGAGACAGACATAGTATTATAGCCTTCAGTTCACTCTACTCTGCGTTTCACAAAATAGTCCTGCTGATTATAAAGGTTTTGCTTGCGTTGCAGATTAGGAAAGCATGTATATAAAAATATACTAAAGCCTGAAAGACAACGTGATCTGGCTTTAAGTACCCAAATTACCAAGCTGTTGTTCAGGGCACTGCATCCTCAATACTATGAGGTCAGCCTTGGCACTCGTTGCCTAAGTATCCCATTTACCTCTCTGGTATTCTTCTAGAAGGACCCTGCATTCACCTTATCTGCCTGACATGAACCATATGAGAGTACCACAGGAGAGCTGTGATTGCAATGCACCTGGCAGGTCCTCTCTCCAGAAAGGGACAAGCTCAGATCTGTACTGATACATATCACAGTCCCAGGATGCCTCATCTGGCATGCACTGAAGCTTACTTAAGGCCACACCAATTTATGGGCTTACATTCACACAGTTTGGACAAAAGACAAATTTGGGTTTGAGTGCATGTCTGAGTCCCAAAATACAAAGTCAATATAGTCAGCAAGACTCAAGTGAGCATTGGAATAAGGTAAGATATCCTACTCAAAGTTGGCTTTATTACTTAAATATTACTTAAATAAAAATTTCAAACAAACAAAACAAAACAAAACAAAAAAACCCAAACCACACACCAAAACAGAGGCAAGGTTCAGTCTTTTCTGTTAAAAGGTATGGAGTCCAGGCACAACTCTTTGGTACTGTTCTTTGTTTTCATGAGAGAGCAATTACATTTAAATGCAAAAGGTTCCTATTTGCTGTGCCAGAAACTGTTTCATGGAACTGGAAAGCCAGTCCTTCTAACCAGAGGAGAGGGATCAATATCTGGTGAATGATGCTTCCTTTACATGAGCAGTAATATGACTCTTGGAAAAAAAATTATGTGCTTTTTTTTCTTCTATTAATATAATCAAGTATAAATTCCACCATTTCAAAGACTTGCTGCTAGAAGGGCCAAAATCATTGCAAAAACATTGCTCAACATGGACAAAAGTAGATCTCCAACACACAAATGAAAACCTACATTAATGAAACCAGCTGGGAGTTCCATACATCCCCCAGCACATGGGCTGTGTGTTCCACAAATCGCAAACTGCAGATGTAGGATAAGCCCTAAAAAGTTTATGTTAGGTCAGAGTCCACTTTATGAGTAGTACTGGCAAGACTCCACAACTCAAATCAGTTTTGCACAGTGAAATATACTCCTAGAAACTAAACCCAGCCCTAAAGTATGAACCAATTTGTCGGAGCTATACAAGATAGACTTCTAAGCTGAACAACAACCTCTTCTACATTTTATTAAGTTAAAAATACAACAAAAAATAACTTTTAGGAAAACAGTAAGGAAAAATTTGGAAAAAATTATAGTAGTTATACAATGTAACAAAAATTCCTGCAGCTGGGACCATGTTCATAATCCCATCCCTTCAGCAACGCTGCTAAGGCAGAACATGCTGGCAGCTCCAAAGGGTGCACATGCTTATTCATATCATATTGTGCACTCTACCTCTTATTCACGTTAAAATATTATACATCTCTGCAGCAAATAGAACTTGAAAGGCCATGAAGGGGATAGTTCTTCAGGTTTATTATAGCAGAAGTCTGCATGCAAACACAATAGGCCCATTACCAGTACCTAGCTATTTAAAAGAGCCCCTTTTGTATTTTTCACATTGAAATATATCAGAGGCATAGGTACATCTTGGGTTTACAAAGTCTAAAAACACAATGTATCGCACGATATACTAAAATGTAAAACACCATTTTTGTCTGCCTATTGTAAAATATTGTTTGCTTTTCTTCTGATCCTGGAAAGGCAATGGAAGACAAAAATACACTTCTAAAAATTATTTCATTAAGAACCTAATGATGGCTTAATACAAAATTATTACAAAGGGGTGTGAGGACTGTGATTCCTGTCACTTTCTGAAATTATACAGGTAAATAATGCCAGCACTCACTGTGGCCTCTTTATGCTGCTCCAATATAGCAAAGGCAGCATAAATTGGCCTCTAGAAATTCCTAGAGTTCAGGAGTGGCAGAGAGCCAGCGCAGGCAGAGCCATGGTGCCCTGCTGCACTGGCAACTGGGAGGATGCTGGCGGGAGTGGCCATTTCCTGCAACTGCTCTAATTTGTGCCCTGGAGTGGTCCAGACTCCCCTTCTGGCCTATGGTTTTTTTCCAGCACGCTCTGCCCCCCGGGCAGCAGAGATCCTGGACCTTAAAACGGCATTACCTGCATTTTAGTTGAACAACTTCTTGATCTCACCTGTGTTTTCCCAACTTGGATCCACAAAAGCAACTTTTAAGAGCCTTTACAAAATCCCGAGACAGGCTGGAAAACTTTAAAAAATGTGCTTAAGTCCCAGCGGGTGTTCTCTTGTGTTGTCTACAACCATGATATACAGTTACATAAATGGTGGAGTACAGCTTGAAAAACCTCTCAGTCATACGCTTCCTTGCTGAGCTAATGAGGTAAAATACAGATTCAGGTTCATGTTCATCCTTTGAGTTTTGTTTAGTGGTATTACTGAATAGGTTTAACATGGTTCCCCCACCCCCTACCTTAAATTCTGGATACTCTTGGCTGGTAGATTGAGTTGCTGGGGGAATATTTGCAGTGGAAGACAGAATTTTTTCCTATATATTCCTGTTGAGACCTTCAATAAATTAAGTTGGTGGTTTTGAAGTTTTTCTGCCTACTTGCTACCATAAGTCTCTAAATAGAGCCTCTATAGTTTTTTCTATATAACCCATCTTAGTGTTTATAAGGTGGTAGAAGTTGTGGAACTTACCTGCAGGTTTGCCAAGGTCAGTGTATGAGCATAGCTCTGCTTTATTAGACTTTGGAAACATTCCCATTTGGAGGTTCATTTTCAAATGTATAAATCTCAGTTGGTAAAATACCATGACCTTCTAGCAACTTCTAAGCAAAAAATCTACACTCACCTCATACATCAGCATAAATCTAACTCATATCACCTTTTATTCCTCCTCCTTCCACAGCTGGTCCAGCACACAGTGGGAAACTGCTGAGTTTCACATCTCAGGGGAGCACTTTGCTTTGCAGTGGTTGCCACTGTACCAGTGTGGCAAGAGCCATTTTTATCTCCACAGGTTTTTGCCAGAAAAAAAAAGATCCTAAAATTACTCTGAACTCCCAGAAATAATTGCTATAGTAAATAATTCTGAGTTATAGAAAGTATGGTAAAGAATTGCTCTACTTCTTCCCCTTGCAACTGAAGGCAACAAGAGTTTAATTTTCATACGTGATTTCTACAGAATTGCTACAGAGACATTAAAAGAATCTTTTAAAAAGAACATCTAAGGCCAGTTTTATTCCAGCAGGTGCGAGGAGGTGCAGTTTGCACCTTCCTGCACGATCAAGGACTACTGTTCTCTGTGAGGGCTCCTCTCTCTACCCAAGGAAAATCGCACAGCACTTCCACTTCTCCCCACGCTTTAAAGCCCCCCTGAACGCAGAGTCATCCCCAAAGAAGCTCCAGGACCACTCAGAAATCTTCCTGGAGGATGCACAGAACAAGCCTTGTCTACTGGTACCAGCCAGCTTGGCTTAGGTGGTCCTTATCTAAGCCAATTCCACTAACTCTTTTGGATTGTGGCAGCCACCCAGAGCAGAAAAGGTTGCAGGCACCTGCATACTTACTCAAAAATTCACATCATATAGAGATCCACGTTGGTGGGTGTTCTTTTCAGGGGCGTGCTCAGCCAATTCATATCAAAAGCGACTGATAACATGGAAATTCTACCAAGTTGCCTCTTGGGCTTGGGCTTTTTTCCTCCTAAATCTTGAGGATGAGGCTAGAGCCTACCTTTAATGACTGATTCGTTTACACAATCAGGTGTTATTGTCCAAAACCATGGAAGAGAGCTTGCATCTTTTTTACTTCCAGAAACAAAGAAACAAAAAAAGAAGGAAAGAAGAAAAGAGAGACCTATAAAAATGGCAGCTAAGCAATACAACTCAAATGACACATTTACAATCTCTTCATTGTCAGCTATAACCCAACAAGCGCTTCAATCCTTGTGACTGAATCTGCTCATGACATACTGTAGGCTACATTCATTCACAGTATTGTTCAGTGCAAAATACATGCTTCTACTATCAATACAACCATGAAAGAGAGGATGAACATGAGCTGGGGAGAAAGGACAAATAAGTCTAATAAATCTCCAATATAGAAACCATTTTTATTCTATTTTTCCACAGCATTCAAAGTCCATGCCTACCATGCCAGTACTACAAAGAAAAAATGTTGGGGAATAAAAGAGGGAGATAGGAGAAAAAGAAGCTAAAAAAAGGAGGCAAAGTAAGACAGAATAAAAGAAATTGGAAGCGCAGAAACCCAAGAAAAATAGGAAACTGAGGAAAGAAAAGCAAGAGGGAAAGCGGATGAACGTAAGGCTTGCATGGGAACTGTTACAGCCAGTGTAAAGACTGGCTGGTAAAAGTGTCTGCAATAATATTTTTAAATCTTTTAAAACACTAGATGTTTACTAAAAAATAAATTTAAATTATTAAATTAAATAATTTGTATAATATATAATATTATAAGTATATTGTATATAAATATATTTATAAATGTATATAATAATATATAAATTTATATAACTAATTAAAAATTAGTTTAAATCCTTTTAAAACACTAAAAGTGGTGATGAGATGGGAGAAGGTGACTCCATCAGCAAGAGCTCATGCTCCTAACAGCTGCGAAAGGCAGGAGCAGGGGCTCCTCCGCCCCCCGCCCCGCAGCCCGGAGCCGGCCACCAGCTCCCCCCAGCTCTCTGCCCACCCACCAGCCCCACGCAGCCCAGCCGCTGCTGGGGGCGAGAGGAACCCTGTGCACACAGCCACGCACGCACGAGCAGAGAGTGAAACCTGCGGCCAAGGCTGTTCAAAGTGTTCTTTTCTGAAAAGCTTTTCTTTTTAAAAAGTCTCAGAAATCCAGGTCCCCTGGATCATTATATTTCTTCTGCCTCCCATGAATGCCAGCGTATACTCAGCCGGTGTTGTGCTGAGGAGTGCACTCCTACCACCTCGAAAGGAAAGATTAATTTAAAGCCTCCCAGAATTCCCTAAAATCAAAATACTCTCTGGCTATTACCCTGTCTGAAACATTACAGTCGAGTACTCAAGAGCAGTATTACAGATATAAAATAAATAATAGCACTCACTACTAATTAATTTGTTTACAAAATGCCATGCACATTCTAGACATTCAAAAAAAGATAGTGCCTACCCAACGAATCTAATTCATGGCATAATGACAGCACACTGGATAGAAATGAAAGCAAATGGAGAAAGCAAACAGCAAGAGAGGCACCATTAAAACACAAGTAAGACATTCTACATTGGCTAGGAGTAAAGTGGGAGACAGAATAATAGCCCTTCTAGCGCTGAATCTATACAGCTATTAAAATAAAGTTTTTAATTTAAAATCCATTCAATGCACCATAGTTAAATCTCACCGAATTACAGAATCGTACAAGTCAGATATTTGTGTGCGTGCTGCCGCTTGTGTAATTTACACTCCAGCCCTAAGTGATTACTGGATCAGCCAGCTGACATATGGGAAATATTTGCACAAAGCTGTGACACGGGGAAGTTTGTGGTTTAAAAAAAAAAGGGTTGGGGGGGAAAGAAGGTGCTGTTAGTATGGAGACTGTGCCACTCCAGCAGAGTGAAGCCAAAGTTTCACTTGGAAGTTTTCCCACCAGAACTTCCATCCTCTCAACACTGTTAGCAAGAAAAGTCTTTTGCATTCATAATGCTTTGCTTTCACAGGAAGAGAGACCTATTGCTGCAGAGTAGCAAATGCATCTCTCCCTCTAATAACCTACCTATTCAAAGGAGTATGACCAATTGAAATATTACAAAATGAAAACAGAGTTGACAGAGGAACTCAGATGTTGAGCTCTACTTATGTCTGCAGGGTCTATTTAAGAGGAGAAAACTCAGCTGCTCTTGCTAGTAGTGCTGGCGACATATTCAAAACTTTCTTTTCGTTTTGAGTCAACAACGATACGCCACCACGCTACGGTGCCAGGGAGTGCCGCGGCACTGCCACATTAGCAGTGCCATCTTCTACGCGAGGCTCAGGATCAAGCTCATACTGATCACTAACAACCCCCGGTAATTTTTTCCACAAGTCACCTCAAGTTGCAAGTCCTATCTAAATACACACTGTGCAATTTAAATTCTCCCTCCTGCCGCTCTCCGGGCTGTTTCAGCTGGAGATGTTTGCTGTGCTCAGCGCCTGCCATGCTGCAGTTTGCTGCTACATGCTGTTGAACCGATGCCATGTTTCAGTTCATAAGTGGCTGGCGTTCAGTGGCGGGAGAAGTAATACACATTAACACATTGTATAAACGAGGTAGGCTGTAAAGCCCTTTTAAATCCACCTGAATGATAATTGCTTATATAGCAAAGGAGAGAGAGTTCCCATTTAGTTTGTCTTTTCTGGTGTTATTACCCCAGATGCTGGGTTGCGTTGCAGAAGATGCAAAATCTTGTACCGTGAATTACCAGCTCATTTACATGCTTTGGGCCTGATCCTGTCTGATTTAGTCAGCTTGCCTCACCAGAACGGCCACAGAGAAAGGTGCTACCAGCCCTTCAGGCTGTCTGTGCCCAACAGTTTTTTGCCATTACCGAATCAGTTATAAGAAATGGCTTCTCCTCGCCTGACTAGCTTTTAATAGTGAGAAAACTGTTCAAAATTCTTCCAGTGTTCTTCATGCTTTCAAAAAAAAAAAAAAAAAAAAAAAGATTTGACACTTCATATATGAGATGAACCAAATGAATTCATGGAAACGTACATCCTATAACTAGGGAAAGTATTTTGTTACCATTGGTGTTACTAGCTTATGAGAAGTGACAAGATCACAGCCCACGGTGGTGTGGCTAAATGCCTGCAGAAAGAAAAAGGCTTTTGTAAGTTTGCTGGAAAGAACCTACATGCAGCTCTGACTTCTGACTGCAACGGAAGAAATATTCTACTTTCAAATGTGAATCAAAAAAATATTGCTAACATATTTCGCTCCATCAGCCAAACAATTTGTCTTATAAATACGCTTTTTTGCTAATTCCTCAGAGGATGACAGCTGGGTGGTAGATTTATACAGCTAAGAAAAAATTTTGAGAGGAATCCAAGCATTTTGAGGCATCTGAACTTTTCCAAACTTCCAGACCTTTAGAGCTTCATTCCTCACTACTGAACACACAGTAGTTCCTCTAACAGTGTGTCATTAGAGCTTACCATGAAAAAAAACACCCAAACCCTGCATCTTTAAACTGCTGGGACTGGAAATCCATAATATCTTGCAATTTTATCTGAGGTAAGAGTCTAAAATGTATTACTTCTGAACATTCAATGATAGAGCTTTCATTATCAAGGATATTATTTCAGGGCTCTGAAAATATGAGCACAGGAAAAAAAAGAAAGACTCCTCATTGTTTGACACTCTTTTCCCTTTAATTCTTAAAAAATAAAAACATGGTAAAGTTTGTTGTCTTTTTCCATCAGTATGTTATAAATAAGGGAGGAGCCAATGGAGAACAAGCTGGTGTGAGGCAGCTGGGTACTAGAAACCATGAAGTACTCAAATTCAAATTTCTAATGCAGGATTTCAGAGAGCTTAGGATATTAGCAAGAGAGTTTTGAAAAACAAAGTGAGACATCTTCCTATAAACTAAATAATTGGGATAGATATGCACACATACACAACATGAAAAAGAGAAATAAAAACTAAGGAAATTATCACTGCATCTCTGGCCTCACTGAAAAGAATTAAGATAGATGTGGAAGAACCAAAAGATACCAGGATTTTGAAGTAAAAATCACCTGCATTTAATCTGAGTGAATGCAAACAAATGCATTTGGATCAAAGAAGACATACTGAATAAGGCCTTTTAAGTAGTAGCTCCAAGCTCCTGGAGAAGGGCTGACAGCTTGAGGTAACATCTGTAAAGGAGTTCAATGCTATCTGTGACACTTATTCAAAACTACCTTAGGAGGGACAGGTTGCACAGTGTGCTCTCAAGCATGGTCACAGCAGAGAGAGGCATGCCCAGACCAACTTCCAGCAGCCTAGCTTAGGTATCAAGAGCAGCTAAGCTCTGAAAGCACAGACTTCAGCGCCAGCTGTTCAAGCACAGCTGGGGATCGGGCTCTCCCCTGGAGTATTTGGAGTTCCCATCCTCTGTTGCTCTGCTGCTAGTATACAACTAGATTGATAAAATTAACAGATTTGGCCAACAATACTACAATCGCTTTTCCAGCTTTGGTCAAGTTCAACTATTGGTATTGATAAGACTGCAGATATGCACAGTGTAAGAAGTTCTGTACTAGAAATAAAAAAAGGAAGGTAATCATGGAAGAGCAAGAGAAGTTCCTTGACTAAGGATTGACAACATGGCCATTTTCTGCAGATTTCTGGCTCTGAAGTCAAACGGCAATGACAGGTGTACATCAAAAAAGACAGGCATAGTCCATATAACTCTTATATTTTGTATCCTTAAAAACACCCTGAAGTTCTTACCACGAGTTTTAATTCCTGTCCTAAACACTGTGTAATTTTGCTATGTGCTTTTAAGCGGCAGCCATGTTCTGACACAGGATCGCTGTATTCCAAGGGTGAGAAAAATCAATGCGCTACTGTTCAAGTGGTCTGTAGACTGCTTTGAGAACCAACTAGCAAAAGCGCACTGCATTTATTTCATTATTTATTGTTATTGTGCAGAGGTGGCTATAAAGTCTGCAGGAATTAGTTCCCCACGTGTGTTTGATCGCTGGGCTCTGTGCGTGGACAGAGGGCACCTCTGTCCAATTAGGAGCCTTCCAAGAGAACATGGCAGAGGTATCCACTCCAGGGATTTTGTTTTGTTTACTTTGCTTCTTAAGCAGAAACATCAACCAGTTTTCCAATGCTGGACTGGTGCTGACAGCCCTCATCATGTGGGAAGGCAAAAGAAGACTTTTTTTTAGATATACACTACACTACGAATGGAAACATATGAAAGTTCCTCTTTATCGATACCAGTAATACACAGATTAAGTAACTACATGAGCAATGTGCATTTCATAAAAATAACTAATATTTAATTTCCTTAACAAATACGTATTTTTCAGTTACATCTGGCCAGGGATACATGATACTGAGAACATCTCAGAACTCCTGGATTTATTCAGTTACTGAGCTACTCGTAAATGATAGATTCCAAATCCAGACTGAAACAGAAACTCTACAACATGCAGAGACATGTGACAGCACATATCCCATGACTAGCCCAAGTTCTTTCCTGGATTTTAAGGAGTTTTACCTGTAGCACAAACATGCATTGCTATTAAACTACAATCACTCATTTAGTAGAGATTTTTAATTGAGTGCATGCCTGGAGAATAATCCTTAAGAAAACTGTAAAATGAACATATGAGTCATCCTTCCACAACTATTAATAAATGCTACTTGGTGGCAAGCAACTTCTCTGTGCCTCTGGTAGGAAATTAACAACATTAAAATCAACACATTTATTAGAAATCATTGTTTTTCATTAAAATATTTAATAGAATTATCAAATATCCATAAAGAAATGTGACATGATAACTCAGCCTGCTTGAAAGGAAAACATTTTTTTACTCATCAGATGATCTCCGAGCTTGGACCTTCAAAACAACTATGCTGAATCTGTTTTGTTACTCCATAAGAGTTTTTCAATATTTTGAATTCTTTGCCATCCCAAATCAGAACAAAAGTTCAGATCAAGAAAATTTTTAAGAAACAGTATACATTAAAATTTCATAATAAAAAGTTTTCTGAAAAAGGGATTCATTTGTTTCCAGAAAGGTCGGAAAGATATTTCAACAATTCCAAAACTCTTCTTGAAAAAAAATCACATTAGGAGACTTAGCTAAACTGTATTTTTCTCACAGACAGGCTTCTGTTTCCACAAGCTGGAATTTTCTAATGTAACGTGTTTCACGTTATTTTACATCTTCGTTATTTTAACTTTAGCATATTTCAGACTATCTAACCATTTCTAATGAGAACACTTAAAAAGAATTAATGATTTTATTCTTTTTTGCTTGAGGTTCTGGGATCATTGCTGTGCTAAAACACTATTCTTCTAGGAGCCAATAGATTTCCTTGTCATGCCTGATAGTGTAATACTGTATGGCATAATTCAGATTTACAGATTTGCAGCCAATCATTGGAATATGGGGACTGAGTAGAGAGTGGCTTCATAACTCCCTCCAAGTGAGCTGTTAATGGGGTGTTTTCCCATTCCAGATCCTAGAGGGTGAAAGCCTGGCGCAGGAGAATAACGACAATGTGGTACAGCAGAAACGTCTACTGAGTAGGACTGTTTGTTACTTTCAGGCAAGATATTTTGACGTTGGCTAGCACTCCTGAAGTAGTGAGAGGATCCAGGAACTTCCCAGACCCTTGTTCTCCACAATCCATTCAGTAAGTGATGAGAAAGGGCACAGAGGATTCAAGCTATCACTAAAACCAGAGTCTCTGGAGTGTTCGAAAGACTTTGTGCAGTTTAAGCTCTTCCCGTGTGAATGGTAGTACTGTGACAAAGATACAGGTAAACCTCTACACAAGTCATGGGAAGGTCCTCCAGTTTTGCTTTTGGTTAGGTTTTGGTGACTTTTTTTTGGTTTGGGTTTTTTTTAAAGTTAACAGTAAAAGAAATTAACAGTCTCATATACACGATTCTGGGTTTTATACCCAAGTGTCCACCAAGCACTGGATCTAAGGGTGCTTAATGCAAATTTGAATCTCTCATGAACACAACAGGGATAATACCCTGCTTGTTCTCAGAAATTAAGCAATGTTTTTGCAGTGATAGGAATGTAAATCAATGCACAGAACAGACCAAGGGCATTCTGACCACACAGAGCAAAGGATGGGTTGTCTTGCACCTTGGGCATCAGTCATATGAATGTAAACAAACTTAAACTCCAGTATTAGAGACAAGTAAGGAATATCAAAGACTTAGTGACCAGCCGAGATCTCTATCTTCTATTGTCTTTTTTTTTTCTCTGACTCTTCTTTTCTACCTCTTTCCTCTCCTGCTTTCACATGGCCCTTCCATATCTTTTTGCTATTCCCCTTCATTAGCACGTGGCTGTTTATTAGTTCGCTACAAAGATATTGCATGCATACAGTAGCAGGATATCAGATACCATAGGGAATGATTTTCCTTTTACAACTGTCTTTTCTATAATTTCAGGTAATTCTTGACGACAGACTTTCATGTGTGCTATGGGCTGTACAAGTTAAAGACACTACTTTAAAATATACATGCTAAACACAGTTACTACTATATGATGGAGTTTTGAGTAACTTGTTCAAAATCCCATCTTGTATCTGTACTAGAGCTAGAAAATGAACCTAGATTGCCCAAATTAAAGCCCAGGGATTTAACTAACCTGCTCAGCTTTCTTTTATGGTGATAAACAGAAGGAAAACCCAGAATTGGATTCTACATGAAACCTTTAAGGGATCAAATCTTTAAATCTTCATTTTTCCATTTGCAAAGTGCAGTTGACAGAGAACAGTTCATACAGCCGTGTTTCCTCATGGTCTAGTACTCCAGAGAGTAGTGACAACTCTAGTGACAAACTGCTGTCATCTGACTGTCATCACCATCCTCTAGTCTCTAAATATTAGCAAACTTCCTAGGAACTTGCCAAGAGATGGTCCACACGTCAGTGGTAAAAACACTTGAGTGAAAGATTCACTGATTGCCTACTTGCTACATAGGGACGCCTTTAAAATGCAGGACTTCTGGAAAGAACTCATGGACTCTTGCCTTTAGGCTGGAAAAACCTGTAAACCCTCTGACAGAAAGAGAGAGGCAGCAAGAGATAAACAGAGGTAGGAAATTTCAAGATATTTTAAATCTTTTCCTTTCCCTTTTTTCCTCAAGAAAAGCCTTATGTATGACCAAGTTCATGGATACAGATTTAAAAATAGCTGGGTGAATTCCTGGCTGAGGGAAACAGAAAGATATAATTCAAGTTTATTGGCTGCCTAGCAGACATTACATTCTGTTTTCCTCTACACATTCACACAAGTAATTGCCTGTACATACACAGTCCTAGATGAGAAAGTTACATTCAAATTCACTACATGCTTGTTCAGTTATTTGGGTGCCCAGTGGTTTCAGTAAGCCACTGCATATTCCATCAAATCATACCCAGCTCTTCAGACAAAATACTACTATAAATATTCAGATACTTTACTACTCAAGAGCAGAGACTGAATTCACTGGTTTCCATTTCATCAGCATCCATTTACTGCTGTATCATATACAACATTTGTAAAGAAAACAGTAGCTTCTCCTGGTTGTGTTTTTTTTTTATTTCATAATTCCATTACCAGAGGTCTTGGAAAACTGCTGAGTTCAATCTCATGCAACACGATGCAAAAGAAATTAATGTATCTTCCAAGGGCATTGGAA
Source organism: Mycteria americana (assembly GCF_035582795.1). Classification (NCBI taxonomy): domain Eukaryota; kingdom Metazoa; phylum Chordata; class Aves; order Ciconiiformes; family Ciconiidae; genus Mycteria; species Mycteria americana. Next base: position 16,777,789 of record NC_134368.1, read on the forward strand.
GAACACAACTGTAGAAAACCCAGAAGAGCAGTCTATTTGAAACAGGCTAGAAAGGACAAACCTACGTGACTTCATGTTGTGCATAATGCAACACTTGTCCATGAAGGTGGTTCTACTGCAGCATGTGGCCACGCTGCTGATACTTGAGGCATGGTGCATAATCCATGGGAAACACCACTGGGAGGGGGGACAAAAGAGTTGTCTTCTCTTTTCTGTGCTGCTTAGGTGTATTTACTTGGCTTGAAATAATCAAGCAGATTAAACAGATTCTTCATCTCTGCCTCTGCCTTAACTCTTCACTCCCAAAGCTATGCCCAAAGCCAATTATACGGAACCGTATAATGTAAATATCCCTGTTTGTACAAAAACAAACTCACTGCATGTTGTTTATTTTTACGAACTGCTAAGAATCACAAGAAAAGTCATCTTCCCCAAACACCACAAGTACAAAAAATGGTGATATGAAGGCATAAGCAAAAAGCTGATAAAGAGGAGTAGAATCTAAATCAGTCACAACATTCACAAGGAAACAGATTTGACTAAAACATCACCTAGTCAATGCTTACAACACTTACATTCCCAAAGTGGCACTGTAATTAGTAGAAAATAATTCTAATGGGGAACATCCATTAAAAAAAACCCTGGAAACTGTGGAGTTCTTTTGATCACTCATAGCTAAACATGCTATTTGCATTCCTGATTCCCCAATTTTAACTCAAACAAAAGCAAGCATGGGATTCACTCACTGAACCAATTTTGTCAGGAATTATTCAAGAGAGTTTTCCTGCAATGGTCATTAAGGGTTTTGAGAGACCTTTCAAGATCCCTGTTTCTCTCTTTTACCTCTGGGGAAAGGCACCTCAAGTAATATCCCAAAGGCAGTGAATACCAGAAGCTGAGTTGAAGAGATCTCACTTTGGTCTGGTAAAGCTGTGATGCTACATGCATTTCCTTGTAGCAGGGCTCACAGGGGAAGCCTGTGTGAGGTCCCCCACAGTGAGGAAAGAAAATAGAAAATCTCCAGTTGGAAGGCTCTGTATGGACTCTAGGATCTCACATCCCAGTGAACGTGTCCAAGTGACCAAACAAACCCACAGCTAGAAACAGTAACTTAATCCCCTCTTCCAAACACATTTTAGCAATGTGTGGAAGCCAGTAAGTGAGTTGCAACAGATAAGTGACCACACATAACAAAATGAGACTCATCAAAATAGTTGTAATTGACTGAGAATGGGAAAAAAAAAAGATAAAAAAAGTTGGAGTAAAAAAAAGAAATTAGCACACTGAAAAGCAAGCATACTAGAGCAGGCCTAGTAGGTCTGAGTAGAACACAGTTTATCTTATGAATGTAAAACTTGGTTGGAAAAAGGATGTCTGATTTTAGCAGAGCCTTCAGCTTTCACACAAGCGTGAAAAGGGTTTATAGGAAACAAGTGGCAGCACTGCCTAGAGCAGGTACCAGAGAGCACGTCAGAGTAGAAGCTTTCAGCTGGCACAGAGATGGAGGGTAGTAAGCCCTTGAATGACTAAGTCCTTGAATGAGTAATCTACCTACTTTGTACTAATAGGAGTTAGTATGAGAAAGCAGAGGGTCAGGTCCATACCTTTCTGAAACCAAATGACTTTCAATAGAAACACACTACACAAAAATTTATAGACGCAAAAGAGTGATTCACTGCTTGCATTCGAGTTTATTTAAGAAATGCTTGTCTTACTTGCAGGGTTACATTTTAAGTAGGTGGTCTCCTATTTTTGAATGAATATTTGCTTCCTTTTTTCAGGCAGCTACACAACTTGTAAAATGTTAAGATTTGTTTCAAAGTCTTGCCATTCTGCACTGTTTAAATAGCACAGCTTTAGAAACCAACATTTTGAACACATTACCCACCCACATTACTAGTCATTAAATGAGCAGCTGTGTCCCAAGGCCTCATGCAGACTGGAGGAGCTTGGAGGATCCCAACTTCATTGTGGGATCTACTGACCCGCATAGCTCCTCATCTAGTGCGCTTACACAGGAGATGAGGCCACTGTTTCAAACACACCTCATCACCTTCCTCTTCTTCATCCTTTGTGCTTTTCACAGGGTGACCTTTTCAGTCACCTGCACATTTTAGTTTAGAGTTCTTTGTTTGTTTTCTGAATAGCTCATATTTGTGGCACTCATGCATGTGCCCTTTGACTCCATCTTCCCAAAGGACAGTCATTTTGGTCATACCTACTTGCTTTCCCTAAACCACAGAACAACACTCTCAGTCTCATGATAAGGTGGTTACTTCTGCTGCTAAGCTCCAGACATACAGCTCTTTACATCTGTTGCTGTTGTGTTAATTCTCTTTGGAGATGTTTTACTTCCCAGTGCTTATTTCTCTTTGAGCATAACTCAGATAGATTTCTTCCAGATTTGGTCAAATAGAAAGGACTTTTTGCTTTTTCTTCTCATCAGGAATGATTTCCATGAGGCAGGTTTTAACTGTAGGAAGCTACATAATTAATAAATGTCTGCTTGTATGATTTGAGGTAAGCGAGTAACAGTGCTGAGTGCCACCAGAGATAGCTTTGGGTATCCCCTGGTCTCCAATAGGAGGGACACACCTTTCTAGGGGCACATGAGTCCTTCAAAGCTCCTGTATGATGCCTGCCAGTCCCACAGAGCTATCTCACACACCCTAGGGAATTCTAATAAAATGCATGCCTGTGGTTGGGCAGCAGAACTAAGCTCTATCATTTATATCAGGCTTTCAATATGCCGTGCAAACAAGATCACCTGAGGATCCTTCATCCCAAAGAGTGTACAGCACAAGAATTTACAGGTGCGAGACAAAGGTGTAACATTAGGTCTAGGTATATTTATACCTTGAAGACCACTTAAGATGTAGACTGGCCAGAAAATACCAGTTGACACAAACATTCAGTGATTGGAGACAGCAGACACTAGATCTAGAGAGCAAGGCAGTTCTTCACAGTGAGTATGAATCTAAAGGAAAAGTTAAGGAAACCTGCAGAGCGGCTGGATGGAGAGATTTTTAATAATTTAAAGGAAAGACAACAATAATCTGTGGTCAAAGAAGAGCTTGCAATAACAGCTTTCAGAGATGGAAATCTCTCTGCAACTTGTGGATACCTAAGATTTGAAAGATTTGATTAGCAAAGGCAGAGTGTCTCCATGGTTTTATGTGCTGTATGTTATGTATAAACACACATACACAGAATGTTTTTTCTTCCTTGTCCTTCAGGTTCTTACAAATCTAAATAGAAAAGAGAAAGAGATATAGATAACAAACAGATAACAGTTACAAGTTAGGGGGTTAGTTACTGTCGTGGTTTAGCCCCAGCCAGCAACTAAGCACAACGCAGCCGCTCGCTCACTCCCCCCCAGTGGGATGGGGGAGAGAATTGGAAAAGCAAAAGTGAGAAAACTCGTGGGTTGAGATAAAAACAGTTTAATAGGGAAAGCAAAAGCTGCGCACGCAAGCAAAGCAAAGCAAGGAATCCATTCACTCCTTCCCATGGGCAGGCAGGTGTTCAGCCGTCTCCAGGAAAGCAGGGCTCCATCACGTGTAATGGTTACTTGGGAAGACAAACGCCATCACTCCAAATGTCCCCCCTTCCTTCCTCTTCCCCAGCTTTATATGCTGAGCATGACGTCATGTGGCATGGAATAGCCCTTTGGTCAGTTTGGATCAACTGTCCTGGCTGTGTCCCCTCCCAGCTTCTTCTGCACCTGGCAGAGCACGGGAAGCTGAAAAGTCCTTGACCAGTGCAGCAACAACTAAAACATCTCTGTATTATCAACACTGTTTTCAGCACAAATCCAAAACATAGCCCCATACCAGCCACTATAAAGAAAATTAACTCTATCTCAGCTGAAACCAGGACAGTTACTAAATTTTATGTTGAACAAATCCACAGCAGAACAGGAAATTGAACCCAATAGCCTGAATTCCAGGTCAGTGGAATTCCTAAACCCTAAGAAAGAATAGCCCATCTCCCTAATACTATTTTGTGCATACGCACACATACATATGTCTAAGATAGGATTGAAAGATCTAGACTGTGTTCTTAGTTATGCCAAAGCTTTTCCACTTGAAGTTAAACATTATTTCCAGGTAGCTTAAATCATCACAGTTACATTGAAATCGGTAACCCTTGTTAGCAATTATGTGTACAATCTTCAGACATCAAAGTTATGTTCAAGAGTACCAAACTGAATTATACAAATAAAAATCTCATGTTCTGTGTCTTTGTTTGACTAAATAATATGCAATAATATTTTTCCATTGAATAATAATCTAAGGAATTTTAAAATTATTAGGTTTAAGTCTGTCATCTGTCACCCTTGATTTTTCAAACAGGCTTTGTCTTGCACGGATTTCAACCAGAGCTGCACTCCCTTAGTTTGTATGAAAACTTCACACCCATGTAAACACGGGAGTAACAGAAAAGAATTACAAAACCAGAGACCTAAAGGGACAGAACTGAAACATGTCTATACTCCAGTAATCAAAATTTGATCTCCTTTGTATTCAAATTGACCTTGAGAGGGAAATCTTGCCATGTTTTTGAAAATAGCTCTATTGGTAGCTGTAGAAAAGCTGTCAGAGGTACCTGGCCTTCTGCTGCTGGGTCACTCTCTTGTGGAAGATTTTTAGCCAGTTCAGCCTCCCACTAATAACAAACAGATGTACTTAATGCTACTGAATGTAAATATTATTCTAACACACTTTTGCCTAGTTTTCCATGAGGCCCTATTTTGAACTGTACATGCTTGTGAATCCCCCTGCCCAAGGGTTCTGCAGGTGGCCTATCTCACAGTGCCATTAGAAAGTTAATTACCTACAAGGGAAGTTTAAACAAGTTGTTCCAAAAGCAGTGGAACTAATAAAGCCTGGTTTCCTACAGATTTGTGGCTTGCATCATTCCCCCCTCCGTACTGCAACAGCCCAAGCCCCTTTTCCACACTCCTTTGATAAATTCCCCTCCCTGCAATCCACACTGCCCCCCATCCTTCCCATATCCATCAGCTTCAGGTCAAGCAAGAGGCAGCACACACCGTGCTTCTTTCCAAACACTGTGCGCGCCAGTTGCTTGGCCAGGATATGTATGCTGAAACTTTTCCTTCCATAGGTGTACTAATGTCTTTCCTAGCTCTAATTTTCTCACAATAAACAGGAACTTCACAATTTTGAGAAAACAGTGGCACTTAAATTCAGTTAAAATTGGCCAACTAGTTCAGAAGTTTCTCTGGAAAAAAATTCTCTAGTCATACTCAGTGAATTATTTTATTAGACACAGTCCCTCAGAAATTTAGTCTAAAACATTCCCTCCTCTCAGATCACCTGTATATATTTTCCCATTAGTTAAAAGGATGTTTTCTCTCTTATTCTTCTAACTAGTACCAAATCTTTGAAACCATTCCAATCACTGTCTTCTTCATCTCAAAGGTAATTAGGGCTACAGAAAGATAAATGCACACCTTCCAAAATGTATAGATTATCACATAGCACTAAAATTAAAATGATAATTTTATTTTTTCACTTCCACAGAGAATGAGATCGCAGTCTGAACCACTCTCAGATACTTGAACCCTTCAAGGACCAAAGTGTTTTATTTCCTTTTGATAAGCTTGTCCCACAGCTCTCATAGCATCTTTCCTTCACTAAGCAATGGCTGGAAAGTGTAATTTTCTAGGACTTTCCGCTCAGTCCTCCTTAGGACTGTTTGGGAATGCCATAGGTCTGTAAGCTATACAACGCAGGTTTCCTAGCCCCTCACTCACAGAGAGATTAGACTTTTACAAGAGAGACCTTTCTTAACTGCAAAAAATAATAAAGGTACCTCCTAAAATAGCATCTGTGAATCTGGCCCAAGTCATCCAGAGATATTTTTCTATCACCCAGTAACTGTAATATGCATGTATATTACTATCCCTGAGCTCTCTGGGCCAGTTTTGATTAATCTTTCCCCAGGACACAGAGCCTTCCAAGCCATGAATCATTTTGCTTGATTTTGTCTGCACTTTTCCATGTCAGCAGTTTTCCTGCCCCACCGCATGATGACAAGAGCAGCATGCAGCATTTGTTGACTGCCAAGTGTTACGCTAACTGTCACACAAGTAGACAAGGCAGTGGAAACAGATCTGCTTTGTTTAAGGATGTGCAGTAATTCCGTAGGCATCTCCCTGCTCTCTAGCTCCATCTATAGAAATACCAAACCTCCCTTCCCAAAACAACCCCCAAGATTCCCCACAAAGTACGGGAACATTTGAGGCAAAATTGCTTCACCACAGGGTAGTATGATACAGCCTACAAAAGCTTAAGTGGTGACTACACACTTAGAACACCCTACTGTAATACCCATTTCTGTAGGCTGATTCCATCTGAAGAGCCTGACCCTGTAAAGTCAGAAATTCCCCATGACATACCTGACCTCCCCAGCACACTTGCATCGCCCTCTTTAATGAACACACAGCTGCTAATGTTCTTTCCAATGCCCATCAGCTCCGTATCAGCCTTGCCCTTTGAATGTCTCCCTCAGTTGCCCCTATTTTGATGTGTTGCTGACTCTGCAGCGAAGCTACACCCTTTTTTCAGTGGAGAATATGTTAACTACTTTTTCATGACAATAGTCATTAAAGATCTATCATGAGTCAAGCCTTCGGTCAGGACTTTGTTTATTCTGCATGAGAGCTTCAATGGAACTTGTTCCAACTGTATGCATTCATCTTACAGCTGATGAGAGACATAGGGAGAATTTTGTTTTGACCTTCCCAAAATAAACCCCTTCAAGAAAAGAGATACAAAGTAAATAGTAAAAAGACTGTGAAATATTAAGAGGAAACTTGGAATGTCTGAGAAGATTACATAGTGTCTTCCCATTTAATGAGATTAATTTATTTTCAAACCCCTCTTCAAACTAAATTATCAAATAAACATCTATTTCAGTAATTACTTAGAAATTTAAAAACAGAGGGATGAAATTCCTAGAGAGAACTAGTAAAGGAAAAGGAAGTTAAGGTTCTAATTCATTTTAAAATCGATCCTAGCTGAAGTCTCCAGTAGGGTATTGCATGGAAACACACGGGCAGCAGCAAAGGAATCTAACGCAACGGGGAAGGGGCTCTCACTGCTCTGGGTCTGGAAGAAGGAGAGTTCCTGGGGTGGGCTGCATCCCCCAGCCAGGGAGACGTTTACTCTACATGTCACCGTGTCCTGCTCTTCTCCGTGCTCAGGCAGTTCATCTCGCTCTGCTCCCGCTGGCTTGTGATCCAGTGAGCAAACCGAGTGAAAGTGTTTTTCCTTGCAGTTTTTCCCTTCCCCTGTCCCTTCCTGCTTCTTCAAAGAACAAAGAGAGGCCTAGGAGAGGAGGAGGTGGGAAAAGAAATGAACGCCTAGTTGTTCTCTGCAAGGGCAGGGATGAAGAAATAAACAACTTGCATTACTCACAGGAGGGGGTAAAAGGAAAGCAGAGCCAGTCTGGACAAGCTGGATTTTCCTGGCTCCACCAAACCCCTCCTGGAGTAATATACTGAGCCACCTCACACCCGTCGCTCCTATATCTGAAACGCACTGTCCACTTGCAAGCAGCGCTTTGCCTTCCCTTGCAGACCTGCCTCTAGCTGCTTCTTGTAGGTAGAGGAACAGAGGACCCAAGAAGCATAAGGCACAGGCAGAGACTCAGCAGAAGAGGAAAAAAGCCACGGGAGTTGCAAGGACCTGGAAACTCCAGTGCCATCCAGGAAAGAGATGGGAATAGCCTATGTTGTTTGCAGAGAGCTGTCCTAGCTGTAAAGTTGCCAACTTTCCTTTTGACCTGCCACAGAGTTACTTGTGTGGCTAACACGCAGCAGGCTGGTAAGGGACTAAGGAAAGTAAAAATAACATTTCTATTTACTGTATCAGACTCAAGACTTGAATGACAGAGTGGCAAACCAACAACGCATAGTGGAGACTGGAGTAGTTTCTGCAGACATGTAAATTGTTTGAATGTGTTTAATCCAAAACACATTACCAATTTTGAGAAGAAGCTAGTAGGGGTGAATTAAGCGTGTTCTTGAAGGCTTACATTTTAAACGTACAATTTCATACACACAGAATATTCAGAATGGTAAATCTTTGCTTATCTTAAAGTGACTGAAAACCATAGGTTAGATAGTGTCCACTCTAGAGCTCTGCTCTTTAAAAAAAGAAAAAAAAAAAACTTACAATGTATTTTACCTCCTTCTGCACTCAGTATAACTTAAAATTACCTTTTCAACTCTCCCATATGATCAGAAAGACTGCATACCACCACCTATTTCTTTATGCTCTCCAGTAACTATGCAAGATAACAAAATGAGATCACAACCAATCTCAGAATTTTACATAACCCCCCAAAGTTATGGAACATACTGTGACTAGTGGAAACTTCTGGGAAACATTAATATGCAACCACCAGATGACTGTGCAACAGATTTATAAGTGTATTAGGAGGGTAACTTGAAATCCGAATATAACCATTGTGATGAATGATGATATTTGAGTTGTCTCGGAAGACTGTTTCCTCTTCCACTGAAGATACATCACAGGGGAAGGATTTATGGAATTCACTTTTCATTCAAACAGAGTTTTCCTTAAAGCAATCCAGTGAAAGTAATCCACAAACTCCAGGTCAGACCTGAAAAGATGGCAGCCCAATGGTAAGTAGAGGGAAGACAAACTGAACAGGGACAACATACTGGCATGAGTGTTGTGAGCGGTCTGCATGGGCAGGGCACTGCCTGACCCACCTGCTCTCACGTCACCTTGGCCTCCCGAGTATCTCCAGCACTAGCCTCCTATGTATAACCTCATTAGAGACCTCCAAACTAGGAATCCCACATCCAAGTCTCAGGCAGAGACCAAATGGCAGCCTGGTAGGCAAATGGAAAAACTCATCTCTCAGTCACCTTCTGCAGACTCATTCTTTGGCACCCTTATTCAGTGTCTGGGGTGGCTTCTGGCACCTACCTTGAATTTGAAAATGTATCTTCCAAAAAGCAGAGCCCAGAAGTCAGGCATAGACAAGGCACAGGAACACTGAAACACCTCTTTACCTTTGCTTATCAGTACGTAGATGACCCTGGTGTCCAGCTCCATTTTTTCAGAAACAAATTAGGCATCAAGGACCTCAAGATCCACTGGTCTGCAATAAGGTTAGGTCTAAACACCACTGAGACTTTGAAAAACATGTCTTAAGTTCCTACATCACCGAGCTGACTTCTGTAAATTGTTTCCCTCAAACCATTTTGGAGACAAGCACGTGTCAGAGGACCAAGCTGAATGAATTTGCATCATTTGTGTGCGTCTGTCTCTCTGCAGAGGTAGTATAAAGCAAACCCTCATTCTGTTAGAGACCCACAGATTTCAAATCTCCTCTCCTACACAATCCATTGTCACAACTAGTTTTGTTACAGCATTGTCAGAGATCCCAACATGAACCGAGGCCCTCTGTTTAACATTAGAATCCCATGCAGAACCTTCCCACTGGTTGGCCAAGAGTTACAAGACAGGGCTTTGACCCAACTCACCCTAATATAATCCACCACCTAGCAAATGTTCAGACTTTATTACTGGGCCCCCAGTCTTTCATCAAAATATTGGTGTGCTTCAGCTGACAAGAGTCCATGCTAAGATCATCAACAATGTACTTTCCAGAAAGAAAATTTCTTGGGACTCATTTTGCAGTCGAGGGCCAGGATGAGGCAACTTGCAGTAGTAAAAAAGAAAAGCTTAAATGTAGCTCTACTGGAACTGGCCAGTGACTGAAAGCTGAACATTCACAGACAAAATCCTGGCCCTGTTAAAGGCAATGAGCAAAGTCTCACTGATTTCAGTGAGGTCTGGATTTCTCCCAGATGTACTCAGAAAAATGGTCAAAAAATCACCCTAGAGGCAGAGCCAAGCATTCACATTCCTGCTTCTGTAAAGAACCAAAATTCTCTCAACCCCCAGTGCATGAAAACCACCCCCATATCTAATGTAATTGCATTTGTCTTCAAAAGCATGCCAACTGGTCCAGAAAACGGATCAAGAGGCTTGTTAAATATTAAACAAGTTACACTCTTCTGTCTCTCCCCTATGTTTCCTCCTGTTTATTTTAAAAGGGAGCTTTTTAATCCAAGAACCTAATTCCCATCCTGCAATGTTTTGAGTGAGTTATGGGCATTACTAGGACGATAAAATACTTACAGGATTTCTGAATTAGCTTTACCTTTTCTAAAATCATCAATTCTTAAAATAAAGTAAGAGGAATATCCGGTGGAAATGTGTTTTATCAAAAGGAAAAAGAGTGCACCTATATTTAGTCCCATTCAATACAGACAGTTTCAGAGCAAGACTGTAACTAAAACTCTTAGACAACATTATATAAACACATTATTTAAACTACATTCTGTATCTGATTAATTGTAACAGGAGATCAAATGTTAACAACTTAAGAATCTTCACTCCCATCTACACATATGGAGTACTTTAAAAGGTAGTATAATTTCAGAGTAATAAATAAGAGCTCTCACCTAAATTATACAAGCATTATCTTCTGGTTGCTTTAAAGGTAAATGCACAATACAGAGTTTTTATTGCAGGCTCATTTGATAGAAGTTGCCCATATATGGCCTATGAGAGAACCAAAGAGGAAAATTATGTCCTTTGTAAGAACATTTAATTCACATTCCTGTTCTGTTTTCTGTACAGCAGTTATGCTTATGACAGGTATGCATTCCTGTACTACTTACAATGTGTTTTTATATGAAAAAGGCATTCATATTCATTCTTAGCTGAGAACATGTCTTGCGCTGCTGTGAGTGTTACAGTAATCCTCAGTTTTTTAACAGAATAAGGCAGGCCAACTTTCTCAGTATTCAAAGTCCAAATTAAATTTGTATCCTTACCATTTTGCTTCCAGTTATTTTCTCAAATACTGGAAAACTTCCACTAAACTCTATGTCTTACAAAAATATATTGAATGTTTATTGCCTGATAACAATTACAGCAATTTTCAGTATAATCAGAACTGCCACATCCTGTAGTCACCAATTTAAGAGAAAGGGAAAATCCATCTCCAGTCCAAACCATAACACAGATAGTCCAAGCTCATTCCAGATGAGAGAGAGCAGAAACACAAGCACGTGATCCCAAGCTACCAATACAGACTTTTATATGCCACATAGCACCTTATAAAATTCAATAATGGAAGTGAATCCTCTATTTGAGGTTTCGGTTATTTTCCTTTTTCCTTCCCTTTTCCAGAAGCATAGTGGGCCAGAGTTTCATTTTGAATTAATAGTTAAAGTGATCAACCTTAAGATGGGAGACTTATGAGGAAAGAAAGCCCAGTATTTTGGAGAAATTACAGCTGTAAACCAGGGCTGAAATCTACTTCCATGAGTTTTCATGGTGCACCATCAGACTCTTGGGAGAAACACCTTTTGCTTAACACTTATCAGTCTGACAGCAACCAGCAACCTACCCCTTTTGCAAGGGCTCAGCAGTACCCAGACCCTGAATTTGGGTGACTTCAGACTATGAAACATGGAGGGAGGAGGGGAACAGACACACGGCATTGCTCTTACTCTTGCTTCGGTGCCACTTTTGAACCAATAGACAGGATTTGTATCAGGTGTCACCATGGCATTCTGTTAACTCCAAAGATATGTTATCTTTATATGCCACTGTATCCACCCTCCATTTACAAATGGACACCAGAATCCAAACTATGGTCTTTCGTATTCTGATGGCTGGAACAAAAAACAAAGGATATTCCGGAATTCAAAATGTCCATTCACTTATAATACCTGTCACATCTCTATCCCATTCACAGCAGGTAACTCAAAGAAAAATTTTAACTTTTTCATTTACTTTGCTTCAGAAAGCAGCAAGTATGTACAAAGTCAGGAGCTCTAAGCACAAGTAGAACAGAACCTCTCTAAATAGTCATTGATCTTCTAAAAGTGCTCTTGCATAGACAACAAAATGGCTAGCCAGTCCAACATAGGATGAAAAGCCATGACATCGAAAACATTAATAAACAAATAATAGCATACATCTCAATTGAATGATTCATGCTGTTTGACCTGTTAAATATATGATTTTTTTTCCCCTCGCAACTCAACTAAAGTTTCAAAACAAACCTACTTTGCATTGGAAGCGAAAGAAAAAAACCCTTTCACTTGGAAAAAGGTTAAACAGGAAAAAAAAAAAAGTTTTTTTTTTAAATTACACTACTCAAAATAACCTTATTCTTTAGATAAGCTCATTTGCTTTCCATTCTGTTCTATTGTTTTCCAACAATAAGTGTGTAATCAGAATATATCTAACGAGCTGTAATTGTCATTTCCAGAACTGATAAGAGAAGAACCTAGATATTTGATTGGTGTCAGAGCTCAACAGAGCAGTGTCTTGCCTTAACCAACTGCTAACTCCTGAAATGAGCCTCAAGGCATCAGCCCTGCACTGTGCTCTCTCCCTCTTCCCTACCTTTCCCAAAACCATCCCTTTGCACACTGCCATCACAAGGCAATTACCTCAGCTGAAACGTGACCTTTCGTTTCAGCACCTCCATTATCTTCTTTGCTTGACGAAATTTACTTTTCTCACTGATTCCCCTTGTGTCCATGGACATGCTCCATGTTTTCTTTAGACATTAACCTCACGTTTGCACACGAACATGCAGTCCAGGGAAACCTTCAGAAAGAAAGGCAGAAGACATGGTAAAACTCAGGAGTTTGGGGGCTCTTGCATGCTTCGTCTTGCTGCTAGGGAAGACAATTTGCTGTGGGTCTGATGAGACACTATTATTCTTTGGCCTTGGCCAGCTAAAAGCATATAAATATTTCTGTATAATATAATTTCTTTCTAGATTATGCCTGATATTTAAAACGTAGATCACGTGGTTAGGATGGTTTGTGTAAAAACAGGTATGAAATGCTACAATGATGATGGCAGTATTAACTACTTGAAAAACTATCAGTAATTTTTTTCTATATTAATTTTAATATTTTTCAATACTGTGTCATAATGGCATGACTCTGAATTACCACCTCAAAATAGCAAGTGGATACTCCTGTGGATAACCACTTTTCAGATTCCAGCTGCATGATTTCCGTAAGAGAAAGAGCAGGCAATAAACCCTCCAAAATGTTAAGTAACGTTTCTAAAAACATCTTTGTTTCTAAGGAGCTTAAACATGTAACTTTTGAACTTGCACTTAAGCAATTATGAAAAAATGTTAATGCATATATGAAGAAAAGTAAAGTGTTGGAGTCTAACACTTGCAAGAAGAAAAAAGTAGGAAGGAGAGTCAAAATTTCTTTTTTTTCTCTTTCATTAAGTGAATTGACAATGTTACCAGCTGCTAAAGGACTTGAACTAGCTGGTATAAGCCTTGTGTAATATGTTCACTCTTCTAAACTTAGCTCAGGATTAACAAGTAACACTAGTCAGAGCAAGGGTGAAATATGGGGACTGTCTGATTGGGAGATGAATGGATAGTACGAGCTTACAGAAATGGGTCTGGACTTTTTGCTTATATAAGGGGTCAACCAGACAAAAGCTGTAGCTCTAGGTTAAAGGTACAGACTTACTAAACAGGTGCCACCTTCCTCCTTTCCACCTAGTACCAGAGCACTTCTAACACAGTAGGTTTTTGTCTGCTGCTGGTTTTCGCTGCTGTGACACTGAAGGGACTTGGAGGAGGATGGAGCCCCAATTCTTTAACCTGAGGCAGAAACCTGTGGAAGAGAACCAGCCCTCCAGCTGACTGCATGCGTGATTCATGGCTAACAACAGTCCCCTGGTTTATTCTCCCCTCTCAATATTGTTAAGAGAGCATACCCCTTTGCAGCTAAGCCCAGAAAGAATTATAATCTCTTTGGCCTCCCTGAAACTAGGACAAGACAAGGAGTCCTTTGGCTTCGAAAGTTCTCAAGTCCTGTCAAAAAGACGACGAATCAGCTTAGCAGGCGTAAGTAGCGGCACTCCCTCCCCTGTGCAGCGTGTCCAGGCCTGGTGTTCTCGGCACCAAGACACCTGAGCACGTGGCCGGTGCACGGTCCAGGACAGCTTTGGAGCGCTGGACTCACAGGCTGGAAGCTCCCGTTCTGCCAGCTGCTGCACAGCCTCGTCCCAGAAGGACATAGGAAAATCAGGATCCCATCCACTGTCAGCAGAAATGGGCTCAGCCCTGTTCATTTCAGCTACAGCATGTCACGGGCAAATCCCACGCGCTATGTGCAGGTGACCAAGTGCCTCTGAACGCAGGACCTGCTGCAACCAGAAGGAAGTGCTCTGTCTGTAACTGGAAACGACGTCCCGTGTGTCAGGACTCGGCAACACTGAGTACAAGGAGTGATTGGATTAGGCGAGATGGCGAGTCTCTTCATCGTGGAGCACTTGCTGCTGTTTGGTGACTTCTTGCAGGCCATATGATCACAGCAGGTGCCAGGACCAAGCTTCTGGCTGTAAGCAGGCTCAGGAGGAAGGGTGAATTCACTCACTACATACAAACAGATATAGCTCATCACTACAAGCACCTAGCAACATACAAGTTCACTACAAGTCATTCAGATGTAGGGCACAAAATGCAACTTTAATAACTGCTTTTTTCACTTTCTGAGGCACAAATAAGGGGCCCTATGAGTCCCACTGGCCTGACCAGGCCTACTGACCATTGCTTGGCCTGCGCTAGCCCAGGAAATCAAAATCACTTCATCTTCTTTAGGAAAAAGTTCTTCACTGAGAGGGTGCTGAAGCACTGGAACAAGCTCCCCAGGGAAGTGATCAAGGCCCCAAGCCTGTCAGTGTTCATGAAGCATTTGGACAACGCTCTTAGACATATGGTTTAATTTTTAGGTGCCCTGTGTGGAGACAGGATTTGGACTCAGTGATCCTTGGGGGTCCCTTCCAGCTCAGGATATTCTTAACCCAAGGAGCTGGGACTGGGTGGCTTCATAGTTACAGAAGAGACATCATTCATTGCTCTAGTCCAGTAAATGAGCTTCACATCCCCTAAATGATCCTTTCACAACAGAGATGATTGACACAAACTCTGCAAGGTCTGCAATTTTTGAAGGCTGCTTTTGACGGGAACAAACAGCTGAGGAGAAGTAGAATAAGCTGGGATAGTTGTGTCTCAATATAAATATTTTGCTGTTATACATGGACTGTCATTAACTTCTGTATGAATGAAAGTTTCACAAATGGAGGTTCCCGCTCCTTAAAAAAAAAAAAAAAAAACAAAAAAAAAAAAACATGGGTGAGCCAGTGTAAAATTCACATTGTAAGCAACAGAGTTCAATGTGTTAAAAACCATTAATCATGCTGAGGTCAACCAGTGCTTTACATATTTCCTCCCCAAACTCTGTCTTGTGGGTGATCTGTATCCTAACAGGTTTTGTATTGCTGAGTTGTAAAGTGTTCCTGATGAATTGTTTTTGGCGCTCAGTCCAAACCCTTGAAAGCCCGAGTCCTTGAAAATAAAAAGCAGAGCCTTCCCTTAACATTAGTGTTGGACACAACACTGGAACACAGTCTGCATCGTACGCATAACAGGCAAAGAGCCTGCGGCCTGTGCGTAGGTTTGTCTGTGACATCGGGGATAGTCAGGAGGCTATCAGCAGTGTTATAAAGCAAAGTCACTAGAGAAAAGAGAGCACATTTGGAGGGAAGGCTATTAATATTAAATTTATTCCTCCTTCACTCTGCTACAGTAACTGTGGGACTTGTTACTACCTCTCTTGTAACTCCCACCAACAGACAGTGACCCAGTCCATCCTCCCTGCTGTCCTATTACTCTCCCTGAATTCCTTAACCTCTCATTCTCATTAGTTTCCTCACACTTTGAACAGAAACATGCCTTAACTGTCCTACACTGTGTGAAGAAGAAAGGCACAAAACCCCCTCTGGCTTCTGTCCTTATATCCTGCCTTTTCAACAGCTGCCATGAACAGTCATATTGAATTCTTCCCCACTGACCTTATCCTTCATTCAGTCCAGTCTGGCTTCTCCCTTGAAATTACATCCTTCCAGATACAGTGAAGCACACCTCCTACCTGAATCCAGATGTTCTTGCTCTACCTTCACTGTCCCTCAACTTTCATCTTCTTTTACAAACTCTTTGTCATGCTTCTCCTCTTCACCTCCAGCCTTCCTTTGCTTTTTGCCTTTTGATTAGGCATTCAACATGTTATTCAACATCTCTCCTTCCTTTTCTTTCCCACTTTCAACAAAGAATGCCAAGACTCCATCCTCTGTCTATGCCTTTTCTCCTTCAGCTTCCACACCTATTTTTATCTGTCATTTTTATCTCCACTTTCTCTCCAGTCTACAACTCTGTTACAGAGTTTCCTTCATCTGTCCAAAACCACCCATTGGATGGCTTTCCTCTGCATGGGGAACCATAAGTTTAGCATAATCTATTATCTCTATCAAGTTTCCATGTTCTCCACTTGCTCGTAGGAGTAACTTTCACTGTGGCCAGGTTATACATCTAATGTATGTGTCTGAAGTATTCCTCTTGCTTTCTTCTTACATCATCAAAATATTATTTGGTTTTTCATTCATCAAGAGCTTTCTTCAAGTGTCCATCGCTTCATGTCTTTGCTTTTCATGTCTTTGCTTTTTCCACTAATTTTCTGCCCTTGTCAAAGAGCCTTTGGTCAACACCTCAACTTCTCTCCAGAGTTGGTGCAGTCTTCAGCATGAAAACAGGACAGTTATATATAAATATAACTGTCAAACTGAACTGTCAGTTTGAACTTCTGTCAAACTGAACTTCAAGAGTTTTGTATAGCCAATAGATATATGCAGGAAAATACTCTGTCTCCCAGCTAGAAATAAATGTGTTTCAGAGAGATCGGTCAGAAAAAAAACCCAATTTAGTATTAAATTACTTCTCTTTCAGGAAACAAAAGAATGCAACTAGTCACATCTGCAATCCAGACAAAGTTCTTGAGCCAAATGATTTTATCAGCTGTGTATGAAAGAGGTAAACTCATCATAATAAGTAGCATTACATTCTGTAAATAAGCAACACTCCTAGACTTCACAGAAGGACACAGAACCATTCTTTTTTTTTTCTCTTTCTGTTCTTGTTCTCTTATCATATAAAATTATGGTCTGTTATAGCCTTTTTAGGCAATAAGTAAAAAAAGCAATATATAATTCACTGTCATATGGCACTGTTATATGGTATGCCATACAGTTATACCTCATCTACACATACTTATACTCTGTCATAATTTATTTTGTCCTTCATAAGATCCTAAATCACCCATAATCAATAACATAAAAGGACAGCTCTTCTATTCACAGACAAATAAAACTGCTTTTCAACTACTAACCCCTTTCAGGTCTAAAAATTATAGTACTATTGTGCCTCATGGCTGAGGGTTTATGTGGGTTTAACTATGCAGACTAATTTTTCATAAAGCTTGCAACTTGAATCAAAAGATCATTTCTCCCTTTGTTTTCACTATGGTCAATAGGAATCTGTTCCTGGATTTCAGCAGAAGCTGGATCAGACACCTATTTTCTGTGATACTCAACTTCATTCATCATTGTTATCTACTATTTATTCTTCACCACTTGACTAGGGTTGTGATTAAGACACAACTAAACTAAACAACTCAAAGTTAAAAGACATTAAAAATCATGGCTGCTTTAATGAAATGAGATAATATATGGCAAATAACTATTTATAACATAAGACAAATATTATCTGCATAAGAATTAAGAAACTATAATGAAGGAAATTTAATAAAATTCTGCAGAGTCTTCATTCCAACAGTATTTTGTTTAAATACAATGTACAGTCATTTTAAAAACCAGCTATTATTCATAGTACTTACAATTTCACTTATAATCGTGAAAAAGAGTGTTAACATAGGGCCGTGAGGATCACCTCCTTCATTCATACGATTACTTTCACTTAGTTATTCCTCTTTTTGTTTGGTTATTTTTCCATGTCATGTCTTGTCCGTTTTTGCCATTAAATGCTCAGAAAGAATTTTCTATTCTGTGTTTATAAATAACCTAGCACAACAGGACCCCAATGTTGGTTATGAGATTCAGAAATAATTCAACTTCTAATTATAGTGACTTCATCATTATTCATGGCCGGCCACAAGAACAGTCCTATTTAACTCTGAGTTAAATAAAATTGTAAACAACATTGCTGTCAGCCCTTGTTTTTGTGATAGAAACTGTGGATTAAATGAATGCTTTAAGCATCATAATTTTCTCTCTTGTGTATGAGAGAACATGTTTTTATATAGCCTCTCATGTAAATAAACTGAATGTACCATTTCATTCTTCATGGAAACCAGTGATCAATGTTCCACCTCAAAATTGCTAAGAAGCACTACGTTAGCCTCTAACCCCAGCTGCCCCAGTATCTGCTGGGGGTAAGTGGATGTAGCAAAAAATTTCTTGGTCCTTCGAGCTTGCCAATGGTCTGATTTAGAGCAGCCCACGTCACATCTGGCTAGCTGTGACCCCAGAGGGCTGCCTGCCAGCTGGGGTTTGCCAGAACATCGTGTGCTTTGGACATTCCCCTATTCCCACAGTAACGTTCTTGTCAGGGGCTGCAGGGAATGTGCTAAGCAATGAGAATACCCAGCTGAGGAGACACGGCAATTTTCCAGACATCTACAGTGCAGAATAAAGGAGCTCAGACTGACACACTCCGAAGCTGTTTGCAAGAGCAAACCCTCTTATTCCAGGATTGAAAGATCACACCACACTACACCAGCCCTGACTCTGAAGGAGAGAAAGGGAAAATGTTGCCTATGAAGGCATTTCTATTTTAATTAATAGGATAGCTGAGATAAGCAGTGCTAAGCTGTGACTGTATTCCGATGGAGAGCACTAAGGTAAATCCACACAAGGCTTTGCACTTACAGGGCACCATTCTGTCTTGAAGCAGTACTATTCATCTTGTGCACGGTTTTACATGTGTATTTATCACTATCCATCAGTGGAACATCATCTTTATAAAATCAATGTATATAAATAAATTATTTTGTGATAACAAAATATTTTTGCACTTCCCCTCTCTTTGCAAGGTAAAATACCTACTTGGGACAGGCCTGAACCAACACCCAGCAGCGTGTTAAATTATGCTTTTCTCAAAAATAACATTATTTGAATGAGACTTAAAAGTGAGGCGCTAACGGCCAAAAGCACTTAAAAATCCCAATCCTATTTAAACGAGGACCTTATCAACTACCTCAGTTTACTATCTTCTGCTCGTTCACTTCCTGTCCCAAACCACTACCCAGGATTGCTCAACAGCATTGGGCAGTTATTGAATTCCTCTCCCATCGATCATAGCGCTCCAGTGCTGTGCTTCCGAAGCTGTGAATAGTTTTGCAAATCCCTCATGAAATGCATAAAGCACTTTGGGGGAAGGTTGATAAATGAAAGCTCCGTAGAACTTTTTTGTTTAGCACAAGAGCTTAATGGAGCATGATCGTGGTGGGTGGTGTGCACCTTCGATGAGGGGTGAGGGGGGACCAGAAAACAATCTCACTGAGAAAAAGGAGGAGACAGAGACAGTAAACACAAAGCCATGGACTTTTTAAGAGATTATTTCTTAAGCAAGCATATTCCAATATGCAGCACACATATTTTCTATTGCTTTGAAATTGCATCTGCTTTTTATAAGAGTAGGGTGATTATTATATAAGAAAAGCCTATTTGCCTGAGTATGTGGTTACACATTTTCTACTGACTTCACAAATTGTTCAAATTTCAGTATTTGTTGGCTTCATTATAAACCAGTGTTATTACTGGCAGCTACTATAAGGTATTAAAAAGACTTTTTTTATTGTTACTATAGTGTGGCATTAAGGATCAGAAAGTCATCCGAAATAAGTGAAGGCTGAAAGGGCAGGAGTCAATTTACATTGTATTTCAATTTAAAATCTTACTAAAATAAATTATATTTACTCACCAGGCCAAGGAACCAACAGATCCCCCAGATGTGTGACATCTTCTAAGATCTCATCAATTAGAGCTCTCTGGTTCAAACCAAATCCTGCCTGATCACTCTGCTCAGCTGAAGAGACTCACTTTGACTGGCCTTTGTGCTTTGGTTCACCTTATACACAAGGCACTTTCTGTACTCATTTAGGGTTGATTTTTCCCCCATTCTTTAATATTTTCTACTTGTTTTTGTCTCGTACTAACCAAAAACAGATTTTCCACCACAATCACCCGTGAACATAAAGTAGTAAGGAGGAACCCACACCATGCCGAGCCATGAATACATAAGCTGATTGTTGGTTTGACCTATGCCAACTCTTCAACAGCCCTGTTTTTGACAAGTTGCCCACTGTTGGGTGATGTGTTTCAGTGTCATATTTCTGCCAGTATGACACAGTCTGACAGAGAGAGGAACCAACAGATTTCAACCAATTGCTCATCTAAGCCCGCATGGTACCCAGCACCAGGCAATCCTGTGACATGAACACAGGCTCTTTTGTAGCATCAGAGAGGGAACACGTGGCTTCAGGTATTGTTTTCCAGGGAAACAGGCTTGGAAGGACCCTTCAGGTCATTACATCCAGCCCTGGTTCTCACAAGCACCAATTCTTGTCGTTTTTGTATCATTTGCCTCAGATAATCTGTGGCTTGCTTTGTTTTCATGGGGTTTGTTTCTCTTATTCATTTTGTTAGAAGACTGTTTCAGAAATTCGCTGCTCTGAGTGGTGGGACCCTTCTCATTTCCAGCCTGACTGTGTTTTTATGACCAATGTATATCTGTCTGTTGTTCATGTCGCTGCAGTTCCCAGCTTTTAATTTCTCTTTCAGTGAAAACCCCAAATAAAAGCAGAATTTTTTTCTCACTGAAGCCTCTGCTAAGTCATTAGTTCTCTCACTTACTGTAGCATTCCCATCATGAACAGAGGCAGAGGGCTGATTTTCAGGAGAGCAATCTTCCAGCCAGACCTCTGCCTGGAATCCCCATTGAAGCCAAAGGGCTGCCTGTTTTGCCACATGTGGGTAACCAAACTTGAAACAAACTGAAATTAATAGTAAGAGCACCCTTCACGAAGATCAGGTCATCCATATACAGACTTCAGGTCATCCATATACAGACTCACAAACAGCATTTTGAGGAAACTCGAGAATCAGGTGAAACTCCATTCCTGAAGGAGACAGGTTAAATTTCTGTTCATTGCTTATGTTTTTACTCTGTTTCGTCAGTAAACTGAAACACAAAAAATTGGTTTATAAAATCTACAATTATAGACCCAGCTAAACTTTTTCCTTCACAATACTAAACTATAATTGTACAAGCATGTGAAGTGTTAGGGCAGTAAACCTATGCCTACATTCATCCTGGTAAACTGAGCAGAATGTACCCATATGCATTAACAAGAAGGAACCTTTCAGGCTGAAAAGAATAAACACATACGTGAATGTTATGCAAGCTGTTGATTTTGAAGACAGTACAAAAACATCAATTATTTTTCTGTCTTCTAAACTGAAGTGCTCAAAGAACATGAGAATTGTTCATAATCCAAATACCCTGAGTACATACAGGGGCTCCCTAACTTTTCAGTGAGACACCGAATGCAACGGCTAAACTATTTCACTTCATAGGGTCGCTCTGAGTGCCGAAGTCAGCAGGAGCCACCTTCACCCCTGAGGGCAAAACTCATCTTGTCGGGTCTGCTCTCAGGTACAAGACTTTCACAAATAGCAGGTTTAAGGTCCAATGTGGTGGGACAAAAGGACTGAAAACAAAGCCAACAAGACCAGCAAAATGAAGTGTTCATCTCAATTTATGGCAGCACTACATGCAGACAATTACAAAGCATATGTCCAGTTTGCTAAGTATTACTGGGGGACAGGGAAAAGCAGTCAGAGAAGCATATGGCTTTCCACAGCATTACTAGCCCACGTAAACTTCCAGTACCTCCTGGTTTCACTAGATTTGAGACAGCATCGGTAATACTATTATTTACAGCCGTGCCAAACTCTCAGTAAGTTGCTGCAACACCAGCTCTGTTCTTGGGTAAGGACACAGGATACCCGCTGAGCCCAGCTCTTCATAAACCCTAGACAAGACAAAAGATTATCAGTTTCCCATCAGTAACACACTGCAGTTGTTCAAATGACAGGTTATTTTGACACCTACTGGCCAACTCAGAGTACAGCATTGTTAAATTTCCAGATTGAGACAGTGCCAAGAGTAGGCAGATGTTTAAGCCAGCCTCAGTAAAGTAAAAACCCTTTTTCTTTCCTTTTTTTTTTTTTCGTACTGGAAGTCAATGTATGGTTGGAAACTGGAAAGGCAGGACAGACTGCCAAAGATCCCAGGCTAGTCTGAATCACAGGGTTACTTTAAAATAATTTGAGGGGATACGGACAGGGAGAGGAGGGGAAGGAAGAGGAATATGGGGACTGGGAAGCAGGATGCTGCTTGGAGAGTGTAACATTTATATTTGTAAGCACTGGTGTGGTTAATGGCTCTAAAATAGCTCTTAGGCATTGATGCATGAAATCCATCGCCAGGTCCAGGTGTTGAAAAAGGACTTGACTGATAAGAAAAGACTGGTCAGAATTGAGTGCGCTACCAATGATATAAACAACTGCCATATGGGGGGGAAAAAGGATTAATCACCACTGGAAGCTAATCAGAACACTATTGCCCCTAAATACCGTTACAGGATTATAGTATCAGGGTCCATACAGAGAGAGGGGTGCTGTTATAGTGCAAGTCAGTTAAAATATATCACAAAAGTAAAATCTAGGGGTGTGGGATGAAAAGATTAATGAACATTATGATATTTTGACACTGGGAGTCAAAAAGCACAGTTATTGTCAACTCACCTGCCAGGTTGACACAGGTACAGAATTGGTAGATGCAGACATGACATGACGATCCTGCCCAACTAGTTTGGTCTACAAAATGCAGAAATTACTAAGGTCCAGAAATTATAATTTTTTGGAGAGAAGAACTGAGTGCATTCATTTAAGTATCGATCCCTGGATTTTCCAATCTTCTTTCCAAGAGCTTCCACACTCCACATTTCTCTGGCTGTGCACCTGAACAGAAGAGGGATCCCACAATGTAAGACAAAGCAAAGTTGAGAGAAAAGCTCAGCTGAAAGCAGAACAAATTTTCCAGCCTTCAGCTGTTTCCAGCCAGTCCTTTGGATTCAGCTACACTGTAGACAGTGTAAGCAACAAGTCATGACATAATTTTTGCAAGTAAGGAATACAAGCAACATATTGCAAGAAAACACAAGCAAAACATACTTGCAAATTATTTTTGTTACCAAGGAAATTTAACAAGTAGCACTAGAGTTGCCGTGCAGTGAGGAGGGGTGAGAAATAGGCAAGAGATAGACTCTAAAGTAAGTGTTGAAAGCTAGTACTATCCCACCTTAGCCAGCCAGACTTGGACATACAGCAACTGTTCAGTTGGAGCATTGAAGAAATAAAGAAAAATTGATGAGAAGAGATGGACAAGTTTTCTCAAGCTGAAAAGTTTGTGAAAAATCTTCCTGGTGAGCACTGGTAGTAAGAGGGATCAAAATTTTCAAAATTTTTCTTTCTTCCCTTTTTAAATGTTTTTTATTATGTTAGGGACAATTTATTTTTTTAACTGCACCATTAAACGGAAACCTGTTCTTCATGGATAAGGAAACTTCTTCAAACCCAGCACAGTGACTGGCCCACATAGTACAGAGAGTGCTGACATTTTCATACGAATTTCTGCCCTTTGTAGCCCTGTTTCTTTATCAATCTCAACCTCCATATTTGTTTTTCCAGAGAGAAGTATTCCATTACCTTTTTTGCTTTATATTTTCACTGATTTTTTTCCCTGCCCATTTACCACAATCTTGAAATGAAACATGAACCTCGTAATGTTCAAGCTTGAGCTGAACCTTGAAAGCGATGATATCTGAGTGGGTTTGAAATTAGACAATACGAGTTCTCCTTTCCTTCATTTAATTGCTTGGGAAAAGATGTCAATCTGTTTACAGAGATATGGGGACTGACTTATGTTTTCAAACAGCACAGAATGTTTTTACAAGCAATGTGTGCAGTATTTGGGATACCGAGTCATTGCAGAAGGATTTTGTATCTTACTGCAGAGAAAGTGTCCAGTGTTGAGAGAGCTCATACAGAGCTCCTACTTCATCTGGGACTCTTAGAGAATATAGCCATTTTTTAAGCAATCAGTATACCAGCTAATATCACCCCTGCATGGCAGCTATAAAAAAGCAAAGCAAAGCCGCAGACAAAATACCATGAGTACCATTTTTGCAGCTTGGCCTGATCTCGCAAAATGTGTCTCTTCAGACTGTGCATCCTGCTGAGACAGGGAATATCTTTTTGCTCTCCTCTCAAAAGAATATAGTCCCAAGTCTCCGATAACTTGAAGTATTGTGGTGATATGAGCATAAATATGCATACAAGACGAATTGCACCGTGAGGATTTAGCCTGCACATGTAAGCGACAGCAATCACAAGCATCTGCAGAGCGAGAGGTGCTGAGTGCAGTTCCTGAAGTGCTGTTAAACCCATTTTTGTTTGTATTTGAATTAGCTGCAGGGAAAACAAGTGCTGGACATGGACATCAGCGTAAGTGTAGCTTGACCCTGAGCAGAAGAACAACCCTTGCGACAGAAACATTGCAATTCCAGTATCAGACAAGAAGGTACAGACAAATGCAGATGGGCAGACAGGAAAGTATGATGACAACTGAACGAGTCATCTTGAAGTGCAGCAGTCTCAGCTTGCCAGGTGCCTGCTACTCTTTTTGTAGGCTTTGTGGAAAAACAGAATCTTAAGAAGAGATACTTCAAATTCATCTGCACGTAAAGCTAGTGTCAGTCTCTCCTACCCAATAAAACAGGGAGAAAAATTCTTGAATTCATGCCCTCCGGCAAATTCAGCTAAAGAACTAGAGGCAGCATCCACTGCATCCAAAATGCTAGCAGTGCAGAATCAAGGTTCCTGAAACTTTATACCATCAAATGATGAAGCTAAAAGTCCCTGGTAGCTATTGAGCCTGAGGTCAGATATTCCACAGCTGCACTCCAAACACAAAAACAACTTTTATCTTAAGCCTCCCACGATACTTCAGATGCCTTAAGCAAAATTCTCCTCTTTCACTTGCACACTAGGTTTCATCTCTGCTGCTGTTTGCTCTCCTCCTGTGGGCAGAGCCAGTGGGATTCCCGCTCAAGCGGAGCAGGCAGAATAGCAGAGCCAAGATCTCTGTGATTCCTGAGGGGAAGAAGCTGGTTTTTAACAAGGCTGCCCAGGAAGACCAGAATGGATATTATCATTGAAACATTCACCTCCCTCCAGCATCAAAAATGCGAGTACCCCTGTTCCAGTCATATACGTGGAAGAACAGGAAAAGCTTATGAACAAATTTAATAGCTTGATTGTGCTTCCTCACCAAGATTTTATCTGCTCATTTTATCACTAAAAACCAAAAAAACAAACAGCACACAACATTTTTGCTGGATAAGGAAAGATACTGTCCTGTGTCTTTCAATATAATATCTCAGGTATGTGTTAAGAACTGCACCCAAAAACACTTAAAAATGGATAAGGCTTTAGGAAAAGCCTTTACGTCCAGGGATGAAGGCTACATGCAGGTACTGAAGAGAATAAACATAGGAATGACAAGGCTAGCGTAACACCAGCCTTAGTGTTGCATGCTACTTGCTCTACAGCTGTAGTTTGTATGAGTAGAAAGAAGCCACGTGTTGAGAGAGGGGAGAGAAGAGAGAGGCAGTAGTTGGCCAAACTAAGGCAATTTTGCAGCTGTATGGGTTACGGCTATATATGGGTGAAACAAAGGAAACCCCAGAGCCCATTTTTCCTTCCACTAGCTATCTGGCCTCTGAACTCCCATCATCTGCTGCCCCTACAGCTATAGTTATTCTGGCTTATTTGAGGATTTAATTTCAAATTATGCATGTGCTAAAACACACTAAAATCCCATTTTACCACTGGTTTGACCACTACTGTCTGAACTATAATTCTAAAATACAGTGACTGTAATGTAGTTATGTTTCTTGTCTGCTATTTGTAGTATACTAAGATACAGAAGCCAGGAACCCACTGTATCAAGCACTGTGCAAACATATCCCTGTACAATTCTTCCTCCATGAGTTTACAGTTTAAGTACACAAGGGTTGAACTATGTTAACACTACTGCTACTTCCTTTTTTTTTCCAAGGCTCTGAAAGACCTAAACATCAAGTTGACTGTATATGTTATGAATATTTTCTAAATATTATTTACCCAAGAGGCAGGATAAGAGCTTTGAAAGTATAAGTACAATGTAGAAACACTTAAAACACACCCAACTTTCCCATGCCTCTCCCTTGCAATCCATTTAACGCAAACACCCACTACTGTTTTCTCCTAACACCTTTATGTTAAGCACTTCCAACAAAAAACAGAGCTTGTCTTTACCTTCAAGGCACCACCTAACAATCACCTCATTCCTTTGCCCAGACAGCAGTATCTTCTAGCTGTCCCATTTCTGACTGTGGCTTTTTTTCACACTAGCATAAAGTTAACGGAACTTCCAACTAGACAGGGCAGAATCCCCTTAAAAATACTTCTGTCCCAAACTAATTTCTCCTTGCTACATATAATAGCTAGCAGGTTTCTGTACTATGCTAAATTGCCTTTTTTTGTCTTAGAGTATACCCAAAGATGGCAGGTCCTGTAGGGCCTGTAACTCTGAAATGGCGGGTCCAACAGACAGCTTGACACATTTCATAGAAGAGAAACAAAACTGGAGTTTATGATAAATATGATGCCACCTTCACTTCTGAATTAATTCCATCTTCTTCTGTCTAAAAATATAGCTTGAAAATTAATCCTTCCAGTGGGTTTCCCAGTGCATATTGTCTTTCCACCTTTAAGCACTAAACTCAATGAGCAAGGGACTGTTTCCATTTTGTGTCTCGCACAGAATTGAGCAGTTCTGTAATTTGTGATGAATATGTGAAAGCGAACAAGGGAATGTACCACCTGAAGTTTCCATTGCAGAGCACTGAGTAAATTCGTACCAAGACATTAAATATGAATTTCTGCAGAACAGACCAGAATAGTTTCTCCTTCATGACCCACTACAGACCTTTTGTGACTTCACCTTTTTCTTTCAGGAATCATATTTAGGCTGAAGGTTTAACTCGTTGATTAAAGCTGCATAAATTTATGATCTTGGTCGAGATTCATACTTGTTTTAAAAATTTATCTTTTCTTCCCCTATTAGAGAAGCCATTACAGTGACAAACTATTTAGAAGTCATTATAATAAAAGAATACCTCAGAATCATCTTTGTCACACATGCATTGCTCAGTAAAACCTTCCACCTTTTAACCAGTGGCAGGTTTACCCTTACTGCCATCAGTGGTTTCATCTTAACATATTGAATTTTAAATAATTCATTCTGGTGATTAAAAAGATCCAGGAATTTATTTAATGGACATTTAATTGTTATAGAGGCTACAATTTTAAAGCTATTCATCATGTTTCAAGTAGTTTATTACATGTAACTAGCTCATTTAAAACTCAAGGAGCTTTGTTTTCACTAATATTAATATTTGTCCTAAGTTACTACTAATGATGGATACCAGCGTGAAATGATCCCTTTTCCTTTATATATCTGACCTGCAACCACCCAAGCTGTGAGCCCACTTGCAGATGCACCAGAGAATCCATCTTACAGTTACAGTCATGTCTAGTTTTTCCTCTTTTCTTTATAACTTATCAAAACAGCTGTACAAGTTTGGAGGGAAATGAGCAGTTTTATATTATTGTGTATTCTAAATAGTTGACTACTCAGCCAAAATAAACTTTGGCCTTCTAGTAGCTTTAAGGCAGTATTGGCACATGTAAAAAAAAACATAGAACAATACATACCAAGATGAGTGCCAGATGTTCATGGGAGAAAACACACAGCTGTTGAGCTTAGATCACCTGAACTCTTTTAAAAGCCAAAGACACCAGTCACCTTTGTTGAGCTGTCAGATTAGCAGAGGGACTGCAAAGACTGGAAGCAGGGAAGGGTCGTCTCAGTTACACTGAAGAATGCCAATTTCTGCCTCATCAGCCAGCTGTCATGTAAAATTCCTTATGATAGACAGGACTAAAAATAACTAATTTGTCTTAAATGTACTGTTAGGCACATTGAAATAATCTAGTTATAGTTACTCTTCTATTAGAATCGAGTGTTTCTCAAGTTTACTGTAAAAACCCAATTGACTCCAATTCTTCTGTTCTTCTATCCAGAAATAGTGTTCAGCAATTCAGCGAGAGGTTATTCAGCAAGACTGAATTTCACCATGCCATGAATTACAAGCAACTGGACTGCAAACCCCTGAATTCCATATAATAATAAAATAACAGCTAGGCATTATGATTATCCCACATACACCAACATAAGATAAATATTGGGTGATACATATCCCTGATATGAAGTGTCAATAACGATTAATTTGCTCAAAAGATGAAGGTGGATTACAACAAATCATTAAACTATTAAAGGTGGAGTTACCCCAGTGCTGAAATAAACTCTGGCAAAACTAGCCCCCAAAAGAGCACTTCCCTTAAAAGGATATAGCTACAGGATTTTAAGTCATTTTGATGAAAACCAGTTGTAAGACTAAACACAATATTCCATTCCCAGTGCTGAATTACAGTAAAAGCAATAAATATTTTCCTCAGTTTTCTGAGCATCCAAACAGCAGGATCGTGTATTCTTCTAGGATTCGGGAGTTACAGTGTTTGGATCAGTTATCTAAAATTCTGCTAGTGTACACAGTCAGAAACATAAGCATACTATTTTTAAATCACAATAACCAACTGAATAATCTATTTTTAAGGCTATTTTTGTTGACCTCTTATGCTATGCATGTATCCAGCTGAAGATACCTAACAATCCGTTGTGTTTGCACACGCTGTTTCAGTTGTTTCTCTGAAATTCAGTCAGGGAAAATTCCACAAGGGTGTTTATCTGCTCATATCCAAATTTCTATGCTAATTCCCACTAAAATTTGGAGATTAAATACTTCTAGATCCTTAGAAATCACTAGGTTCTGCTGAGCTTCTCACAGCTGCTCAAGACAACAGTTTTGTTCTCACCTGCTAGAGACATCCAACAGAAACACACAGATTTCTTAATTAGCCGAACTGTGTTCACGGTGAATCTAGAATTTTACAGCTAAAAATCTTAAAGGCATTTTTTCAATACAAGTTCATTGGGGAAAAACAAAACAAAACAAAACAAACAACTTCAGAAGACTGAGAATATACAATGGATAGCGTTACATTTCCTGTGTCTAATATACATTTCCCGTGTCTCGTATAGCTGTAAAAGCATGGCAACAGAATAAATGAACACAGCCACAATGTGCAGGCAAACACTTCACTACTGTAAGCAGTCTCACTGCAATTACTGGAATTATTCATATCCCTGTATGAGGAACTCAAGAAAATTATCATTGTATGTTTTATTCTCTCACCTGCTCACTATTCAACAGAATCACCTTTTGCTTTTTTTTTATTACATCCATATATAAAATAAAACTCCTTTTGGCAAGATGTTCTTGCCCGTAGTAAGTAAATGTAAAGATGTGCTTCTGATTAGCACAAAGAAAGAAAGTTTGAACAAAAGCAATCCTAACTCCTATCCGTTGTACTACTTACGATGTGATAGCGGATCTACGATATTTTCGCTTACTGAAGACAAAAGTAAAATTCACACAGTGCTAGCTCATGAAAGATTTGGCTCCAAGAGCCCACACATTAAGTTCCTTGTTCTCGGTCTCCACACGCCTACTACACTCCTATGCTTTAACGCATCCGTGCTGCATTTCCCCAGTACAACTCTGTAAATGGCAAAATTACACACGTAACTTCTTAGTCTTTGTGAATCTTACTTAAGAGGACTTACTCTGTCCTCACTTGGAACCAATATGCTCTAGTATTTGTCTGATAAGAAAATTATGTCATGGTAGAAAATTCAGGATGTATTAAACATTTGCTAAGAAGTTTAGATCAGTCTTTATGGAAAGACTTTATGTAAAGACCCTATGAGGCCCATCTGCTTTCCATAGGGTATGAGAGCCTATGAGATTCCTATAGTTTCATATTCTGCTATTAGTTAAGGACTTTATTGCTTCCTAAATAAATACAGCAATTCAATCCATAAACTCAACACTGTATAACATATTTAATACCACAGGTCTGGCATTACCCATCTGAACATGTGATTACCAAAACCAGGTGAACAATTTTTTGTTCAAAGCACTGTATTTCTATATGCACTGAGAGAAACGTAGAGAAAAAAATATAAAATTATTATAATGAAATGTAACAAATATCTTAAATATTTTTGTTGCTGTAAAACCTCATGGGTGGTTTCATGGAAACACCCCCTTTTTATTAAGTCTAATAAATTCAATGCTTCCTTAAGTTGTTGCCTCAACTGAAGATTTTAATTGCTATAACAGCACAAAACATTTATTCATACATCTGGTTAGAATTCCTTTTCTTTGACAAATTTAATCAGTGTAATTATCTATTTGACAGATGCATAGTTAGACAAGGAGAAACCTCAACAAGATGTAATTTACATGCTTCAATTAATCTTTCTAAAAATTTGTACAATCTAACAGATGGATCAAACTCTATGCAAGTATTTGACCAAAGGCTATAAATCAAGAGTGACATGTTTTCTTTGAGGCAGTAGCTTTAGAAATTAATATTGTTTCACAAAGTTAGACAAAGGAATTGTAAATCTTACACTTACAATAGCTCCCTTCCTCATAAAACTATCTACTACACAGAGAATATTAACCATGTAGCATTCTTAACCATGACAAAGAAAGGTTAGGTTTAAAATGTATATTATTCTTGTTAAATCATTTTCTTTTATCCATGTAAAGAACTTCATAGCCCTGCACTACTGCAAATTCATTCACATTAACACTGGTGAGCAAACAGTGAAAATCCCCAAAAGGCAGACACCACAGTTACCATCTAATATCACAGCACACTATCAAAGCAGAGACACTTCCCTGATTTCATATTTTCCACTAACATTAAAAAAAAAAAAAAAGGCAAAAAATTCTGATATGAAAACAAATTCTGACCCGGGGAGGTGGTATTATTCTAGGAAAGGCTCCAATAGATGATTTGTGCTGTACAGGAGAGAGGACTATGTCACTGCCGACCCTCCCTGTTACAGATGGCTCCGCACTACCGCCTGCCCGTGGAGGCAGCGCCTGGCAGCTCCGGCCAGGGAGTCTGTATTGCTCCACGGCCTCTAGAGCGTTGCTACCATGATGCACACTTACAGTCCGAGAACAGCTCTGGGTGTTTAGGCTGAAAGCCTCTCAGTTTAGACCAGCCAGCCTGGACCTCCCAAGCTGCCCTCAGAAGAAAAAGTAAACTCACTGCTGCACCCCCCCCAGTAATCTAAATACACAGTAGCTGAAGTGCGATGATCTGCAGCAGGTCACCGTGTTACCACTGCCTTACTCTCAGCAGCACCGTATGCCACTTGGCCAAGCAGAGACATCCAGAGCTGCAGCACCCGCAGGACTCCCTGCCGGCCTCCTCCAGAGGTGCGAGACACCTGACAAACTGCTGGTCGCACCAAGGAAGGGGCTCCTGTTCTGGCTGAGACTGGCAAGCCTTGTAGAGACGGCCAGAACTGCTACTTTGTGCAGAGATGTTGCTGATCAGCTGAGTAATAGCATCTTCCTATGGCCCAGCTTAAACAACTTCAGCAAAAGGAAAGAATAAAACTTGCATCTCTCCCCTGCTATGAGAATGAGCACCATGTCTAAGTGGAATGCCTATTTAGGCATTCACTATTTAGGCAACCTTTAAAATAAAACCTTATTCACTAGCAGAGCACGCTCCCATGCTGCTGTCACAGTATGTTTTAACATTAGGTACCTTTGAGTGACAAGTAATACTTCCTACTCTGTAAAGCACCACGAGTGAGAAGCCATAGGAAGTTTGTCTGGCATAAAAACATAGTCTCTTGGTTGTGACTTTCATCATTCTGCACTCTGAGAAGTAATAGGAGCTTTGACAACAATTAAGGAGCCGGCAACACGCAGCGCAATCCAGACTGTGCAGTGGGAGCAAGAATTTCATTGAAACCTTCCACTTGTTAAATACATCTTTCCATCTGTCTCTGAGTCAGGAGCATCCCCCTCAAGGCTGATACAAAGCTCAAGAGGAAACAAAACTGCTCCAAAATATTTCAAACTTAACATATCAAGCCAATATTTAAAAATATCTGAGGTTCACTCTACTCTCAAAGGCGGGGTGGGGGTATTCCTTTCTGAGCCACGAGTGTACTTCAAAGGTATGCTCTTCTCACTTCAATGTGAAAAGCAGACCTAGTGCTCTAAAGCTACAAAGCCCTAACGCCCTTGATGTCTTAAAGATTATTTAAAATCAAATCAAATCGAAATTAATACCAGATGGGGAGGGGCAAGGAGGCCAGAGAAAGCAAAAAAAATATTACCATTCTGTTTTATCTGCAGTTATTTTTGGCATTTCATATTGGTACTTTAATTTTTTTACCCTTCAGTCTGCTGTGACTAACTAATTCCGAGCTTAACTGGTAGTGACTATTGGCAATTTTGCTCACTTGTCAGATAATCACAGCAGTTCGTTTTTCCAGATCTTTTATTTAATAGTTCTAGGCAAATAAATACATCAAAATTTATTTGCAAATACTATTCCCTTGTTGATTATTTCTTCTGCTGATTCATTGCACTGGTATTTGCACCCTGCTTGTTTACTTAGGCCTTGGATCCTGCTAGCGCTTATGTTCACAACTTACTGCTCACATGGAGCCAGCCAGTGGGACTATGCATGGATCGAAAGCTATCTCATGCAAACCATGGATACATGCAGTCAAGCTTTGCATTTACAGGAAAAAAAAAAGCTCATATTTCACAGCATAGAAATAACCATTACAAATCCTTAAGTAACTTGGAAACAGAGAACAAGATAGCACATTTTTCAGTCTTAAGCTTTCCATAAGGAAACAAAAAGAATAATGTGCAAAACCAACGAATGACCCTATGGCATGAATAACTTGCAGCAACTGGTCTAAGAAAAAAACCCACAGACTACAATGAATTTACACAGATTACTGATTGAACTTTAAGAACATGAACGCATTCCCAGCACAATCCGTTTGTGGTAACTTGGAACAATCTTGAGGGATACATTATAAGAAGCTGAAAAGGTCCCTTTCTATAATCTTGCTAGTTCAATCTAACTGAAAACCCAACTAAACTGTAAGACAATTTGCTTTAAAGTCTACTAAACATCACATGGCAGCCTTGGCTCCAGCATAGGATATTTATTTATATATGCGTATTATAGTCAATGTGTATTATATTATATTATATTCAAAAAAGCCGTATGGAAGAACATTAAGGCTCCAAAGCCAAACACTGAAAAGTTAGCAAAAAGCCAGCGTTCACATTGCCTGTTCCACCATAGCACTGCCTGCTCATGCATATACATTTTGACACCGTCTCCCATTACACAACCGCTTACTCTTTTCCCTAAAGAAACCCTCCCCCAGATATTGCATATTTTCTCCCTCCCTCGCCCAGAAAAGTGCGGCACATTCTGTTATTTACTGCATGAAAGCCTTGCTGTGAGGGCAGGATTCATTTCCTCAGTGGTGAATGTGGTGTTGCACATCCCCATAGTAACTGAGTGCTTCAACCACGCACGTATTTTCACAACACCCCTGTCTCCATCCTCCGTCACTCCGCTTAGTCCCAATCCCTTTGGCAGGCTGTTGCCTTCCACAGTTTCACGCCCCAGTCACCCAATTCCTCATGTAATCTTGGTCTCAGCCACACCTAGAGAACGAGGTTTTCATCCAAGTCATAACTCCAGCAAAAAAATTTAAAAAGGTGGGGTTTAATCCTGACTTCCTTGAACCCCTTCTGATGAAGCTCCTCTCCGACTCCTGCAGGCCTGCTTGAGAGGAGAAACACCAGCCCAAACAGCCAAAGCTTAGCAAAGTTTTTACAAACCGAATGCAGGAAATGGGAAGGGATAATGTAACATGGTAAATCTTTGCAGAAGAAGTTGCAACAGCTCTGCCGATATAAAAGAAGACACCAGCTTCTAGGGAAAAGGAATTTGAACTGACAAAAAAAAGCACATGGGATTAAAAACACCCCCTGGAATAGAGAGAAGCACTCCCTTGCAAAGGCCACTTTCAAGGCTAGGGGTGCTTCATTTTGCACCCCTTTAAGGGCCAGCTCCCAGCAAAACATGCCAAGGAAAGAAAGGTAATTGTATGGAAGGCAGGCAATGTTAACAGTTGTAGTGAAAAGTGTTGTTTATGTGTATTTTCTAATCCAAAAAGCAAAACATATTACATATTCTGAATTAACTCTTGCTATCTTTGCAGATTTACGTTTGTTTTTTTTTTAAATAGCAGTAATACAAAATTACACTTCAAGACTGGTTTGGGGGCGATAAACTTAAACATGATGTTAAAACTTCTTGTCTCTACAGTAACTGGAAAAAATATTCTTGGAAATTTTCTCCCATTAACACACATTTTGGCAGTCAAATCAATACACTCCGGCATGTCAAGGAACAACCCATGTTGATGAGCTGGTCACTCACAAACACGAAACCAGATCCCCTTTACAAAGGCTGTGTTTCTCTGCATCCCTGTCTGCAGGTTCTCAGCCCGGCAAACATAGCTGCATTACAGGACACAATCTGGATAACCCAGACAAATGGGCTGTGGGTGCGTGCCTTGGATCAAATACGTCTCTTCTGCAGTATCTCTGAGCACAAATTACACCAGCTCCTAAGAGGAAACCGTAGAGTGGTGTGGGGAATACTATGCGAATTAAAATCTTTACTGTCCTAAAACCTAGCGGTCTGCTTTCTGTTGGCCTCTGAACAGATGCCTCTCAAACACTGAGTCCCCAGAAGTTACGTTAAACCTTGGAGTCTGAAGAAAATCCTGGCACTGTCTCTGCATCTCAGAGTTCACGGTCTGAGTGTAGATGCTCAGGGCCAAGGCTGGTGGCCTTCGATCCCAATGCCTGAGGCTGGAGGCCTGTCTGCACTCCTCCGGTCACCGTTGTCCCTTTGAAGCTCCCCTTCTCAGGACAGCAGTGCAGCTGAGCACTCGCAGGCGCTCGCATGGTCAACAGCAAAGCAGTTTCATTTCTGTAGACTGAACAATACCGTGACAGCATAGAGGTATTGGCCTTCCCCTGTGCAGTATCAGCTCTGGTAGCAAATCCCTGTTAGAGGTGTGAGGTAAAATTAACTTTTTCTTTTCTCCAATAATTCATATAAGAATTGCCCCTCCAATGTCAGCTTCTAAAGATCTTGCAGCAACCAGGAGCACTCAGTCTTCACAGGAAGCCTCCCCACCTCCTAATATCAGAGAACAAGGCAGATAAATTTTTCCTACTTGCAACTTTAAGACCAAGTAAAATGTCTCGGGTTAAAAAAAAAATTTAGCAGCACACTGACAAAAAAAATAATGGGCTTGGGTTTATTTCAGCTTTATCAAATCCCAGTGACTTTGTAGAACATTTATTCAGCTGGTCTGGATAAAAATAAGATCCAAAATATTTTGAAGTATCATCAGATGTAAGACTCTCTCATAAATTACAAATTGAAAGGTCAATGACTCTATGAGTGTAAATGGTAACCAATTAGTAACCAAGGGCAGGAGTCCAACTATTATGAAATCCATCTCCTGACTCTATTAAGTAGGAGATGAAGTACTGTGTAGCTGCATGAATAAACCCTTAGTCCTTTATGCATCTATTATTTATTAAAATTTAGCAAATGTTTTGAAGGCCACACCAGCTTAGCGTAGAAACAACCCTGAATCCCGGAGCCTCTGCTTTTTTGCTGTAATTACTTGCACTGCTCGTGGTTTTAACATTTTCTAAAATGAGCACTCCTCAGGTGAGGGACATAAACCTTCCTTATTATGCTGCCAGCTATCTCCTTGGGTTGTGAAGTATTGATCTGAAGGAGAAGGAACCTTGTAATCTCACCACACAACAGGTACAAATTTCCCGAGGTGTTACTGCATGTTTGTAACAGAACCAGAGAGAGAAGTCCAGGTCTCCTGGCCCCAATCCGAGGGCTCCATCCATGGAAGCTGCCTCTCTTTTTAAATGCCTGGTCGACAGCATTTAACCAGAATTGCTTTCCAGTCGGGTATCTGTCTAGACGTCACTGTTTAGCACTGAAGTGAAAATTTTCCAGTCAGTAACACAGAAGTGCCTGTACAGTTAACGCATTCTCTGATCCTAGCAGTGATGGCTCAGGCGACGCCATCAAACATGCAAGTCGTGTCCCCAGCTCTTGCCTCCTACTTGGAAGGTGTTGCAACACCACCATGCAGCTTCTTCACATTGAACATATATTGTGGGTATCACCATTTACACTACATATGAATGTACCATTCTGAATAGTAGGAATTTGAGGACAGGCTCCCTTTGGTCTGTCTGGGAATCCAGGAGGCCTCATTTGGCCTCCACCTTGAGAGGTGGAAACAGAAAGGCTACTCAGCATTTACCAGCTGGATGGGTAATTTTAATGAGCAAAATCAGTGTGACCAAGCAACACAGATCTTGCAGAAGAGTGAGCTGTTGCCTTTGTCAAAATCCAACCTACAGAGCTTCTCATTTCCACCTCTAAAGGCGCACCTGTACCTCACTTTACCCTTATCTTTCCACATCCACGTTTGGCTCCTGACTCCTACTTACAATGGCAGCTCTTTGGGGTGAGGTCATCATTTGTCTCTGCATATGAACAGCACCAAGCTTCAGGAATTCCAGATCACAGCTGGGGTTTTAGCACTTTTTGATAAAGATAACAAATAAATATTCTTCCATGTTTCCCCTAGCAAACAAACAAAAACCCCCAAACCACAAAGGGGAGATGAATGCTTAGATTTGAATGATTTGACCAAAGGTATAATTTATATGGCATAAGCATTTACATACATAACATACCTATACTGCAAATATAAATTAACAGGCTATGCCTAGGGATTGTAGCTTCCATACAAGGAGGCAACTCCAGCTTTGATGCATGTAGGCACAATTAAGTTAGCATCAGTTGCAGCCATAGGCTAAACACGCTTTTCTCACACAGAGAAGCTTTTGATCCAGGAGCAAAACTACATGAGAACATTTCAAATCAGTATGGAGCCATCTTTGCCATTAAGCTACACTCCCTTCCTCAAGTCACTTATTCACCATCAGATGGAAGAAGAGAAAAGCCAGGTACGTCAAAAACAGCAACTGCTCCTTTTGTAAAAAAAGTACCAGAAAACCCAGGGAGGAATGTAAAGTATTTCTTTGCAAAAGATTTTAGATAGGCTGAAAGAGCATCCCTGTGCATTTCCTCTCTCTTTCCTCTGCTGTTGCAAGAAACCACTATAGACGTACAGAAAAGGGGCAGGTAATTTTATACTTAAGGTAATAATCTTCCTTCATTGAATTTAAAAAGAAAAAAACAAGCCACAAATGATTTTATAAAGAAAGAAGTTAGATCAATTTTCAAAACTTGGGGTAACCCTAGCCCTGCAATAAGATACTCAGGTATTCAGTCCCTCATCTTAGGCATCTCTGAAATATCCCCTACATGGAACCACAGTCAGGTCTGTCTTTTGGTGCCAGATGTCCATGGATGAGGCAGCTGGCTTGGCAAAAAAAAGGGGAAATTCTTGAAAATCATTATTATCTGCTCTGTTTCTGCCATTAATAGCAACATGCAAGGAAAACAATGTGAATTGAATATTTGGGAGGCCAGGAAAGGACAAGTTTGCGGACTGACTTTCTGCAGGTGGAATTGATGTCAAGAGAAGGCCAGACAGTGGTGAGAAGGATGAGAAAAAGGTCACTTTTCTTTACAACTTTTGCACAGCCTGAGGAATGCAGGTCATAAAGAGCTATACATGTTCCCAGGTCTGTGATTCCATGCGAAGCTGTCTTCACCGAAACACTGACCGGTGGGGCTTCTGTGCCCCAGTTCACTGTCGCCTCAGCTGTGCTTAAAGAATGTGTGCCAGGCCACATTGATCCTGTCTTCTAATAAAAACTGATTCTCTTATGCTCCTCTTTAACATGTTTTAAGCTGGATCATTTTCCCAGTCCAGATTATAACATGGCCATATGAATAATTGTGCTGCCGTAGTGACAGTCGAGTGGAGGAAGGATTTGAAATACTGTAGGCTGATACTACTGGGAACATCCAAGTGCTTTGGTGAAGTGACAACAAGAGCTGGTTTGTGTACCTACTCTCTAGCTGTCTTCCCATTTCCCTGCTTCCCACTGCAGCTCTTATTGCACCATGTAATTAAAAGTAGAAGGTGCAGGCACGTCACTTCTGCACCACAGCAGTGCAAGTAACAATGTCCCAGTGCTCTGCAGCACTCCTTGGACCTGCTTAATTTACTGTATCAATGTAGTCAACATAGCCTAGAGACAGCTATATTTAATATATACCATCAATAATTGTAGGTATTTCCAAGTTTTAGCCACATGATCTAATATGTACTTCTAGCAGTACTGAAACATTTGGCTTAAAAGAGTAAATAGAGACAGGTGAAGAGAGATCTATCTAAAACTTGGTGCTAGCACCAACTA
This sequence comes from Mycteria americana, assembly GCF_035582795.1. Lineage (NCBI taxonomy): Eukaryota > Metazoa > Chordata > Aves > Ciconiiformes > Ciconiidae > Mycteria > Mycteria americana. The sequence goes on from NC_134368.1 coordinate 16,816,499, forward strand.
CCAAGACATATATATGTGCAAAGGCATATGCAGGCTTATATATATATTCATATACACACAGACGTATGTGTGTGTGTAAGCAATATAATATCCTACTGAAGTACCTAGTAATAGATGAATCGGCTATGCTCAGAGTGGTTGATGTTGAGGATGACTGCAGTTGCCAAGTATACAACAGAAACCACTGCTCTAATGAGTTGAACATTTAAAGAAGAAAAAAAAGAAAAAAAAGGTGGTTTTGGTAACTTTTTGGGGTTTACTAGAACAATTAGGGAAAGGGACAGACCAGTAAAAAGACTAATCTTTTTTTCATTAATTCAAAAGAATCCCAAGACTGACCTACGTGACTAGTCAGTCAGGCAAAGCATTCCTCCTTCCCCAGGCTTTGCCAGAATACCTCAGTGATTGCTTGCATTAGCCTTCAGCTGTCATTTGTGTGTCTTCCAAGCAGAAGTGGACAACATTTTTTAATGTTTATGGCTTGTATGATGTAAACAGTCAGCTAACCTTCCTGGGATAACTTTTAGAAACTTGAACCTATTTGTTACCCAAAATAAACCTGGTCTGGGTCCGCCCCATGTATTTGGCTATAAGAGGGGCACAGTTGTACAATGGAAGCATTAACAAGAGTCCTAGATAATATTGCTTGATGCCTCCTTTGTCTGAACAAGGTATCAGTCAAAACTACAGCTCCTCCACCGTACGCAAGCAGAGGACATTTCCACAGGTGTCCGTGGCAGTCCCGCTGGGTGCAGTATTATGGTCACCCTGCAAGAGTCCCAAGGCACAGGCAGCTCAGGTGGTCTGTACAAAGGCACGCAGGAAGCATTTGCACTTCCTCCAGCTCGGAGCCAGAGATGTCATTCTGCCAATTTCTGTTGAAAACACCCATCTGCAACGTCCAGTTGCAAATAATCTTAAAGGCATGATCATTCGAATTTCTTGGTGAATAGGTGTCAATTAGACTAGTAAGGTCCTATAAGCGGGGGGGGGGGGGGGGGGGGGGGGGGGGAACAAACCCACAAAGACCAATATTCAGCAATTCAGCAATTTCCATTGCCTAGCACTTCCACCATGCTGGGGGCAGGGGGAAGAACAGAGAAACAATCACAAAGATCAGAATTACCACCAGCTACTTACACTATCCTCTTTTAATGGGTATTGCAGCATCGTACTGAATGTTAGAGAGCTGGCTAATGGGGTCGGTGCCTGCACAAGGATCTGGATTCAAACTTTCTCAAAGCTGAGTCAGATTCAGTGGTCATGATCAGGATACCTTTTATATTGGAGAATAATTCACTTCTTTACTACAGGAAATCTTTAATGTCTGACAAACCTGCCGCAATAACAGATCTCTGGCTCTGTAAAATTCCAAAGAGAAATATAGTTTTCTCTTTGGAATTTTATGCAGTTTCCACACGTAAACTGATCTCTGACAAGCACCTTTACTCTCCTTCTTTCTTTCCAGTTAAGTTCCCTGCTGATGATTCAAACCAGGTACAGCACACAGCTTTGATTAACTTCATACCCAGAAACAAATAATGACACTCCTAAGAACTTAGCTTGCATGTAGCCCTCTGCAACCCGACAGGAAAATTATTTTTCATCTGCTGAATGACAAAGATGATTTTTACCAGTAGATCACTGTTAATGATTTGGGGATCTTCATAGACCCTACAGTTGCCGTAATCTACCATATTTCTGTTGGCAGAATAAACATTTTGCCAGAATAGGCAAATCCATGGTTGCAAATACCTGTGCCGTGACTTAGCAGATCTGCGCCTCTTACACTGCTTTCCAGTTAGTTGTCAGAAAATGTTGAAAGTTGTTGTATTTACTTGTTCAGACAAATATCTCAAATCACACTTGGAGTGTGGTACCACTATTTCCTCCTCAGATGAAGAACAGGCATTGGAATCAACATTCTTTTACTCTTTTGGAGTGAGGTTTGGCCTCATCCTTGCTACTCCAGCCTAGGAAACTGGAACACACTAAGAATCTGATGCAGAAAACCTGAACTTTTGTTCACAAAAGCCACAAAATGTGCCCTGAGAGAGAAACATCTACTGAATAATGGAGGTTCATGTGCACTGAGGGTAGCAATAATTTATGAGTAGTCACTTTGAAGTGTCTCGGTACAAAAGGAGTTATAGGACTTCATCGTGTAACAAAACGCAGAGCCAACAGCTCAGTTCTTGTGCTGATCCTGTCTAGCATTTCTCTACCTTTACACATGGCCACTCCACAGATCAGTGTAGGACTTACATGATACAGAAGACCCTGCATGGACCCCGACCACAGCCTTCTTTCATGTGCATGACTTATGCTACTATGGAGATGAGCATATGCACAAACCCACCTTTATTTTGAAATTGTTGCATTTTCCTTAAGTCTGTTTTGTCTCTGGAGGACACGGATTTCCCACTCCCCAGTATCAATCACTCTTTTTTCCCCTATATTTATTTTAATGAAACTCTATTAACAGGGCTAAATTATATGAACTCAAATACATCTTTTTGCAGCACATACAGATAGCGACAATAGCAGACAGCGTTAGGTATAACACAACAGCACAGGTGTCGTGCAAGTACCTGTATAACAGCTGCAGGGAACTGGATTTGCTCTGCACATGGAATGGGAACATTCACCTGGTATCTCCAGACTTCCACAGCCAGGGTAGTGTCCAACCTGAATCAGTACGGTTCGTGAGTCTGCACTGCAACAAGCTTCCCAACCAAAGAGGAAAAGACTGCGCCCGCACCCAGGAGGATGCAGAAACGTCCAACGTGTCGTCACAACTAAACTACAGCAAACTTACACTTGCCTAAAAAAATAAATAATTTTTAAAAAGTAAGTTTGTGTCTTATCCAAAAGACAACGGAAGAAATTCAACTGCCAGTGACGTGTACAAATCAAACCACTTGTATCTCAATCAATTAACTTACGTTTCTGTGATTGCAAAAACTGGCTGAACCTTCTCCAAGCATGCTCAGCTGCGCTTCAGCATCACCACTGGCTGTCATCTCAGTCTCTGCTGCTGGGGACACGGCTGGCCACCATGTGCTCTTGACAGAGGAGATTGGAAAGCCTTCTGATCAACTCAGCTGTTGACTGTATGGAGACAGAGTTAAACTCTGACTTTCAAAGGCTGGCCATTTAGTCAGAAAGATTAGCAGAACCATAGTGAAAGAGAGATAGGGAGCACTCTCTTAAGACTCTTGATTATATTCAAACTTAATTGGCACAAACATAAATTGTGCTTTCAGTTTGAGAATGTGTAACCTGTTGAGTACAGGCTTATTTGCATCCCTGAATTTCTGGGTGATAAAACTAGGAAAGAGGCTAAACGGAAAGACTCCCATTTCCCTTCTTACATCAGTGTGTGATTCCTGGGGGATATGATTACTTTTCTTGTAGTTTATGCTAGGTTGTGAGCTCACTCACTGTTATAAATGGGTTGTCTGTATAATTGTTACCAATTACATGCAAATTGCTGCTAAATGGCACAGACAGCCCATTTGTGCCAAATGTTGGTTTACACTTTGCTCTCTTTCCAAGACAGTGGGGAGATAAAAAAGCAATTGGATTGATGAGTGGGATGTCAAAATTTCTCTCCAGTTTCCATTATGCAGTTAAACATTGCTTCACCATTCTTTGACAAATACTGGAATACATCCAGAAATCACACTTCATTTTTTCCAAGATGGTGATCAAATACCTCCCCAAATCTGAGCAAGAAGTACCGGCTCTTGTTTATCCTCCATGTCAGATCTGCAACTCAGACACTACAAATGGGAGCTTGATATGTTTTCCTGCACTATCAGTCAGTATTCAGTTTGCAATGAGACTTGCCAAGCGTCTCCAGATTCTTTTCTCTGTGTCTGATTCATTATGGATCTGAGGAGCATTTGTTCCAAAAACAGCAACTCGCCGAATGTCAAGTAAATGCTCTGATCACACAACTGAACCACATTTCAACTTCCCCCCACCCTCCTCCCGCAACTTCTGTATCATTCATGCTAGGCAAAAGTATCAGAAAAGCAACTGAATATACGAGAAACACCTTTTTTCATTTTTTTCTTTTTAACTTGGGAGTGGCTTTAGTTTACACCCTTCACAATGGGTGGAAAATTTAAGAAACAACACTGAAATTCCTGAAAGAACTTTAGCCTCAAAGGCATTTATTTCAGTGGAGCCAGAATTTCTGTGTCAGCAAGGTATGCCAGAATGTATTTAGGTTCAAGTGTGTACTTAAATCGTGTAAACTTCAAGGGAACTTAAATACACGCTTAATTTTGAGCATATGCTTAAGTGCTTTTGGTGAATAGTACTGAACCACAGCATTCACCTCTTTGTAAAGGCGACAATGCTTTCCAAAGCAACATTTACTTCTCAGGGCACGGTGTGTGTCTTTTAAATCCTCCTTTGATGTTTCTTGGTCTACTTTGTTTTTAAAAGCTCACCAGAAATCAAAAAGGATTAGTAGGTCATGATCCTGCAAGCTACCTGGTATGGATCAGCCCAGGAAAGGACAGAAATGGCGTTTAGCTAGCAAAGAAAAAATGTTTGCCTGGAGCAGTTTGCAGAACCAGTTTTCTGAGGCACAAATTAGTTAAGAACAGTTTGGTATTTTATTTTGTATTTATAATCATTATAATTCTAAATAATATTTTAAATAAGAAAAGTAGAAAGCAGAATATAGGCTATATAGCAGATCATAACAAGTAGAGATGATTATTAACGTGTATTAAACACCTTCACCTATGCCAGTGATACCTCATACAACATAAGCAGTTTTTTCCACTCATCCTTAAAAGAAAAGCTTTCCTGAAACAAAGTATAATTACCACATTTGTTTTTTTAAATGGGGACTTGAATTAATATTTTTACAAAGACATTGATTGCCAATATGACATTAGAGAGTAGAGGTAGACAAAGTCTTGAAAGTGAAATTAAAAAAAGATCTGGATTCTTATTTCCTCCAGAATTCAGTGCTCTAAAAGTGGTATCTGAGCAAACACAAGCTCTTGACCTCAAATCTATATTCTTCTCCGAGGTTCGTCCACTAGGATAAGGAACGCTGTGTAGTGGTTAACTACAAAACAAACCTGAAATTGGTACCTTCTGAGGTTTGGTTCTGACCAACCTTTGAAACAAGATTGCTTTCAGTCAACTGGTTATTTCAGCACTTGACATCACCCCCACATAAAACAAGGCAAATGGCCAATTAGCTAACTGGAAGTTTTCCAGTTCAAAATGGTGCCAAAATGAACGAAGACGAAGTGGAGTAGAAAAAAAAAAGTTTAAATTGGCTGAACAGTCAGCTCTCTATGGGAAGCTGAAAATAGAAATCAGTTCATGGAACTCAGGAGCTTCACTATCTTCTATTTGGGGAAGATCAAACTTCGGCATTTGCAAGTTAAACAGGGATCCCCAAGGCTTCTAGAGAGTACTTTATAAAAAGAGGTTTTATACAGGACCTGTGTATTTTGCAAATAAAACTGTAGCACATTAAATTCTAATCACATTCTATTCATAGCATCTGAAATCAGACTATAAATTTGCTTCCTATGGATAATTATGTGGACTGGAGTTTTAATCTCATAAGTATGCCACTACCCCTATGCAAACATGGATGAATTTTGGCTTTTTCTCTTCAGCAGCATTCAGCTATTTTGACATTTTAAGTGGTTATGAGTTGGCTTTAAATGAAGACAGCCTAAAGAAATCAGATGATATGTTAAGCAGTAGTACTTGAACTGAGAAAGAAAAGAATACAACATTGTAGAATTACCTCTTTGCTTGGGAAATAATGCTCAAATTCCGGAAGGAAAAGTAATCACATCAGCTTTGTAAATATAATTTCTATAAAAGTCAATGCTGCTTTAAATACATCTATCAGGCCCCCCATAAAAACTCTTAAGCTACATCAGAAATGAATGCAAGTATTCTAAATAGGAAAAATTCTGCAGAAAATTTCCCATTATTATAAAACTGATAATTATGTTAAGGAACAGCAATTTAGTCTTCTGTCAATGACAAAACATAAACAGGACAGGACAGTTCTAGTTAGATATACCCAAATTTACTTTGAAAAAGTTGAAGACGGCAAGTTATGGGGGATTTTGTTTTGCTTTCCGTTACAGCTGTTGGGCCAGCTCAGAGCAGTGATCCAAGCATGGCACAGGTACACAGCGACAAGGCTTCAGCACCGCTTGCTCTTCTCAGCAACACCTAAATCTTTGGTCTCAGATCAACACATGAAATAGGGACACCCTCTAAACAGTATTCTCTATTACAACTTGTATGAAAAGGTCACGATCATCATGAAACAAAGATTACAAACCTTCTTTTGTGAAAAAGCAACCATATTCCTAACATAAATGTAAAACGGAAAAATATGATTTGACTTATTTAAATTGCCATCATCATCAAAAAGCAAAATAATAGCCAACTTCAAATATTACTATGATATTTTTCATTATAAAATTATTATAATGAAATTTTGGCTACCAGGTTCATTATCACGTCCATTTGCCAGCGTTTACTTTGACAAGCAAATTAGCTCCGCATTTAAAAGAAGCCACCTGATCCAAAAGCCCTTTAGTTCCAGTGAAACCCAAACAGTGCTTTATGGAACAGTTTTTTTTGGTAAATAGATGCCTAATGATGCAGATAGATAGCACCAACAATTTTCAAATTCCTCAAAAGAGCACACTTCACGTAATTTTTCTAGTGACCTTGTATGTGTCCTTTAAAACTTTTTTTTAAGAAGTTATTCTGGTTAAAAAGAAGCCTCGTGTGTTTTCATAACTTTTATGAACTGTCAAAAGCACGATGTATTCAGAGAGGAGATCATGAACTCGTTGCAGGTTCTGGCACTCACAGCAGCTGGTCATAAGGGCAAATACTTTCACACTGCTTTTTGTGAAAGAGATGCAATTTGACCCCACCAAATTATAGAACCACAAAAGATAAGTTGCACAAGTCTAATAATGCGTCAAATATGTGTTTTAAAAGCACTGGTAATCTAACATACAGCCAGACACAACACACCTACTGGTATCCACCACACCACACGAGACTGACCCCAGCAAGGAGCTGCACTTAGAAACAACTTTCAGCTGCAGAGCTGTTACTGCAATGATTAGTTACAACAGCTCCGAGCAGGTAGATCACTTCACCAGTGTGGATCTGTGTAAGATCAGGGCCTGAACACGTTTCTTCCCTTCATCTGGCCTCAGCTTCAGGAAAAAACACGCTTCCCCCCTGCCCCAGCCTGCTCCCCATGTCAATGGACATTAAGCATATGTTGCCTCACTTTTAGAAAGCGTTGCATTATTTAACTTCATTACTGTTCGTTGAATTGCTTTCAACCAGTTCTCCCCTTGCAAAAAACTTTTAAGTGCGTTAATATGGCACATGCTTAAACTCCACCATAGGTGAATCGTGCGGATGAGTAGCGGGACATTACTTAGGGCAGGAAACCGGGCACAGGGCGGTGACTCACCTGCCTCCCCCTACACACCTCTCTGGCTAAATTTGTTTCTATACATTTGTTTCCAGTCTCCAGAGAGCCCTCGCCTTCCCTGCAGAACAGCCTCTACTCCCTCTCTCCATGCCGCTTAATCCTCCAGAATTATCTCTGACCTTTCTGCTCAGCCTGGTGGAACCTGGGCCGTACTGAGGGCAAAGGCATCCCTGAATCTCCAGCCGCAGCTGCTGCAGCACTTCAAAGGCAGCTACCACAGCTAAGGATTTAGACTGCAGCTGGAATCCGAAGGCTCAAGGTGGGGTCCCCAGGGCTGAGCAAAAAGAGCACAGCTCATCTGTAAGGATTAAAACGTGGACAGGTAATGGATCTAAATGGGGCGGGAAGGGTAGGGAAAGGCAGGGAGAGTGGAAGTCAGTATACAATACAGAAAATCTGAGGAGGTTAAGAGGGGCAGCAAAAGGAGGGGCTGGGGGCACAGAAGACAAGAGATTCCTGGTTAACATAAATAACATACATGTATGTTAGGGAGGAAGAATGAGAGCAGCTTGGAAATGTAAACAAAAATATCTTCAGAGGAGGTAGGGCTTTAACATAGAAAACGGTGAAAAGATCAATGGGAATAAAACACAAAAGGATGTACAAGTCAAAGACAGCTAGAAAAACAGGCACTGAGAATAAAAGATCGTGATGAGACAGAGACATAAAATCCATCTGTAAAACAGCTTGGACTGGGACATGTATCACAGCCTTCATACTGCAGGATTACCCCAAATGTAAAAGCAAAAGTTTTTTATTATTCAGGGTAATAATGGGCTTTGCATATCAAGTTATGAAAAAGCAATTCCTTCTGAAAAGTAAGATTACAGAAGTTTTTAAGAGAAAAACACTGTGGTTTTTAAGACCATGCTACATATTACTTGGGAAGCAGGACTATGAAGTTGACTCAGATGCACTAGAGAAAGATGGCTCTAGCCATCTAGCTGAGCCAGGCTGCGCTCAGCTCCTCAGTGAGGGGGCAGTTCTCATGAATATTTGAACATATGGGCAGAGTTCAGGACACAAACACACCGTGAAATCTCAGGGTTCAAAAAAAAAAAAAACAACTTACCACATGCTTTGGAGGGCATAAACTTGTAAACTTATCAGCTACTTCAGAAAAACTGTTTGAACAGAAGTTCTCATCTGGGGTAGTGGAAGATAGTTCACCTTCCAGGTGCATTTAACCATAAGGTAAAGCTATGCAGTGGGACACGAACTCCATGGGACAGGAGCAAGAACACAGACCGTAGCCCTAGAATAAATAATTTACTGCAAATTCACACCTACCTTAGTGAAGAATAATTTCTCAGTATCTCAGCTTGTTTCTTAGAATTTCCCACATTTGAATGATAAAATATTACAACACTAAGTCATTACCGTGCAGTTATAAAACTATGTGTCAAACTATGTTGAATGGTTTAAAAATGAACTTAGCTTTTCAATGAACTTGGAATATACCAAAATAACAACAAATTGCACATTTTTGCCATCTGCATTGTCTTTAACGTAGTTAAAATAGTTTTACTATTTTATTAAACTATTAATAGTTTAATAGTTCCAACTATTAAGCACCTGCTAGAACAGCTTAATAGGAACACTCACTTGAAGGACCTTATCATTTTCACTTGTGATATACAAGCTTCCTTCACTCAGCCTCATTAATTTCCTAAATCTCCAAATCTTTTCTTGTACTTTATAAGAAAACACATTCTAGAGGTCAAATAGGAAAAGATTTCTAGTTTGGAATCAAATTGGCTTTTTTTTCCCCTCTCCTTAGCTTTCTACTCAGATCTGCCAGCAGAGATCTGCATGTCTAAAAGAGACTGCTACAAAAGGAACAGAGGAGAAATGTGATGATCACAGAGCAGACAGCTTTTTATTTCTCGTTTACTCTGAACTAGAAAGAAAAGAGTACCAGGCCAAAAGTCATTCAGTTAGTTATTAAAAATGACTGATCCTAATTGATCTATCAACAGTTTCTAATGCATGCTGAATATATCACTCAACATTTACAGCCCAAACTGTTGACTGAGGCTCATCCATATTCATGAAGACATATGAGCATATCTACTACTGCAAGAAGTAATGCCGTAATAAAAATACACAAAAACACTAGCATTTTTCAGAGCTTCCATGGAGACAACTTGAGACTTCAGAAAAGTAATTGGTTTTATATTACAGCTTTATTTCAAGCACTGTTTCTTACTGGATACGATTTATACATTTTGCACCATGTATATATATTAGTGGAATACTTTCCAAATTATCCCTAGATAAAATATATTACGTGCTTAAAATTACTCCAGCAATAGCTTTTCCAAGTTACATTTTGCTGAGTGTTAGTTCAGATCACAGGAGAAAAAAAAGAGAAAAAAAATTTAAAAATGCTTTTGCAAAATACCCTTCCATGGTGATGTCTTTAAAAGTATTTTGAATGCAGGATTTCTTCATCCATTTTTATTCCAGTATCAGTCAAATAGATAGGACGAAACATATAAACACTGCTTTCTTTAAATATAATTTAAAAGAATATAGATCTTAATTTTTCAAAGTGTGTGGTCTCATGTTTGAATTTCGGCCAGTCAAAAAACTGCTTGCTGCATCTCAACGTACAATGGTGCGATGCGTTTTTGAAACCTCTAATTGCATTGTTGCGATGGTCGCTGTTAAAACAAAGTTCCTGGTGATCCCAGAGCCTGTGTCAAGGTAGGAGGACCACCAAACGTATCAAAACAGAGAAGAATAGCATGGTCATTGAACTGCACACATTGAGCTTCTAGGAGGATTAACGGTTCTTGTCACAGGCTCCTGACTGTAGTTGACAATATCTGCTTTCACCACCCTCTGTCATAAAAGAAAACACAGTAACAATCAGAAAATATAATCTTCATGCTGGCAAAGGATTCAACAGATATTTTACTAAAAAATTGGGCAAAACAGACACTGGTTAGGGCTTTTTTCATTACCTTACGGAAAGTCTTATCAGGTGCTAATTCTCATTCTAAATACCAGTTTATCCATACTAAGCAGAAAGAAGTGCCTCGGTAGGTTTTCACAACACTACAAACGAACATGACCTTTTTGCAAAAGCGATGAATACATTTTTACTTCCATGAAAATTGTTTTGTATGGAAATAATAAAACAATATTTTTTTTTTTACAAAGACTATGGTATGCATTCTTTAAGAATAACTGCCTAAATTGTAATTGGAAATTGTACGTAAGTTTGTCTTTCTGTCTTTACTCCAAGCACTTCGCAGGAAAACATGGACAGAATTCAAAGCAAATTTCAAATAAAACCATATTTCAAAAAAGCTTTGATAGGCAGACTAAAGACTAAATTAACATAAAAAGAACCTCTGCTTGCCATAAATATTTATTTTCTAATACAGATCCAACAGATATTACCCATTCTTTTTACAAAGCATTTGATAAGACTGTTGGTCTCTCCTATATGAGGAGAAGGAAATGAGATTCCAATTTTGTGTCCATTTCCATCTGAGGCAGCTGTGTAACATTTTGAATATACAGCACTGAAGGACCTTCCCAATACAGTAACATGAAGTGTTTCAAAGTGTCTATGAACTATCTGGTTATTTGAAACACCATGTAATTGTACACAGAGTTCCAAATTAATATGTTAAGTATTACAAGCGCTTACAGATACAAAATATATTTTTTTCAATAGAACTTACTGTAACAGTTGTTACTTCATGTACAAGCAATGCAGCTTGAAAAAAAACCCAAGTTTTCCATCAATACCTGAACTACTGCATTGAGCAGACTTTGCTCTGGCAGTTGGAAGTGTTGTGACGTTGGTTATCTTCTTCAGGATATTTCACTAGTTCTGCCCTGACAACGTGCTGTTAATCATGTATCAACATAATGGATAGAGGGCAAGGAGAAGAATGTAAAAAGAAAAGAGAAGGACAAAAAATTGAGAGATTGATCAGTAGTTGAAAAGAATGAATGACATAAAAAGACTATGCAGAAGCAAAACGAAAGTGCATTTCTTTTCAGGCCTTATGCTGATACAAGAGCCGCACGTCTAGCTGAAAGCATCACTATCAGCATCAGGGCTGCTTCTCAAGCTTCTTCAAGGACATGCCCTTTCAAAGCACCAAAGTGAAATATTCATACATGCAATCAACGAAAGTGTATTAAAGCACGAGAAGGGACAGAATAAAAGGAAGGCAATTCAGTGGAAGAAAAGATGACGATGGCCTATTCCTTTAAGTCTAGGGTACTTAAATATTACATCAGTCAGCTTCCTATCAACAATTGTAACAAGCGTATTAGATATGCAATGGAAAAGATGCATGTGTACAACTACCGCATTAGAACTAAATAATAAAAAAACAGTGACATAAATTAACCACCTCACATCTAAGTGCTGCAAAGCTTTGATTTTTCTTTACTTCATATGAAAATAAAAGGCTCTCACTTTTCCCCATAAAGACAAACAAAACTGTTGAAAGTTTTCTCACTATTAATAGTGTTCATGCAAAGGGGAGAAAAATTCATAGAACAATTTCAGCAAAGTAGTAACAGAGGAGGTAGGTCTGCTATGAAAGATACCCCAAACCAGTCTAATAATTTTTATTAAATACTTCAACTTTTACACAACACATTTTCAAGGTTAAAATGAATGGATAAATGAATAAATACTATTATTTTAAAGGAAACAATATATAAACTGGATTATATTAATATATAAACAGTATATGTTAAAGATTACCTCTGTAAATAAAACCTGTATGTCAAACAAGCAACAATAATTGAATTGGCTGGTAAGGGATTTGGATTTATTAGCTGCTGATGTACTCTTCTTGAGTTTAATTGATCACATTCATATTATCTTATCTAGGGGACAACACTCATGATTTACTGGACTCCTGGCCTGATGTTATCAAGGGAAAGGTTGCCAAATCCCATGTAAGGCGGTAGTAGGAGTTTTAGCATTAAACAGTGTTATCTGACCTCACAGGACCTAGTTTCTTCATACCAATCTTTTGACCAGAGCTGGCGGGGGGGGGGGGGGGGGGGGGGGGGGGGGGGGGGGAGGAGCAGCGAGTCTTGCAATCAGTAGGCAATTAATTGTTCCTCAAAACATTGGTCTTAATTCCATCCTGTAAACACAGGCAGGTTAGTGACCCATGCTTAGGCACGTTGTAGCAAGAAACTGACTATCATAAATGACTTGGATTTTCTAAAGGAATTTCATCTAAATAAGAGTAAAAAAACACCACTGCAACATTTCTTTTATTAACTTCATGGTAATTAAAAACTTGGGCTTTTTCGTATCAGTTTATGTCAGGCATATCATTGCCATGGTTCAAACCACTGTCAATAATGAGAAATAACCTTTCTTGGTGCAGGTGCTCTCAATTCCAGATCTGACTTATCTGCCAAACATTTTATTGTACAAAGCTGGCACACACACCCTAGTTTGCTGAACTGGCATTTAGTTCCAGAGAAAACTACACATCGCTTACAAATATGCTAGCTCTTGCCAATGCCAAGGAACAAAGCTGTACCCCATGCAGTTTTTACACTACAGTTGAAAGTAAAAAATACAGAAAGAAAAACATTTGATTAGTAAAGGAGCTATTTCCTCAAAATTCATCAGACCCTTGCGATTTAAAAGGGAGAGTATTTTGAGGACTGAAAATAAGTCAGCATCTGCAATTTTCTTACTTTGGAACTGTTCCACTTCAAAAACATGCTCTACTTTCCAGTCATGCATAAAGAGTAATCTACTTCTTTGTTTCACCACAGTTTTGACCAAATAAAGGTTTGATTAACAGTCATCTCAGCATGTTAACAGACAAGGTTTAGTAGCTCTAGCTGAGATACTTTAAAAACTTACCACCCCCAAATGTCTGTCCTATTCCTCTGCTGGAGACCACTGCTGCCAAAGGAGAGCTGGTGGAATGTAACGTGTACTTGCACCTCATCCGCTTCAGCACAAAGTCTGGCAGCTTCACTTAAAAACAACTTTCAGCAGCAGTTTAAGCTAAGCTGCTCAACTTCACCCTGATGTGGCCAAGGTACATGATCACCTTCCATTTTCTCTTTCTGCTGTGGGAGTGATAAATTCCAGCAAAAGGGCAGTAACAAATAGCTTGGGTTGCATTAATATCTTAAACTGCTGCAGCTGTTTTCTAAAACAATGCATGGTAAATAATTCCATTTCTAAGGCTTGTTCTTGCAGTTAATTAACAGAATTTTGCTGTTAATTTGAAGGGGACCAAGAACCCCATTCACTTTTCACAAGAGCTTCTGCAGTTCTGCCAGTCATCAAAGCTCAAAAGTCATGAGACAAGCTCCACAAATTCATACAAATTAAAATAATGTGTTTGGTATTCCTATTACTTATTTCTAACCACCTGAGAGTCACTTCTAAGATCTTCCTAGTGACTGTGACAATTACAATTAATTTTAAACACAAGAAATATGATCTTCAGGCATAAAATTAAAAATGCGAGAAATAATTTTTAGAATATTCTCAATATTAGACAATCAGTAATAACGAAGAAATGCATAATAAAACATAATTCACATATATCATTTCACTGTTGGCATTTTACACAAACACAGTATTTCACCTTATACTTTGTTACCACCTAGATTGAATGAAGACATCTGATGTCCTCTAACAAACGTATTCAAGCAACAACCTTCTCATTTTTCAAAATGAGGAAACTTCACATTACACAAAATGTGGAAAATTCAAAGACATAATCCAGCGTGTAAGTAGTGCACATACGTAAAAACTAAAATGTATTTTACTCTTTGTTTAAAACTTAAACCTAACTCAACACTTGCATATTTACTGATTTAAGGATGAGTCACACTATTGTATTTTTTTATTTGTTTCTTTATAGCATTTATCTAGCATCTATCTACCTACTTTTACAGTCCAATAGCTAGAGTATTAAATGCCTAAAAATTTTAAGGAACACATTCACATAACTGTTCCACAACTTAAGGGAGCCCTGTTCCCATTTTACAGCTATTAAAAAAAAAAAACAAACAACACAAAAGAAAACAAAAAACCAACCAAACAAACAAAAAAACAAACCACCACCACACTAAGGAACCTGTACCTGTCATACAAAGTCTGTGGTAAACCAGAAACCTAGTAATGGCAACATCATCTAACACCACCTCCTTCCAGCCAAGAGACCAGCTCCGTGCTTTTGGGAAACAGCATCAACACATTACTTCAATTAGTTTTTTTCCACTGCAGACTAATAAATTTCTCTCAAGAAATGTCCTTCTATCCATCTCCCTGAGGATATGAAGGTTAAAGTTTTCCTTCTCCAATTTTATTTAGAGACTTTACCTTTCCTGTCTTAAGAAGTGACCAAGGTATTTGGTTCCATACAACAATGAACTTTAAGATACAGCTAGCAGACAGACACTCCAATACAATTCCCATTGGTTTCTCACTGACTTAAATTTGGGCAATTCCTATGGCTCACTCAAAATAGCACTCTGAAAGGAAGCAAACGTTTTACTGGTAACAAAGAACCATTGCTTGTTCGGAATAGATTGAAACTACGCTTGATTAGCAGAACCTTGCAAAGTCAGGCAGCTGCTTTCCGGCTCTGACTCTGTAGCTACATGCCCAGCGTAGCACCACACACTGACTTCTGCTGTACCTGAACAGTGACAATGAAGTTTCTTTTCTGTCCAACCCCATCTATCGCCTTTGTTTCTACTTTTGTTGTTGTTCTTGGTTTTTCGGGTTTTTTGTTTGGTTTTTTTTTTACCACTACAGCTTGGATTCACATTAACAGTAATGTGTGGGCCACAGTGAGTATTTAATTTATGCATATTAACTATTTATAGGCTATTGCTACTGCAATTTGCATAATATCAACTTTGTCTCATCCACATATTGCATATTCCATTGATCTGCTCAACAAAATTAAAAATCGTAATTACAATACTAAGGTAGGAGAAGCCTACTTAAAGCCAATACCAATTTGACATAGAAAGTTATGTACTCTCGAGTCAGGGCTACATAGAGGTTCTTACTTTAAAAACAACCTAAAAATAGACACTTTCTTTAGAAAGCTACAATTTTCTGTATAACCTCATTTCTCATATTCTCTTTTTAATGTAAGGTATTTGCATACATATCTACAAGCTTACACCTGAGTTACCAGAACACACGACCACACAGCACAGAGAGGTCTAAGACTGATGTTCCAGTGCTAAAAAGCTGAAGAAAAATTAAAGAACTCTTTATCTGCTGAATTATTTATATGCAAATAATCTTAGACCTCAGAACAATAGATGGATGATGCCTTAGTAGTAAAAGATCATTGAAAAGACACAATATTTCTCTACCTATAAATTACAGCTTTTCAACACCCCTTAGCTTTTCTTGTTAGGTATGCACTATAAGTATATTTTACCATTTTACTGTTTGCAATACAGTTTTCTAGTTAACCACTTCAACACAGATTGTAAACACTGCTGTGGCAAAACACTTTCAGAAATTACATATTTATTGTATATTTCAAAAAGCAGGAGACCAAGCTGTACGTAAGAAATGTTTTGCCTTTCTTTTAAATAAACTTGTTAACTTATTTTGTGGTACTTGTTTAATGTTGGTAGTAACTAGCAGTTCCAGGATATTACACCACTAGAACAGCTACCTTTTGGTTCAATAAGTAAATTTAAAATAAGCGTATTGTAATCTCAAACGTCATTCTATAGTAAGGGTTGCCTCAGTAGTATAACCTTTGTTTTCAAGGTTTCTGAAACTGGGTTTGTATAAAATCTTTTTAGTTTAAACCTATGCACATAGTCTTCCTGGCAGGAAACTTATTTTTAGAAGCAGGAACTAGGAAGAAGGAGGTGGTAAGGGAAAAGGGGTTCTATTAGTCTTGCTTGACTGCTTATTTGAACAACTAACACAGTTTTATCTCCTAACTTTCACTGATAAAAACTAAGTGACTTCCAACTCTAGTAGTCAGTTAAGAACGTAGTCACATTTTAATTAATATAGTTATAGCTCAAATTTTTAAAAACAGTGAAAACATCTTTTCCCCACTAATTCGTAAGTTCATAAAACAATGTCCTCATCAGAGCTATTTTGCTTACATCAGTTACTGAACAGCACTGAACTGCAACAAAGCTCTGCTACAGTTCAGAGCAGGACACACAGTAGGGTTTTGCCATGTGTTCACAGTGAAATCGCTACGTGCACATCCCTAACTCACTGCTAACCAATATAAGAGAATGGGGGACAACCTTCTTGCTGACCTTCCCACCTATTGCTGGGAAACATTCTCCTCTCTCCCAGCCCCTTCTTACTGCAGAGAAAATGGCAGAAAATCCCCAACACTCATAACACAAAGAACAAAACACAAAATGCAAGGGTAGAAACTATGCAGCTCCTTTAGAGGGAGATTATTTGGGACTAGTACCGTAAGAAAAATAATTGCAGATGCCAGGGAGCCGTAATAGCTACCCAAATGCATGATTCCACAGGTCTGCCTGCTGTTAAGAATGGGCATGCTGAACCAGAATAGGATTCATTTCTCATCTGCACATCAGAATAAAACGGGAAATAGTGACTACGAAGTCAATGTTCCTTCCCCAAGGCAGACAGTCACTAGTGAGGAAAGTATTCTTGTCTGGTATTATACAGGCACACAATGAAAACTAAAATCTGAAATTAACCAAACACGGGATTTGACATAGTCAATTCCTGACTCTGTGACTGACAAATAATATTTTTTCCTGTACGACTACAATGATGATTGATTTAGAACATTTCCCGTCACAGAAGCTTATGCCTTCTATCACTTAAATTTATAGTGTTCTAAAATGAAATTTGTTTTTAAATATGTAAAGAATGAAAAATGAACAATTATCATAAAAACTGTATCTGACATCAATGTACAGCAATTAATGTATATATTAAGAGCGTCTTCCATGATATCTGTATACCTATAGAGGTTTTAATTTCTAAAACAATTCTAAGTACTATTTTTAAACAAATGGCTCTCAAACTGAAGTTTTTTCCTAATTTTTTTGAACACACATTTTCTTTTTTCAGCAAGTTTATGATGATTGATAAATAAAGAATTATTATATTTTTAAAAAGCTGGTGTGAAATAATTGTCTTCAGAATAACAGATGCAGCTTGTTTTAAAGGACAATTATTAATTGCAATGAGGTTTTATTTAATACTAAATAAAATACTAAGAAAAAACATGTATTTGTGGAAAATCACCTGTGATTGTTCCAATTCTGCTTTGTTTAATTTGATGCCAAGTATGTCAGCAGCAATTCTCTGAAAACAGAGGAAGACCTGCGGAAAAAAATTAAATTGCATTTAAATGATTAAAAACAGACATCCCTGAGGTTCTTTCAAATATATCAAACCATTCTTGAACTGTAAACAATGAGATATACAAAATTATGATCTGTGCAAAACAGATCTGAAAATAACCTCATCTGGTACATTCAATTTTGTTTAAAAATTGGAGAAAATAACTCAACAATGGTACAAGGAATGAACAGTATGCTGGATTGTTAAGCAACACTTCTACTCTGCCTCCAGAGACCTAAGTTTAAACAAGCTTTTACACAACCCACCTCTCAAATACTACTCTCAGTGCTATAAAATATGAATAAGGGTATTCACTAATGTTTAGCACAAAAATATATTACCAGTGTATTGTGCAATAGAGATGTAGGTTTCTGAAATGGAGAACAGCAGAACTGTGCATCAACATCACTAAAATCTCTACTGCACACGTTTAAAAAACATTAGCAATACGAAAGCCAAGCAATGATACATTTGTTCTGAAGAGTCTTGCAAAACATTATGAGTGTTGTACTGAACAGAAGTTATCTAGGAAACAAGCAAGATGGTGTACAGCATGCACCAGCCTAGCAGAGTTAGACTTTGGACATGGTTTGACAGGTAACATGGGGTGGCCACCCTATCTTAAATAACTCCTTTACTTCATCTCAATCCAGTCCACCAATTTTACTGTTTAGGCAGCTACATTTTAAATGAGATTAAAGAACACAACAGATGTTAAAGACGAGCAGTTTAAGCTTGCACTGCTGCTGAACACTGTATTGTCAAGCTACGCGTTATATTTTATCTACATAGTTATTCGACTAAGCTCACAGTCTAAATTACTAACAAGCATTGCTTTTCATCATGCATCTGCCACCCCCAAAAGGTGAGGCCTGTGTAAGTGCTTTTAGTCATTTTCAATGAAAATTTTTTAAAAATACCATTTACACAATCTGTTCTTATACCTGACATGGAAACTAGTAATGAATTAGTGGCACAACCAACAAGCCACGGTAGCTTCCAAAATAATTTCTCTTTCTCTGAACTACTTGGTCTAATACTGGTCTATTCTACTAGCATCCACACAGCAAGAAAGGAAATCCTGAACAGGCTTACTTCTTCCGGAGACCCACTTTAACCCACACCAGGCTCTCAGGTGTACTGAGCTAGATCACCTGCCATGAGGATGCTTTGTGCACAAAACGTCAGGCACGAATTCAGTGCTTTAGTTATGCAATTTGATAGACAGTAAGACAGTTAGCTATACTAAATCTTTCATGAAAGTTTTTCTCCCCTGAGGAGACTTTTGGGCTTTTTTTCTATGTACATAAAATTATCTTTTGCAAACAAGTCTGTTGGAAAAATCTGAGGTATGCAAAACAAATCACTTAATTTATCTTCACTGAGTATTTAATACTCTTCTAGTCTATATCCACAGTAGCAATGGATAGCCTCTTCTTAAATCACTGTCTAGGGTAAACACCCTGTCTTTCCTGCACAACTACCCGAATACATGAAGGTTTTGAAAGGCCAGTGTGCGGTAACAGTGAAAGAGTTAATTCAAATCTATACTGAAACTAAAAATGAACTACTGTACACTATACTTCATACCTTCTTTTGTTAGTAGATATTTAAACAGAGGTTTCTGGGTAATGCTTTCTAGGTATGTTCAGATTTACTTTTGTTTTTAAACAGTAAGTTTAAAAGTACAATCAGTATATATATAGTGCGATGCTGGTGTAATTCATGAATCAATTAAAAAGATGTAATAAAGAGTCCTACATAATTTGTAATGTTAAATATATCAACCTCATAAAAAGAACTGCTTTTTCTTCCTATTACCAAAGCCCACAAAAAGGTAGTCTCCTTGAGAAAGGAATACATTTTATCAGATGCACACTTCATTGACAGAAGTATTATAAAATTTTTCTTGTTCTAGCATAAAAAGCTTGAATTTTCACACTTTAAACAAAAATTTATGCCAAAGATTTAACACAACCTATAAGGAGAATCAGGATTCACTGCATTTGTAACAGCAGTATTGTTAGGCTTTACAGAATAACTATTATCCTTAAAATTAGGCAGTCCAATGTAGAAGCTTCAAAGATCTTAAAACAACAAGTGATTCCATTTGTGTTACAGAATTATACTTCTGTATAATTGAACATGGTCTTACTCTTCAATAACGTAAAAATAAAGTAAATTATGTTGTCATAAATAGGAGATAGATACAGGACTGTTTTATGGGAATGACAAAGTCATTTGGCATGTGACAGAAATCAAGCAAAACAATACAGTGTGATTTAATTTGACTGATACAGTCAACTGAAAAAGAACCTTTTCTTCCATAGGCTTCCAACTAAAACAAATAACCCAGTTAGCTCAGAGTCAAAAGATTGTTCAAAAATGTGCTCTGCAAAGCATTACAAATACCAGACTGTTCAAATTTCAATGGACCTGCAGAGGGAGTGTCTCTCATGGCTCAGGACCTGTATTAAAAACTTTGATCACAACAGGGTCTTGTGACATTATCTATCAGCTGTTGAAAGTTTCTATATTGATGGTCTATAGATGGGACTCCACCTGGATTGAAGGAATACATTTAATCACAGGCTGACAGCAGAGATCCAGCTGGTCTCAGTTCTCATGCTGATATATAAGCCAGACTGTTTCCATATTAAAATCTATACCTCAAACTGCAAATCAGATGAGAAGCCACTGTAATTAATAAAGAACATATACACTTATACAAAGATCTGTTTTTCACACAAGTAGGTAGGCAAAAAGGACCTGCAGCAGCCAAAGTTCTCAATGGTTTGATATACAAAGTATAATAAAATTGCTACATCATACCGCAGAATAATAGCTTTCTTAAAAGCCAAAAAAAAAAAACAACCCCAAAACCAAAAACACGCACAAAAAAAAAAAAACCAAAAACCCCCAACAACAACAACAACAAAAAAAAACAACCCACATCTACAAAGATTTTATTTTTCTTACTTACAGAATCTCCTGTCTTGGCTGACACGAAATGGCTACTGAAATTGTTTTCCTGACAAAATCGTTGGTGCTTGTCAACTTTCACCATGCGCATATGCTCCAAGTCAACTAAAAATAAATTGAAAAAAGGAAAAAATTACTACAATGGAGCCCATTTAGTTACCTGTCTTAGAAATTATTCATTGGAAACACATCAGATGTAATCTTTTCCTTTACAGATGTATGCAAATACAAGTTTCTTTCTTTTTATAATAATTTGTCAAAAAAGAAATAACTAATTACCTCAGATTAATTTTATTCACAAAACTAAAATGAAACCACAAATAAAATTATACGGTCAAATGCAACAAATTCTTACCT
Organism: Mycteria americana; assembly: GCF_035582795.1. Classification (NCBI taxonomy): domain Eukaryota; kingdom Metazoa; phylum Chordata; class Aves; order Ciconiiformes; family Ciconiidae; genus Mycteria; species Mycteria americana. The sequence goes on from NC_134368.1 coordinate 16,837,729, forward strand.
GAAATAAAGGACAAAATTATTTCTGGATACACACAAGAAATTTGTAACAATTTTACTGCTAACTATATACAAAAACCTGAGACAGAACTACATTTTGAGCATTCTGTTTGTAAGTGTGATGTGTATTGGACATTCCAGTGCAATCTAAAGACTTTTACAAAACGGAGTTCACCAAGCACATCTGAATCTACATATTTTTTCTAAGTAAAAAATGTAAATGAGTTATAAAGAATTTTATTGCAGAACATGGTAGAGCAAAAACATTCGCTATAATAAAAAAAATTAACTGAGAAAAAAAAATTGACGCTTAGTTACTGGTATATGAAGTTTTCAATTCCACAAAGATACGGTTCAGAAAATTAAAAACAGTAAAATGAATATTTCAAGAGTCACACGCATTTTCATTTTTATCATTTTACAACCACTGGAAGCAGAGCAAAGCTTTCAAATGGTATTTTATGTTGAAAAGCACTGGTTGCTTCCAAAACAACATGGAACTCAAGTCTTGCACAGGTTTTATTGTGTACATTCCAGTTTGTCCAAATCTGATCCTAAGGTAACTGGAAATATATTGAACAGTTTCTCTTTTTATTGCATTACTGTTCCTATAAGGGTGTTGACTCAATGCCGCCAAATTATAAGGCAAATATATTCAGAAGGATTTAAGGACAACCAGGCTCTTTGAGTCAATACAGGAAAAAAAAACTTAAACTGATTTCCTGAGGAAGGGACCCAACTGACTTGTAAAAACTTGTAAATTTGCAAATCTAGTAAGCCTGCATAATAGTGTCATTTGATTATCAGCTGAAAAAATGCTCTCCTACTACATAAAAGGCTTTATTTTAAAATGATATTGGAGGTCTTTAATTTGTAGGCTCTGGAGATTTTCTCTTGGAGATTTTTAGTCTAACAGGGGATTCCTACACCCCATTTATACTGCTTACCTTGGTTAATGTGGAGTTTTTGCCACATATTACTGTTGCTTGCACATCAGTAAGGCCTTGTTTATAAGAACAGGCCTAAAATCATCCAGTTACCACAGGCATTAATTTGTGAAGGACTAAAATACTAAGCTATTAACACTAATGTTTGTAGTACAGTTTTTCATAATACTAAACACAGAATATACGTTTTCATAAAAAATAGGAAGAACAAATACATTTACCAAGATAAAACCCCAAAGTCGATAACAATTTTGTTAAAAACTCATGCAGTCTGCATAACAGCCACTTAACTTTTTTCTCTGAAAAAAACTACCAGAAGAGAGCCTCTGTTGAAACGCTTTTAAGAATAAAATATAGCATACTGCCTAAAGCGTATCATTATTAACTATTATTTTTACTCTTCACATATTAGCTGTAAGTGCAGCTTGGAAAACACAACAGTGAGAGTATTCTCTGAGGAAAAATAAATACATATTTTCTTTATTTTTATTTGACGAGCTCTTACAGGAACCTTAACCCTACCTCCAAATTTCACTCACTGTATTTCTTCAACTATACCCAAACTCCAAAACCCTACACACAATTACAACATAAATTAACAAATAGATAGATAGATAGCATTTACACCGTATCCCTCTAAAATACCATGACACGCGTATGTAAGTCCGTAAGGATAAGCTCACAAGTTACAATCTCTCTCAAACTCTCTTTCCCAGGAAGAAAAGAATAGGGAGTGGAAGAACGCAACAGCATGCAGAAAGGTTGATGAATTTTCAGGAAGAAAGTGCCACTGCCATATTGAAAATCATGCCCTCAAATGCCTCCTATCTTCTATTTGAAGAAACATCAAGAATAATATATGGTCAGTGGAGCATATACTTTACTACAGTAGAGAAATTAAAAGCCCACAAGATCCTAGAATCTAACAGACTGGAAGTGAAAATCAAGGTGAAATTATGTTTCTGAATTTTGTGTAATTCTCAGTCCCTCTCCCCACTTACAAGTATTTCACCTTGTGCCTTCTGAATTATGGGCAGTCTGCTGTGAACTGTACAGTTACTGTTATGCTAGATAACTGCCAGGTAACTGTCCATGTGCACACTCTCAGCCCACAGTAAATGCAAGGCAATTCATGTTACATTAGCTCTCAATGAAAGAGGGCACAGTTTTAGTACAAGAAAAGGGTTTCAAGCGTTAATAAATATTTAACTATAAAAACTTGCAGTTTGCAGTCAACGAAAGACGACTATGCTAACTAAAATTACTTTGCATTGCCACAGGCTAAGGGCACAATCATAGACAGTTACTGAAGATCAACTAAAATACAGCGAATAGTTACCCTCCAGTCCTTTTTTTTTTTTTTTGAACATCTGACGTTGGTCAGCTCGACAGGCAGAATTCTTAGCACACCAGGAGATAAGTCTTGTCCAGATTTTATTTAGACACCACAGCAAAAAGACTTTAAGGAGGGATTTGGAGGAGAAAAATGATTTTCTAAAAAGATGTTTATAAGGAATGCAGGGACTTTATAGAAAGAAAACTAACAGCTGGCCAATGTGGGCTGGTTTGATGAGCCAATTAACAGCAGGAATAGATATCTTGGGATGAAGGATGACACTAGAATGCACTTAAGCCATGAAAAGTTTAAAGGCAAAGACAAATAAGTTTTGGATAGAAAGAAAGAGAATCAGATACATAAATACAGTTTGATTTTACAAAGCAGGAAAATGATCTTGCAGAATATTCTAAATGACTAGATAACATTGCATTGGCCAAGAAAAAGGAATTACTGAAATTAAGATGCAAAATAAGAACATTTAACTGTGGTAATGGTTATAATAGGCCATAGCTAACAAAGGTCTCAAAGAAAGAATCTGCAAGATTTGGACACACATCAAACACAAACATTTAGAGAAAGGCCCAAAGCAAAGTTTACGTGCCAGATGGTACAGTCATCCTCCTCATCTGAAGTGAATGACAAAGACAACAGCAGGGGAAAATTAATAGGTCCATTTTTACCAAGTAGAATTTAAATTGATGGCTAGAAATTCACAATGGGATGTCTAGAGACACAAGGATTTTAGTCTGAAAACTGCAAAGAGATTTAACTATTTGCAAACAGTGAATCACTAAAGCACACAAATGTTACAAACCAGTACTTTGGATTAAGTGCTTGGATACAAACTCTGTTATCAACCTTAATAAACTATGTTTTCTGATCACGAAAAGCTAAAGCAACCCCAAGATGTGTAAATTTTACAGAATGCAGAGAGAGCATTTATTTGATCTATCATTTCTAAAATTCTAAAGGTCTTAAAAATGGGACCAACAGGAATGGCAGTTAAGTAGAAGTCAGTAAAGCAACAGTTAAAATGTCAAAGGAGTACAAGAACATTGCTAATTCCTTGACTATACGGGAACCACTTAGTATATTTGCATTAAATGGAATACTTAAATAAACCACATGAAAACTGAAATCAGGAGAAGCAGAGGGACATTTCCCTGATTGGCCTGAAGAGGACAGAAAAAGGGGCTCATCAGCCCCCAAAGTCATTTTGAAGTCCCTTTGTAAGAAAAAAGCATCCACAATATGGGCTGCTGCCATTTGCTCATTTTTATGCCTGAAATACACACTAAAAAGCTTGTGTGACAACTACAAAAACACCCCACGCTTGCCAGATATTCTCCAAAAATTATCTCAGTTGTCTTAGTTGTCCTCTTCTGCAACTCTGTTTCTAACTAAGTAGTCAAGAACTCAACCTTTTGTTTCTCCAAAATCAAACCAAACATTCACCTTTAAGCTTGTCTGGTGTGAAGAGTCATTTCAATTAAAGCTAGCAAGACAAATTGCTGCCCCATAACTAACAGATCTATATACGTTTGTACGTACAGGTATCCCATACAGATACTGGCACAGTAAAAATACATTAGGAACTTCAGGAATTCAGACATGACTTCCACCAAGCCAGACAGATCCAAGTGAAAAACCTCACCTCGTTGATGAAACCAGAATAGATCAGCGTCTGCTGTAGCAAAAGCTGGTAAGGCTTCCTAAAAGACTTGTTTCTCATGAACTCTGGGGAGTTCAATTTGGATTTGTAGGTGAGAATAAACAGAGATCTAGTGAGGTGAAAAAAGAAAACAGAATCTAGGAGACAAGTATGAAACTCCCACAGAAATCCCAAAGATACTCCCTGTAAGGCATTCCTGAAGATGTAAGAAAAAAAACAGGTAGGAAGAAAACTGCAGAATCTATGTAAGGAAAAAGATGTAAACACCATCATGGTCACCTCTGTGGAGAGCAAGAGACATTTCAAAGAAGACATGGACAAAATAGTCATTTTAAGTTAGGACCAGAGAGATTTGACTAGATCACATCTTCAGGTGATTTATACAAACAACATTTTCATTATCCTTTGAATTGCTGCTATACATCACCTATTTGCAGTGAAAAGCTGATAGTGCTAACTCAAAATGGAAAAGGAAATCGTATCTTAAATGACTGCAAGGCTAGATATCAAATGATAGAAAAATTCTGAGTGAACACTTGAGACAGTATAGTTATTCAAAGTCAAAACTCTATATAACTTTACTTGTAATATTAAGAGTCAGTCACTGAAATTTTAGTTTATTGGGTAGTAGCATGGGAATAGAAAAACACTAGAAAGTGCTAGATAAAACACAAATGGGTGCTTTACAATCTACACACACACAGCCAATTCAATAGCAATTCAGTCTTGATTGAATAATTCTGCTATTTTTGACTTGAGACTCTGAAACCACTAATGGTAAATGAATTAATGCCATATTTGTTTCTCTCAGACTATTTAGAGATACGTACTATTCCTTTACGACAAAAAAAGGCTTGCAACAAGCTACATAGCACCACTGTGCAGGGACAAACGAGCATTTCCATTCCATTACACCATACGTATGTGGAAAACCAATAGTCAAGCAGCTTAAATACTACTTTAGCTCACCTGCTTCACTGAAATGAACTAGAACAAATACAATCAGCTCGCCAGAGTTTGCTTCAAGGAATAAAGTATGATACCAAATCCCGCAGCTGTATTGTCTTAAAATTAATTACATAAAAATATGTGTAACAATTTGCCAGAGTAATACAACTGGTACAAACTGAAGCCAGTATTTTAAAATATGTATCATCAGTTAGAAGAACGATGAATGTTCTGGTTTTGTAATCTTTCAGAAAGCCAAAAATGTAATAATAGTGTACCTTCATTTAAATGTTGTCTCTCAAGCCTGATTACAGCACGTACTCTAAAAAAAACAACAGAACATCATTTATGCAGAATGTAAAGGCTGCTACTCATGCTATTTATCTCCCTTTCTCACAGGGCTGCCAGTCTTTTCTTTCAATAACATCACTGGAGAAGAACTCCATGTAAAACTACAGTTTTTTAAAGTCAGAAAGCATCCATTTTGCATGAATCTTCCTTTCAGGTAATTCTGGAAGAAACACAAATATATTTAACTTGTACAGGTACTTCCAGGCAGCTGAAAAAATAGCGACAGTACTTGTTCAGAATGGCATAAACAGCTGAGTGGCATGCATAATGCATGTTAAGTAAGTCTGAATGTTTAATAGTTTGTTGGCACTCCTCCTCGATCGTGAGATTACACTTGTAAGCTATAAGGCACTATACGGTCATTTTAGATGATTATACCAGTGATAACTAACCTAACCATTTTCTAAACCATATGTATGAAAAGAAACATGAAAGAGAATTCAGAGAGAGAATTTCATTCAGAGAATTTCAGCAAAGGGACACCTCTCCACCCAAATCTGACCATCTTTCACTTTCAAAGCTTGCAATTGTAATAACTGCAAGGGAATCTGTTACAAAGGGGCAGTTGTCCTGTTTAAGCTGAACCTTTTTCTTTTATTGATAATTACAGTATTTGCTATTAAAATTGGTATTAACATATAAATGAATTTACAACTATCTAGTTTTGTAGTTATCACACATATTATAACTATTTCATATTTTAATATAATCAAGGATAGTTTTAAAGTTTTAAGTAAACATCTATATTAATCTACGGTACTGCACAAAAATATATTCTTTTATAGTATGCTGTGAAAAAAAGAAATATAAATCTTTCTGCAAAGTATTTGCAGCTGTTCACACAAGGTATACAATTACATAATGTTTAAATAATGAGCTATCACGATTAGCCCACACAGACATGACAAGTAAAATGCTTTAATAATTTATTAATTTGATTTACATGTGCTTAAAATTATGTACATATTTTCCCTTCTGAAAATACTCCAGGTTCATAAAAAAGGGGGCTGTATATGATGATCTCTTTTTCATCCTATTTTTTGGTATTATTCCAGACTGATTTCTTAAGACCAAACCTAGCTTGAGCACCTGAATACCTAACAGAGTGATGAAGACAATACTGTTATACAGCAATATCTTCATGCAGTATACACTGCTCAACAAGCGCAGTCAGTTTAATTTCAGAGTGTGAAGCTTCTGCTTCTCCCATGCATAAGCAAAAGTGCACGAAAAAGGGAATTAAAAAAAATGGGATTTCTCCAAGATGTGCCCAAATATCCACTATTCTAAAGAATAAAACAGAAATCATGACTAATACTGGGAGCAGCATTCTGGATAACAGGATTTACTGCCCAGTTTATCAGACCTCTGCCCCACAGCACCTCAGCAGAGCATAGCTTGGCAGGTCCCACAGCTCTGGCCACAAGGAACCCCTCTCAGGCCTCTTCTGCCATAAGCAATACTACCCAGTTTTAATTCTAATTCTGCCATCACTCCAAAGAAAATAGAAAAAAGGCAACAAAAAAACCTCCTTAGCTTTTTATTGCTCAGCTTACCAGTAACCTACTGCTTTCCCACTAAAAGATGGAGCAATTTCATTATGCCTTCATATAGTTTTTAAAGAATATTTGAATGGGTTACTTAGAACTTCAAGCAAGTGCACTTTCATTTTCTAATTGGCACAAAGGTTCTTTCTGTGCAAACTAAAAATTCATCTGATAACAAATATCTGATGTTAATAATAATTATCTGATATAACAACATAACCAGAATTATGCAGAAATAATCATAAATTGATTTGACAACAAATTGTACCAAGCCTGCAGTAATACCAGACTTTGTGTATTACCTAGCTTTTTAAAAATCAGGTTTGATTTGGTACTTTTAAATTACTACAGCACATACTTCTCCAATATTCAAACCTAAATGTCAGAGTGCAAACTGCAGCTTTTTGTAGTTAAATTTTTATTAATACTTTCAATCTTTTTCTCTCACTAGAATTGTATAACCGCCAAGAAAAGAAAACTTTTTGATAGAAGTCCTGAAAACTATGCCACTACTCTGATTTAAGGAAGCTCAAAACGAAATATAAATACAGTTCCAGTACAGATTTTCTCAGTAATTTTTTTAGGTTATCAAGAAAACATCTAGAGTGTTGATCTGGTTATACTCATGTCAGACAAACTACATGTCACATTAACTACCTCCAGGAAGTTATTCCAAACACAAAATAAACTGTTTATGCCCCTTCTCAGATAGATAGCATGACAGATTGTTATTAGTTGAAGACAGATGAAATACATTAATTTGATTGCAAGCATGTGTTTACTTTTTCACTGTCATGTACACTCTACCGCTGATGCTTCTCTGTGAGGACATAGTAACAAATCAAACATTGTATTAGAAGACTTGCTAAGGCAGAATAATAATAGGTGGTGCTGCACTTTAATACTTAAAAAAACTATACTTAACATTTCCAGCTACAACAGGAAATTACTGGTTTCAGAAAGCAAAAAAAAAATTGATAGCTTAAAAACTCTTGTAATTTACACAAAACATTGTAACACTTCCTCCTCTAAAAAATAATTAGAATTATCAGCAAATATGCTTGTCAATTATTAAAGAAAAATATAACTTTCTAAATGCCAAATCTATGATCCGAGCTCCTTCTAAATGAAAAGACAAATTCCTACAGATACAAGACAAGAAAATGTATGCCTAATATGGGAAATGAAAGGGGCAATTCCTAGGTCTCAATTCCTAGGGGCAATTCCTAGGTTAAAAACAGAAAGGCATCTTGCCTGTGAAGTGAGGTTTGCCTGTTTTTATGCATACCTCTCTTATGGGCCTCCACTTATTTGTACAAAGCCAATGTGGAATTCTCTTTCCTCTCAAAGAATGACATACAGAGACACAAAATCTGTGATGAGCTTCTTAGAATAAGGGTACTTCAAACAATAAAATAAGGTTGATGATAATAGTTTGTTCTAACACAGGAAATAATAAGAAAGAATGTGTTTAGCATGACAAGTTCTCTTTGATTTGTATTTATGGAAGTAGCTGTAGTCTTTATATTAAGTTTTCTACATAAAACCATCTCATATTAAGTAAGACTTTCAAATACTGTTAAATAATAAAGGATTACAGCATTTTTTTCTAAAGCTATGAAACATAGTGGTTCTTATGCATCTTTAGAAGACAAAAGGCTAATAAGGTTAACATTTCCAAGATTTAAAGTCAGTTTCAACAGAAAAACAAGAGCAGCAGCCAGAAGCAAATGTCTCCATCTCAGCACACCAAGTGCAGCTAACTATAGAGGACACAATGTGACAGGAGTCTCGCCTAATAACAAGCAGGTATAATGTTTGGTAGATGACAGGTTGCTTTTGAGAAGATATGTTAACCTTTGCAAATACAAACAGCAGGCATCTTTTCATACCAAAGTAAAATTTCTTATGAAGAAAAAATGAATACACCCAAGTTTCTTTCCACAACTAAGATGACAGATGACTGGCTTGCACAGCTTGAAGAGACAGTTAAAGAGAAAATAAGAATTTTTTTTCTCAGCTAGACATTTCCTATTTTCGTTTTCCATAAATTCTTGGCAGAAATTCTTGCAACCATTTATCATTTGACCAAACAGCCTAAGATTACACTGATAGTTAGAATACAATCCCTTCTGTTAGGTACCTATACTCCTTACCCCTACCCCTAATGCAGACATTTTTGGAAACAAGTATTTGAAAAAGAATATATTATTAAATGAATACACAATTGAGTCACCCTGTAGTATTATCTTAGGATTAAAACATAATTGGAACAATTCTGCCTTTTTTTGCCTTTTTAAAGGGGTGTCATAAGGACACAGCAAGAGAGGAGAACGAAAGGCATGTGTTGACTGCCATCTCCCCACACTGCAACTCAAGTGACTAAGTACACTGAAGACATATCTAGACAGCAGACAGTGGCGTAGCAAAGAGATGACCAAGTTAACTTGAAATGCAGTAATCTGGGCACAAGGGGTTTAGATGTGGCAGTACAGACCTCTGTGCAGATAATTTTACCACATATCTCTGTTTACTGTCTGCAGTGCACAGACCTAAATAAACACGCCCTTAGGGTAAGCTTAACAAATCAAGTGGGGGTGTGAATGAAAGAACATGAAACACTTTTGTGTATACTGGTATGGAGAGTGAACAGCCCAGCTTCAGCAAATGCATTAATGCTCTCTCTCTCAAAGGCATCATCTCACAGGACTTTATTGCTCTCTAATTTCACACCTTTGGTTAATTAGTTTTTACTTTCTACAAAGAAATGTGTCCTAAGATTACAAGCTCCTCCTGGAAAGAAGACAGTTTGTTCACTCTTGCTTTTTATCCAGTCAGATTCTTACATGGCCCTTATCACCAGTTTATAAGCACTTTGCAATTACTAACAGATCGTTTGCTGACTAATTCTCTTCCCAGTAAATTAGGCAAATACTATTCTTATTTTTACAAATGGAAAAATGAAACGTGTGAAAAGATAAATTTAAAGCCTTGCTTAAGATCACACGAAGTTTCACTGAACCATGAGTTTATTGCTTTGTGCACTAACTCATCTTTCATCTTCTTTAACACTTGTGTTCAGGCTTCCTAATCTTTGTGCCAATGAGAAATTTGATAGCAACTAGTTTTACTTCCTTATTACATTATAACAGCTTTAAAGCTGCTAATTTGGACTCAAACATCTTTATAAATAGCTATTTCCTGGAGAAAAGGAGAAATGAGAAAAAGGCTGGGACGGGAGAACACCCTCAGCTGGATTTTTCTTGCTATATGAATTCAATTACAAAAATCACTGGGCAGTCACAGTGACCAGCACAGCACACACACACAGTTGGGAAAGGCTTATTTATTGAATGACACTGAGAAAGCAAAACAAAACAAACTAACCTGTACTCACGCAAACCATAATCCAGGATGCCCAACAACAGCTGGAATTCCAGTCCCCAGAGGCACACTTAACACACTGGCATTAGACAATGAAATGGCTAAAAAATTATAAATGATACAACAATAGCATTATGGTGACCATCTCAGAGAAATGGCAATTCCATTAATTAAGTACCATAACTCAAATACAACACAGCAGAAAAATATGTAATAATTATTTTGTATCTCTGCATCTCTAGCTGCAGCATTTCTTCTCACATTCTTAAAAGTTTCTAAAAGTAATAAATACAATATTTCACTTTTTGGATCCAGCATCCTTCACAAACACAGTAATTAAGCATACCCATTGAAAAAAACAAGTTTCAAGTGTTCAATGTTTTAGCAACACTAACAAGAAAAAAGTTATACCGTTTAGAATCAACATTTTCTCTCACCACTATAACACTACCCTCACTATAACACTACCCTTTACAAAGCAACATATGAGAAACACAGAATTACTTGATTCATAACCTTGTAAGAATATTTTTAACACTACGATGACTGCAATATATATTTTTTAAAATGTTCATATGAATTCCTCTGGAGAAATTAATTTCTATGAGCCTAATTGCAAAAAATATGTTTCTCTCTAGATTACACATAGCCATTTTGGATAGTAGTTTCCAAACTTCCCTATACCAAACTTTATTGACTGCCCAAACACTCTGAAACAAAACTTGCTGACAGAAAAATAACAACAGACCCTTCTTTGATTCAACATGAAATTATTTTTATCAGGATTACTGAAACAATATTAAAAACTGCTTAAATGGATTTATTTAGCTGAGCTACTAGTGAAAATTGATGGACTTCAATAGCTTTTTTCACAAAATAATTTCCCTCCTTGTAATATTAAATCTACATTTTAGGACAGAGGTTAAAAAAGTGTAAAAAAAAAAAAAAATCTTAATTTCTCACTAATTCAACTATAGATATTCTCTGGTTTGGTTTAATTTAACAATTTCATAAACTCAATAGCGTGTACAAATATATTACAGCACTGTGATTACTGAAATTCAAAGTTGAGTGAATATTTTTTTTAAATGTTCTTTAAGACCTTAGTGAAGACATAAAGCTGTAATGTACTAAACATTCAGAAGATGGTGCTAGTCCAATATATCTGCAAGCCATGGATGGATCAGCTTTTCCTCATCTCTCTCAAACATTTTCTCTAATTTTGATGTATCTACTACATCATCACTGAATTTATCAATCCCAGGACAAGGTACAGTCATCTTCAGTTAAATACTAAGAACACTACTAAATGATTTAACATTCTAAAATTCACAAAGATTTAGTGGATTGACAGCCATAACATATAAAGCTCATTATAATTTCATCAACTCAAGTTCTTGGGACCTTGTATGAAAACTCATACAACATTTCTTAGATCCTACTTTCAGTCACTCACATCTGTCTCCTGCTGCAGTCAACAGCAAGCGTTTCCAGCCACAGTTTCAAGACCTACCGATGCCAGCACCAAAGCTCAGAAAAATCTCACCAACCTGTCCCACTCCTGGTTGTTCATTCCCACCCTCATGTCACAGTGCACTATTGCTCCTCGCCTGCTTAGGAGGCCATGCAACTCACATGAGCTTATGAAGCTCAAGGAGCTGATCCACGTTAAAAATAGCCATTTCTTTTTGCAATGTTCTGTTTAACCCAGATCAAGTCACAGATCCGATTTCCCGTGGGGCAGTGGTGCCAACTTCAAGCTGTAAACCGGCTTCACCACAAAACCAACCGATCGTGGAACTGCAGCCTCCGTGAGCTCGGAAGGGCTGAATTTCTTGTCAGCATTCAAAAGGGCAGGCAAGTTAACAAAGTCAGTCTCACTACTGCATATGAAAAACTAATTTTTTCTTGTTATTAAAGGCAGATATCTCCTTATTAAGAGATTAGATGCAGTCTGTAATTATAGACAGAATACAAAAAAACCATCACCTACCTTCCCCCCAGCAAGCCCCCAGAAAATGTTAGACACATTTGCAGTTTTGCCTGTAATTCAAACATTCTACGGTGCCTTGTAAGCTAGGTACAGTTGTACAAGTAATTTCTTCCAAAAATAGTAAATCCAGATATACTATAACATCATGTGAAAAGCTTTCTCCTTACGTAGCAGTTCCTAAAACAGTGTTCTCAAAATAATGCATAGGAACATATCTCAGAGTAATATATTTCATGAAGCCATGGAAATGAACTATTAATACAAAACTTCTTCCTATAAAAAGCATTTACCCAATAATACTTCCTCACAGGACCCACTCCAGCATTCTTGATGGCTGCTGCTACATCCATCTATACAGACCATTTCCACAGGTATACTTTTGATTTCACACCCAACAGCCATGTTAAAAAAACTGGCTATCCTCTCAAGTGTGATGCTTTTATCCAATACTCTGAATTACTTGCTCCTAACAGAGCCAACCCAAGTCAGCTCCAGGGCCCTTCCATGCCTGATTCCATTGTTGCTTCCAGCAGATGTAATAAAGAGTTGGAGACACTTAGTGCTTCTCCTACATACCCCTCTGGGAGCTCTCCCACAACAAAAATTAGAAATGAACATGAAATCATTCACTGGGATATAAAAACAAGCCTTAAATGTTCAAAGATCAGGCCAAGTCAGTATTATTGTTATTACAATAAACCTCCAGCATTAAGAAATTTCAAACATCAGTTCTTCTTCCAGACTTTTTTCAATGTAGAGGCAAGATTGGCACATATCTGAGTGAAATTACTCAGTTACTAGGCAATTTATTACTGCTTAACTGTTCCATGTGTATCAAATCCTGCTTGACAGCAGCCCAGTTTTTATTCCATTTGGAAGCTTTTGTAACTAATTATTACCAAGCCAAACTGTTTTCAACTGGCAGTTAAAAAATTAATAGTACAACTCAACTTTATATTCAATTACTTTTTATAAGAAAGAAGTAAGACTGCTTAGTAAAGAAATATAACATACTTTGATTAACTATAAACGGAGAGATGAAACCCAAACATATTCAGATCACTGATAGTAAATTTACCAGCTATTTCTTAAATTGAGCCACAGCATTTCAAAGACTACAAAGAACTGAATTCAAACTATTTATATTTCAACAATATGATGATTTCAAACCAGACAGTAGAAATGGAACCGGACAAATCTCTCTCATTTGCCCACTCACATATTTCATTATCAGTAACTAGTCACCCGGGAAAAAAAAAATTAATTTCAATCAATACATCAATCATTGATTCGTCATTGTATTGAAGAACTCTTCTTGTCTGCAAGTAGAATGAGCACACAGAAATTTCTGTCAGGAAGAAACAAGCTATCATGATGTGAACACTTTGGTCCAAAACTTCATTAACTTAGTAGAAGGCTATAACTGATTCAGATACTGAGGAAAAGCTACAAAAGCTCTTCTACAATATTTGTATCTCCTGTTTTTCCAAACAAATTATAAACACCAAATAGTGGACACACTAAGACAGAATATACTAATAGAGCAACTTTACAGTATTGGCCAGTCTCAGATGAGCAAGAGGAACCAACTCATCAGGGAAGCTACAAGGGACAGAACAAAAATCATTAACAACTTCGTCCAAGACTTTAAAGCTATATAATGCATAAAGGACCCAAAGGAATAAGAAAAGTACTTTGTACATAATTTGATTGTTACAGATCTAACAAAGCAGGGTCCATACTCTTCTCAGAGCTAACCTGGCCATCTGGCTGTGCAGAGCAATCCAATTCCCTCTTCTTGCCTCACACACAAAAAACAAAACAAAACCAAAACAAACAACAAAAAACCTACACCAAAAAAAACTTTTATCAAGATAGTACATGGTTCAGTGGAAGGGGCTGGCCTGAAACTAGAGTTAGAAAAGTGGTAGTTGTAGTGGTAGGAGCTTAAGCTAACATAATTGCAAATCAAATGGATGGTCCTGGCTTTCCCCGTGCTGCTGGCCAAGCACTTCCAAACCTTCTCCTGTGATAGTATCACTGCAGAATAAAAGGAATCCACAAGTTCGTTCAAACAAGAACTCCTCCCGTTGTTCTATTCAGTTTAGGTCGGATCAGTGAACTGAACCAACTCCCTGTACAGTGCTACCATGACTACAGTTGACAAAAGCAAAACTGGGTTAAGTCAATTGCGAAACCACCTCCTCACACCGGACCGAGTGGTGAGGGGAATACAACACTGAGAACAGCTGAATTTGGACACACGTATGCAGTCGTAGAAATTTTTGTCAGGATTCACTTTAATTTGAAAATATTAAGCAAGCAAGTTAAGGTTCAGCTGGGACTTCTTTTTGTAAACTTTTTAACACTTCTTTTCTAAAACTTCCTAAAACCAAAGATGATTTTAACAGTTTCTGCTTTGTTCAGTTTTTATTGAAGTTAGAGAAATCAGCTACATCTGACTTACAGCAGAATTTAGACGCTGAAAGTGTATTTCCCCAGATCATTTGGTCAGTCATGACCTCAAACAGTTAAACAAACCCACTCTATTTTTTATAGTTAGGAGTCCTCAAGGATAAGCGGCACTTCCTTTGCCAGGTTTGAAAAGGAAAGGGAGAATACGAGTCAAGAAATTAACAAGTCCCTCGTAGATAACCCCGAGATATTATCTACTAAAGTTTTCGCACAGCCCTGATGACGACCTGGTTTCTTTGTGACTTAGTACCCTCCTCCTCTTCTAATATACCTTAAGAGGGCATGGAGTTTCTGCAGGCATAATTTCCATGGGTGAAGTTGTCAGAATTAGGATAGTAAAGAGACTTTAGTTAATTGTTAAACATTCATTTAGGCCATCATTGCACTCTTTGAAAAATTGTGTCACCATCATACTTCCATTTAAAACATATCTAGAAAAATGTGTTAAACAACATGTTAGATTTTCAGCAAAACAAACTTCTTTAACATAGTCCGGGCAAGAAGTGGGGTTTTCAGAAGAATCTGCGTGACTAACACAGCTGAATTTGTTAAGAGAAGATACTGTAAAGACCCTGAGGACCTAAAATTAATCACTAGGGATTAGTCAGATACTCAGTGCTTCTCTCTATCCCACAGACTTCTTAATTACTTTATCCAAAGACTGTTGTATTGAAGAATAAATGAGAGACTGTGGAGCAACCACCAGAATCCAGGCCACATTCTCTCACCTGCACTGTTCCAACCAACCAGCTACAAAGTAATACACATAAATACAGCTACACAACCTAAGGCACTGATGGCAAAATGTCAAGGGGGGTGTTTCGTTTGCTGTTCTGGGGGGTTTTTTTTTTGGAGGGTGGAGTGGGGGAGCAGGAGTTGTAACAGCTCAAGGTCAGGAATTTGGTTTTTTAAAATCTGATATTTGAAGGTCTGGTATAACCCATGCCAGTTACCCACCTCAAGGTAACACTCAACAGCAGGTACTGAGGCAGGAAAATAAGAAGCAGTACGACTACAATGATCATTCCTTGATATACACCTCACTTTCAGACAATCTGCGTTCCTCAGCCTGACACTACATCTCCAGCTTGCTAGGAATACAGCTGAAACATTTTATAGTCCCTGGTAGACCATCCCTTCACAAATCTCTGCGGTTCCTTTCTGAACCCATGTGCACTTTTGGCTTCTACAACAGTCAATGAATAGGACTTCCACAATTTAATTATTCACAATGTGAAAAAGTAATTTCATCTGTTTATTTTAAGCTTGCTGTTTATTAAAACAGCATGAGATTTCCTCAGATATGTATTGAAAAGATGCTATATAATTGTTCTCTAGTCTCTTCTCATGGTTTTATACACCTGTTTGTCTTTTTCCTACTGCTAAGGAACTCAATCTGTTTTGTCCCTCCTCATATAAAGGCTTTTTAATTCCTCTGGTCATTATTGCCCTTCTACATGCACTGTGTAGACTGGGACCACCTAAACTTTTCCCAATTCTTGAGGGAAATTCTGTGATTTATACCCAAAACTCTAATCCCAGCACAGACGGAGTCCTATGAGAGCTTTACAGTTTAGAACCAGGGATACTCACTGTGACAGAAGGAAATTACTCACTTGGCATGTTGTTTGTCCTACTTGCTGCTTCTTTTCCTTTCAGAAATGATAGTGGGAAATTTTTAGGGAATTCTGACTAAACAACACAAAAATGAGACATCCAAGAAATTGGATGTGATTAACAAGCTTTTTGGTTCTTGCTTGCTAATAATATGAAGTCATAACATACTTAACGCATATAAGTGGAAAACAATGACAAAATAACTTTTAAAAAATTCACATTGCCACCCAACTCATCTTCACTAGCTGCCCTAGCAAAGAAAACATGGGCATATTGCAAAGAGAGATGTGTCAAATAAAAGCCATACCAAGCCTTCAAACCCAAAACATTAGGCTGCACACTGCAGGCTACACTGTTGGGGGCAAAAGCAATACTGAAAGGCGTAACACAAGTGTGGAAACCCCAACACAGCAGTTAGAAGTGTAACAAAGCAACAAATACCAAGACAGACCATTTTAGTGATGGCACCAGTTAACCCAGGCTGTAATCTACTAAGATTAAAAGATAACAAACACCTCAACAACCTCAATTTAAAAAAAAAAATTGCAGCTTTGAAGAAACTTCAAAAGCATTTATGATTATTATCATTCTGCTGCTCCACGAAAAAGTCAAAAGACTTAATTAGAACGTGTGGCTCAGGGGACATCTCACCTCAGTGGATCAGCACAAGTTACCATGCAAAGCTTGTTCTGTCACACTCACGCTTACAAGGTTATATCTATATGCCACATGTAGCCCAGACTGGTGCTACAACCATATATCTGCCAGGCTTCCAAACTGTACGAAGACAATTCCACATCCAGATGCATGCTCTGAGTATTAGTGCACACTGACACAGTAAGCTTGAGCTAAGCGAACTTACTGTCCCCCCACCACAGTGGGACTGGTCATGCCTGTTCAGACAGACTGCCACCATACATCTGGGAAGGCGCTGCAGCCATGATGTCTCGCTTATGGAATGGACCAGCTAGGACAGGCCCAAGGAAAATCGCCCAAACGAATTCCAGAGATACATATACACGGTTATCAGGTCACAGAGCATTTTATACTCTACCCCCCCCCCCCCATCAGTAAAGACAAAATGTTCTTGAAAGAACTATATTTTTTTTTCTCTGAAAGCTCCTTACAGTACAGAAGGTGGATTGAACAAGGAACAGTCTAAATCTTTCCTCTTTCTTTTAAATATTCAGGAATTCTGAATATTCAGAATAATTCAGGAATTCTGATAAATTCCTTGCATGTTTCTGTCCATCGATTAGTCAAATTTGGTAACTCAGACTCAAAAAAGAAATGCTATGATTACCTCAAAACGCTTAAGGCATGAGCAGGACTATAACGCCTGCAAAATCTGGCACGAGGGAAGTATTATCCTTCTATGCTTAGCCTTGGAACTCAGGAATTTCAATGAACGAGATCCCTCATTAGAATCAGATGGGGACAGATGTACCTACATGGTGGGTGGGCACGGATGGACATCAGCCCCTCCAACCTCTCTAATGAGCAATTTCCCCAGATTCAAAGAAAAATTTCATAAAAAGTTAAAGAGAAATGGCAAGTTGCCTCCTATTACCACTGGCCTAACTGCTTGGGCTGCTGCTCCTATAAAACACAGGTTTTTTCAAAGAAAATTATTGTTAAAACCATTTGGCTGAAAGTGAAGAGCTATTGAAAAGTACAGTCAAACTGGCAGCTTGCTCTTAAAATTCCCCCCACCACTTTTATAAGTATCGTTTTGCTTGTGGCTTTTAACAGCTGTTCACACACGCCTAAGCTAGATGTGAACTTTTATTTTCCCAAAACTAAACGGGAAGCTTTAAACAGCATCTGATTTAATTTTTTTTTAATTAAAAGTGGAGGTTAAAAGGACCGTGGAAATGGATGATGCAGCTGTGCTCATGCTAGGGAAAAGAATTCCAGAACAAGAAGTGAGGTAGAGTAAACACACAAAATAAGTTTCACGAAACTAAGTGCGCACCATGCTTAAGTGATTTTATTAGCTAATGGGAAGTTAACTCTATGTTTCTTGAGAAATGTTTTCCAAAATTAAATTAAATTGTGTTTTGCAAATATAATAGAATTTGGCTATCTACCATGCTCTTCCCTCAGAGCAATCCTAAAATTAATTCCAGAATGAAGTGGCTTCACAGGTTCCAATATTATTCCCAAATACACTTGGGAACTCAGAAAACTCAGACACACAACTCAGAACTAGCTCACTAATATTGCCATATATTTACTGTTTTGGTTCTCAAAGGAACTTAACTTCCTCTGCATTGAGATATCTTCCTAGATTAATTAAACATTTAGAATCAGATTTGCAACAGTACTGAGATACTGAAAGATGCAAGCAGGCATTCCTAGGGCAACTTTTTAAAGTACCAAAGCAACTACTGGGCAACTAAGCTATGGTTTAACCACATTTGAAAATCCCACCAGACAGCAGTCTATATTTTTAAGCACCGGCATATTCACAAAAATTCTGCCCTCTTGGCCTAATTACTTAATAAATAGCACTAGATACTAAATTCAAACAAACAGACAAAAAAATGACAGAAAGAAAGGAGAATAAAAATGCCACTTTTTATTTCTACTTGTACACCTTAAGCACAAAAGCACACAATGACAGTATAATAATTCTAGATATTATTTAAAGGGTCTTTTCTACTAAAACTCTTAGGAAAAACCTAAAAGTATTTTTAAGGCAGAAAATTCATAGGATTATGAAGGAAATGCCACATTAATCCATGTGGATTATATACCCTGTAGACTGTAACAGCTCCAAAAGAAAACTTTTCCAGTGCACTAGTACAGCTACTATTTAAACCAAAAGGCTTTAGTAGTTCATCCATCAAGTTTATTCAGCGAGAGAAACTGCTAGAATTTTTATAAGATGTCTAATATACTAAAAAAGTATGCAAAGTAACCCACACTTCTCAAAACATAACTATTTAAAAAAAAAGAATGAAGACCCCGTGTCCATATCAGGCTGATGCAGAAGATCTATGAACAAAAAAGAAAACCAACAACATTAAGAGCATTCCCTTTGCACCAAGCACAAGGGACTAGGTGCAGAGAATGGAGAGGATAAAAAAGTGCAAGAGAGACATGTAATCCAGCCTGGACAGCAGAGCCTAACAGAGGGAGGCAGGTGGAAAATTTTAGTGATGCAGTCATCTGTTTGCTTCCCTTGTCCACCCACATGCAAGAGACTCAAGAATAAGAAATAAAGCATTCATAACAAATATGAAAATCTGACCTAATCAAAACCAGGAATCCAGAATATTCTAGTCAGGTCCAATAAAAAACACTACAATCTGGAAACCTGCCTAGGGTTCCTCTGGGGTATAACTTGATATTGTCTTTGATGATATGAAGCCTTGATTTTTGTTGGGTTAGTTCCTTGCTGAATCCAAGCACAGTTTGACAAATGAAACCCAGGTCACAAGTAAAACATTTTATTTAGGTGCATATAAATTACATTTGTGCACTTTAACACATCAAACATAACAAATAAAAGTTCACCACAGGTAAACACAGTGATAAAACAAATACAGCACTAACGTTTCTGAACCTTCTAAAAATAAAACCACGCTTTAAGAACTCAGATTAATATACTGTATACCATTGACAGATAAAATGATTCATAGTGCACGAATTAACAAAACATGTTTCATATTAGACAGAGCAGAAAGAAAATTCAACTTCCATAACTGTGATGTGGTTATAAGTCACTTTTTGTTTAGTCGCCTAATAGTACTGCCCTCAGCACTAAAAATATACAGAAATCAATTATAACATTATTGCTCAATGAAAAGACAAAAGGAACTATCAATGACCAATATACATTTGGCCATTGTATACAATGTATACAATGTATTGTATGTGATGGTAGAATTCATTGTATACAATGGTAGGACCATTGTATACAATGACCAAATGTATATATACATTTGGCCATTTGGAACTGTATTGTGGAATATAGTTCCTTAATATTCCACAACTTAGCTGAAAAAAAAATTGGCCAAGCAATCTTGGAAATTGATACACACTACAAATAAGACCACAGAGATGCATCCTCACTATAAAATGCTCAAAAATGGATGGCATGGAAACAGAAAATGCTTTGTTCCCATAAGATATTTCTTCATCCAAAGGATACCGGAAATCCTCTTCCCTCCTGTCAGTCAGTATGATCCTAAATGTATCAGAAGTGAGGTCCCAAAAGGAGCACAGAGATTTTCCTGTCTTGAGGGATTCTTAGCTGGAAGTGTTCTCCTCAGCTTAAACAACCATAAAAGTATATGGTTCTGCAACCTAATGAATAAAGGCATTACACGGTGAAACTATTCAAATTCAAATGGAAAGAAAGCTAAACAATTTTCATCAATAAAGCAATATAATCTGCTCAGGATAAGGAAAGTGGTTTTATTGCATGTTTGCTCAGCGTCCCCTTTGCACCTTGGTTTCCTAATCTCTGACTCTGTTGAGAGACTGACTTTGTCTCCGAATGGCAGCAGGGCTTGGGATGTTAGTAGAGTCTGCACTGCTTAAGAGAAAAACTGATGGCCTTTTCACAGTGATCTATTCTAGTCCAGTCTGAATTACTAGACATGAAGAAAGAGTTAGAGAGCAAAATATTATGACCTGTGCCACGCAGATCAAGCCTGATTATAAAACAGGATTGTGGCTAAAATCTCCGAAACAAATCTTGGTCACACAGACGTCAAAGGCAAAACACTACTGCTGACAGTGGAACTAGACAGTTTTGAATTTATGATTCTTCAGTTCCCTCTCAAAGCAGATCAAGAATATCCTAAAGCTTATCCCCACATACCTGTCAGTATGACAAAAATGTAGGATACTATTCAGTGTAAACATCGTAATTAAAATAATCATTCTATGATCAGTTATTTCAAAATTAAAAGATGAGGGGAGTTAACAGTTGTTTTGGTGACTCAAAGAGCAAAACGGCAGATTTGTAAGTACGCTTCAATTTTAGAGAAACTATGTACAAGACATTTTTCTGTCCATTTTGCTCTCTAGTGACCTGCTTCCATTATGAGTTCATTGCCATGCTCTAAGTTTACATATATGAAGGAAACTTCAGTGTTCTTTCACTGCTTTGGAAGCCAATGAGACCGCTTGGAACAAGTCAGGATAAGTGTATACTGTGGGATTGTGACGTTGCTATAGTACTTACTCTTTCATGAATAGTAATTACTCTAGCAAGTGTGTAAAGCAGACAGGCCCAGTTGCATAAGGCTCAATGCAAGTTTTATGAACTGCAGAAAAGCATGATTAGTATGAGGGGAAAAACATGTTTCACACTTTTATTGTAAAGAACATGAGAATCTCACAGAAACTGCCAGAACAGATGTTCATAAATTGGGCCCTTAATCTGCAGCACTTTCCAGGTTTTAAGCTATATCCACTGGTCTGTAGAACATATTCCTCTCTTTTTAATATAATTCTTCTGTTTAGTTTTTTTAATAAATAAGTTTATGACTTTAGTAGTGTTGCCAGCTGTTCAATTTTGATTTACTGTCAGAGTCTGCTTTAATATATAGTGGCTTTTGTGGCTTACCCATATAGATTACATTTTAAGCTTCAAGATATCACTATAAAGCAGCTGGAAAAAGTACTGGCTGTGCTCAGAAACCAGCATTATTGCCCTAGCGATCAACCACTTAAACATGCAACTAAACCAGTAACTATTCTCTAAAAGCCTTTTGGATACATCATTCCCAAAATAAAACTGCAAAACTTACGGTGTAAGAGGAGGTCATCTTAACATATGTACTTTAAAAAGCCAGCCAAAGAAAATTGTCAATTATTAATTAGGTGATGTATTAGCTGGCAATAGAGATCTCTACAATTACTGTTCTTTATTGTTTCATTACATTGTTTCCTTTACTTCTACTGTGTAGCTTGAGACAACTTAAGAAATAAAAACCCTTCACATTAAAAAAAAAAAAAGTTCAAACATTATTAAGTCCAGACATTTTCAGTAATTGTTCCTGATAGACATCAGTAGTGTTGTAGACAGTTACAGTTACTGTAGCATGAAGTTACTGTAGGATGACAAGAACTAACAGAGTAAAGAACGCAATAAGTAACTTCTATACAGCCGGAACTTGTATTCCATATTTTACAACTGCTTTATATAGTGCTTTCTAGAAAATGTATTTACGGCATTGTTTACTGAATATTGCTGTGAAAGAGCTGTCAATACTTTTCATACAGAACTGTTTTTTACCTCTCAGACTTGCAATATAACCAGACTAGGCTTTTTTTCCCCTCTATTATCTGGAAGTACAGGGTAATGTTATTAAAATAAACTACCACAACAGTATTCTTAATATTGAACAATGGATCAAAATCAAAAACTCTGGAAACTCTCTACAGTTGGACTAGTCCAGAATTATCAGTCAGAAGTAGTAGGGTTTTTTTATTACACTGAAAACTGCTTTTTCTGCTCAAAAAGGTTCCTTTTTCCGTATAAAACTAACTCCCTAAAAAAATTCCAACCAAGAGAACAGAACAGTTTGATTCAGAAAGATCAGTATGGTGCCTAATGAGAGGGGTTTTTTGTTTGTCTTACACTGTTATTTTCTCCCAAGTTTGGATTTGCCAGTTGGACAGTATCCATGATACATTACTCTCACAAAGTCCTATCATACCTAAGAGGATGTGATACATCATGGAAGACATAAAGGGAAAAATAAAACAAAAACAAACCCAGCCTTTATGCCCATAGCATTAGGAGCATAGCCTGCAGGAGAATGGGAAGAGAAGCATCAGCACTACACTTGCCATGAGACACAGCAGTGGCATCTCCCAATCAAAATAATTCAAGCTTTTCCATAAAGGTTTTGAAGGGGAACTGAGAAGTAGATTCCAAAATGCCACAGTTTTCTATGTGGGCAGCAGAACATAAAAATATTTTTGAAACAGTTCAACTTAACAGCCTGACCAACAACTCCTATACACTGCTTTCTTCCTTCTGCATGCCTACAGCAAATAACTTTTCAAACTTCTCCTGTAAATGTATAAAGTAAGTTTTTAGCAACTGAGGGTGTGTCTCTCTTTCAACAATATCAAAGGTGTGCTATCTGTACAAATCTTAACTTATTTTGTCCAGCCTTCATTTTCAATTATCTACCCAAAAAATGCTTAATACTGCAAAATCCAGCATTTTAAAGTTAAAGTTACCCTCAATATACATAATGATTATATCCCAGTATTTTTCAGAAGCAAGCCTTTCTTAAGATATTTTACTATTCTGTGTGTTCCATTCAACTA
Source organism: Mycteria americana (assembly GCF_035582795.1). Taxonomy (NCBI): domain Eukaryota; kingdom Metazoa; phylum Chordata; class Aves; order Ciconiiformes; family Ciconiidae; genus Mycteria; species Mycteria americana. The sequence continues at coordinate 16,861,301 of NC_134368.1, forward strand.
TTTAGTCTGTAGCTTTTTTTGATTTTGTGTTTCTTTAGCATCTGAAACAAGAGAGCAGTGATCCTGATGGCAGTTTTCAAATGCTGTTATGTATGAATGCTTAGGAATGAGTTCTCTAGTCAAAGTCAGAAAAAGGTAATGTTATTTCTCTTTCTGCATACATATTTCAAAACTAATGAATTCTACCATCACATACTAGTATTATACTAGTATGATATATTCCTATTATCACACATAATTAAGTAAAAACATTGGACAATACTTACCACAAAAGAAAGACCACACAGTATATATATAAAAAAAATAACTCAAAATAATATTATAATCTAGGGGCTAGTCATGAAAACATGACAGTAAACTCATCTGAAGTCACTAAACATGCTCTAAATTTACACCTATGTAAACAACCAAAATTTTTATCTTAAGGTCAGTGATTGCCCACACTGAACAAAGGAATGCAGCAAATGTGATATGGCTCATTTTACAGTTGTAAAAATTTTTAAGTGTTAAAAATAGTAATCTGGGTGAGATGGGATGGTTGCTTCTTGTGTTGAACATCAAAGGACAAATGGACGGAATGAAATCAAACTTTCTCAAAGGGTTCAGCAGAAGTTACATATCTGCTATATATTTATAATTCCCTTGTCATATTCACAAATACCCTGTTGCATCATTAGCAATGGAGATAAAACTTTGAAAGCACTACTTCTGCAAAAAAAATTGAGTTAAAAATGCTAAAATATATCATGAAAATTTCATAGGGAACTCAGTATTTCAGTAGAAACTATGTACATTGTACATAAAGCCCTCCTGTTTTAAGACCTTATTTTAAATAAACAAACTAGATTTCTAATTTACCATTCATCATCACTGTACTCCACCTCCTTAATCAACATGTGTCAGCAAATCTTAATTGATTTTTAATAGATTTTTTTGGCACTACAGAATCTTAGATCTCTCCTTTGAAAACAACAAACATATTTTGAGTTTATGCTCCATATCATGAGGGCTGGAAGCACAGAGTGTAAATAACAACAATTACAACAACAATGCTGTCTGCATTTAAACTATCTGGCTTATCTCAGTGAACTATTAAGATCAAACAAAGTTTGATACTGGTTTAGTAGTTACTCCCATAGTAACACCTTCACGGTCTCATATTACAGAGACAAACGATGAAATACCTTTTTTCAAATACCCCTTTTTCCTCAAAAAACCTGACCTATAAACAAACCAAAGTAGATAGCAGAAAGGAATTGCAGCTCATTCAGAACCTCATCAGGACGAACCATCTCAAATACTGGAACAATGAAGAATTCATAACCAGAGATGCTAACGTCATGAAGGCATTAATATGCTTAAAGATTTATCAAAAAAGTCACACATTTAGCAGAGTATACAAGCTCCTATACTGAAATGGGCATCAAACTCAGAATGTCTCATTATATCAAGTGTATGGAGCTATAATTGTGGACTAAACTGGAAATAGTACCATTAATTTCCACTTCTCTTGCAAATCCCCAATAAACATGATAATGTCCTGACAATTACACAATTTTAAAATATACATATAACGCATTCCCCATAATTTTCCTTTTTCATTCTTAATTCTCAACTTCATACCATACGACTAAGAGAGGCTGATTTGAACACTCATTTATCAGTCTTCTATTGTATTTTGCTCCTAAAGGTTCTGAATGCAAATTATTTTGAAAAACAGCAACATAGCAAGATAATCCTACAGTATTATCTTAACTGTAAGAACTTCAAATTTTCTAAAATATTTTCAGGACAATGTTTCAGAATGGCATTTTTCATACTACAAACTCCTATTAATCATATTAATGGAGGTTATCTATTATGATTATTCCCTATATTAACATAGGCTATCCTTCATGCTCTAAATTGAACTAATTACTGGTTACTTCCAATAAACATCTTGAATTTTTATATTCATTGAAATAAACAGAAAAAGTTTAAGTTTTCCCTGCTGATTAGGAAGAACCTTCTCTTCCACACTTTCTGCCTGTACAGAGTAGTAAACATATTCAATTACCATATGCATTTCAGTTGAAGTTGCAGTGTACACATAAATACTGTACTGTTGCTATATTTTATTAGTCTGACTCTAAAACTGTGAAGCGTTACAAAAAGATTAGTTTACTGACTTATCTAGCTTTTAAATAGAAAATAATGCTACAATAGCACTTGTCTTTTTCCCACTTTGTCCAAAATCCTGATACTAATGCCCTATTCACACTTGAAATTTGGTTATCCTCTCTCATCAACTTCCTTCAATAATAATATGAGAATATATTTCCACAGTAGCTAATGGAGACATTCCTACAAATCAATGTGCTGCAGTGATACAGAAATAAAAGCTTATTTCACTGTAATGATGCTTCCAGACTTCCCTCAAGTCAGGTGGTTACTTGCAGTTAATGATCTGTGACATACCACACAAGTAGTCCTAAAAAGACTTATTATCCACTGCATGTGCAACAATATTTGCTTTATGGATGGCTAAATGAATGAAGACATTCAATGTAACTGTAAAAGTAAAATCAAAAGAAAACTTACAAGTAACATGTTTTCTTTGAGTAAAAGAGCTGTGAACATTTTCCATTAATACTTAACCTTTTGCTGGAGCAGTGCAACCACATATAATGCTTGAATCCATAAAGCCCAAGAGCTGCTCAGGGTTAACACTGATTAACTGCCCCCAATCAAATGTTATAACTTTTTAAAATTTCAGAGAGCTTCACTCCACTAATGAAATCAAATTGCATTTATGTCATATGGCAAAGGTGGGAGCAGGACAACTTGCAAAGAAAAGAAATTCTGTCCTGTCTTAAAAACAAGTATTTTTTTCAATCCAATAAAATAGACATGAAATTGATTGGTTTTTAAAACTACGTATTTTATGCTGCACTGACTTCCATTAATATACTAATAGAAAAGAATAGCATATTGACTTAAAATAAGCTACAATCCAATAGTACGATATCTCCCATGACTCTCAGACTGTGCAGACATTCACACATTTTCTGTTTATAATTTTTTTCATTTACTAGACTCAGCTTTTGTCCACCATATGTCCACCGTAGATTAACTATTCCCTTAGGTACAATTAAGGGCTTTCCATTTGTTGTAAGAAGACCTAAGTATGAAGGACGCAGCCAGAAAAAACATTTCTACCTAAACCAAAAACAGAAGCACATTCAGCCTGGACTATGGTTTATGCAGCATCTTTTTTATTAGACGTATGTCTACATTGCTAAATAAACTACAGACAAAATCCATGGAAACAGTAAGAGATCTCTCAGCATTTCATTTGTGTATTATTATAAAAATAGGATACATATATTGTTCTAACCTTTGTATTTAAACGGTTTACTTCTATTTCCATTTTTCAATGACATCTTTAAAGATTCTCCTGAATTTAAGCATAACTGTTAGTGAATGAGAATATATTATTTACTGGCGCTTCTGTCACACTGGCGTTTGAGTTCCAACTACACTAACAATATTCTACCAGGTCCATGAACTTGGTCTTAGTTCTTGGTTGGTCTTAGCAGGCAAAACTTACGTGCGCAAATAAAAAACTGAAGTGCAGTCTCAAGACTTTAAGTGCAGGAAGAAGAAACCAGGTTATCCATACTCACTAAAATAAAAAAGCATAACATAAGAACAGTCTATCAGTTGGACTAGTTCATGACTATCCTCACTTTCTTATTAAAGCACCATATGATCCGAATGAGAAAACATTAATTTCAGCAAACAGTTTGTACAATATCTATCTGTCCTGGTTCAAATGAATGCAAATTCATTGATTTTCATAGAACTATACCAGTTTATATCAGGGCTCTGTCTAGCTGTACAGATCTCAAACTCAGGCAAGTGGTATAACAGTAATATATCTTCTGTGTGCAAGATGTATATATTATTCAGCTTCATCCCTGTACTGAATCCCTTACTGCAGCAGAACACAAATCAAAAAGCAAGCTCACTACTAGCTAATCCTATCCGTGTTGAACATCAGAAACTGGCCTTAAGACAGGCAGGGCAGAAAATTATTATAACAATCATTAATTATCTTTTGAGCAGCATGACAGAAAAGACTTCCCCTTTCTACTCTATTTTTTTTGTTAGCACTCTGGCACAGGCCACTTGGCTTTTGAGAGCCACCATCAAAACATATCCTGTATACATGCTCCAGTAATGGTTGCAGCACTGGAAGAAAGTCCAGAAGTCTAAAAATCTGGTTTTAACCAAGTGATTTAGCAGCTGCTGTGTCCACTGTGATTTCCCATCCAAGAGATCATTTTATGAAGGATTCTGAAAGAAGGGTCCAAGTAAAACATGAGATGATTTGCAACCAGATGCAACAGATACATTTATCACAGCAGATTACACGGAGATTGGGGCCAGAACAGAGTACATATGCCCAGATCCTTGTTATCTATCCTGCCAGGTGTTTTCCATTCTCAGCCAATGGAATATGTCTAAGCAAATGCTACACAACAGTAATAAACCTTCCTTCTTTTGTTCTATATAATTTTCTGTGAGCTCAGCTACTTTCTAAAGAACCACACTTGAGGCTCATGCTCCATTTATGTATCTGTGTGGTGTATATCACAGTTTAGTAGACTTGCCCACATAGCAATTTAACAGACATAATTAAATAGATCACTTTGGCAGTGATGGTAGCCAGCACCATTAATATTATGCCAAGCATGATTTAGGATCAAAATATCGCAAGACAGATGCTTTCTCAGACAAGCAAGGTAATTTTATCACTCAAAAATGTGTATGTTTCTAGATTGCTCCCATCCCTAAAGTAATACAGCGCACATTCAGACACTGGGTTGGAAATATATTATTATGGTGAATAAAAGATCATTTTCACCTGTGATTTTCCCTTTCATTAATTTAAGGGGGTTTTTTAATTCTTTTTAACAAGAAAGTTACCCAACCATTGAAACAAACAAATCCATAAGACTGCAGTTTTCTATTAATCTTACAAGTTTGTTGAGACAAACATTCTATACATATTTTAAAACAGGGTAGCATTCTACATTTATTCAAATGAGTTGGTAAACTGACCGTAGCACAGGACAAGGTTTTCTTTTTAAGGGAGTCTCTACATGTAAGTAGTTTACCCTCCAATCCCAGGAGCATGTGTGAGGCTCAGGTGACTGGACCTGCTGTCAGGCATACAGGAACTTTAGTTTAATCAGGCATAAGACTCAAAAGAACAGGGGTCTTTGCATTTGCTGCTCAACACTTGTCTTAATTACAAGCGAAGGACCTAACAAGTGCAAGTCCACAGAAAGCAAGAACAGAAACAGCTGGGGGAGGTTGGGAAGGACAAGAGAATGAATGCATAGTTCTGAATTTTAATAAGCCAGAATCTCAAAATGAGTATCAATGAAGAAATTTTCTGAGTACAACTGGGGAGACTAAGTGTATAAGGCCATAACAGAGTCCAAAAGCAGACTGGGTATGTCCTGTTACCAGCCAGATTTGCATTAGTACACAGTACACCAAACATTCATTTGTATCTGGGCTGAAAAATGTTTCTTTCTGTGCTCAGATAAGATAGGTAAAAACATTTTATGTTGTATGTAAATGCAAGTTAAAGGGTACACTAAAATGTAACCTTTAAACTTCGCAATGTAACAGCATACCACTTCCTGTTCAGAGATAGCACTCCAAGATCAATTAATCATGGCTAAGACGAACAAACGGTCAACATTCTTAATTAGTGTTGATGCATTCTCCTCTGTGCCCTCATCTGTCATGAAGACTGTTTAAAAATCTGAGTTATTAGTCTTTATTGAGGAGTGGATCTGGTTAATATCTCTAAGAATAGAAATCATTCATCCATCCACTATACACCGGTACCTGATAATTCCTACCCCCTATATAAGCTACAGATAACCACCGCCCTAAGACCATCTTGGTAGCTATAAATCAAAATGAGTGTAGCTCCCATGCAACCTGGGTTAATTTTTGTTTACAATATATCCACTGAAAATGTTGGTACGACACTTGAGGAGTCTGTTTATAGATTAGTGCAGAGGAAAATACATAAAGTAGTCAAGGTAGAAAGGAGAGAGACACATCAGTCATACAAAACACAGTAAACCCTCTCTAATTCACACTAACAACTAGGAGGTCCATTGCGATTACTGAATTTTGTCAATACTAAATTTAAGCAAAGATCCTAAGTGCACAAAACACAATTCATTCACTTGATAACTATAGTTCGATTTATACTATACAATATAAGTCAAAGTATTTGACAGCAACATGTCTACAAAAGTTTTAAGTTACTGCATTGAAACTCAAAAGCATTTGTTAATCTTAACAATAAGGGTTACTCCCTTATTTCTGGTGCAAATGAAGTGGCATTAGCAACACAGAAATAAGCACACGTCAAATATACCTTGTATTATATAAGATTAAAATACCGCAAAGTTACAAGGAAAGTCAAACTTAAGATTCAATGCCAACTGTGAATTTTAGGATTATTAAGATCTCATGACTTACAATTAATAAGAAAAACTCTACATTAAATTTTACAATTCTTTTTGTTATTTACCACACAGACAAAAATCTGTGGAAAGACAGAGAATTAACTGATAATCGGATGTAAGTGCAGGAAGCAGGTTTGGGCAAGACCTTGACTCATATCAGTTTTCTACTCTCTCTGACCAAATGTGTAGGTCAGGCTATGGAAAAGAGATGTATGGGAAGGAAGAAAGAATGAAAAATAAAACTAAGCACCTAGGAGGAAGACAGTCACCTTAAATAAATCACCACTTTCACAAAGGAGGACTGCATCTCTGAAGCTCTTGTTCTCCCAATTATTTTTAATAAATTAGTCTGCAATGACAGTCCTTCACAAAAAGGGGTGGGGGGGAGGTCCAGAATTTAGGAGATCTCAATTCATACTACTCTATTATTTTCAAATTAATTTCTGATGGATGAGAGACTAGAGACTGATTGGAACTTTGTATGTAGAAATTACAACTGGTGGAATACTGAAGAAATTCCTGCAAACTTAACACATTTAACAGAATTATTACAAATTGATACAACAAAACATTAATAAATCATGCAGTTTTATAGACAATTTAACAGCTAGTACACAATTATTCACCATATACTGCTATATCTGAAGTAATTTGCTTTCAATGACAAGATTACCCAAGGATATTATTTTCATCTAATAGAATTCATGAGTACAGTTTTCTATATTTCACTGTGAAGAAAAATATTTTTCATTGTTTTCTTCCAAGCTTTTTTTTTTAAACGGTGGCTTTATTCCTATTTCTGAAGCACTACAGTAGAGATCCCAGGTGTATTTACTCCAAAACGGAAAAACATGCATTTATTTCAGACAGTATTACTAAGTGAAAATGGTCAAATGAGAGCCTAAGCCCAAGCTAAGTATCCTTAAAAGAGCAGGACTAAATTTAAACCAAGGTTTCAAAATGGATGGTTTCAGCTGGGCTTCCAAATTCTTGTCTAGGTATCTAAATACTGGCCCAATTCTTTCCAGTTGCTATGAAAGAAAATAACTGCACTCTTGGCAATTTTTTAAAACTTTTATCAGAAAAAAAGTTAAGTGCTAGAATAACTTGACGGTGGATATAGATGTTTCTAGTCTTTAAGTGAGCATACCTGGATATTTTCCTGAAAGACACGTATAGCTCAAAAAAGAAGTACAATCCTGAGACAGAAACTACTGACTGAAAGTATTTCTCCTGTATGATGCATGAGGTCAAATAAGTTCATCAATCCATCAAATGGCTTTTCTTGGCTTTAAACCTATTATTGCTCTTACATCGTATACAAGCGTCTTATCACTTACTGAGTGAAGAACTTGAGCTATTCTGAACACAGTGATTCCACCTGAAGAACTTGTTAGTACTGGTAGCTTTATCCTTTCATAATATGCAAGAGTCAACACCATGCTTCTATATAAACACTTACCTTGTTTTCTATTTATGTAACAATAGGAGCCTGACTACAGTTACCTCTCACAGGCCATTAAAGTATTGGGGTGGAAGCCCTCCTAGATATTCTTCTCCTATTATAGAATTCAGAAAAGCAATACACTTCTAAGAGCTTAATTTTTATAATGCTGAAATAAAAATAAAGCAAAAAAATTACTTCCGTAAGCAGCATCCCCTGCATGCTCGACATGTGCAACAACAACAAACATCCTTAGGATCACCTGCTTTTTTTCTTTATACACAGCTTCTGAAGGAAAACAAGGTAGGAAGCACACTGTTCCTTCAGCTGCTATTTTCATAAAATGAAAGCCCTTTCACTAGTTAGTGTCAGCCTTTATCTGGAAACTCACCTACAAAACCATATTCTATTTGCAGATGCTCCCAAGGAAATACTTGCATTTTAAAGAATTGCAGGCACATATATGAGAAAAATATATATACTTAAGGTATATAACAGAAATAAAACTCCTTCAAATGGAAACCAGTCTGATTTTCTACCTCTATGATGTCATGCCAGCAAAAGAACATTATTTATCCTATGTTACAGTGCATCTTACTGTAAATACTTCATAAGATTTGCAGAACTCCAGCTAGGAAGTCCAATTTTGGGACAAAATATAAATCAGTGAAAAATATTTTTCATTTTAATTTCAACAGAATCTGTATTATTGGCTCTGGTCTGCTAGAGTACAACAGTGTCTATGTTATACTTTCAGAAGTGCTATTTATATATTGTAACTCTAAGAGCTTCTCTGTTTTCTTCCCAGAAAATAAGTAGTCTTTCATAATTAATAACATAAAATGTTACAGCATCACAGTAGCAACACTACAGTTAATGGTTCTGAATGAAAGTGTTGTCTCTACATTGTTTTCAAATGCTTTTAAACAATACTAACTTGCTGGATGAGGTCTTTTTTCAGGTTTGTTCATGATATGGACATTGTGAGATAGACACAAATTACTTGGAAGGTCAAAAAAATAAAATCTGGGTTTTGTTCTTCAAAAAAAATGTATTTACATCGTTAAAAAATTCTGTATCTGTTTCAACACTTTGTTTCTAAAATTGCTTTATGTTGCTTTTATCATCTTCAACAGAAAAAGGGTAAGAGAGCCAGGATCAAGACCTCAGATATGCCGATAAGGATGTTTCTGTAAGATTTCTTAGCTGGAAATGGGGGAATTTGGAATCCAACTAATTAGGAAACTAACTAGGTGATGGTTATTTAAAGTGGCATATTTTGGTGGTCAGAAGAAAACCATTATATCATACTTACATGATCAAAAAGAGGACAGGTTACAAAATCCCAGAACAACAGGAAATAAGTAACCGCATGTGCAAAGCTACAGACAGCATGCAAAAAAAGCCTAATAAGGAACTCATACATATTATGCCTAGTGCGTAGTGTAGTTATTTTAAATAATATATACCAGTACTTAATTTAGCAGTCTCTTGACAAACAGAACCATGAAATATACCTGTTATTAGATCCAGAAATTCCCAGTTCTCCATTCTAGATGCATGCCATGGCTATATCTTGAAGCCCTATCAAATTCAAATATGGGTGAGAGAGATCTCTCTAGTCCTGTGTGCTGCTCTCCAAGTAAAGAAAACACAGGCAGAGAGGCTGCAGGCTAGGCAAAGCACGATGCAGCAAGTCCCTCAATCTAATTGCCCAGGACCAGAATCCTGACATACACCCAAATACGTCATCTGTATACAGCAACAACACACAAGACAGTATTTAGTTTCATGTTACTAAAGATACATGCCCTGTGCCATTTCTTCAATAGAGAACAACATCCAGAGTATTTCAATTAATATTTAAGTATTAATAACTTACTTTTATTTCCAACCAAGGCCACAAGTGGCTGTGTTTCTGATTCTTCATTCACTTTTTTTACCACATTGTACCAATCTTCTAAATTTTCAAAGCTCTGGCCATTGGTAATATCATAAACCAAGAGAATACCCTAAATAAAAAGATACATTTAAAATGTTACAGGTTATAAAAATATTTGAACATGGTAAAATTTGCAACAGTCTAAATTATTACTATCATAAAATAGAGCATTAACAAATAATGGCATTGTCTCTTTTGAGGAATAATCAAAGGAATTATAAGCTTCTGTAATAAACACATTTTATTACAGTATTTCTCCTGTATTCCATGTGTTCCAAATTCAGACGCTAACTGAACTACAAGTGCAGAAAAAAAATGGCAATTCAATAAAGAGCACAATTAGTTATATTAGAAATATTCTGAAATGCATATGCTTTATGAAAAATCCAAAAAGCACTTCACACTAATAGTAAGATAAAAATTGCACTGGAGAAGGACTTGTATTTTAGCTAATATTATTTGTAGTTGCACTGTTCCCTTTTTGAAAAAAAATGAAAACCAAAAGCAGTTCAATTGTACATTTCTGCACGTTGCCTGACTGTTGCATCTCTCCTCTCCTTTGGGAAGAAAGGTCAGATCCCTTCCTTCACTGTTGTAGAAGACAAGCAAGAAGTACTGGCAAACTTTGAACTTTCAAAGGAGAAACTAAAAATGTGGTCAGAAGTCAAAAAGAAGGGATTCCCATGATTTCAGAGGTTTTGGGCTAGGCTACAACTAACAAATACTCAAAACAGACATTACTGAAGATTCCTCAGTGCTAATATCCAATATTATAAAGCACAGTGTATTAACAGCCCAAATGTCCACCTTCTCTCCTCCACAATTCTAAGATCAGCTCTCCCAAATCACTCTCAATTATTGAGTCTTCTGCCCCTGCTTTCCACTACACCCTAATAAAGAAAGTATCTTGTAAATGAGGAATAAAGTAAGAATTCGCTTCTGTTGCACTTGTTCTCATGGCGTTCACATCTGGGAAAAAAAAAATCTCTACAACTGCACACTGTTTCTCACATGAAATTTTCACAAATATTCTAAAAAACCAATACGAAATTAGCTGCTACAATGACCCACTGTCAATAGAAAAGATTTTTTCAAGTCAAGTTTTTCAGGCATTTGTCTGGGCCCAGGTTCACTCGATAGTTCCATGAGGAGTGTCTTAGATCATAAAATAGAGTGCATGCTTATTAAATTAATTTCACAGATGACAAGAAACTGGTAGAGACTGCAAGATTATTTGAGGAGACTTTAGATTATATGATGAGAAACAATCTAAAAATAATAGGATGCAATTCAATAAGTACCACGACAAGTTCAAAGGAAGCAATAATCAACTGTACAATAGGAAACATCTGGCTTTGTAGCAAGTTCTATACAATAGGATCAAGGAGTTATAGTAGATCACAGTTGAATACGTCCAGCTTATTTTGTAGCAAAAAGGCAAATATCACATTGGCATGAAACATTCCAGGTGAAATAATGTAGCCAGCTTTGGACACTGAATGTCAAGAAAAGGACAGACTAGAAGAGACCAGTAACATTATCAGAGGTTTAGAAACTACGACTGACATCAGCAAATTGAAAAAACTGGACTGTTTCAACAAACACAAGATTGATGGCAGGCATGATGATGCTGGTAAAAGTTTCGAGAGAAGATAATAGGAGTTCTCTTTTTACATGCTCTTATACATAGTTTGCAGATGACACCAAATTGGGAGGACCAGCCAATATGTCTGAGGGCAGAGCTACCCTTCAGAGGTACATAGACAATCTCAAGGAATGAGAGAACAGGAACCTTTCAATATTCAACAAGGACAAATGCAAAGCCCTGCAGCTAGGGAGGAATAAATACAAGCTGGGGCAACTAACTGGATGGGAAGCAACTTAAAATGACCTGCAGGTCTTGGTAGACAGCAAGCCAAATATGAGCCAGCAACATTCCCTGGCAGCAAGGATGGGCAACGTGATCCTGCACTGCATTAGCAGAAGCACAGGCACTAGGTCAAGGGATCTATTCCCTTCTACTCAGCACTTGTTAGATCATCTCTAAAATAATACATCCAGTCTTAGGCCCCTTAAGACATCAATAAACTGGAGTAAGTTCAGCAGAGGGCCACCAAGATGATCAGAGGCTGGAGCACTTGTCCTATAAGGAAAACCTGAGGGAACCAGAATTCTTCAGTATGGAGAGGAGGCAGCCCTAGGAGGACCTAAAAACAGACTTCTCATATCCATGAGGCAGCTATGAAGGAGATGGAGCCAGGCTCTTCACAGGAGTGCATGGCCGGAGGATGAAACACAATGGGCTTAAGCTGAAATAAGAGAAATTCAAACTAGATATAAGGAAAAGCTTTTTCACCATGAGGAAATTCAAGTAGTGGAATAGGTTGCCCAAAGAGGTTGCTCAGTCTCAGTCCTTAGAGGTTTACAAGAAGGAACTGGATAAAGCCTTGAGCAACCTAGTCCCATCTCACAACTGACCCTACTTTGAGCAGGATGTTTGACTAGAGACCTCCTGAGATCCCTTCAACCCTGAACTTTCATAAAAATGAAATAGACATTATACATAGCTTCAGAGGTGGGCAATAGTTCCTACTGAGATCCCTTCAATTCCTGTTTCCCTGTGACAGCAACACAAATTTTTCTCTTTTCCTTCAATGCCACCAACTCCTTAGCAAAATGAGTTCTTGTTCCTTATATTTATATAGCTGCTATTAATTTCTGAGGAACAGGTTTCACCAGTTCCTTCAAGGAAATTAAGAATTATGACACCCATCTTTTCCCTTGCTATCTTTCCTCCTTTACTTTACTAATCAGATCTAATATTAAACATCCACTTCCCTCTTCCAACTTTTGTACAATTTATTCCTTAATATCTTGAGTCTCAGTTAACTTCTCCTGACTCTTTTATAACTACCCAAATGCCTATGCATGTTTATATTTGTCTTTCATAATATAAGCCTTGCTCTACAAAGGACATACTGATGTTATTAAATGCTCAGTGGAAAAGAAGAAACTCAAGCTGAAGGACAGGTATTGTGAAGGTTAAAAAAAAAAAAAGACATAAGGCTAAAAGTTGTTAATTAAAAAAGCACAGATGGCACGCTTCTTTCACTGGTCATCAAGTTCTCTCACCAGCTTGCAGAAAAGCAGAGCAGACTATAAACCATCTTCAGCACTGAAGAGTTTAATCAGAGTTAGATGCAAGATAAAGCTAATAGAATCTGAGCATCTAAGGTTGGCCAACTCTTTTTCTAACTAATTCTTCATCAAAATGCTACGCTGCTACATGTCCTCTAGCCAACTGCAGCCTACCTACACCTTTGGAAGAAAGAGTAGTCACAGTGGATTTACTGTGAAAGAAATCATTGAACAAAGTTTGCAACTAGAGCTCACCTAACTTCCTTTTGGTCCCTTTCTCCATAATCTAAAACATTGCCTCTAAGGCATATTCTTTTCTTAACCATTCTTTTTTTGAATCTGGTCAATATTTGCTATACTTAAGAAACAAAGATGGCAGGTATGACATCTTAGAGATGCAAAAAAAAGGCAGCACGGCATCCAGGTCATAAAGAATACTTCTTGCTTAGACTTTTGCCACAACAGCACTCTATAAGGAACTTAGTATGATACAGTTAATTAATGAAGGACCAGTCATAACTCTATAGCTAAAATTTATTTCACCTTTTTAATTTAACATAGAAACCCCATCATTGCTTTCACAAAAATATACCATATCTTCCACAAACTTATAGTATATGGAGTACAGAATGCATAGATAGTATAAAAGCTGTTATTTCCCTATTGTGCATGAGAAATTAAGGTGGAAAATTAACACGCCTTTTTACACAGAAGTAGCGCATTTCACTGGCATGAAAAAGTTTTGAAACATATGGAGGACAACATGCCGAGAACAGCACGTTAATTCTCTAGTCTCCAGCAACGCAGCAAATAGTCCCTGTTTGCATAATCGCACTCTAGTAAGAGAGACATTTTGCCTACATTAGTGCATATATGAGGGCTTTTTGGTTTGGAATTATAGAGTATTTTCAAAAATAGGTCACTGGAAACTGGGAATATTGCAGAAATTATTAGCTGGTCTTTGGAGAAGGTAGAGTCTGCAGTACTCTTATTCTATTAACAAGCCAATTTATAAGGTAGCATATGCCAGCTCTTTAAGATACTTTAAACTAGATATGTGGGTAGGGACAGCAATTACAGGTAAGAGATGGGAGTGGTTCTGAAATCTCTACCACGCAAACAGCAGCAGTGCTATTATACAGCAGAACTGCTACTATGGAAGTGTTGTAACCAGGCAATATATTCACACTAGACAATCAACATTTAAAAGGTGTCAAGTTTATGTCAAGATTTGTCACAATAAAAGAAAGCTACAGAAAGCACTAATTAAAACCATATGTTTTCTTCTTCAGGTTTATCCTCAGCTGCCCTCATCCTATGACTGTGGTTAGTATGAAGGAACTAAATTAACTTTCAAATTTTCATTAATATTCATGACATGTCAGATCAAAATTCTAAAATATTTTTTCTAGTCACAGAATATTCATTTTAGCAAAGAGTAACTTCATTATGATATCTTGCACATCTGCAGAAATGTTATTTTTACAGGTGAAAACAGTTTACAATCTACATATACTTAACCACTGTTGTCTTTGCTGATATTGAGGATATGGTCACTCAAATACATGAGATTGAGTTGCCATAATTGAATGAGCTACTGTCTATCAGCTCAGCTGAGGTAACTGACTATACAATTACTCTTAGCCTCTCTCAATTCTGAGATAAATATGTCAGTTTTAATCAACACTAGCAGAAAGCTGTTTATTAGCACCTTTCATTTATAAAGATCAAAGAGCTCTTCCCCCCTCAGCTTACAGAGTTTTTCTGACCCATCAGTGAAATTCAGCTACCAAGACAGGATGCAGCAACTATGTAGTTCTGGATGAGCAACACCACAGAAAAAAAAAAAAAAAAAAGGGGGGGGGGGGGGGGGGCGGGGCAGGAAGCAACTACTTCAAGACAGCAAATGAATTGCAGTTTCTCCAACTGCAAACACGCACGCAAATTAAGTATGTTCTCACCCTCAAATCTGGCACTCTTATTTTAAAACATGGCACAAGAAATCAGGGACCTCAGTCAAAAAATGGCACCTTAACAGTAACTTAACCAAAAGATCTGTCCTAGAGAATTTATCCAGCTCTCATTCAAAGAGAAGGAAACTTCCAGTAGCAAGGTTTGCAGCAACGTATAGATGGATGCTCCACTTACTTCCCCTGGTATCCTGATCAAATTTCAACTAAGAACAAGTGAACTGTAGACTTGCTATTACGATAACCTTTTCAGTTGCTGCAGATTCTCAAAACTTCCATCTCCACCTGGTCTTAGTATTTTATAAGTAGGTCTACCATACATTTGGATTTCTGAGCAGAAAACAAGAATTCAGCCACTTGTGATTCCTGAATCTCATGATGATCAACCAGATGAAGTCCATACAAGGCTATGGGCATCTGCAAACACTGGATAAAAGCATGGTGCATACCGTAGGCATGCTGCAAGCTATTCTACACATGTACTTTAAATCTGAATTATTCAGATTTGGAGAATACATGCAGATGAACACAATTTCTGCAATAGATCCAAATCATCTACTCTGTGTAAGTGTACAGCTTGTGTACTTTACAAACAAGATGTTTAAAATCCCAGTTGCACCACACACGCTGACCAAGTGCAACACACTATAAGTACACATACTTCTTTTGTAGCAACCTTTGCTAGAATTGCTTCAATATTTTAAAGGCTTTCTTGTACTTGGGAACCCAAAACTGAACACAGTATGCCAAATGTAGCCTCAAAAATGTCAGAGAGGATGATAATAACTTTCCTTGATTTGCCTACTTCATTCTTACTAATGCAGCCCAGTATTCAGTTAGCTTTTACTGTTGCAAGGGTGCATTGCTGACTCCCATTCAACTGTTGGGTTTTCTTCCAGTAGGACCCCCACCTTCTTTTCTCCAAAGCCATTTCACAGAATGACAGAGGTTCTGTCTAGAGGTCGTTTGGTCCAACACCCCTGTTCAAGCAGTGTCACCTAAAGCCAGCTGCCCAGGACCACGTTCAGATGGCTTTTGAGTATCTCTGAGGATGGAGACTCCACAACCTCTCTGGGCAACCTGCACCAGTGCTGGGTCACCCTCACAGTGAAAAAGTGTTTCCTGATGTTCAGAGGGAACCTCCTGTGTTTCAGTTTGTGCACATTGCCTCTTGTCCTGTTACTGGGCACCACTGAAAAGAGCCTGGCTCTATCTTCTTTGCACCTTCCCTTCAGGTATTTATATACATTGGTAAGATCCCCTGAGCCTTCTCTTCTCCAGGCTAACAGTCCCAGCTTTCTCAGCCTTTCCTCAAAGGAGAGATGCTCCCGTCCACTAATCAGCTTCATGGCCCTTTGCTGGAAGCTCTCCAGTTGATTCCTTGACAGCTGATTCCCAGGCTGAATAAGGTTATTCTGACCCAGGTGCAGGACCCTGCATTTGTCTTCAGTGAACCTCACAAGGTTTCTGTTGGTCCATTCCTTCAGTTGGTCACGATCCCTCTCAATAGCAGCCCTACCCTCCAGCATATTGACCATTCCTCCCCAGTTTGGTGTCATTTGCAAATTTACAATGTTTTGTTCCATTGTTCAAAGAATTAATAAAAGACATGACCCCAGTACCAACCCGTAAGGAATACGACTTATAACCAGGCACCAGTAAGACACTGAGCTATGGACCATCTCCCTTTAAGTCCAGCTGTCCATTCAGTTTTTCAGTCACCTTATGGTCCACCCATCCAGTCTGTATCTCTACATTTTGTCTGTAATAATATTATGGGAGATTATGTCAAAGGCCTTGCTGAAGTCAAGGTAAATGGCATCCACTGCTCTCCTCTCCTCTCCACAGAGCCAATCATCTAACCACAAAAGGCAATCAAGTTGGTTGGGCACAATTTACCCTTGCTAATTCCATGCTAGCTCTTGCTGTTTTGCTGTCCATTTGCAGGAAATTTTTATACAGACTTAAAATTATTTTTCTTTCTAAGTACTCCTACTTGTTCTACTTTATCCTTCCTCTTTTTCTTCTACAAAGCTACAGATGTTCAACATGAAATAAGCTTCTGCCTAGAAATAAGCTGAAAGCAGTGCCTTTCCGAATTATTCATGGTGTTTCATGAATAGATGAAAATAAAGATAGTTTTATGTGTCTTTAACAGGTGCTATTACAAAGCTAACAGAAAAATGTGTTACAAGTCAGCTTTAATGATAAGAAGCCTATTACAGACATTGGCAATACATGCCAACAACAGGAGAGAGAACAGCCATTAGTTCATTAAAAAAAAATTAGAGTTACAATGAGGGCTGAGGGAGGATCAAAGAAGAAGAGATTGGATGCAGGGGTTTTTTGTTAATGTGCTCAGAAAGACTAAAAATCAAACTTTTTTAACTTTAGGCTTACTGATATCAACTTTTTCACTACTTTGGGGCACCAGTATTAACTTCTTGACCTGCTTTTGCTGATAAGAAACTCCTAAGTTTATCACCAAATTCAATACAGAAAAACTTAATAGCCTTTTATTTCCTTCATTGAGTTTACTTTGGGCATATGGCAACAATTTGTGATTAATCAAATTCCCTGTCATGGAAGCCACTTTCTCCTGTTGCTTGGTAGATCTTTAACAGGGCAGCAAAATGTTTTTTATTGAAAAATAAGAAAATACTATAAAACAGATGCAACAGCTAAAACATTTAGACATTTTTTGAAAGTGACAAAATGTTGACGAGTTTGTCTTTATCCTACTAACTAATAAATCCTAATCTCCTTAATTAGCCATTCCTGTGCTGTACTTATTCGTACAAAGTTTCTGTCCAATAAAAGTTTTAAGATTCCATATTCCTATTGCTTAAAGTATTGGGGGAAAAATAGGTCTATTTGTTTTCTTTTCAGATAAATATAACTTTATATAATAAAACATTATGCCTATTGTTCTCATTACAAACTCCAAATTAAAGAACAGAACACATTTTAGGATCACTCATGTTAAGAAGTGTGGCTTATAGTACATCCTCCTAAATCATCTCATAACTCAAGATACTGCTATAATATTTAGCTCTTACTTAATCCTACCATTCACTTTAAGTTGCTTAGTTAACCTCAAGATAAAATTAGTTTTCATTGGATAAGAGTTCTGCAAAAGTATTTAGCTACCTGGTTGCCTCCTTTTGTTTGCCCTCTTATAACCCCAGTTGCATGTATGAGTTTAATGGTGTAGGATTGCTCTTAATTTCCTCCTTCTACTTTTTTCCCCCAGGAGGCATCTGTTCTAAAAGCAGCCACTATATCTACCATGTGGATATCCAAATAGCCTTTACTATTTACTATGATTGCTTTTCTTAACTCAAGACACAAAGCACAGAAACATGCATCTGCTCTTGAGAGTTATTCAGATGTACAAATGCACACCCTTGCTTTGCTTTTCAAGTCAGCTCCAAAAAACTAACTACAAACTGAAGTCAGACTTGCGTATTAATATCAATTAAGTTTACGTTAAGCAGAGGTTCAACATTTTCGAGATCTACAAAACAACAATCTGTAAGATATGTATCATTTTAAGAACAAAGTTTCAATGAATTTTATGTAATTACTATAGATACAGTTATCATTTATACTGTACCTGAGCTCCATAAATATATTTATCCAGCATTTTGCCTCCTATTGTTTGCCCCCCTACGTCCCACACTTGAAGAGTAACATTCAAATTCCCTGAAAAGGAAAATGATACAGATATTGTATAACCTGGAAAAATTAGATATAAATAAAATCAAAGGTATATTATCACAGCAGGTAATACAACTCTAGCATATCAACAGTAATAGCTTTTTACAAGTATACAATAAATAGTAACTAAATTTCAACACTAAGATGACTATTATTTGGGAAAAAGTCACTTGTGCCCAGGTAAGTCATTAAGATGCAGTAAAACTATAGCTAGATATTAACATATTTAATCTTAACAGAAAAGAATTGGAACTGCATAAAGTATAACATTCCTGATTAGAAATTATATAACATACTTCACTGAAGAAACATGTAAAACTTCACAGAGAAAGTTCTATAGAACAGTACTTGGAATTGAAAGGTAACACAATTAATGCCAACTTAACCACATTATTTCATACTCTATGTCCCTTCCCTCCCCCTCCACATTTTCTTTACAAATCTAGAAGCGGGGACAATCTGCACAGTAACTGCATTTTGGTAGTGATGCTCTTAGTACTATACAGCTAAAGAATTATATAGTTGACAGATTAAAAAATGGAAATACTGACACATATCTAAGTTGAGGACGCAAAATGTGATTATTTCCTCCACCTACCACCTCAAAGCAGGCAACTAAATTGGACATGATTTACATAATCTTTGAAGAGTCTACACCAAGAACAGACCTTCCTTTCTATTCTAAAGAGTCTTTAAACTATGTTGAAACTGTTAACAGGTTTTCAAAAACAAAGTAACAAAAAAATCAGTGTCAATACAGAATATTTAATATCCTACAAGTCATACATATTCTGCAAGCTAACAACTCAGAAACCCACAGACTAAACATACACACAGCAATGTATGTCACCACATGCATACAAACATATTAAAGTATAATTTGGCTCATTTTGCATGGTAAGAACTGTTTTCAAAACTACTGATTACCTGGAAGCACCAAACTCTAATACAGTAAGGTCTGGTGAAAATTTTTCTAATCTACATACAACTCACATGACTTACATGTTAATAACTATTCTACATACTCACAAATAATCATAACTGCCTATTAATTTTATTCCTAGATTTTAAAAAAATTTGCAAAAAATTCCACATCACAATAATTGAGAGTCGAGTGAAAAAGAACACAATATTTTGGGCTACTAAGATAGATATACTCTTAATTCAACTATTTCATGTTATTAACAACTTTATTTTACACAATGTAATCTATTCAGCCATCAATTTATAACTAACATACTCAGTTATGCAAGGGAGTGTGCTCCATGGAAACATATCCCAGCGCTTGGTGAATATAAACAGCAAATTAGAACTATATAGCTGAATATATGCTACTTGTGGTATTAAATATACCACATTATATTTTTATGATGCATCTTGCTTTAATCTGGTTAAAAGCGCAGATTTCCTGAAGTGCTACTTTGGCTTCAAATGTGTAGAGACGAATGTGAGACAATCTATTCACAGTGCTTTTAAACTACACTGAGTTTTATCTAATACTAAGATAAAGAATTTCTACATGGAGCTTAGTAAATATATCATAAACACTCCAGTTCAATAAAGGCAACCTTTCACAGAATAAAAAGCTTATTTGTTTTGACTTATTTGTGCAAAAAGCTTATTTGTGTATATGCTATGTATTAATTAATTATTTTTAAAGATTAGAACGTAAGTGACTGCAAACAATGCAGGAAAATCTTCCATAAAGCATCTGGTGTGCATAAACCAGTGAATCCACAGTCTGAAATGATTATGCATCCTCAGTGGGTATACAAACTCAACATGCTCAAACACTCATCATGCTGCAGTATTCTACCCCTAACTTGGTTGTATGTATTCTACTGGAAATTTACCATGTCATTCATGCTATCTATTTGGGAAAAAAGCTTTATAAATATTATCGCTTTCAAACTCAACAATTTTCAGATGTCTAATTTTGTGTTCAAATGCTTTAAAAGGTTCTAACTTCATTTTTCCTCCTAAGAGTAGTAATCATGCACAGCATACTGGGCTTAGTATCTGGATAACAGTATGAAATTATCTGAGAAACTTTAATGCAGGAAGTTAAAGTAAATAGTCTAACAGTGACTGTTCAACTTAAAAATCTACTTCTATGAATTATTTACATTCTTTCACTAACAACAGAAAAAAGAAACTGGGGAAAAAAGGTGGGAATGTTCATTTAAGGTGAAGTGGTTCTTAATTAAGATCTCACTAACTACTGAAATTCATGCTGACCATCTCCAGTGCAAAACGCTTCATTTTCCCTTTTTTTCAGTTAGGTCCTGTAATATTTGCTTTGTACTCAGATTGATTTTGGGGGAGAAAGAAGGATGTTAGGATTATTCTGACAGAAGGAAAAACTCTGGACAATTTGCCGGGCAAATATTTAATTAACAACTATAATAGTAGCACATGGAGTTTTCTGCAAAGAGTTTGAAATTATCTGTTTTTTCATAGATTGAAGAGGAAAAAACAAATGGAGAATAACAACAAAACAAAAAGAAACCATGCACAATAAGACAGTTCTTAGAAACAAGGTTAACATACCACTAAAAATAATTGAAGAATCCCATAAAAATAATATGTAATACACTGATAAGGAACAAGAAAGCACTAGCACTTCTTTACTCTGTAGAACATGCATACAAGTGCGAAATTAAAATAACTTGAGGCAACGCAGTGCAGGTATCTATATTGTTTCTGGTATGAACTGAAGCCACTAGGCTGATTCAGTAGTGATCGTGCAGAAGTATACTTGGTGCATTGGTTAACCTTACTTAAAGTGCTGCACAGTCAAGATGGAACTAAAAACACAAGTCTGACCACTTTTTGCACTGATGACTTAAAAAAATCCTTTTAACAGAAGAATCCTGTTTACTGGACTGCACCCACAGCCTTCCTAAACGTATTCAACTATGGCTCTTAAGAATCTCTATCGGCAGACCCTGTGACTAACAGATACACTATTTAAGCAGTAAAATCTACACCATGGTTGCATCCAGACTATACAAGATACTGCATCAATAAATATACTGAAATTGATTTGCATTTGAAAAAAATATGAAAAAAAACAGTTTTGAACAAACTGCATGAAGAGAAATGTCAACAGTTGAACAGTAAAAGTCATATTGTTCAAAATTAATCAAAGCATTTACTATTTGTATTAAACCATATTGTTTTATCATGTAAAATATTTACTTTTTTCACTGCAAAACTGCACCAGCTACTAAAACAACTGGAGACAAATACAGCTTTTATTTTAAAAAAGCCAAAAAAGCCCAGAAAAGCAGTACTTTATTTTACAAGCTAAAATGCATTTCTAATGTGGCCTAATGTAAACTTCTGTGCAACTCTAGAAATCAGTTACTTTAACTTCTGAAATCTTTGCTTACATTTGAAGAAGAAAAAAAAATTCAAATACTGAACCATAGTTATTCATCAATTCTCCTACTAAGAGAAATCGAGGCTTTTTTCCTACTGATATACACATTGTAATTTCTGTGCAGCAGTATGACTTAACCTTTCAAGTAAACATAGCAGCTCTGCAAACCCAGAACTAATCAAGAAATTAGAAAAATCCGCTTACTTAAGTAATGCTTCCCAGTCCAGTATTTACAAATTTTACCTCCCTCCCTCTTCTCTTCCTTCCCTCTCACTGCCCACCACCAGTTCAGCTTACCTATAAAACACAGAAGTCCATATATACCTAAACACATATATAGGCATAGGCAAAAACAGAATGACAATCTACTGAAAAAAGGTTCTTCCTGAATATGAATACATTCCACGAATGTTACTATTTTGTTAATGATAAATAAGGAAAATAGATGTATAGACTTTATTGCTGTTTTGGTGCTATTTTCATCTACATTCTGTTTTTATTACAAAATAAACTAGAAGAATGTAAAACATGAATGAATCAATAGTTGATAATTTTCCAAATTTTCTACGCAACAAGAATATTTAGAACCCTAGTAATGTACCAATAGCTTCTGTATGCTTAACAGCTGGAAAAAAAACTTGCAAAATACAAGTTCTCAGCATGCACACTGCATGATTTGTGTACACATTCCACTTGCAAGTACTGCTGTTAAGTATTATGCACACTGGTATTTTTAGAGGCATGAGTAGGACAATAAAAAAATTATTCTGTTGATTTTATGGAGAAATAAGCACTGAAATTTGGTACTTTATCACTCACCAGATACTAAAAAAGTACAGCAAAATGGCCAAACCAAAATAGTGAATGCAGGAATAGTCTGAGAAGATTATTCTGTTTCACTTAAGAAAATATATAAACATAATCAAGAAATTATTGGCAATATAATTTTAACAAAATAAGTTCAAGAACTGTATATATTTTCTTATAACTTCAGGTTATAGCTAAAATGCTTCATTTCTGGGTTTGCTTCCCTCCCCACCCTCCACAAGGAAAAAAGACAGAACTACAGAACCTGCATCAACTTTATCAAATCTCACTACAACTTTTAATAATTACACATATTTTTCCCAACTTCTGATTTCTGAAACCAGAAGAAAATGCATTTAATGAAATACTTTCATAGTTCGAAATTGAGCAACCACAAATCAATGAAAAGACTTATTTCAAACCCCCAATTGTTTGGAGACAAACTTCTACAACAACTATTCTTTTTTAATTATTTCTTTGCATTTTCCATGCAGTGTGCTGCAACTGGCATCTAAATAGTTTCTTTGCCATCATGAAGTGAAACATCTTGAATGCTCAAACTGTATTTTTATGAGTGCCGAGGGACCCTAAATTTTAGTGGTCTATTAAATGCCAGCAATTTCACGCTGCCTTGCATAAAACAGCATTCACATATTAGAGCACTGCAATTCCATAGCTGCATTATGCTTCTCTCACACAACTCAAATAGAAGTTGTGTATTTCATTTTACAAAAAAAAAAAAAAAAAACCCACCCTATTTCTTTCAAAACACATACTTTTTCAATGAATATATTTAAAGTTCCATGTCATTGTTGTATGTTACACTACCCACATGGACAGGGAGTACACTCAAATAGGGATAATAAAAATCATGAATATAGATAGCATTCTTCTTATATGAATTCTTTGTTTTACTTAAGTTGCAAATGCATAACCCTTTGTCACCTGGCAAGAACGTACTAACAAAATTTTCTCTGAATAACCTAATCTACTTTGCCATAAAAAGCACTATACTAAGCTTGTTTTAGTATACATTACTTGAAGAATCTGTTTCTGCAAGTCTTACTGCTGCCCAACCTTTCAGTGTTAGTTTTTATTCTCTTACCTGGCAATATTATCCTTTTCAAGAAGAAGTCCAGTCCTATGGTTTGTTTGTACTGTTTCCCAAATGTCTCTTGGGCAAAACGTGTGGCTAAGGATGTCTAAAACAGACCAATATTAAATTAAGTCATCATTTTAAACAGCAAAAAAACTTGATGTTAAAACAGAAGTATGAAATACAGTTAAGCACTTTTTAAACCAATGCATGCTAACAGTGTTCATGGATTTCAATTGACAAGCATTCCAGCCAACTTCAACATAATAAGAGGAGGTGGCAAAGGCTACTAATTTATGCAAAAAGAAGCAAGGCGTATATTTCCTTTGTATTTCAAAGATACTGTGATATTCATATTACAAAATGTTACACAGATTTGAATGACGTATCATTAGTATGCTCAAATTGATACAAATCTAAATTGCATTATCCATACCTGAAGAGCTTATTATTTTTAAAGCATTCATTTCCAAAACAAGGATCCTTCCCTGGTACAGAACACCATAATCCTAGACCAACTTTCTGGGAGGGAACAGAGATCTGCACAGTGCAGAGTCCCACAGGGATTCGAAGCGTGGCAGGATTCCTGCCACTGTACATCAAAGTTTCAGGATCAGGGATCACATGAAGTCCCAGATAGGAAGAGTACTTTCTTGTACACAGAAAAAACTAAATTCATGTTAAGAATGCACATTTGCAGAATCATTCCTTTAAGCAGAACTTTGGAAACTTATTTATTCAATTTATATTTTGTGGATTTATGGAAGTAGACCAATACACTCTTGACCTAATAAAGAATCAGCTTTCACTACACACTGCTAAAAGGATACACAACTAACCTACATAAAGTAATGAAGCAAGGCATTTATATTCTTTCACTAGCAATTTAAGTTCTCCATGCAAGGGGAAAAAAAAAAAAAAAGGAAAGGGAAAGGAAGAAAGCAAGCCCCACAATCTAAGCTTAAAAAAAAGGAAAGAAGAAAAGACAAGTGCAATTACAAAGAATACAAAAGTTTGTATCGTGGAAAAAAATTAAATACTATATTAAAAATGAATGTCACATAGATAAAATACATCCTACATCAAATTAGTGGTGTACACTTACAAATCTCTTGTTGACATGACAGCTGAAAACATAAAAACAAAGGAATTGCAGAAAAAAAAAATCTAAATATGTATTTACATATATAGAGGAAAAAAGCCTCACAAAACCCTTACACTGTCTGAGAAAACTCAAAATGGGCAAGAAGGAATTTTTTTTGCCAGCTTTCCATTCATCAAGACCTGAAGAGATGAGTCATATCAATTGTTATTAGAAGTTGCTGTTAGAACACATTTAGTTAAAAATGCAATAGCAAAATAATGCCAATAGTTCTGAAAAATGAGAATAGGCAAGTTCTATTAATAGAACGGTTACATACAAAGATCTAAATTATGCTAATAATGTCAAATATACACAGGAAGAAAAGGTAACTTACTCTTTTTTTGCATAAAAACAAGATCACCAGAGCTCCAGTGTTAAAGCTCTAGTATGAATATGCAAACATTTATTCAACTATTAAATTACCTGTGAAGTATATAACACAAGATTGACTGAATTCTTGTTTCTATATCACATTTATATTCCTATCACTGTCATATATATATTATTTTATATATATATATACATATAAAATAAATGATAATTTGATATCAGAAGATACTTTGAGGAAGTAATCCCTAAAAACAATTAAAGACTATGGCAACATTTTCATTTACTTCACTGAACTCAAGCTCCGAGAGGATTAAAAATAAATATATAAATGGGGAAAAAAGCAAGTAAACTAGAAATAGCATGAGTATGCCTATATACTTATATCACTGTGGAAAGGGTGAAGACCATGGAGGAAGAATTGTGAGAAGATTCTTCTGCTTATAACTATGTGACAGTAATACTAACAACACTCACAAAATAAAGTTCAAAACAGATCTAGACTGCAGCACTAAAAAAAAAACCCAATCAGTAGAACTGATTCTTTTAATCACAATAGTTAGCATGTCAAGATTACAAAGACATTATTTTTAATCTATCATCACCTTAAAGATGTAAATAAGAATAAGAACATTGCAGGAATACACCTTACAGTCTTCTCCTTGAAATTTTCCTTTTTGGAAAAGTAACCAGCACCCAGCATACAGATTAAAATATCATCTGACTATATCATAGTATTCTATATTCTCCAACACACTAATTTAGGTCCCCATTAAATAAGCAACCACTCCCTTCTTGTTTTAAGGGTTCAGTAAATATTAGCTTTATCACCCTGTGACACTCAATATTCCCTGAGGGCTTCTAGGGGTGTTAGTAAAAATAAACACCATACGTTCAATTAACAGCCAACCAATAAGAGCAGCAAGTAATCAACAGCATGGCAAAATTCTCTTAAACAGTTTTCCTCTACTGTGCTCTTGAATGCAAAGGAATTTATAGCAGAAAATCATTGACTAACTCCTTTTTGATTTTTTTTTCTAATAAATGTTAGAGCTCAAGGAAGGTGTTGGATTACCAGACTAGAGTCCTCTATTTATTCACAGAACAAGCATTTACCCACAAAATACTAAGAGCAACAGTTCAAACTTCTCCACAACAGTAAACAGAGAGAAGTTATGTCAATGTATATTCAAGTACCTCTACAATGCAAATAGTCCCTTCAATCCTAAAATTGTTCTCTGTCATGCTTGCCATAAAAGATTCTGCATGACAGTTTTGCCTGTAAGGATACGTTGAGTACAATCTATGTAAAAAATAACCAGAGTTAAATAGTGGTTCAGTAGAATTGTAGCCGTAAAAATAAATAAGTGATCAGTGACCATTTTTAAAAAAGACTATGCTCCATTTGTAAAGTTTCAGCCATTAATCTAGAGATCAGAGGATAGTATGATATCAATAAGGCTGTGTTCCTTCACATCTCTACTAAGACAACCAGCCCACCAACTTTCATAGCAGACTTTCCATTAGACCCAGTTTGGCAGGTTCACACATTTGTCTTAAATACTTCAAAGCAAATGTTTATATGCTGTTCTGAATAGCAATACACTATTGAAGGTTGGTGTTACAAACTCCCTCCTTTCAGATAAAAAAAAAAGTCTTTGGGTTCTAACATACAGCAATCAAGACAGCATTAAAAAATAATACATAAAAATAACAGTATTCTAAGTGCAAAATACAATGGGATATTTGGGAAGGTTTTTTGGAAGCAAATGAAGATGCAATTAAACCTCACAGGTGAGGCAAGACAATTTCTTGCTTCTATTTTTCAATGTCAACAACTCACAGTATAAACTGCTGACAAGCTCCTCCTAAATACCTACATAGTGAGTAAACAGGAAAAAGAGCAAACAATATTTATGAAATAGTAGCAGACAAGTCAAACAGAACAAGCAATGATAGCCAGCTCTAACTGACACTGACTACTCACCAGGACAACATGGAAACTTGTAGAGAAAACCCTGCCAATGACAAGTCTTTGAGTAAAACCCTATAGAAGAAAGCTTTCAGAAAGAGATGCCAAAGTGTAGTATCATAGTTGTAAGAAAGAAAAACTAAAACCAAAATTCAATGGGATGCAAGCATATAGTTCTGAAGCCATGAATTTCCATTCACATACCAACTTTACCAGCCAACTGAGAATCCACTTTCCAAAAAGCAATACATGCCTATCCCTTCCCTCACTCCCTTCTACAACATCAATGCCATTCTTCAAGCATGGCAACATTCATCCCTCAGTCATGTCCTATCCCTCCTAGCAAGGATTTTAAGACAGACAAAATGAAAAGAAACACTA
Source organism: Mycteria americana (assembly GCF_035582795.1). Classification (NCBI taxonomy): domain Eukaryota; kingdom Metazoa; phylum Chordata; class Aves; order Ciconiiformes; family Ciconiidae; genus Mycteria; species Mycteria americana. The sequence goes on from NC_134368.1 coordinate 16,889,169, forward strand.
GGCTAAATAACAAAATGCTTTACCTAGCATAAAACCACTTAACTGTCCAACACAGAGAATTTGTTAATGAGAACAGTCTAGCTTTATGGGGGGGAAGTATTTTGTAAACAACGGAAGTAGTTCTGTCATCTGAAGGTGATGTCTTTCCACCACACTCCTAGCTACTGATGAAACTTTGTCACTGAAAAAGAGAAAATTATCAAGACTTTTTGACATTAGACATCTATGAAGCTAGACCAATCTGCACAGGACACGTGATGCAATTTTCCATTTGCAAGACTGAACAGCGACAACATTTCTGTCAACACTGATGAAGTTTTTGAGCCCATGTGTTACAACAAGATCCAGAATTGGCACAATGCTTAAAAATCTGGCATCCTAAAAAATCCTAAAGCAAGCAGGACACCACTCTGTGTTCCAGCCTACGTGCTGGAATTTGCTCCTGCAAATTCCCACACCATGTCGAGCATTCACTCTTTCGTTTTCATCATCTGTTGTTAAGAGGAGAAAGAAAAGGTAGGATGTTTCTGCTGCCATACTTTAGCCCCAGTTGCAACAGATGGCAGAAAGACAGAACCTCAGCTGCTTTGCTCCTCCCGCACATCTATTTTTCAGGACCTCCCTTCCCATGAATAGCTCCAAGATTTGCTTCCAGAGGCCCAAAACCTTTTTCAACAGCAGCAAGTCAGCTCAAATCAGCACCATTATATACTTCAATATTAAACCAATCTGTGCATAGCAAGAGTAGAAATATCTGGATCATCGCATCATTTTTTTCAATCCATACTAGTACTGCTGGTTTATTTTTATGGAAAACCATTTTGGCTCGGGAAGAGTGTGTTGATTTAAAACCTAGATGCGTAAGGCTGCTGTGTGTATGTATGTTCCCTCCTGTAATCCACATCAAAGCCAACTGCTACTAATAAATACTGTTTATTTTCATCTTACGTTGTCCCCGCTTCTGATTTATTTTCAGAAATTTTTCTGAAAAGAAATATTTTCTTGTTTTCCTAGTTTGTCTAGTTCATTAAAATCATTCTCTATTATTATCTTCTTACTAACCAATCTTGCCTTCCTCAATTTTTCTTTTCAACAATTTACCATTTTCTTACCATCTCTATTTAATCCTAATAATACTTTTTCAGATTCTACTCTGTCTCACTCCTGTCATTCCTTCTTCCCTTTTTAGTCTTCTCTCCTTAGAGCTTGCTCCAGCAGTGCTTACTCCTACCCTTAAAATTCTAAGTATCCAATAATTCGTTCAACCACCACAAAACGAATAGAAGCACAACATCCCTCCTTTGCCTCATGGATAGAGCAATTCCTAGCTAGTGGAAACACAAACATTACCCTTAGCTTGAACTGATTTGTTTTTAAACTGCTACCAACCCTCGCACAGAACCTGAATCACCTTGCTTCTAAACCATGGGTGAGGAAAAAGAAATGAAGCTTTCACCTTCAGCCAGCTGACTCAAAGACATAATTTTTTTTTCCCTGGAGAACTGAAGACCAGACAGCCCCAGATGGAGGCCAAGAGGGAGGAAATAAAACCTTTTTTTTTTTTTTTTTTCTTTCCCCCCCTTTTTTTTTGGCAGGGGGGGAAGCAATAGAAAGAAGTCAAATGTGAACATCTCACACTAAACACAAGATGCAATATTTCAAAGATATATTCCATTATTTCCTACACTCCTCCTGTCCAATTATCCCAGTGACAGAGGAAGAGAAAAACCAATGCCTTGCACAGTAAATGAGAGGCTAAGTATGCATGTGTGTAAAGACCAGCTGTGAACCAGATGTCAGAGGCAGGCTGTTTAGAGTTGAAAACATATAGAGGTACGCATGTTTCAACAAGCGGAACGAGTAACCAACAAAGGAGAGGAACCTCAACGATTTAGTCTTCTGAGGTGCTTGAAATAGCACTAGGTACATTTTATCCTTCCATTCCATGACCCAATCACTTCTTTATTTTTACAAGATCTTACAATAAATCTATTATTGCAAGCGTTTGCTGCTAGGCCATCAGGATGGCTGGAAGAAGCCTCTATTACAGCATCATCTAGGGGGGACAGGAGGAAAAGCAGCCCACCATAGCATAGCTGCTGCTCATGCAAAATAAACTGTACTTGAAGCACAGGTTTCCTAGAGCCAGCAGGAGATTCAGTGAGTGACAGCTCCTGCGTGAGTGGTAGGAACCAGCAGGAATATACATCAAAACTCAAGAATGCTTGAAAATCCATGTTTGGCGAGAGGTCTTGCCACAAGGTGCTGAACAGCAGTAGTGAGAGGATTCCTCGGTTTGAATGGAAAACTCCTGGGGAAAGCTACCAGTGAAACAGCACTTCAGCTGTCAATCCTGTGCATTTATTATGCTCTCATCACATAGTCGCTTGGAATTGCCCATCTACGGACTCAGATGAATACAATACCACTTCAGACTGGGTTGAGAATTGCTGGAGACAAAAAATGTTTTGTTTCTTCATAGAGCTCTGCATAAGTAAGCAAAACCATGTATGTACTTTCACTAAGAGTTTATTTCTATTAATGGCAGGCAGTTCACTTAAACCACCTCTAAGAATATTTCTACTGTTCATCTGAACTGTGAGGCAGGCAAACTTTCTGCCTGCCCATGTTTTCAAATTAATGACAGAAGAAAAGCTGTATTCTTCAAATATAAAATAAAATTACTGGTTTAGTATGTATCTCACAAAAGGATTCAGGCTACATATTGCAACAGATACGTTCACACGTGTAAGTAAAGACCAGCGTACTATTTCCATGAGTGAGAAAGCATCTTTTGCCTTCTTTGGTCTTCATTTGTCAAAATCTCCTCTTTTAAAAAGACAACTATAACTTGTTTATAGACAAACTGCTTACAAATAGTACTTAATTATGTTGACTATAGATAGAAAAAACCCGTAAAAGTCACAAACAAAAACTAAATTGGCCCAGAAGTGTCTTTCCAAACTCTGAAACAGTAACTCAAACAGATGCAAACCATTCTATCCACCTCAGGAAGTTATCAGCTCAGAAGCCGAAATTAAGAGAGCCTGGAAACTCAGCCAAGCAACCTTCCCTGCTCGTCGTTTGGGCGGGAACCGCGAATTCAGGTGCTCGGGCCCGACTCCGGCCCCTCCCGGGCACTGCCAGCCACTGAGGAGAACTCGGGCTACTCCAGCAGCTCCGGCCGAGCAGCTACCCGGCCCCAGTGCGCGGTCTGCAGCGCGCTGAAGGCACGGGCATCGGTGGGAAACGCCATACCAGGCGGCACCATAGTAATTACGTTATTAGCCGCTCCTTTTATTAAGGCTCAAGAAAATTGGATTAAAGTCGTATACATCTATTTGTTGACCAAGCCTCTTCGGGTGCCGCGAGGGTACGGAAACGCCGTTAGAGGGTTTCGCTGCCGAGCACGGAGCTGATACAGGCGGCCCCGGGGCGAAGCTCCCCGGCGAAGAGCCCGCCTCTGCCTGCCGGCCGGCGAGCGGCGGGGGCCCGTCCCGGCTCTCCGCTACGCCCCTGCCCCACACACGCGGAGGAGACAACGGAGAGGGAGAAGTGCAGGCTGGGGGTGAAGGGGGAGCACTCGGCCGGCGTCACGCCGCCGGGTATCGCGACAACGGCAGCGCGATAGACTGGAAGCCGCCACAGGCTGCTCCCTCCTCAGCGGGAGAGCCGCGGAGGAAGGCCAGGAAGGGGGCTCGGGGCACCGCGGCGACGGGAAGGAGCGGGGCGCTGCCGGCGGGGGCCGACACTGACCTTGCCAGTGGTGCCGTCCCCCAGCACCACTAGCTTGAGCTGGCGGTCCGGACTCTCCTCCTCCTCCGAGTCCGACATGGTCCCTACGCCCCCGGCGGGGAAGGAGAAGAGGCGGAGAGCAGCCGGGAGGGACGGGGTGCAGGAGCGAGGAGGGGAAGGGGGAAAGGAGGGAGCGCCGCGCTCACGGAGCTGGCGGCGATGCCGAGGCCGGAGCCGCCATCTTCCCTCCGCGCGGCCGCCGTCGCTATGGCCGGCACGGGACGAAACCAACGAGAGAATGGAGGGAAGGGTAGCTCGCGGGCGGGAGTACAGCAACAAGTCCAAGAGCAGCTGCGGGCGCAAGCAGGGGGCACCCGCGACGTCCTCACTTCCGTCCCGTCCCCCCCCCCAGCGGCCGGCCGAATGGTTCAGCCCGACGCTCCGCTACGCGCAGCGGTGGTTTAGCCCCGCAGTGACGCCCCGCGCGGTAACTAAGGAACGTGGAGGTCAGAGGTCGCGGGATGGGCGGGGCATGGGGCGGGCCTAACGGCTCCAAGGACAGCGCGCGGGGCCGAGCGCTCCGCCGTCCCGAGGCAGGGCCGCGCGGTGCGGGGTTGCCGGGGGGGCGGCCGCCGCCGCGACCTCCCCCCCCCACCCCCCCGGCCCCGCGGGGTCGGCAGGGCCCGCGGGCTGCAGGGCTCGGGGCGGGGCAGCCCTGGCAGGCGGCCTGAAGACTTAGAAAGGGAAAATAAAAACTGGGCAATGCCCTGAGAGGTTTCCTCTGGAGCGGAAGACGCGTCGCCCGCGGTGCTTCTGGCAGAGGTGACCCGCTTCAGCCAAGGGGCTGCGTTTTCACTCCAGCGACGTCCACCTGCGTGGCCAAGGCCCTGTCTTGGGCGGGCTTCTGCACAGCAACAAGACACATTAGTATTTTTAAAGAAATGTGCTAGCACAGAAGGCAAATCCGACAGCAAGCACCGCACCGAGTCCAGCCCGATTTCCCCACGCTGCAGCTCAGCCGTTGTTGACAACTCCTTGCCTAACCTCCTAAGCCCGCCAGACAGGGACACCACCGCTTTTTTAGGCGAGCTACTCGGAAGTTTTCCATCTACATAGGCAACTAGTAAGAAAACTTCTGTACGTAGCCCTAACTGAATTTTAAACCATTATTTTATTACACGCAATGACCATGGAGAACAGTTTATAACCTCCTCTTTTGCAGCAGTCTTTCACATATTTGAAAACTGTGAGCGTGTCTTCAGTCCGTCTTCTTTTCCATAGACTAAACAACTCCTCTTCGCTCAGTCTTTCCCTGGGTTGTCTTTTCTAGACTTGTGATTATTCTTGTTGCTTTCCTTTGGCCCCACTCCACTTTCTTGAAGTGGTGTGCCAAAAACTGGATACAGTACTTTGGTTGAGGCCTTATGAGTACTGAGTAGAGTGGAAGTATTACTTCATGTGTCTTACATACGAGACTCCTGTTTATATATCCCAGTATGATGTTTGCTTTCTTCACGGTACGACATTGCTGACTTGTACTGTTTCTGATTTACTAAAAAACTTCTGAATCCTCTCCTGTCATCAGAATTTCATACACTTTAAGGTTTTATTCCTGTTTAGCTGTAGTGCTTTCTGCATGTTCCCATTGAACGTTATCCTATATTTCAGGCTACTTGCGCAATTTGCCAATATAATTTTGTTTATAACCCTGTCCTGCAACATGCATGCTATTCCTTCCAACTTGGTTATATCTGCAACTTTAAGAATAATATTCTCTATTCCAAAGTCATTAATAAAGATATCCAATAGTATCAGATCTCCTCAAGCCCCTATTTGACATATCCTTACAATATGACAAGTTATAACAACCCTTTGGGCATAGTTTATGCAACAACTTGAACAAAAGAGCCAGCTAAAGCTGTTTAAAGTATAGGTGTACTTAAATGGATTCAATATAAAGCTAAGAATTTTTAGAACAACTTTGTGTAATGTCTGAATAGAAATCATTCCTGTTTTAGTCTCTTTCAGGTTTTCTTTTTGAAAAGTATGTCGGAAATTTCCAATATTACAATACACTATTCTACTCAGTCCTCAGCAGGATCAGGAAGATTCCTTATTACTCATGTATTCAAGTGTTTGCAGAATTGAGGCCAAATGCTTTCCCAATGACATTCTGAAAAAAGGGGGAAAAAAAGCAGAAAAGACCTTAATTTCTAATGGAAAACCAGACACGCATCTTTGTCACTTTATTCATACTTCAAAACAAATTAAACATGTTACTCATCAACTATTTTCCACCTCAGATCATCTTTTAGCCTAATTATACTGCAAGTTCTCTTAACTGAGAACTTGAGCAAGATCAGCATCAGGGCTCAGCTGAACAGCATTTCTTGGAAGGAAGAGCAACAGGGACAAACATGGAACTTTCCTTTATGATTTCTGACATACTGAACGGTTGTACAATTGGCATTAAACATTTAAAAGCTCCACATCTCACATCAGGGCGGACACATGATTGATAAACCACTGTTGATGGAACTGTTCATATTCCTGCCAATTCTGCTTCAGTCACATTAAGGAAAGAACATAAAAGAGTAATTCAAAGCTCCCCAGCACTTCTGGAGAGAAGCAGAGTTCTATTCAACCCCCAAGATGAGAATTAAGGGGATTCGGGCTGCGTGTGCAAAAGAGGATGATCAGAGAGGAAGGTGCTCCAGGACTCCAGGCTACATGTATTCTTATTTGAAATACGACAAAGAAATGTGTGTGTTATAATACACATCCGCAAACTTAATTTTCTTCTTAGATTATATTAATTTTTCCTCCAGAAATCACCTGAGCTTTATTAAAAGTTAGTGTCATCATCTAAATGAGTGAACAATATAGAAAGAACTGTTTCATGGCATTCATGGGCTTAAAGTTGTCTTGAGGCTGTGTATCTGATCTATTTAAATAAGCACTTGTATATTAAGGCATAATTTTGGAAATACAAAGGATACTTGACATGGATAAACATGCACGTTTGCTGTTGACTACCAACAAAGACAAGTGTAACCTACCTCAGGAGATGGCATAGTAATGTCATCGGACAACTCGGCCCCCAAGAGCCTCCTTGCAGTTGTTAAGTGTATGGATAACAGGGATGTACTAAAATCCTTTTTGACTACATAAAAAAATCAGTGTATAAGATTAAAGCTGCCCGGTGCAGTTAATGCTTTAATTAAGAATGAAACTACAAAAGAGTGTTGTTTACCATTATTTAACTTTATACTAGTATTAACGGGGCAAACAATCAGACTACAAATCTTTATATATCTTGTTTGTCGATGTTCAGCAAGCACATTAACAGCAGGGTGTCGTTATTTTATGTGGAGTGGTACAGATTGTCGGTACCAGCACATCCCCTCCAGGGAGGTTTTCAAAATGAAATGTTTTTGTCGTTGCAATCTTAATTAGTTTGTTATTTGCTAACAACACTTAATAGGTGAAAGGAAGGTAGTCTTGAACTGCTTGATATTTTACAGGTAAAGGAAATATATGAAACGTTGAAAAGCACTGGAATTAACAAACAGAACACACTGCAGTCAAAATTAATTTCTTTTTCATTGATGGCAGTATGCAAATAGTTTGAAACTCTTCTTCTGCATTTCTAGAATACTAAGAAAAAAATCCTTGAGCAGTGCCTTTGAGTAGAGCTTTCCCTGAAAAATGCCTGGGTCACCCAATGACACAAAATAAATATGTATCGTTTAGTGGACATTCAGTCAGTATTTTGATATTTGCTCTTTTGGTTTTCATTATCCTTTCTATGCAATTTGTATTATTTCTATATGCAGAAATTTCACTGGTAATTGAGAATATTGTCAATGATAAGTGAGATGGCAACAATTTAAAAATTCCTACATTTCATTTAGGCTCCAAATAAAGTAATTGTATCCCCGTTCTCTGTCAAGTTTTGGCCTATTACTTGGCTTGAGCATTTTCTACTGAATTAAATCAACTTTTTTAGTATGTGCAACCAAATGGTATAGAGAGTTTCCTATCTCTGTACTTCAGCTATATGATTGCATTTCAGTTCCCTAAACCAATAGTTACTGATCAGTGGAGCCGTGGGTGTTTGAAAACACCTTGCAGGAGTCCATGGAAGGTTGCTGAGAAAAGCAAACCCAGAAGGCTCAGATTTAGCCTATGTAGATTTTCACTTTCAGTTGAGGACTTTTAAGAGCCTGTAAGACCAATTGTTGCTGCTGCTCTATGCCACTACTAAATTTTCCACCTTTATCAGCGGGGCAGTCAGTTCAATAGATGTTTTCATTTGGTTTGGTTCTTCATCTTCAGATTATCACTGAAGTTGTTCCAGCTCAGTTTTAGCTGAAAAGGCTTGTGTATTTGAAGGCTTGGCAGCTCTCCCTAAGTGGGATCACTACAACTGCTGAGTAAGTTTGGGTGGACAGAGGTAAAGCAGTGTGACAGGAGGGGCCAGAGAGGTTTAGGAGAGGAGACAGGCAGCAGCGGAGGAGTCGGAGGTTTTATGTAGGTAAGGAAGGGGCTGGAAGGGTTGAGTGGGTGCTGTAGGAAGCTGGTGCTGGGAAAGATCCGCAGGAATTTCTGAGGGTCAGAGACAAGTGTGGGAATCTCTTCTTATTATTCACCCTCTCCAGTCAGCCCCTCCTGTACAACGTCTTCCTCCTTTCCAGGAGACAGGGCCATGTACCCAACTCACTCCTCATCTGGGTCAAAAGGAACTTTCCTTCCTGGCACCCGCTTATTTCTGTGCCTCTCTTGGAGGCGACCACTTCCCTCCCTCACATCTTCCCCTACACCTTCCTGGTCACATTCTTCAGCGCAAGCCATTGCCTTTCATTTCTGCTGTTGTTTTGAGTTGGCAATCAGAAATGCTCTTTTTTTTCCCCACCATTTTTCCATCATTTTGTTCCAGTTTAATTAAAAAGTAAGTGTTGGTAATCAGTTTCAATTTGAAGAAGAAATAGCACAGTTCCAGTTTTGGTTCCTTTGCCCCATATTCTTAAGTTATCCTCACTAAATAATTGTGACATCCAGTTATACTATTTTTGCAAATCCGTATCGTACAAATGCAAACTGGACTTCTGTGAATGTGTGAATTTTTCAGCATATCATATAAGGTTGCATTCCTACATGCAAGTATCTACAGAAGAGCCCAAAATCACTACCTAAATAGGAAATAGCTATAATAAGAATCATTTGTGTCATCCTTTCCTGTGTCAGATCCGTATGCTTCTCCCAGGCTCTGGGAAAAGGTGCAAATCAAGCTGAATGAGGTGGAATTCTGGGCTGACAGAAAAAGGAATGGCATGTGTGAGTCTGCAACCTTTTTGCCATCCTTGTCAGGAATGCAGGGTCGTTAGCTAGCGAGTCATCTGTGCTGTCCTCTTCAGCGCTTGATGGAAACAACACATTTCTCAGTGATCGACAGGAGCTATGTCTTCTGTTACCAATACAAGCCATCCTTTTAACTTCTGTTCTGCTATTTCTTCCTGTGCTTACACAAACACATGCATTTCATTTTGTGTTTCATTCATATCAATTTTTCTGTTTCAAGTCTCTGTAGCTGGGATCCATAGACCCTCCTGTTCTTCAAGGTGGCAATTGCCATTACATCTGTTTGAACGACGAAAGTGTCCTTCTTGAAAAGAAAAGCAAAATTGTTGCAAAAAACTGGAATGTGTATTAAAAAAAAAATTTAACAGATTTACTTGTGTTGATTTTGCCACTCTGCTCTGGAGCAGACTAGAAAGCAGCTGTTACTTTTAATTGCGCTAGAGAGTTGCAAATAAAAACCAAACTGTTTCTTCTTCATCAGTATCATCTCTAATGTCTTTACCAGATAGCCTTTTCTTCTGCACTGCTTGATTACTGTGCCTTGAGTCAGACTCGGTGATTAATGTGGCTGACTAGACTGACAACTGAGTGGAAATGGTAAATAATCACTTGTTTTTATACATGTAAAAAACAGTTCCTACTCAAGTTGGAAATCCTTGCTTTTGGAAGGGCACTCTTCCATCTTGCTTCCTGCTAACCTAGGGTCATTTAAGGAATAACTGCTTTAAGTGCTTGTTGATTACAGTGATGTAAACCTCTCTGGCCCAGATGCTGCAGTGAACAAGACTTTCCACACAGGAATATGGTTAAACTGAAGGCCGCAACTTTTATGAACTACATTGCCTAATAAAACAGGGAAGAACCGCTAGCCAGCTGTTCCCCACAAACTACCCAGTAAAACAGGACCAGTGAGGTTCACCAAGCACGAGACTATGGAGGCCAAGCTAAATGTTTAAGAGAAGGCACTCCCTCCCACAAAAGTGACCAAGCCATGTGGTCCCAAACAACGTATCTCCTTCTACACTGTCTGTGCTGGGGAGAGAACAGTAAAGTAAGTAGTAGCTTTTTTCTTTGTGTAAGGTGCTAAATTTTCCCTGCATTGTGGAAAAGGAAATAGCTAACTGACACCTGGCTAGTATTTAAGACATGAACAGTAATTCTGGCCACAGCTAACATAAAAACCCACATTGGAAACTTGCTCTCAAGTTGTGTGAATGCACAAACAAGTTCTCTGGTCTTTCCACTAGCCGAATTTGCTAGTAAAGCCACACCACATTTTCAGTGTGGTAAACACTTTTTCTCACTGTTGAAGGAAAGCATGCTAGCCAACTCGGAGTAGAAAATCCAGCAACAGCCAGGCTAAATAACAACAACAGTTAGAGAAAGAGAAAGGGTCAGAGAGAGCTTCAGAACAAGAACTAATTTATAGAAGAGGCAACTGGAATTCACACAGAGTACGTCTAACTTCAACTGGGAGGGTCACACATATTTGAAGTTTCCCACCTGAACACAGAGGATCACTGGGAACTCCTGTTCCTTGTCTCCAAACCACAGTGCTTGTTAGAATAGGAGAAAGCTGTCTTTCTCATGGTGTTTACCTGTTACCAGTCCCATAAAAAGCCATTAATTTTTTCTTCCTTCTATAACAACATGGAAAATAATTCTAGGATTATTTTCTAGCATCTAGGACTGCAGGTTTCGAAGGGCCCACCTGAATCACTGCTGTCCTGTTGCAGAATTCCTGAACGAAACCATCAAGTTCCATCACAAAAGCAGGGAAGTCATTTGCCCCCACCGCTCTTATTGGAAGCTTGTTCTAGAGCCTAGCGATTTGACTCCATGTGGTGGGTTGACCCCACCTGGCAGATAAGCTCCCACCCAGTCACTTGCTCACTCTCCCTCAGCAGGATGGGGGAGAGAATCAGAAGGGCAAAAGCAAGAAATAAAGAGTGAGATAATGACAGTTTGATAAGTGAAACAAAAGTGCATGCACAAGCAAAGCAAAAAAAAAGGAATTAATTCACTACTTCCCATCAGCAGGTAGATGTATAGATGCTTCCTGGAAGGCAGAGTCTCAGCATGCGTAACGGTTACTTGGGAAGACAAATCCCATAACCTCAAATGTCCCCCCTTCCTTCTCCTTTCCCCCAGCTTTTATTGCTGAGCACTACAATTGCATTTGCCTTTTTCATAAATAAATCACATTTCCAATAGACCTACTAGTCTCATTCTCCTCTTAAATTGTTAGCTATGATGTCTTATCTCCTCCTGGAGAAGTAGTTACTAGTTTCCAAGCGTATGACTTTGCACTTTATATGGCTGAATCTTATCCCACATCAAGTGTTTCAGACCACAGAGTTATGCAAGTTCTTTTGGTCCAATATTTTGAGCCTCCTCCATAGCTTCCTAACATCCTCTTCCCAGTTAATCAGCCCAATCTTGCTTTTTGTGGGCAGCTCATTAAGAAATGCATTACACAAGATTGCACCTGAAGCTTATCGTTGAGGTAGCCCATCCCCTGCAACCTGATACTTCTTTCAGTAATATCCATCATCATTTTCTCTTTAGCTAGTTCTCCCATCTTCACTCTATCTACTGATTTCCACCTTTCTAACTTAATGAGTAGCTACTCTTTCTTTATCAAAGTCCACATAGATGATATCTACCATATCACCCTTGTCTAAAAAATCTTTCAGCAAAGAAAACTGTCATGTTAATCTGACACATGAAGTAAACCTATGTTGCAATGTATCCTATTTTCCACTTGCCTGGAGGTCCTTATTAATTTTTTTCACACTGAACTTTATGCCAAGAGAAGTCCCTTGGAAGTACATCAGTAAATGCCTTTATATAATCTATCAATCTGTGAAGATACGATCTACTTGTGAACAATTCACAAGAAGACAAACTCAAATTTCTGAATAAATTATTAATTGCAAATTATTTTTAAGACTCCCATGATAGTGAATATATCCTTTTCAGCATTTTTATGATCAGCTCTCCAACAATAATTACTCGCTATTGATCTCCATCCGAGGAACTGCACATACGTGAGTGGAATGAATCTTGACATGGCAAACCCACTGCAGTCCCTTTTCTGCCACATCTAACTGACCTGCTCACAGTCATATATGATGTCAGCCTCAAAGGCAAGGTTAGAGCTCAGAGTTTCCTACCTCAACCTCTCCAAAAATACATTTATCTCCAAGACTAAACTGCAGATTTTAGTCATGACTGTTATACCTAAACATGTAGTTCTGTGTTCACTGCAGCACACACCAACCATGCTTTCAGTGTGCTCAGACCTAATTAGTTCCCCAGACTCCTAGGCTTTATTTTACTAGACTCTATATAGCATAGAAAAATATTCTGGGTTGTGATCCACTTGGCAAAACTTGAATCAAAGGAACAAATATGATCTATTGGCTATATCTGGGTATATCACCTAGTGAATTGAGATCCTCATGCCTGACTACAGATTTTAGCTACTATGAATATATAAGCAATACAGTCAGGTGTACACCTCAGTCTGGAATTACTCAGCTGGATGCACACTTTCCTGTGAAACTTTCATGGGAGAAGTAGGTTTGCACTGCCTGCAGATACCCGAGCCTGATTTTCTTGAGTAGACAACTCTTCCAAAAGAATTTGAAATGTCTGTAAAGTGTCATTTAGTAGTCTCCTACTCAGGTATGTACTGCTGTTAGTGACTATATAAGATACAGGGCAAGAGAGGATGAAGCCTAGCATTACCTCCACAAACCATCGAGCCATTAATCAGCTGTGCCATTTCAGTGCAACATGTCAGCAAATGAAGGCAAAGATGACTGATGCGCTAACTACCCCAGTATACTTTGCCAGCACATGATCCCCATTTGAATGATTAAATGTAACATGTCTTAATCAGCTTTGAAATGCCTATTGTGCCTGACAGGCATTCACATCACTACCCACTGTGGCAGAGGGCTCTGACTCACGTTCAGAGAGCAAACAGCTGCAGCAAGTCACGGTTATCATCCCCACCCTCTCTGTTATTTGCTACCACACCTCTGCCCGTGGTTACCACCTCACCAAGAGATTTGGCAGCAATGAACGTGTGCCCACACCTCACCCACACCACAGCCTCGTGCCTTCATGTGAACTCCTCTTCGTCAGTGACTTAAGCCGTGACATGAGCAGTGAGGCTGGGCACAAGTCCCCCCTGTCCCTTTGGCTGCTGTGACATCCAGCAAACTGGAGAGCTGATGTCCTGGCTGGGCAGCTGGGCGTCACAGTCCGATTCAGCAGCTGGCCTGTCGTAGCTCTGATATCCAAGAGCTCTAAACACGCTCTCTTGGATATTGTTGACATTATTTAACACAGTAAAGCTCACAGCTCACTGGTAAACTGTCTCAGCTGGAATGACAAAGGGCTAGAATTTCAGATACTTTTCCTGTCCATCTTTCTTATTGCACACAACAAACTAAAATCAGAACTAGCTGCCAATAATCCATAAGTGAGTATCACCAGCAACATTACATATATGGGTAACTGATTTTCAAAATCCTGCTTTGTATTGATTTTTCTTCTGGTGTGGTATCAAAAAAGTCATGACTCACCCAAAATGCTTTTGTTCAACACTAGTCTATGGGCTCCCAAACTAATTTCCTCCCAGGAAATTCTACATCTTTGAGGGCAGTTCATTTACCGCTGTCAAAACTGTAGGCACTCTTGACAGAGCTGGAGTAGTTTTATGGCGTGATTATGTCAGATCTATGTTTAGCCAAACTATAGAGATGGATTAGCAGCCAGGTGAATATAGAAAATAGTAAGGAAGAGATAGGAAAAGCACACCAGGAAAAATTAAAAGCAACAACTGTGACAGAATTTACATAGCTAATTGTTCTGGTTTCAGCTGGGATAGAGTTAATTTTCTTCCTGGTAGCTGGTATGGGGCTGTGTTTTGGATCTTAGTATGAGAATAATGTTGATAACACGCTGATGTTTTGGCTGTTGCTAAGTGGTGCTTACACTGGTCAAGGACTTTTCAGCTTCCCCTGCTCTGCCAGGTGCACAAGAAGCTGGGGGGGGCACAGCCAGGACAGCTGACCCCCACTGCCCAAAGGGCTATTCCATACCATATGGCATCATGCTCAGTATAGAAACTGGGGGAGTTGGCCAGGGGGTAGCAATTGCTGCTCGGGGACGGGCTGGGCATCAGTCGGTGGGTGGTGAGCAGTTGTATCACTGGGGTTTTGTTTGTTTGTTTGTTTTCCCTGGGTTTTGTTCCTCTCTGACTCTCTTGTTGTTTTCCTTCTCATTACAATTTTTTTGTTTGTTTGTTCCAACTATTAAACTGTTCTTATCTCAACCCACAGGTTTTCTTACTTTTGCTCTTCAGATTCTCTCCCCCATCCCACCGGGGGGGGGGAGGGTGAGCGAGTGGCTGTGTGGTGCTTAATTGTTGACTGGGGCTAAACCACAACACTAATTCTGTACTCGAGTAGACCAGGATGAAACCTTGAAATTAAGGTTTTGAGAATATGCAAGTGTTAATAATGAGAGATTAGGTGTTGTTTTCAGTGTCTTGAGGATTCCACCATATATCCTTTTATCATCTAATAGTGGATCAGATCCTGTTGGGTTCCTTTCCTTTTTCCTTTCCTTTTTCCTTTCCTTTTTCCTTTCCTTTTTCCTTTCCTTTTTCCTTTCCTTTTTCCTTTCCTTTTTCCTTTCCTTTTTCCTTTCCTTTTTCCTTTCCTTTTTCCTTTCCTTTCATTTCCTTTCCTTTCCTTTCCCAAAATTCTTGCTGGTTAGTAAGAGAATAAAATTCATGTTCAGTTTGGCAATATATTAAATGAATGAAGAGCTTGCCCAGCTTATTAAATGGACCTGATGAAATACTGTGAAAAAATATACATTTAGATTACTACAAGAACCAAGATTCAGACTTACAATTAGATGTGCTGGCTCTTTAATCTTTCTCTCCACGCAATACAATTTGAAATGTTTGGAATGATTTTCTGTGGTTACTTATAATTAGAGTACATATTTTTAGGAGAAAATTTGATATATGGAATTGATAGTATTCCCTTAAATGGACAAACGCACGCTCACACCCACAGACGCACGTACCAACATATGTATCTGTGACTGCTGGAGCACATCAAGTGAAGTGGCTGCGTTTTAGATCCCCGCTGGCAATCACAAACCTGTTGGATGCTGTGCAATTCTGTCACTTCACTTCGGTGCTTCAGTGGCAGTTGTAATCTTCTGAATAAAATTGCTCCCATAAACGTCTGAGCTGTTTGGCCAAGATCCCTTGCCTACACAAAACCGCCTTATCCTCAAGCTCTGTTAATCCATTAAAATGTTACCAGAGTTCTCCACTGATCTCACTCTGTCATGCAAGAACTTTTCCAAAATATTCCCTGCTAGATTTTAGCTTTAACTGATAGGTGTTGGTATGGTTTCATTTGTCCTGAATCATTCGACGTCTGTCTCAAGTGCAAACCAAGGATCCTTGAGCCAGACTCTTGCCATGCACACGCAGAGAATTTTCTTGGAGATCAAAGGAGAAAATCTGGCTGGTCTAAAGGGTGATATCACTGCTAATCACTGCGTTTTATTTTCTGCCTACTGAGAATGAAGAGAAGAAAGCTTTATACAAATACAAGGTAAACACAACAGAGGGCATGAGCCTGTCAGGCTATCATTGACATGAGACATGCATACCTGGATCCTGACAAGGATATTTTGTGAGCAAAGGCAATAACAAGGGTTTGAAAAGCACACATTTAAGAATGGTGAATGCTTTAGAGTTGTGCTCATGCAAGTTGTGATTTAAAAGGCTGGAGGCTTCAATCTAAGCCACTAAAATTTGAAATGACAGAAACTTACAAAATTTTATTGCTCTGCATTTAATAAAATTTACATTTACAAGCTGTCAGTTTGAAATGCTGAATAACTCATAGTTTAGAACACCGAACACCAGTTGGGATTGTGCTTGAAGTCCATGACTTTCTACTTACAATCTTTCTCAGATACTCAGAATAATCCTTCAATCCACACGCTTTTGTTACCTCTCTTAATTCAGCTTTGGATCAAAAATATACATTGACTTTGCAGGAATGTCAGGGAAAGACATGTATCTTGTTGCCATTAAAAAAACAAAACAAAACAAAACGGGCATAATTAAAAGCTCCCTTTATGCTTGTTTAATGTGCTAATATGAGAACATTAAGGCCAACATACCATCTACTGCCTGGTTGCTCCAGCTGTCTGGATTTTTTTGTTAATTTACAGACTCAATTATGTAGACTCTTAAATCCACAGCATTGGTGGGTGGTAAGGTAGATTGTTAATGAAGAAACATAGAGTAGGAAACTCCTTTAATGCCTGTTTTATATGTATCTTGGGTAACATTTTTAGGAGAACAAGGATCAAAGATTGTAACTTTAAGAAACTCTCAAGACAGGAATAAATGTACATGGTTTTAAGGCACCCCTAAAAATTATGAGATGGCTAATATCCCCACCATTCTGTGGTCTGTTCTAAAGCAAAAATATTAAGCCAAATGTTTGGCTCTGTATAATAAAAACAGATTATCTAATGGTTTCCAGTGGGAAATATGAGAAAGAGCATTCATAAAGACTCTGTAATAGTTATGAATTATAAAGACTTCCTCATTTTCAGTATAAACTGAGACCCCAATAGAAACTGTTAGATATTTATTCACATGCCCTCAAAGGGACTGCACGTGGACATTTTTAATTAATATTATTTGCAACACCTTACTCAAGTTGTTCATTATTAATTTGACATGTTTTGAAGTCCTGACCAGAAAGTTTTCATCACTTACTCTGATTACACCATTCTTATATGACTTTAATGCTTTTAAAAGGATACAGTGATTTGCAATCTATACTTACTTTAATTAAAAAAGAAAACTGTGTTTAAGTAATCTAGGTCATAACATACAAAAAAAAAGTCAGGAAACATTAAACATTTAAACATTAAATTCAGGTCATTCTCTTTAACATGCCACTAGGCTTTCTCTGTAAGGAAAAAAAATTAGATAATTTAGAAGTAAAGACACGGTTTGACAGCCCTTCTGCATTTCCAGAGATGTCTCTGATGTCCCCATTTTCCCCTTCCCTTTCCAGCTCCCCAAAATGTTTCTGTGTGTGGTAATGGGTATAAAGTGGGTATATCACCCTCAGTTCACCTCCATCTGTCCTCACTGTCCAGATGTCTGTGCCAGTCAGTTCAAATGACTAAGCTCGGGTAAAACTTCCTTGTCTTGCCTCATTTGAATTAATTTCCTTAGCTTTTCTCTTTCCTGCAGTTTTACCTATTGAAGCCATTCACCAAAACTGCGTGGTGAGTCTGCAGAGATCTATTTGAGGTTACAGTGGTGGTAGTAAAGGCAGAAAATATGCAGGAAGCTATGGACTTGACCTTCATGTTTGTGTCTACAAAGGATAAATAAACTCTGCTAGTTTCTTCCTAGAGAATGGTAAACATGAATAGAAGAAAAGCGCCACTGGAGAGACCTGAGAGATAAGCAAAGCCTGAGTTGAACCGTGACAGATACAGAAAGACCTGCTCATCCTTCAAAAGATCCAACAGGCTCAATTATGCTTAAACTTTGCTCTTTAGTTAGAAGCTAAAATGTTGAAATTTAGTGTGTTAAATAACACGGGCACTTGGCATCTCCCATTCAGAGCATGTGTTAAACTGTCTGCAGACTCATACACCTTTTTCTTTGCAAATGACACCTTTTTACTGAAACTTAGAGACTGTTTTTGTAAATAATAGGTGAAACTCCAGAGCACAAGATGGCAGTGCCAGACACCACGTACCAGGTCAGCAGGGGACTACAGACTGGTTCAGCTGGATCTCTTGGGAGTGGGGACAAAAGCAAGCAGCACTGAGGACTTGGTGCTTTCCTTGATACCCCCGTGGAAATCTTGCTAGGAAGCTAAGAGACATTTGTGTTCCCAAAATACCTAGAAAATACCCTTCAGAAGGAATAAAAAAACTGTACTCTCTGTGGAACAGGTCTTGCTTCCTTGCAGATCTCTGAGATCTCCAGGTTTAAGGTGGTGTGTTAAGACATAAAATAATATGTATCTTGCAAAGTTATCAAGGAAAACTGACCTTCTGTCGCTAAAACATTGCTTTTTTTTCCCTGGGGTTATCCTATCAGAGAACAGAGATCCAGGGTGTTAATTTTTTTTTTTTTTCCAAATTCATAGATCACATTTCTCTGTAGCTGGCTAGAGCAACACATATAGTAAGAGCCTAATCTTTGTCAAAGACATACAGGAAAATTTATTTATGAGCTCTTAAATGCCATGGTTTTGTCTTGTTCCTTGTTTTAGGAAGCTCACTACAATCAACGAGGGTGAGCATGTGAAGGTCAGAGTGGAGAAGGTGCAAACATGATCTAAAACGTGGCAAAAACCCCAGATCAAACCTGGCAGAGATGGAGCTATCTGGAGTCTCGGTGGAGAAATAAACTTTAAAGACCCTTTACTCACACCAGTATGTCCAGTGAAGGTCATTAACAATTACTGTTCTGCTGAGTTCGGGGACTTCTTCATGGGTTGTTCTTGATGACTTCCCCAGCACTACCGAGCACCTGAGCCCGTCCTGCTCCCACTGAGGGACGTGGGTCTATTCCTTCACACCACGCAGTTCTGGACCCCTGTTGTGGTTTAGCCCCAGTCAACAATTAAGCACCACCCAGCCACTCACTCACCCTCCCCTGCGGTGGGATGGGGGAGAGAATCGGAAGAGCAAAAGTAAGAAAACTTGTGGGTTGAGATAAGAACAGTTTAATAATTGGGACTAATAATAATAATAATAATTAATAACAATAAAATTGTAATGAGAAGGAAAACAACAAGAGAGTCAGAGAGGAAACAAAACCCAGGGGAAAAAAAAAACAGTGATACAACCGCTCACCACCCACCGACCAATGCCCAGCCCGTCCCCGAGCAGTGACCACTGCCCCCCGGCCAACTGCCCCCCGTTTCTATACTGAGCATGATGCCATATGGTATGGAATAGCCCTTTGGGCAGTGGGGATCAGCTGTCCTGGCTGTGCCCCCCCCAGCTTCTTGTGCACCTGGCAGAGCATGGGAAGCTGAAAAGTCCTTGACTTAGTGTAAACACCACTTAGCAACAGCCAAAACATCAGCGTGTTATCAATATTATTCTCATACTAAGATCCAAAACACAGCACTATACCAGCTACTAGGAAGAAAATTAACTGTATCCCAGCTGAAGCCAGGACACCCCCCCACCTCCCAGCTGCAACCAAGAAAAACTTTCACTGAGTGTCATTACTTGAGCAAGGACACTCCAGCCGGGCACTTCTTCCGTTAACCTAAAACCGGGCAGATCCCTTGGGGGCGAGGGGAGGAAGGATGAGAAGATGTTTGAGGACCCCGGGGATGCAGACACAGGTGGGAGAGCTCAGTGGTACTCGGGGCCCTGCAGAAATAAGGGTCGGTGGGATAAAGCACTCAGGGAGGGGGACAGCAAAGACACGGGGTGGGAGCCCCACATGAGAGGGGGTGAGGATGCAGAGGAGGGTCCTGGCTCCCGAACTCACTGTCCGCCCTGTCGCCTTCCCTCGCGGTGTGTTTGGGTCTGCTGGAGGCCCGGGGCGTTTCAGAGCAGGCGAGAAGCCCTGGCTCCTGGTAGGCAGTCGGTACTAGCTGACTCACAGTGCCCTGATTTTTAACACGTAGTGGGCTGGTGGTTTTTTACATTGTCTTTACCTCAAAATCGAGGGCTGATAAAGTATTTTGTTTAGTTCTTGGGCAAACTGCAATAATGCCTCAGATATGCCGTGGAAGTTTAACTAGAAATAAACCTCCTAATCAAAATACCTCTCCAGGAACTGGGAAACCTCAGACAGGCAATCCCTCTAGTCTTTATTTCAAAGCATATCGATGGAGAAATCCTTCCACTTTCTCCGGTAAAAAGACTCCCATTTCCTCAGAGAGAACCCCATTTCCTCACCCTCAGCTGCCCAAAGCGGGGTCCGGTGTGTTTGCTCTTTGCGGGGCCGTTTCGCTGCGGTCACGGCGGGGGGCGAGGACTTTATCCCTCCCGCA